>NC_068570.1:53549466-54186695 GCF_025698545.1 Gossypium raimondii | reverse complement strand
AAGGTAACATATTCACTTATAGTTTGCCGACTGAAATTGATGAAAAATGTCGATCACATGTATATCAATATTATATTTGTTTATGTTATTCGGATTTGTGAGTTTAATTAGGTTAACCTAATTTGATAATTGAAGTCTTTGAGTTTAATTAGTTTAATAGCATATGATAAAAGAGTTTCAATTATTGAATTTAAATTTTACTTTTAAATTATTCTAAATAAAATCATTTGGGTTAATATAATCTTTTGAACTTTAAGATAATTTAAGTTTTAAAATACTAGATAATTTTTCATTTGTTTAGCAGCTAATTTGGGCGTGATGTGGAGTATATTTAAATTATATGTATTAAATTGTAAATATATGCATTTATTATATGAAAATTTTAAATTTGGTATGATAAAAAGTTTAGTATTAATAAAATTTAAGAGGATCAATTTTTCGACATTTCAAATCTAAGTTATATATTTAATAGTAGAGGTGCTCACATATAAGATAGTTTTGCTTGCTTTAATTGTTTTATTATTTAAAATAATAAAAATACATAAACTATTTCTATAATTAAATTTAAATAAAAATTGTTTTTAATATTAATTTCATTATAGGTTTTTTTCATATTTGTTCTTTGTAATACAATGTTTGGAAATTATTTATAGTTTTTAACTTTTAAAAGGAGGATAATGTGTTTTAGCATATACAAATTCACATATTTCTATATTGATAATAATATTAATGTCAATTGAGTTTTCAATTTTATTTTTTAATAATAAAATGATCATTTGAGTCAACTTGGGTGGAACAGGCTTAAACTTAGGTTTAAATTTTTTTGAAATTAGGCATTGGTTTGGGGTATTAACATTTTATATTAACAAGCAACATGTAGTTTACATATATTTTAGGTTAGATTTGAGTTGGTATTTAAAGATAAAGTTAATGGAACAATTTAATTGATTTGATATTAATATTTGAAAATTTAATTAGAATGCTTTAAGTTTGAATTAATTTAAAATTTAAAAGGTATGATACTTATTTAACTCTTCAACTTTATAAAAAAAGTTATTTGAGTTATTTATTTAATTTTCATCTCTTTTAGTTAGGAGAGATTGATTTGGTTGAAATTTTTAGATTTTTTGAATTATTCTTTATAATTTGGTCTGGTTCGGTTTTTGAATTTTTATATTAATTTTTGTTTTAATTTTTAGACTTATTTTGACAAAATGAGCTTTATTTTATTTATTTTGAATATTATTTGAGAAAATTTTAAGATCGTTTCATAAATATGTTTAATGTTTAAAAATAAGATCTTTTCAAGAACTTTAAATTATTTTTACAATTTTAAATATAAAATATTTATTTTATATCATAAAAATTAAAATTAATTATATATATTAAATAAAAATAAAATTTGGTTTGATTTTGGGTAATTATAATTTTTTAACTTGTATTTCATAGAATGTCCAAATATTTGGTTTGGATTGATTTCCAATTTGGTCAGTTTTTCTGCCTAACCTTATTTTATCCTTTAAACAAGCTTTTTTTTTTTTTGTTAAAACATCTTGAGATGGTTGGAAAAATTAATGTCAACTTTGTTGACATGATAATTTACATGTAGGTTACATTAATAATTAATTATTTTTAAAAAATTAAAATTATAGACTATTATTATAATTTGTATTATTAAATATTTTTAAAAATTTTAATAAATTTTAAATTTTTGAATTTTAAAAAATAAAATAATTGATTGTTGACATAGACATACATGGATGCTATGTTAATAAAATTAACAGACATTAATTTTTTTATACATTTTGAGAGTAATTTAACAAATAATATGAATTTAAGGGTTAAAAGCAAAAACTTAAAATATTTTTTTCTTTTAAATAAAATTGAAGAGTGAAACAAATTACTATACCAATTTTAAATGTACATAAAAGTAAAGCAAGGGGGAGCAATTTTTAGCTATATTATTATTGGGAGATATTTTGGGTATAAAAAAGGGGGACTTTTCCACTTTTTAATTGAAGTACGCCGTAAGATATTTGTTATGAGCCTTAGAACCAGTCTCATGTTTGGCGCGTGGTTTTATCTACATTTGATATCAGATCTGGTGTATTCTTCTAACAACAGTTATGCTGCAATATATATTTTAAATAGTTTTTTTTTTATTTTACTTATTTGGAATATCATATATTTGTAATATTGCATATAGGTTTAATACTTTTTGCTATTTAGTTTATCACTTTTATACTTATAATATTTATTTTATTAGTTTGACACCTAAACTTTCATTCTGTATACCTGTTACTCAATCTATATTTTTATTAAAAAATTTCCCATTCAATCTCAAATTCCTTAAAAATATAAAAAAATACAAAACAACCCTAAAAATTTGCAGAAAATGCCATAAATTTCTAAAATTTTATAAAAACCAAAATTCCAAACAATTCTTTTTACATTTTATGAAAATTTTAATTTTTTATGAGTTTCTCATACTCATAACTTTTAAAATATTTTTTATAATTTTCAAAAATAAATTATGGTTTTTAGTTTTTTTAATCCTATAAGTCTTAAGATTTTGGGTTTTTTTAATGAATTTTAAATTTTTAGATTTTCAAAAAATTAAGTCTTTTAGTTTTGTCTTAACACGTAGTAGTGTGTCATTGGTTGGCTTAACATTTTTATAAACAAAAATTGGATTTGGGAAACAAGAATTACAAAATGAAAGGATAGGAGCTAAACTGATAAAAAATAAAGTACAAGGGCTAAATTGATTAAAAAATAGTGCATTGGTGGGTGTCGAATCCACCAATATAAACTTACACCTTAGTTTGCAAATTATGCAGTATAGGGAGTAGGGTCGATCCCTCAGAGACTGGTTTACTATAAATTGTTGCTTGCTTGACTAGATTTATGTCGGGGCAGCTGTCGTGCCCAAGACGTTCGGGGGATAAAAATTTGAAAACCTGAAATTAACAGAAAAATAACGTCAAAAATAAAAGTTGAAAATAGAATAATAAAAACGGTTAAATAAATATTAAGAAAAATTAATTAGAATGAGCTCAGCTTTAGACACGAATTTTCCTCGTCTTTGAATCGATTCTCGAAATTGGATGAACTGCTCTTTTCCAATTAGCTAGTTATAGCTACCAAGGACGCCTTGGACACCAACTCTTCCTTGTGTAAATTAGTTATGGAACGTTCAATAACTAATTCTTACCGATCGAACAACCACGAAACGTTCGTGATTTAGAACTCCGGCAGCTTTGCGTTCTAGAAGAGCCTAGCTCGAACCAATGCCCTCAACCGCGTGGGACATTTAAATCCGGTTACTACTTCCCTTGACGGAACCAAATAGCTATCTCCACTTGGCACGCCAATGTGTTCACAGAAAACCGATTAGAAACGTTCCTTTCGGAATTCCAACTGTACGTCTAACCATTCTAAATCAAACGACTTTTTTTATTATTTAGTGTTGATCTGACTTTGTGAGCTGACAAAATCATACTCATAATCCGGAGAAGTAATAAGTACTGGAATTTTAGGAGTTGAATTGCTCGGGTTCGTAACTCACGAGTTTTGACGAAGCTAATTTCGGCCTAAAGCTGAAAATGGGTTTAGTTGGTTAAAGTTTGGGACATGTTGGTATTTGATAAATTAAATAAAGTAGAAAGGGTGAAAAGATGGGTGATGTGATTGAGTATGGGGGGTGAAAAAAAAAAAATATATATATATATATTAAAGTGGGGTGGTTTAAAAAGGGAATTTGAAAAAGGAATTGTAAATGGTAAGTAGTAACAAGCTGAAGTTTTAAGAGTTTGAAAGTTAAAGAAACTAAAGACAATAAATAAATTTGTGAAAAGTTGAAAATAAAGGTGAAATGGATGGTTGGCTAACTAATAAATTGAAGGAAGACAAACTAAGAAATAACAAAGGCTACGTGAGAAAGGAGAGAATTTGAAAGATAAAAGCTAAATGTTTTTTGATTGATGAACAATACAAGCTCTATTTATACTAGTGGATTTACTAAATTAGGAACTAACTAGTCATAGGAAATTAAAGAAAAAATATCCCATAATAAAATAAATCCCAAAATAATCTCCCCCACTAAGTCAACAAAATTTTCAGCTAATTAATATTGGAAAAATTTTACTTTGGCCCTCCTTCTTTGCTTCTTTTTTTAATTTGGTCCAATTGTTTCCTTTTTCTTCTATTTAGCCCCAAATTACATTCCTGCACAAAATTCAATAAATATGGCAAAATTAGTGGTGCATTCTCATAAATTAACCAATTTAGTTACATAAAATATGTAACTTTTAGCATTTAATCATGCATGTACTAAAGTGATAATTCAATTATAATATAGAGGCTAAAAGAGATATTAAACCTTGTATATAAGTATTAAAATATAGTAAAGTATTGCAAAATTATGAAAAAATAAATAAACGTGATGATATGAAATATTGCTTTTGAAATAGGAAAATAATTTTTTATTGATGTAACACCTTGTTAGTCGATCCGATCGTCAGGTTTGAGTTACAAGGTGCCATATTTGTTACTGAAGCAACTACGATCAAATTATATTTAATTACAAATTGTCAAGTGTTCAAATATAACGAAGACATGTGCATAATATGATACATAATCATTTTCGGGTCTTATACGAGTTTATGAAAGTTCTTTTACTAACTCGGGGACAAAATAGGACCAATTGTAAGGATTTCAAAAATTTGGGTTGACATCGTGACGTCAGAGATTCCTCGTCTTGATGCAACTCTCTATGTTGTGCTCGTTGTGACCTTGGAGCAACAGCTTTGCCATGAGAATTTTGCCCTGTTCCTTGTTGCGACGCCAAGGTTTGTCACCGCAACTAGATGAGTACATTCAGACACAATCTTTAAACATTAACATGAGACTACATCACATACAACTTAACCATTTAGAAACATTTAACCAAAAGTCCCTAGGTACATACTATAAAACTAAAATGAAATACAATTTACAAATTTTATTAAGTCGTAAACGATAGTCTATATGTTGACTTTAAGTCCTGAGGCTTCAAGAAATACTTAAACCTGTGCATGAAGAAAACAAAACTGTACACTGAGCGATAAAGCTCAGTGGTACCTTCATGATTCAAGACAATGTAAATATTTACAATGATCATGCATAACGCCATTACACAATTTAGCCAAATTATAATATACCAATCTAACAATATCACATCTTAGATACGATGGAGTATATGAATATGACAAATAACTAATGCATTTGTCAATATTTGCAAGGCAAATAACTTATACATACCATTTGACAATTACCATTTGTCAATATTAGCTAACACTATGAAACATCTTTATATGCAATTAACATTATACTATTCATATTCCATGGCAATCATATTATTTATCTTGCTTTCATACCATCCAAACTCATTTTTTAGAGTCTATCAACTTATTTATATTTATTTCGGTATCATATTCTATTGTCAATCTATTTATTTACATGTTCAAGTTTTTCAAATTCTAATTAGGATGTTACACCTGATGAAACCCTAGTAAAATGGACTCCGATATATGGGTAAACTACACCACACCATATAGCTTGTAGGAGCTTAAACTACAACACATTAAGGTGCCGAAGTATAAAGCCTGGAGGCATCAAATGCATTTTCATATGCTAATACATCCTTCCACCACACCAGATTATACTCGATAATCCGCAACAAATGATAGATCTCGGTATAACATGTAATGATCTCCGTACAAACACATATTTACAAGCTTGCATTGGCATGCCAATCATATCCTAACCTTTTACTAAGTTTACATGGGCATCAAATATATATATGTAAACATTTCCATACCTATAATCATCTTGCTCGCATATTCATTCCATGTATTCGGTCACATATGCATTTCGTACTTTGTATATTGTTCTATTGCATAATAATATTTTGCAATTTAGTACATATATTGTTTTTCGGTCAAATTCACAATCACAACCCCATTTCATCATCAAACACATATTATATATTACATATTACATATTATAAGATATATTTCAATATAATTTTCATATCACATATCATAATTTAAGTATTTCATATCATTTCCCATTTTATTCATTTTAGTCCTCTACCTCAATATTCCATATCAAATTCTTGTGAGAGTAAAATTATGCTCTTAAAATTATTTGAAAAAATTAACAATTTTATTTTCAAATAATAGAAAAGATTACTTAATTTTATCATAAAAGACAATTTTTTTGGGTTATAATGTAAATTTACCACCATACTATAAGTGAATATTGAAATTTGCCATTATATTTTATTTTGATTGATGTTAGTCATTATACTTCAAAAATTTTATCCTTCAACTTTTATGTGATCGAAATTAGCCATTAAATTTTGAATTTTAATTCATTTTACCACCAAATTTAATTTTTAAAGAAAATTTTACCATTAGATATTGATTTTAATTATTTAAAACAAAATTTAATGGAAAAATATTATTTCAAATATTTTTATTTTAATAGTAAACATTAAGCTACTTTATAAAATTATTAAAAATCCCCATGGATAGAACCAAAGTTCAAAATTTAGAGATAACATTGTTGGAAGAGGTAGCGCGTACACTAAACATAGACTATGAAAAGACATGATGAAACAAAAAAAATTATTAAAATTATAAATTAACTTCAAATTTTATTTAATGGTAAAAAGACTTGAAAATTTTTAAAATATAAAAATAATACTTTATTTTTATAAATAACAATTTTGTTAATAATTAATAATTAATAATATTTTAATTAATAATTTTAATTATTTAAATAAAATATTTAAAGTATTTTTATTAAATTTAATTTAAGTTAAAATTGAATAGTAAAATTTAATAAAAAAAGTTAAACTTTAGTTTCAAAATTTTTTGGTAAGTATCAACAAAACGATAGTAATAGCTATAAATTTTTATTTAAAATATGATGGAAATTTGCATATTAACCCTTAAAAAATTAAGAATTTAAATTATTGCACCTCACCTTTTAATCTTAAATTTAAGTAATATTAAAAAGAATATTAATACAAAAATCTAACTGAGAGAACAGCTTATACCATTTAGGACAGATATTTTAACGCACGTGACAGTATGGCGGTTTATATTGTTGTCCGTAAAAAATAAATATATTCTTCACACTTGCTCTGGTCGCGCGTGAAATTAAACATTTCTTTTTCCCAAACTCCACCGCTTTCCTATGCTTGAAGAAATTTATACCCCAAAACTCCCCTCTTCTATCTCTGCAACAAACTCGACTCTGAAACCTCAAAAAAATGGTCTAATCGCCATTTTCCTTACATGTAAAAAGACCAAAGACAGTTCTTCTTTTTAAGAATCGAAAACCATGGCGAAAAACCCAACAAACAGCAGCAGTAACAAGAAGAAACTGAAACAGCAAGCGAAACAAGATTCAGAGGATGTGAATGGAGACCCTGAAATTTGGGCATCATTTGATCAAAGTTTCAAGCAAGTTCAGTCGGTTTTAGACCGGAACCGTGTGTTGATCCAACAGGTCAACGACAACCATCAGTCGAAGATCCCCCACAACATGGTCGAAAACGTTGCACTTATTCAAGAACTCAACGGGAACATCTCCAAGGTTGTCTCTCTTTACTCTGATTTGTCTTCAAATTTCTCCACCGCCTTTCACAATGATGATGAACAACCCAAGAATAGTGATTGATTCCATGAGAGAAGGATGAATTTTGGTTGAGCAAAAAAAAACACAAATATACCCCTTAAGTTCTTAGTATTTTCTTAGTTATTTACTATGTTTTTTTGTTGCTTGTGTTTTGTGTTCTAAGTTGATGATCTATGGGAATGGACACTGTCTTGTTTGAAACATGTTTGAGATAATATTTGACTTTGTGGATTTTGAAATCAACACAATGATGAAGAATCCAAGAATGGGGATTGATTCTATGATGGAGGGCTGAATTTTTATTGAACAAAAAACAAATTAAAAAAAATGAATGTTTTTAGGTATTTATTGTGATTTTGTTTGAAGCTGTTGGTCCATGTAAATTACTTGCTTTTGTGTGTGTGTGTGTGTTTTAAGGTGAGGATATATGGGGAGAGTGCTTGTTGAGTTATTGTCATATTTGAGATAATGTTGGACTTTGTGGTATTTTTGGTATAAAGGATGTACTAAGATGCCACATTATCTATATCCCTTCTCTAACAGTTTAATGACATATCAATATTTTTATCCTGAAAAAGAAAATATAAATAAAAATTCTGAAATTCAGGATGAATTTACTGACGTGACATCAAATTATTAAAAAATGATAACATTCATGTTTCATACTATCCTTCCGGGATTTGGATGTTATTTGAAATTTGTTTAGACATGTTTGAGACAGTGAAAGGAATTGTAAATGCTGGATTTTAAATTCAGATTTGCTTAAACATGTTTGAGAAAGTGAAGGAGGTTGTAGATACTGAGATTTTGCCGGAACATGTTGGAGATAAAGTTGGATTTTATGTACCTTTTTGTATGGTCAGTCAATTCGATTTGCTGTCTTAATGATGGCCATATAACTGAAAAGTGCTTCTTTTTCTAGATGAATAGTTTTGCTTGTAGATTAAGCTTCCATCTTTACTAACGTTTTTTGGTATGAGGATCGTATACGAGTGTGTGTATTTACTACGAATATTTTTAAATTATCTTTTATGTATTTTGAATTTCGGATATTTTAAATTTTGTGTTAAGATTCACGTCCATTAATATTCAATATAACGACCATGACTTATTAAATATGAAAATCAACTTGTGAACGGTGATTAAATATGTATTGAATAATAATATAGAGAAAAACAAATCTGTAATAAATGGGATTTTGATCTAATCCCATGGGAGTGGGTTTTTTTTTTCTTTTTGAAATTGGATTTCGTGTGAGACGGGTCAATTTTTTATGTTGGATCGGGTTGAATTTAGGTGCTATTTGAGATATGAATTTTGATTTTGTATAATTATACACATGAAATTTTGATTGTAGTCCAAATGTTTTTATGGAACTCTAATTTTGATTTAATTAAATACATTGTTAAAGAAATAAATACATCAAGTTATGTATATATTGAATAAATATAATTATTTGCATATACAATGTTGTAAAGTACCAGCAAAAGAGCCGATTGAGTGTAAGCTCGATCGGCATGAACGTTGTTATCAATGTAGGAGGACGTGAGCTAGAGACCAAGATGCTATAATTGTTGCTAGAGCAATTATAATCTAATTCAATTCATTTTAAGGCATAATTAAATTTGAGTCTATATGTTTCATATTTATTTCTGAGTCATATATGATTTATAATAGCTTTCTACACAATCTAAGATCGAATTGGGATTGAAATTCAAAATTTGCAAAATTTTACGTGATGTCGCAACGTCGGGGTTCCACATTACGATGTCACTCGCTGACTTTACTAAATTGAATGATCGTCGCGACGTGCTCCTTTCCACTTTTCAACATTTTTCACTTAAATCGTTGTCCAGAAATTAAATTTTAACTTATCCAATTCATTATACATCAAGTCCACATAATATAACATGTTATTCGATCAAAGGTAACATAGTTTATAAAATCCTTTACTCTTATAAAAAATAGTTTATTCTTTCTATTTATCAATCATTTAAGATTCTCTTAATTCATTTTATAACAAGCACTCACTTAGTATCTCGACAATACATTTGAACTTCTCTTATGTATTAATAAATGCATTGTTTGCAACAATTTCTTAACATTAGAACTTTTCTATTATTTTTCTTTTTCGTCCTTTATGTACATGTAATTATACGAGAATTTATTGCTTTTAGTATTTTATGCCTATATGCAACATTAATTCCAACTTTACTATTTATGTAATTTTAGTAAAATTGTTCACTTGAATAGTAATAACTAAATTATTTATATCTTGGTCTACAGTGGTCCAAATTAAAATCTGTTTGTTGCTTTTGAATTTAAACTCAATGAACTTTATACCATACAGATTTCAGAATTTCTTCTTATGCCAATTAATACAGCAAATTGTTTTCGTAGGTTTCCTTTCTAATATTACAATTATTTTCAAATTAATCTCGATTCAATCATACAAATTTTACAAGGTGACTCGATTTAGGAATGAACAACATTTAAACCATAAAACAATAAAAAAAATGAAATACAGGCAAAACTAAATTAACGTATCAAAGTTAATATGAAAATTATTACCCGTAAAAAAAAGTAAAACAAAAACAAGAAAAATATGGCGCTATTATAAAACAATGTCCGATTCTCGTTATTTGCTACAAGAGGAAACAGAGAACGTTAAGCTCGAACGATCCAGCTTGAAATGCTGCATTTTCCAAGGACCTGGGAAAATAAATAATAAAATTAAAAATTAAAAAAAAAAAAAACTCTTAATCTCTCTCAAGTCTCTTCATTGAATCTTCCTTCATGAAAAAGAGTAAAAAATCCCAGAAAGGAGTAACATCCAACGACAAAAACAAAGGAATGGGGAAGGAAAAGGAAAGGGAGAAGAAGTCAAGTAGCCTTGAAAGTGGAAGCTACAATTACAAGATGTTCAGCTTCTTCAACAGGAAGTTCAAGATCAATGAAGTGGAGCCACCTTCTGACGTCAACAAGGCCTTTTCTTTATTCACCGATGATGGTTCCACACATATGACCGCCGAGCAACTTAGACGGTTCATGTCGGTCCACCAGTGTGAGGTTAGCACCCGACTCGAAGATGCTCAGAATATCATTGAACAGGTTGTGAACAGGAGACACCATATCACCAAATTCGCCAGACACACCCTCAATGTTGAAGATTTCTTTCATTTTTTGCTTTCCGATGATCTCAATGGCCCCATTCGTACTCAGGTCATCTTTTTTCTTTCTCCCAATCATGGATCTTTGTTGTTTCCATTTTTTGTTTGTTGAAGTTTTGTGTTCGACGAATTGTGTGAATGAAAACATGATTCTTTAAAAACCCTTCAAATATACAAAATTCCTTAAGTTGTTTGTTGATTTAATAGGTTTAAAGGTGTGATAAATGAAATGTCATTTTGCAGGTACACCATGATATGAGTGCACCATTGTCGCATTATTTCATATATACAGGGCATAATTCCTATCTAACTGGGAATCAACTCAGCAGTGATTGTAGTGAGGTTCCAATTATCAAGGCTTTGCAAAATGGTGTTCGAGTTATCGAACTTGATCTTTGGCCCTCTAAAGATGAAATTCTTGTCCTTCATGGAAGGTAATGTAAGCTTGAGTTAATCATAATCAGATCTTTGAATAGGTCTACCAGAATTATTAACAGTATCTTCTTGTGTATGAAATTATAGGACCTTGACAACTCCGGTGTCATTTATCCAATGTTTGACATCCATTAAAGAGTATGCTTTTGTTAGTTCCCCTTATCCAGTTATTATTACATTGGAAGATCATCTTACTCCAGAATTGCAAGCTAAAGCTGCAGATGTTAGTCTTCCATTTTTTCCCTTTCGAGTTTTCTATTTTTCTACGATGATCGGAAATGATTTCAATCATATATTTTTGTAGATGATCACTCAAACGTTCGAAACTATGTTGTACTATCCCGAATCTGACTTAACCGAGTTCCCTTCACCGGAATCATTGAAATACCGAATCATGATTTCAACGAAACCACCAAAAGAATATCTAGAGGTCAGGTCGAAGGACGCCTCCGAAGACGAATCATCCCCAAAGGATGACTCAGACGCAGTAAGCAGAAATTTACTATGTTATTCGAATTCTAGTGTAAGTGTTCGATTAGGATATGGATCTACAAATACAGATTTGAATTCAGATAATGAGATAACATTAGTTAATATGAATGGCATTGCAGAGTGAGAGTGATCAAGAAGATGAAGACTTTAAGTCATTGCAAGCCGGGGTATCAGGATACAAGCGCTTAATAACCATACATGCAGGAAAGCCAAAGGGTTCCTTAAAGACCGCATTAAAAGAAGTTACTGATCAGGTTCGACGTCTTAGTTTGAGTGAACATCAGCTTGAAAAACTTGCCGGTTCTCATGGACTTGATATTGTAAGGTACCTATATATCAACATTCCTTTCTTCGTTTTTTTTGTTGAAATATCCATGTCCGGTACATTTTCAAATGAGTATGAAGATATAATTCTTCAAATAGAATTTAAAAAGTTGAGCATATATTAATAATTCCGAACACTTTCAGGTTTACACAGAGGAATATCCTACGAGTCTATCCGAAGGGTACTCGTTTTACCTCATCAAATTACAAACCAACTATCGGATGGATGCACGGAGCTCAAATGGTTGCATTTAACATGCAGGTTAGCTTGTTATTTGGATTTGGTTATAAGTGTTGGATATGAATACATAGATCGGATATGTTTTAATCTTTGATGATGATAGTGTAAATTGTAAAACATTTGTAATAACTAGGTATGAATGTTGTTTTTATCAGGGGTATGGAAAATCACTGTGGTTGATGCATGGCATGTTTAGAGCCAACGGAGGATGTGGTTATGTGATAAAACCTGATATTTTGACTCGATCAGCTGACGAGTTGTTTGATCCCAAAGCAACACTCTTGCCTGTGCAGAAAACGTTAAAGGTAAAATATTCTATTACTTGGATTCGGATACTGTATATTCCTAATACGAATATCATCAACGCCTCATCTCTATATCTTTATTCGAATATATCCGAATATACTCAAATATTGTTATGATTTTTTTTCTGTAACTTAACAGGTGAAAATATATATGGGGGATGGATGGCGCTTGGACTTTAAGCACACACATTTTGATGCATACTCTCCTCCAGACTTCTATACAAAGGTTTGACAACCATTTTAGCCCACTTACCCTATCTTACTCGGATGTAAATACGAGTTTCAGTTATGAGTATGTGTTCAATGAAATATAATAAATTTTTTTGAAAACTTTATTTATTTAAATGGTTTTTAGAAGATTATGTCATTATATCTATGTATGAATACGTATTGGACACAATGTTGAACACGAGCCACAGGGAATGAGTTGCAAACTATGTTGCTAGGGCTCTTCTTTTTTTCTTAAAGTTTCCGTATTCATTGCATATTTGGATATGATCTTCTAAAGACATAATAAAGCCTTGAAATTTGTTTAGTGTTTTTGTTGTATGTCTTCAAGGTGAGGAGAATCGGGTATTTATAAAGCATGGTTACTGTTCATCGAAGTGATGTCCTAGGTAGGTTCCATGCATGCCAATACATATGCTGTTCTAGACTTAACACGTGTTAGCTGGTTTACTCGCTTGACTTCGCACCCTCTACTTGTGAACACCTAGGGACATGCGAACTAGGGTTGCGATCTCTCCTCGCTAGCCCCTAATGTGTGGGCCGCAGGTCGGTAGTCTAGGTTATATTCGGATTTCGGGTTGGTAATGGGAAATATTATAACAAAATTATACCCGAAATTGAGTATGGTCCCTCAATTTTATGAGACATAAATGATGATTATATAACATTAATAATGGCAGATATTCATTGTGGGAGTGCCAGCAGATGAAGCTAAAAAGAAAACCAAGATAATTGAAGATGATTGGTGTCCAGTATGGGATGAAGAATTCTCTTTTCCCTTAACTGTTCCGGAACTAGCACTGCTTCGGATTGAAGTACGCGAATACGACATATCGGAGAAGGACGACTTTGGCGGCCAAACATGTTTGCCGGTACCAGAGTTAAGAACCGGGTTCCGGTCCGTCCCTCTGCATGACAAGAAGGGAGTTAAACACAAAAATGTAAGGCTGCTAATGAGGTTTGAGTTTGTATAAAATAGTGTAGCATTATCAATTAATTCATTAACCTTAACCCTCTGTACCACAATGAAGAGAATGCATATACATACATATAAATATATATGTATATGCAAAAAAGTTATCAAATGTTAAAATGTCCATGTTTCTTTTGCTCTCCTTTGAAGCAATGATGAGAAACTTTACACGCCACTCTTCTTTCAATTGTAATTATTTGGCTATATTCTGTTATTAGTCCTTGTACTTTACAAAAGTTTATGGATTTAGTCCATGTATTTTAATTTGATTAATTTCGATCCTTTTACTTTTCGATTTGTTCAATTTTAGTCCTTGTACTTTCAATCTTTTGAAATAAAAAGGAAATTGAAGATTATTTTCTGTTCTCTCATTTGTCTAATTCCAAATTTGAGTCATGAATCATGAAGGATTTTATTGATTTTTAATGTTTTGCACGTTAAGAATGTAATAGAAATATAGGTCAAACTAAAGCATTAAAATATTATTCATTACACATAGCGTTTATGATATATTTTATGAGTACTAGAAAGTTGGATGTGGTTTTGAAGTTTGAGCAAATTATGAACTAATTTAGTAATTTACCCTTCATTTAAATAAAAACAATTTTTTAAACTTGGAAAGTCATCAATTCATAAGATTAATCATTCCAGTTCATGAAAGATCCAAAATATTCTTTGAAAGAAACAAAGAAGAATATATATATATATAGCAGATAATAAATAGGGATATTAAAAATTCATTAATTAAGTCTATTGTCTTAACTCAATTGATATTGATATTGTTGTCAGTGTAGGAGAATGTGAGTTTGAGTGTGTTGAAGTGTATTATCCTTTTATTTAAAGGTTTGAGCTAGAGGTGCTCATAAGTCGGGTCAGACCTAAGTATGATATTTTGTCCAACCTAAAATATGAGTCTAAAATTTTATCCAAATTAATTTATATTTACAAAAGATTAACCCAAGCCTATTTTAGGCTCACCTATATGATTTTTTTAATTTTTTTAAAAATATTTATATGATTTTATTTTAATATTTAATAAAATTTTATATATTTTTTATTTATTGAAAGTTTTTATATAGCCATCTTAATATTATTTTAATGTTTATATTAGATAGTATTATATATTTAGTATATCTTTATTTTTTTAATGTGTTCTAAATTATATAATATATAAAAATAACATAATATAAAGTATAATAAACTTAAAAACGGGCTAGGTCAGGTCAAACTCGGACCTTAAATGTTCAAACTCGAGCTCAACCCATATTTTAAACAGACCTAATTTTTTTTTGTTTAAGTCTATTTTTCGGACCTAATATTTTTGTCCAAATCTTTTCAAATTTCAAGTTGGCCTTTGCTTCTGAACAAATAACCCGACTCATAAATAGGTCAAGTTAGAGAGAAGTTATGGATTTAGGTATTATATTAAAAAGAATAAGACATATAATAAAATTTATGTTAAAAAAATACATTGATTAATAAAACGAATAAAACACGCCTTTTACACTTAATAAAAAAGACACGTCTTTCACACTGTTGAAAAAAAAGCCAAACGGTATACCTCAGCCAGCAATAAAAATAACAGAATCCGTCCATAAATAAATTATAAATAAAAGGACAAACACAATCTCTATACCTAAGATATATATAAAGTCACGCTGACACGTGGCACACATCACCACACTCTTTTTGATGTAAAAAATGGTTTATTTTCAGTTTTAGTCCTTTTAATATGGTGAAATTTGATATTTAATCTATATTTTAATTTCTAACATAGTCTGGTCCCTATATTTTTATAATGTTATTACCTAGTTCAAATAGTTAATATTGTTAACTTTTTAATTATATTGTTATTTGGTTATATATAATTTGAAAGTAGATTTTAAATCTAAAAGTAGAGGATTAAATTCTTAAAAATAAAAGTAGGAGGACTAAATTTCAAATGTATGAAATGTAGAGACTTAAAGTTATGGTTGTTTGAATTTGGATATGATATTGAATCCTAAATATATTAATATTGAACCAATCAAATATTTTATTTGGATATGATGTGAAGCATATTTAGAACATTTGGATCAAATTATAAATATATGTACCTATCGACTATTACATGAACAATTCAGATCTAACATATTAAAAATAAATAGCGTTAATAAAATTTAGGAAGGTTAATTATTTTTTAACACGTCAAATCTAAGCTGTCCATACAATAAGTGTACACGATTTTGTAAATTTAATTCATGTATCTTAAATATGCTCCATGTTAGATCCGAGCTGGTGTTTAACGCCCAAGCTTATGATTAGATTGACATAAGAACCCGATTGATACACTATTAATACAATGAGAATTCAATTAAAATATTTTAAAGTTTGAGAACTAATTTAAAATTTTAATAATAAGACAAGGGTTTCTTGTGAAATTAACCTAAAATCTCACATAACTTATCTCATTGGGCTTATGAAATACTAAGAGATAAAGCTTAAAGACGACAAATCGTGAAATCATATAAACGTAAGTAACCATGGCGATGCCAACTGTCCACTGGGGTCCACGAATTAAGACTGTCTGTGGGACCCAACATGTCTCATCCTACTTTTCTGGGAAGAAAAAAAAAAAGGAAAGATGATAAGCATAACAACAAGAACAAACCTTGGCAGTTTAGGAACTTAAAATCCAGACAGTGCAGATTCGCAGGTTGTTTTCTGGGAATTTTAGGGGAAACCCAATGTCGAAACAAACATACAAGGTGTGCTTTTGCTTCAGGAGGAGGTTTAGGGTTGCAGTGTCAGAGGCACCAGAGGAGATCAAGCGGGTGTTTGAGCAGTACTCTGAGAATGGGATGATGTCCATTGATGCACTCCACAGGTTCTTAGTTGAATTCCAGAAAGAAGATAAGGCTACCAGAGAAGATGCTCAGAAAATTGTTGATAGTGTTAAGCATTTTCATAGAAAGGGTCTAAATCTTGAAGGCTTTTTTAAGTATCTCTTTGCTGATATCAATCCTCCTCTGGCTTCTCTTGGGGTAATTTCTTTCTTAAAAAAACAACTTTTTTTTTCTCTTTTTTGTTGTTTAGTTGTGGTTGAAATGTTGATTGGTTTGGTTCCACTTTAGATTATTATGTTTTTGTTTGGTTGCTAGGAAAATTTGGGAGAAAATTGGAATTATTTAAATACTATGTGATCTTTGAGTTTACTTCCTATTTGGGTTTTCTGCAATAAACTCAGCTGAACTTAAATTGGGAACTTTTCTTCTTATCCTTCTACTTTTGAGTTAGGGCTGTAAATTGTAATTTAGATGAACACAAGCTGTAAAAAGCTCGAGTTTGACTCAAATTAGAAGCTTGGATCAAGCTCAATTGAGTTTTACTTTAGAGCTCAAGCTTGATTCGAAATAAAAATCGAGCTGCACGAGCTAGCTAGATTATCATACTTCACTTAAACTCGATTAATCCTATAATTTATACTCTTTTTTCTTTCCAATTTTGATATTGTTTTTAGGGTTTAGTTTTCCTTTTTTGTAATTTAATTGGTTTTGAATGTTTGTGTTTGGTTGCTGAGAAAATTTGGGATAAAAAGGAAGTCTTGGATATACGATATTTGAGTTTATATTTCCTATTTGGGTTTCACCTTTGAGTAGGAAAATTCGGTATCTTTGTATGGGATTTAAATGAAACTAATTACTTATTTTCAGCTCAGTAATTGGTGTATATTGGCTGAATTGCTTTGTTGCTTTCATACCTTTGAAAATGCCCTGATTTCTCGGAAAATGCTTTTACTTGTAGTTAAAATATACCGTTACATGCTTTTGAACTTGTCTCAATGAAGGTAATGAATTTAGGATTGTTGTTCCCATCCGAGTTTTCGTGATACCCCTATTCACCATTCAATTTGTAATTTGGTTCACAAAACAAATTCATCGATATTCTATACTTTTGTGCTATTGTCGTTTATGTCGTATTCATTTCTTTGTATTCAGGTCCACCATGATATGAATGCTCCTTTGTCACATTATTTCATACATACCGGTCACAATTCCTATCTTACTGGGAATCAACTCAGTAGTGACTGCAGCGATGTCCCAATCATAAATGCACTTAAGAGAGGTGTGAGAGTGATAGAATTAGATATATGGCCAAATTCCACGAAAGATAATGTCGATGTTCTTCATGGAAGGTATATATATTCTTAAACTGCAAATCATTTTGTGAAATGATAATAAATAGTTTACCGAACTCGTAATTTCATTATAACGGTTTGCTCATTCACCTGAGCTGGTATCTCGGGCTTGTTCTATGATGAAAAAACATGACTAATTCGACTAACCATGTGAGCTCCCTCGACTGTAGCTAATTGTTTTTTATGTTTTAAAATTAGCAACTTTGGTTCAAGAGGAAAATGAATAATTTTCTTCGTGTAGGACTTTGACTACTCCGGTGGAACTCATCAAGTGTTTGAGGTCTATTAAGGAGTATGCTTTTGTTGCGTCGGAATACCCGGTTGTTATAACACTAGAAGATCATCTTACCCCAGATCTTCAGGCTAAAGTTGCTGAGGTGAGTCTCTTGGAGCTTATTGATGGGAAATTTAAATGGCTAGTGTTACCATAATTTAAGCTTCTGTGGCTAACTTCTAGATGGTGACTCAAACCTTTGGAGACATCCTGTTTTCACCTGGCTCGGAATGCCTGAAGGAATTCCCGTCTCCAGAATCATTGAAAGGACGCATAATCATATCTACTAAACCTCCAAAGGAATACCTTGAGGCCAAAGAAGTTAAGGAAAATGAGAACGATCCAGAGAAGGTTAAGGCTAGTGATGAAGAAGCTTGGGGAAAAGAAGTTCCGGACCTTCTCAAAGACGATTACAAGGTCTGTAAGATCCTGAGTGTGATCTTAATACTTCAAATCGAGACTACTAGCTGTACCAGTAAAGTTTACAATTCACTTACCCCATTTAATCTTTTATGACAGAATGACTTGGGTGAAGAAGATGAGGAAGATCTCGATGACGATGGAGATAAGTCACAACATGCTTTAGCACCGGAATATAAACGTTTAATTGCTATTCATGCCGGAAAGCCAAAGGGAGGATTAGAAGAGTGTCTAAGGGTGGATCCCGATAAAGTAAGACGTCTTAGCATGAGTGAGCAACAACTTGAAAAAGCTGCGATTACTCACGGAAAAGAAATTGTCAGGTATTTCGTAAACAATTTGGCAAATTACATACTAATTGTTATTTGTTTTTCGATTATATCTATATATAAATTTCCCTTTTTCTGTTGTTTGTACTGCTATAGGTTTACACAGCGGAATATTCTTAGGGTATATCCGAGGGGTACACGTGTCGACTCTTCCAATTACAACCCATTAATCGGATGGATGCATGGAGCTCAAATGGTCGCATTTAATATGCAGGTCAAATGCTGTTGATTATCCTAGACTTGCTCAAATATTAGAGTGGAATTAGACGAATGCTTACTTAAGTCGATGTATGTTAGTATGCTTCCGTGAATCCTAAGATTTGGTTACTTTCTTGTTGGCATGTAAAAGGGTTATGGAAGATCTTTATGGTTGATGCATGGAATGTTGAAAGCCAACGGGGGATGCGGATACTTGAAAAAACCCGATTTCCTATTGAATCCTAACAAAGTCTTTGATCCAAATGTCAAGTTACCGGTTAAAAAAATTTTGAAGGTTAGTGTCTTTTATGCCCATAAGATCTGAGTTCTTCGGCTTTTTTTTTTTTTTTTAAAAAAACTCCAAGTGCTAATTTCTCGATCTTGTTTTCGGAAGGTAACTATGTATATGGGCGAAGGGTGGTATTATGATTTTCATCACACTCATTTTGATGCGTATTCTCCTCCGGACTTTTATGCAAGGGTAAGTTAATAAACCTACATATCCGGCAATACCTCTGGTAGAATCCGATCAGTGTAAAAATAACGATATTCATCTTGAAATTTGATTAATTTGTGCCCAGGTGGGGATTGCTGGAGTTCCGTTCGATTCAGTGATGAAGAAAACAAAGACATTAGAAGACAATTGGGTGCCTTGTTGGAACGAGGAATTCGAATTCTGTCTAACTGTCCCCGAACTGGCTCTACTTCGGGTAGAAGTGCATGAATACGACATGTCTGAAAAGGATGACTTTGGAGGCCAAACATGCCTACCAATTTCGGAGCTAAGAAGTGGTATCCGAGCAGTTCCCCTCAACAGCCGCAAGGGCGAGAAATACAGCTCTGTAAAGCTCCTCATGCGCTTTGAATTCTTCGACCCATAGGCACCCGAAGTTGAGTTCTGGTCCATACTTCCAAACCAACCTTCAATCTGTTTGACGGGATGTGAGCTTGTGTGCAGTTTTACCGTATACGTTACATGTTTGCTGCTTGTTTATATTACACGGACTTGGGGTGCGATATTTTTAATTTTTTCCTTCTTTTTCTCGAATTGCTTCTATCATTGCCGTGTGTAATTAGCCATGTTTGTAATTATGTCTCCGAATCTTACCGTTTATTGTTTAATTAGCAAATGAAATAATCCCGTATTTGAATGTTTTTCGAATTTATTGCATGCTACTGTTTAAAAATTGGTGTCACATATACCTCGTACTGACGTACATAAACTTGTTATAGAGTAATTTTACCTGAATATGCGAATTATATTAGTTTATTGTTTTGTTATAAATTGAATATAAAACTAATAAAAACTAAATATGTAAATATATTATCAAATTTATAATTGCAATTAACAGCAAATTTACCATCCACATTTCAATTTCGAGTCAAATTACTTGGCTCTTATCTGGTATACTATGGGTAAAATTACCACAAAACCCATTTTACTATATTTTGGATAGCATTTTAGTTTTTTATTGAAAAATAGATAAATTAGTCATTGTAAGCAAAACAGTTTCTCCATTAAAATTGCACTATTAAATGGTTTTTTTGGTGTTTATATATAATGTATAATAACAAATTTAACCCTCAACTTTTATACATTTATTCATTTTGAATCCTTCTCTTTTAATTTAATGTTTTTTTGAACAATTTCATTATAAGTTCTAATTATATCTGCTCTTTTTGACACAATGCCTAGAATTACCCATAATCCCTCCTAGAATTGCTCATGGGCCGAGCCATCCAGCTCGAAAAATGGGAGGGTTTGGATAAAAATATAGGCTCGAAAAATGAACTTTGACAAAAAAATAATACTTGTTTAGAAAATAGGCCAGGCCTCAGGTAAAGCTTTTTTGTCCCAAGTCCTACCCGACCGGAATTTGCAAAAAGAACTGTTGTTTTTTTCACTATTTTGCTATCATTTCATTATTATAGTGCTACTATTTTGTTGTTATTGTTAATTTTGTTACTAATATAAAGACATTTACTTATTAAGTTGCATATATCTTAGTGTTATTTAAGTATACATTTTTTAATTTATTTTCAATTTCTTGGAAAATATTTATTTTAATATTTTTAATATTTTTGATGTATTATATTTTTAAAAAAAAGTTATATAAAAAATTAATACGAGTTCAGCCAGGCCGGAGTTTTAGTATTTTTATCTAGGCCAAGCTTGGACAAAATTTTATGCCCAGCCCAAGTCGACTTATGAGTACTTCTAGTCCTTCCTAACTTATAAATAGGAGGATAGTGCGATTTAGCGTATTCAAACCCAAGTCCTCTTACATTGACAATAATATCCATATCAATAGACATCAAATATTATTTGTTATTATATTTTTATTGTCGAAACCGTTTTTTGAAAACAAAAATTTTGGTTGTCGACTTTAAAAAACAAAACTGGAGTCGCCACCGATCCTTTATTAAGGTGTGATCGGCCCACCTTAAAAATAATTTTGGTCTGCGAAATTTGAGAAAACAGGTTCGGGAGTCAGTTACGCACGAGGAAGGATTAGCACCCTCGTAACGCCCAAAATTGGTACCAAATTGATTTTTTTTAATGCCTTGGTGTCGAAAATTTGAAAAGATTTTAAAAGGAAACTCTTTATTTCATGAATAAATCAAAATAGTAAGACATTCTTACTTCAAAGAAATAAAACACCACACCCAGTGAGTTAGGGCACAATGTTTTTAAATCTCCAAAATACTCGAATATTGCCTTTTGCTTTTGAAAATTCTTATTTCGAGAAGTCAAAATATCAGGACCAGTAAGTTAGGACCCAACATTTTGAATCCCCGAGAATAAGCTTCATTTGAAATTTGCGAATTTAATGCAAAATAAATACTTGGTTTTCTAAATTCATCGAAAAAATAATCACAATCCAGTAAGTTAGGACACGATCTTTCTCGAGAATCATGAATGCCAAATATTCTGGAAATTTATAAAATATGATGATTTAAAACAAAAATTTTGAAAAACCAAAATATATGTTTTCTAAAAGGCATGTTAAAGTTAATGTATAGTGTGAAACAAAACTTTAATTTAAGACCAATATGAATAAATATTTACAAATATATATATATAAGTACAATATACAAGTAAATTTGCAAATATGTATACGCATATATTTAACACACATATACAAAGATACATATAAAAAGATGAAATGGAATATGTCAATCAAAATCTAATAAAACTGCATGTATGTATTTGAAAATCATGAAAATAAAATAAATATAAAAGCATGTACCATATATTTACAAAATAAAATGTATATGTATATATTTACAAAAAAAAAAGTGTGTAAGTATATATATAATATAAAGTATAAAAAGGAAAGTAAAAAAAAAGTATGAATGCGTAAAATGTATGCAAATTTAAAACCCTTAAAAGTATATATTAAAATATGCACATATATTGTATATAAAAATATGCGTGCATATGAATAGCAAATACAGTAGTAATAATAATAGAAAACAATGCAATAATAATGATGTCATGTAACATAATAATAGTAATAATGGCATAATAATAGTACAAAAAAGATAATGATATATAAAAAAAAAAGAAAAAATGAGGAGAAGGACTGAATTGAATTTTAAACAAAAATGGGGGGCTGATTTAAAATAAATTTAAAAAAGATCGACTTGAACGCGCGCGTAACAGTGGAGGATCAAAAGCGAAATTATCCCTTCCTTCCAAAACGCTGTGCAACGAGGGACTAAATTGAAACAAACATAAAATATGCGGCCCAATTTTAAAATAAGTAGAAAGGACTTAATTGGAACACATTTGCGAAAGGGAAGGCCTAAATGAGGAATTAAACCTTTAAAGCCAAAACGCGCGGATCCTCCCCTTTGGGTCGGGTCACCGCGCGGGTCAAGGCTTGGATAAAACGGCGCCGTTTTGAGGTTTCAATAAAACCCAATTTTTCCTTTTAAAAATTTCATAACTCATTTTAAAACAAAAAAATTGCTGCACCCCTCCCCCCTTTTTGTTCTCTGCTAGGGTTTTATACCCAAGCCGCCGCGTCGCCGTTCCACCATGCGCCACAGCTCCGATCGCGACGGAGACGGCGCCGATCGACGCTTCCGGCCAGAGAGGTAAGCTTCCATTCTTCTTTTCTTTGTTACTTCTTTAAAAAATAAAAACGCAAAAGAAAAGGAAAAAAAAAACTACAAGAACCCGATTCACCTTAAGAAAAAAAATCTTTGTATTTTCTGTTTTTCTCTTGATTTCTCTCTTGTCTATTTCTCTATCTTTTACACTCCAAAAATCCCCCCCCCCTTTTGAGTACATGAAATAGGGCTTTTATAGCCCGAAAATTGTTTGCTATTTTACATGTGTCGAAACCGTTTTTTTTGAAAACAAAAACTAGTTGTCGACTTTTAAAAAACAAAAATTGGAGTCGCCACCGATCCTTTATTAAGGTGTGATCGGCTCACCATAAAAACAATTCTGGTCTGCAAAATTTGAGAAAACAGTTCGGAGTCGATTCACATACGAGGAAGGGTTAGCACCCTCGTAACGCCCAAAAATCGGTACCAAATTTGATTATTTTATGTCTTGATGTCGAAAATTTGAAAAGATTTTAAAAGAAAACTTTTTATTTCATGAAAGAATCAAAATAATGGGACATTCTTATTTCAGAGAAATTAAACACTACACCCAGTGAGTTAGGGCACAATGTTTTTAAATCTTCAAAATTCCCGAATATCGCCTTTTTGTTTCTGAAAATTCTTATTTCGAGAAGAAAATGTCATGACCAGTAAGTTAGGACCCAACACTTTGAATTCACGAGAATAAGCTTTTTATTTAAAATTTGTGAATTTATTGCAAAACAAATACTTGGCTTTCTAAACTCGTTGAAAAATAATCGCGATCCAGTAAGTTAGGACACGGTCTTTCTCGAGAATCATGAACGCCAAATACTTTGAAAACTTATAAAATATGATGATTTTAATGTTTTGACAAAACCAAAATATGTCTTCTTTAAAAGCAAGATAAAATGTTAGTAAGCAACATGGAACACGTACTCTAATTTAAATTATAAATATGCATATATTTACAAAATATATATAAGTGTAATACACAAGTAAATTTGAAAATATGTGCATGCGTATGTTTAACACACATACACAAATATACATAAAAACATGCATAGCATAACTTATAATAATCTCCAAAAATATGTACGTATATTTCATAAAACATGCATATGTACAAAAATAGGAAAAAAATGCATATGCCTTGTAAAATTTGAGAGTACATACATATATATATATATACATATTTATTTATAAAAACTATGTAAACAAAATATATATAAAATATGAGCGTATAAGGACTAAAATATGTATGTATGCATATATATATATATGAACGTAAAACTATGAGAATAGAATATAAAACGTGTGGATGTGTATATGTTTAAAAGAAAATGTATAAACACATATATATAAAATATAAGGTATAAAAATATAAAGGATAAAAGATAGAATAAAGGAAATAAAATGTATGTAAAACGTATGCATGCATTTTTAAAGCTTAAGGATGTATATATGCTAGAAATGAAAATATGAAAAGTGAATAATAAAAGTTATACGTTTGTAAAAAACGAAATATAAAACAATATGTATATACACGTACATGAAAATCATAAATGGAATTAGTATAATAATAATAGTAATAATAAACGTGTAACAGTATATTAAAAAAAAGGAAAAAAAAAACTAAATAAAGTAAGAAAAGACCAAATTGAATAAAAAAACCAAAAAATGGGGGCAAATTCGAAAATAATAAAAAAGGGACCAATTCGAACACGCGAGCGGCAATGGGGGACCAAAAGAGCAATTTACCCAGGCCTCCAAAACGCTGCGCAGAAGGGGACTGAATTGAAACGTGAATTGAATATGCGGCCCAATTTTAAAACAAATAAAAATTATTTAATTGACATGCGCTGCAAAAGGGAGGGGTCAAATGCACAAATAACCCATATGATGTCAGAACGCGCGGATCCTCCCCTCCGGGTCGGGTCACCGCGCGGGTCACACTTGACCAAAACGACGCCGTTTTGAATGTTGTTTAAAACGAAAATTTTCCTTCCAAAAAATCCATTTGAAATCGAATGGGGAAAAAAAAATAAAAGAAAC
The DNA here is from genome assembly GCF_025698545.1 of Gossypium raimondii. NCBI lineage: Eukaryota > Viridiplantae > Streptophyta > Magnoliopsida > Malvales > Malvaceae > Gossypium > Gossypium raimondii. Next base: position 54,161,287 of record NC_068570.1, on the reverse strand, counting down.
TCCGGCGCTCTGCTAGGGTTCAATCCCTAGCGTCCTTGCGCCATTCTTCGCTGCGCGCCACAACCCGATCGTCGTCTCAGCCTCCGGCCGTGACGGAGGGGAGCTTATTCAATGGCTCGGCGAAGCAGGTAAGTGGTCTCTTCTCTTTATCTCTTTTTATTATTTTACGAAATAATATATATAAAAAAAGTTGATAATGGACACAGCGAAAATAAAAAAAAACAAATCACCTCTGAAGAAAACGCAAGCTTTATCTGTATATACTCTCTGTTATTGTCCCCTCCTTTTACAGATTACAAAAGCGCCTTTTATAGGCCGAAAAAACGAAAAAAAAAGAATAAATGTTAATTATTTTTGCTATTTCTTCTCTGTTGGACTCTGTTTTGCAGGTGGTTGTGTGCGCGTGGAGAGGAGATCAGCCCCGAGTCATGCGCTGATTGGAGTCCTACTGGCGTCGCTGGAGGTTGCCAGTGGCTTGTTGCGGCTAGGGTTCTTTCTTCAATTTTGCTGTGTTGAATATTGGGTTTGGGCCAATTTGATTGGGCCTGAACCGTTTTTTTTTATATTTGGACCCAGGCCGAATTGGGCCTTATTACAGCTGCCCCTCCTTGCTCATTGTCGTGCTACAGGAATAGAGCAAAGACTACAAGGCCCAATTACGCCTGGTCTTACTGAGCCTTGAACTTCTTCGGTGCTTAATGGCTTCACACAGCTTCATTCCTTCCTACTGCATTTTCATAGGTAAGGAACTAGTGCTTTGACCCGCTCCATTGCATCGTCAGGGCGATAGGGTTCGTACATTGTAGCTTTTCAAAAGAACAAAAATTGCTATCTTTAATCTGCTCCACTGCAACTTCAGGGAGATAAGACTTATAGCTTCAATTTGTTCCGTTACGACTTAAGGGTAAATCTGATGTGATCTGCTCTACTGCAACTTCAGAGAGATGGGATCTGCGGTTTTAATCCACTCCATTGCAACTTCAAGGAGATAGGATTGGTTACTTTTGTCTGCTCCACTGCAACTTCAGGGAGATAAGACTTGTATCTTCGATCTACTTCACCACCAGTATGGGAAGACAAGATCTGCTTTTTCCAATCTACTTCACGCCAATACATGAAGACAATATCTGCTTTTTCCGATCGATTCCACTGCCGACCAGGGGAATTGAATTACTGGCTTCAATATACTCCACTGCAACCTCAGGGAAGTAAAATCTGTCATCTTTAATCTGCTCCACTACTGCTTAGGGAGATAAGATCCGTAATCTTCGATCTACTTCGCCACCAGTATGGGAAGATAAAATCTGTATATTTGATCCATTTCGCTATCGATATAGGAAGACAGGACCTGTTACATTTGATCTGCTTCACCATCAGTACGGGAAGATAAAATCTGTATATTCGATCCACTTCGCTACAGATATAGGAGGACAGGACCTACTATCTTTGATCTGTTTCACGTCGGTACATGAAAACGAGATCTGCTTTCTTTGATCTGCTTCGCCACCAGTATGGGAAGGCAAGATCTGGTATCTCTGATCTACTTCACGCCAATACATGAAGACAAGATCTGCTTTCTTTCAATCTGCTCCACTGTTGCTCAGGGAGACAAGGATTTATGATTTCACCAATCTGCTCTCTGTGAAACATGACATGTATGATTCACTTTATGAGCCTAATTATGCCTAATGATTAGGATGTTATGATCAAAATGAATCCAATGTTCCTAACTAGGCATGTATGAATGACATTTGGATGTTATGTCATGAATATTGAATGTTTAAAGTCATTATTGCTCATTAAGGCTTCCCTCGTGGCAACAACGCTTCGTCAAAACTTGAAAAAATTTAGAATCTCGACTCTTGGCTCCTAGATATCTCCGACCTTTTAACCCGGTGAAGGTCTAAACAATAGTCCTGTTTAAAGATTTCTAGAGTAATATGAAAAACTTCCCTTGTGAAAGTTTTACTAGTCCATTAATCGTCATTCTAATGCAACATGCTTGCGAAAAGATCATAACGATAACATAAACAAAATTAGTCTGGGAGGATAGCTCGCAATGGATTGTCAATGATAGAGGAATTGTCTGGGGACATTTATATTGAAAAAAATGACATAATTTAACAACAAATTCAATACAAATACTATGAACATGTGCCCCAGAAATCTCTGCTTGAATTTCTCTATACAACTTTCGAAGACCCTTTTGAATTCAACACATGTTTAGGAAATTCACAGTATTTTGTTGATGCCCCAAGATGTCGTCTATTCCTTTCTGCCGATTTAGGTACAGCAAGACTACCACGTGACAATCAAAATTTGAGCCGCCCTTTTCGGGTTTTCAACTCAAATCCCCTTTGGTCTTAAGGTGCCCTTTGCGGGTTTTCACCTTAGCCTCTCCTTTTTTTTTTTTGGAATCAAAGCGCCCTTTGCGGGTATTCACCTTGGTTCCTTCCCTTCTTCAAGTAAAGTACCTCTTCACTGAATCTGAATTTACCGGATTAGGCAAGTTTTTCCCGTCCATTTCAGCCAGGATCAGGGCTCCTCCAGAAAAGACCTTTTTTACAACATAAGGACCCTCCCAATTCGGCATCCATTTCCCCCTAAAATCCTTTTGTAGAGGAAGAATTTTTCTCAACACCAGGTCCCCCTCGTGAAATTCTCTAGGTCAGACTTTCTTGTTGTAGGCTCGCATCATTCTTTTCTGGTATATCTGACCGTGCTGAATAGCCTTTAGCCTCTTTCCCTCTATCAAGTTCAACTGATCGTATCGAGATTGAACCTATTCTACTTCATCTAATTGTAGCTCAGACAAAACCCGGAGAGAAGGGATTTCAACTTCGATGGGCAAGACTGCCTCCATGCCATAAACTAAGGAGAAAGACGTTGCCCCGGTGGAGGTCCTGGTTAACGTTCGATAAGCAAGGAGGGCAAACGGTAGTTTCTCGTGCCAGTCCCTGTAAGTCTCAGTCATCTTCCCTACAATCTTCTTTATATGGCCGCTTCTACTGCACCATTCATTTTCGGGTGATACGGCGACGAATTGTGATGTCTGATCTTGAATGACTACAGACCTCTGCTATTGAGCTGTTGTTCAAATTCAACGCATTGTCAGATATGATTCTTTCAGGCATTCCATACCGACATATGATCTTTCTCTTCAAGAACTTACTGACTGATGACTTTGTAACATTAGCATACGAAGCAGCTTCTACCCATTTGGTGAAGTAGTCAATAACCACGAATATGAAACGATGCCCATTTGAAGCCTTCGGCGATATTGGCCCGATAACATCCATACCCCACATGAAGAAAGGCCATGGAGAAGTCATGACATGAAGAGGTGAAGGAGGTGCATGCATTTTATCACCATAGATTTGACATTTATGGCACTTCTTGGAATAATTGATGCAATCCCCTTCCATGGTAGACCAGTAGTACCCGAATCTCATAATCTGCCTAGCCATTGTGAACCCGCTGGCATGCGTTCCGCAGATGCCCTCATGGACTTCCTCCAGAATTTTCTTTGCTTCTACGGCGTCCACACATCTTAGCAGTACCTGATCTTTTCCCCTCTTGTACAAGATTTCCCCATCTAAGACGTAATCAATGGCTAGTCTTCTCAGAGTTCTCTTTTCATTCTCCGTTGCCTGGCCAGGATACTCACGATTTTTTACATACCGTAGTATATCTTGATACCAATGACTATCATCGATTTCCCCTTCTTCAATATTGTAACAATGAGCCGGGTCTTCATAGATACTCATTTGGATTGGTTTCATATCCCCATGTCTGTTCAGCTTGATCATGGAAGCTAAGGTAGCTAGTGCATCAGCCATCTGGTTCTCATCTCGTGGGAGATAGCAAAAAGTGATGTCCTCAAACTCCTTAATCAATTCGAGGACCAACTTTCGATAACTGATTAATTTGGGATCTCTCGTTTCCCATTCGCCCCTGAGCTGATATATCACCAATGCTGAATCTCCATAGACCTCTAGCACTTTGATTCCTCGCTTTATAGCTGCACGAATACCCATGACGCATGCTTCATACTCTGCCATGTTATTTGTACAATCAAAGTCCAATTTGCAAGTGAAAGGATAATGATCACCATTCGGGGACACTAGGACTGCCCCAATTCCATTGCCCACAGCGTTCGAGGCTCCATCAAAGTTTAGCTTCCAACTGTGACCTTCTTGGGGACTCTCTTCAGTAGCGGCTACACACATCAAGTCTTCATTTGGAAAATCAAAACTCAACGGCTCGTAGTCCTCTAGAGCTCTACTAGCTAGAAAGTCAGCAATTGCACTCCCTTTCATAGCCTTTTGGTTCACATAGACAATATCAAATTCAGACAGTAAAATCTGCCATCGGGCCATTCTCCCATTCAAAGCAGTTGACTCCATCATATACTTTAACGGGTCTAACTTTGAGATTAGCCAAGTCGTATGGTATAACATGTACTGCCTTAATCTTCGGGTTGTCCAAACCAAGGCACAACATAACTTCTCAATAGGCGAATATCTCATTTCACAGTCAGTGAATTTCTTGCTGAGATAATATATCGCCCTTTCTTTTCTCCCCGTTTCATCATGTTGGCCTAGCACACACCCCATAGAATTATCAAATACTGTCAGATACAATATCAGCGGCTTATCCGGGCTAGGTGGTGACAGCACTGGAGTGTTAGACAAATACTGCTTCACCTTGTTAAAAGCTTCTTCGCATTCTTCATCCCAAGTACCAGGATTATGTTTCTTCAGAAGATGAAATATAGGGTCACATTTCTCAGTTAGTTGTGAAATGAACCTAGCGATGTAATTCAGTCTTCCGAGGAAACCCCGAACTTCTTTCTGAGTGCGAGGTAGAGGTAATCTCGTATTACCTTGACTTTCTCTGGGTCAACCTCGATTCCCTTTTCACTGACTATGAAGCCTAGCAACTTTCCTGATCTGGCCCCAAAAGTGCACTTCGCTGATTAAGCTTGAGCTAGAACTTTCTCAATCTTAAGAAATAGCTTTCTCAAGACCCGCACATGTTCGCCCTCCGTTCTAGATTTCGCGATCATATCATCAACGTAAACCTCGATTTCCCTGTGCATCATGTCATGGAACAAGGCTACCATGGCTCTTTGGTATGTCGCTCCTGCATTCTTCAATCCAAACGGCATCACTTTATAACAAAACGTCCCCCATAACGTAATGAACGTAGTCTTTCTCATGTCTTCAGGATGCATCTTTATCTGATTATACCCAGAAAAACCATCCATGAAGGAAAACAGTGAAAAGCCCGCAGTATTGTCTACCAATGTGTCAATGTGAGGCAATGGGAAATTATCCTTTGGACTAGCCTTGTTCAAATCCTGATAATCCACACACATTCGTACTTTTCCATCTTTCTTTGGAACTGGTACGATGTTAGCCACCCACTCAGAATACCTGACTTCTTGCAGAAACCCGGCATCAAACTGCTTTTGGACCTCCTCCTTTATCTTCAACACGATATCAGGCCTCATCCTTCTGAGTTTTTGCTGCACTGGCTTGCAATCTTCTCTTATAGGGAGACGATGGATTACTACGTCAGTACTCAACCCCGGCATATCCTGGTATGACCATGCAAACACGTCCTTGAACTCTCAGAGTAATTCAATGAGGTCCTATCTTGTCTTTGCAGAGATATCTGATCCGATCTTCACCTCTTTACCCTCCTCTAAGCTCACGACTTCTATTGATTCCCTGTGAGGTAGGATTTGTTTCTCGGCCCTTTCTACCATCTTTAACAAGTCAGGAGGCAAACCACAGTCTTCGTTGTCTTCAAAATCATGCGATTCCTCTAAACACATGTTTCGTTCAAAAGGAGACTCTAAATTTGTAAGAGTGACATTCGCATCATTGATATCGTGGGACCTGTTATAAGTATGAAAAACAATATGGATTCAAGAATTTGTTTGGTTCAATATGGTCATGAATGAAATGCAAGTGTAGTTTAAGAGAAACTTAAAATAACTGCTCTTATGGAAAGAAAGATTTGCTCCAAAAATGATTGCAAACATAAACTTTATTAAAATAACGATTTTCTGGACATGAGCCTATTTCACAACGAAATTCTTATCACTTCTAGGCTAAAAAGCAATAAGGGTGTTCTGGACATTACTCTGAGGAAATCCTAAATACTACAGGTATTTCTTCTGCAGTCCAGTTGTTTAGCTCCCTTTCCGACTCGTAAGGACGAATATCTGGCAAAGTTCTTCCTCGCGTCGATTCTTCATGCACGGCATGAATACTCTCTAGCTCCGTGTTAATACTTCTAACCCCTAGCATTTCTGGATAGACAAATCCTCCCGATACAAAAGTCTTGAATAGGTGAGGAAAGGTCATGGGTTCCCATTCATCTTCATCCCTTGTCAAACGAGCCCTTCTTCTCATTTGTTTCTTTTTCTGCTCTATCATCTTCTGCCTAGCATCTGGCTTGTATCCCAAGCCAAAACGGTCCTGCTTGTCTTTCAACACTGGAGCCTCAACTCGGCCCTGAAGATATCTCCCCAATCCTCTTCTCGGTAAAGCTCCCTTTCCAACAGTCAACTGCAGACCCATCTCTGTGGTCCTGGATATTCTCGGCATCGGGATCTTATTTCCCTCACGGATGAATGTTGCATTTACAAACTCCAAGGAACGGAAAGAGCATTCGATTGCATCATCATTCGTTTCTAGATAAGGCGCATCGTTGGTCACAGATGCAATGATATCTTCTTCAGCGTCTATCGTCACAACCCTGCCTTCTGACACCAGCTTCAGTTTTTTATGTAACGATGATGGTACCGCACCTGCTGAATGAATCTATGGTCTTCCTAATAGGCAACTGTAAGAAGGCTTGATGTCTATAACTAAGAAGTCCACCTCATAAATAGTTGGGCCAATTAACAGGGGAATGTCAATTCTTCCCATGACCCGCCTCTCAGTACCATCAAATGCTCGAACCACGTTCTGACACGACTTCATATGCGAACTATCCACAGGTAGCCTATTGAGCGTGGATAGGGGCAATACATTTAATGCCGATCCATTGTCTACCAGAACCCCCGGTAATATGCACCCTTTACACCTTGTAGTGATGTGTAAAGCTCTAGTAGATCCCATACCCCCAGGTGGTATTTCGTCATCGCTGAAAGAGATGAAGTTATCAGCGCTTATATTACCGACCAGTCGATCCAACTTGTTAATAGAGATATCGTCGGCCACATAAGTTTCATTTAGCACCTTCAGTAGTGCATTCCGATGTCCCTCCGAGTTTAGGAGTAAAGCTAGCACAGATATGCGAGCTGGTTATTTGTGTAGCTGTTCCACAACGCTGTACTCGCTATGTTTTATGAACTTCAAGAACTCTCTAGCTTCCTCCTCCTTGATTGGTTCATAGACCACCAGTTCAGGTTCGACTGCCTTCTTCTTCTTTCCAATCGAAGTTTCTTCTCTTATTGGCTCTACTCGAGCCTTCACCTATTCGTCATACCCTCCTTCATCATGGTCCTCCTTCCCTGGGATTGCCACATTACAATTGTAATTCCAAGGAACCCTCCTGTTATCCTTGTAAGTAAACACGGTCGATTTTTGAATGATAACCCTTGGTGCTACTCGCGCTCCAGCCTCACTATTCTTAGGTTGTGAGGTAATAACCACAGGATGGTTAACCTTTGGAACTCCCCATACCAACTCTGACGTACATACATGACTCTCTTTCTGAATTCCTTCACAAAATTCCATCTCCTTATTATCTATCATACCCTGTACCACGGCTCTGAACTCCGTACACTCCTGGATTTTATGCCCCATTTCACAGTGGAACTCACAGTAGTTCCTCCTCTTCTCACAGCTTTCTTCTGAAGCAATTAGCCCCCTTTTCACTATCTTTTTCAGACCCATCTCAAAGGAGTCTTCACGTCCGCAATGTCTACCTTAATTCTCCTGTCTTCGTCCATCATATTTACCCCACCATCAGTGTGATTTGGTAATGGGTTCTCTGCCTTGGTGGCTTCATCAAATTTAATGACACCCATACTAATGAGCCTTTCAACCAACTTCTTGAAGGCCGTGCAGTTTTCTATGGAATGCCCCGTGATTCCCGCATGATAGTCGCACTGTGCATTTGTATCGTACCATTTGGGGTACGGGGGCTGTAAGGGCTTCAGATAGAAAGGGGAAACTACATGTGCGTCGAATAAGTTTCGATATAATTCCCTGTACGACATGAGAATTGGCGTGAATTAGGGCCTCTCCGTATTTTGCCTTGTACCGACCTCTTGTCTCGACGAGCTTTGTTGATTGGCAGTCGCCTTTCCTGGCTGACTCACTGTTACTGACTTCGAGTAACCCTTGTTGTACATGCTCGCGTTGTTCACCTCGTTTTCCTTCCTTTTCGAAGCTGATCTTCTGTTACTCTCTCCAGCATCGATCTTCCCACTCCTGATGGCGTTCTCAATCATCTCGCCATTCATGACTATGTTAGGAAAGCTTTTTGTGGCACTTCCTAACATATGTGTAATGAACGGTGCCTTCAGGGTGTTAATGAACAACATGGTCATTTCCTTTTCCAAGAGCGGTGGTTGAACTTGGACCGTGACCTCCCTTTATCTCTGTGCGTACTGCCTAAAGCTTTAGCTCGGCTTCTTCTCTATGTTTTGAAGGGTGATCCTATCAGGAGCCATGTCTGTCACATGACTATATTGTTTCATGAATGCTTGCACCAAGTCCCTCCATGAACCAATCGTAGCTCGTCTCAACTGATTGTACCACTTGGATGCTGCCCCTGCAAGGCTGTCTTGGAAGCAATGTATTAATAGCTGGTCATTACTAACGTATCCAGCCATTCGCCTGCAGAACATGGTGATATGAGCCTCTGGGCAAGTCGTCCCATTGTACTTCTCGAATTCAGGCATCTTAAACTTATGAGGGAGAACAAGATCTGGCACTAAACTCAGCTCTTTTGCGTCAATGCCTCGATAGCTTTCAGTAACTTCCATCGCCTTGAACTTCTCCTCAAGCCACTTGCATCTCTCTTCCAACTGTCTCGGTAACTCCTCCTTCACTCATTCCTTCTCAACCACTTCATCAAAGGCAGGAATGGCAGAGTTAATAGGATTATTTTCGGGATTAAAACCCAGCCCAGTTTGGAGGTTCGAAACACCAGCTCGAAATTACTAAGGCATGATGGTGACAGTAGATTTGCGCGGGTATTCAGCTTGAGTTTGCTCATGTGGAAGGGTGAAACCTGGAGGATAGAAAAGTTCATCATCATTTCCCTCATTGACATCTACCATGGGGCCCTTTCCTTTGTCACCTCCCTTAGTTATCAGTCGGGTTAGCTTTGCTACTATACCTTCTTGAGATTCCCGCATCTTCTCAGACATTTCTTGCTTCATCTTGTCTAACCGCTCCTGCATTTGTAGCTGAAGCCGGTCTTGCATCTCCTTCTGGTACTGTTCGAGCTTTTCTAATCTCTGATCCATATCTCTTGTCTTTGCTCGAGTGCTGTATCGGTGTTGGATTGGTTGGTTGGTTTCCAGGTTAACTGAGCAATAATTTTAATTAATTAGGATCAATTCAAAGTTTTGAATGCATATGATGCGATGCATGAAATGAATGCAAGAAAGGCGTTAATTATGATTCAATTCCACTTGGAAAACTTTATTAGAAAATAAATCTCTTTACATAGAATAGACTACAAATACGACTTCGCCCTAATACTTAAGACCTTGATTTTTTGAAGCAACGAGGCTAACTCCCGTCCCCGGTCTGACTCCAATTCATACTTTACGCTCAACGTGTCAGCTTGTACTACCAGAGTTTGTAAGTGATCAGCTACTTCTCGAATCTGAACCAAGGCTTGTCCCATAACACGATCCCTGCTTCTGACCTGATTCTGGAGATAGTGAAGCTGTTCTCTTTGATGATCTTTGTTTGCCTCCAAATACTCAATCCTGGCTTCACAGTTCTGCAATGCCACCTTTAGTTCTTCTATAGTTTTCTTCATTTGCTCGATTCTGCTTAAACTTGCTTGCAGTTCCACCACTGAATTACGATTTCGGTATTGATGAACAATCTTCTCAAGTTCGGCCACTCTAGCCCTTAGTTTATCCCTTTCATCTTGATTTTCTAACAAACTCTTCTCAAGCGATCTATTTTGCATCTAGGCTTCTTGGAATCTTTCTTCCCATCTGCTAGCCTTGGCTTTTTCTTCTTGAACCTTTTGACGCCACTGCTCTGAGGTTTTTCCCAACCCTACAGTTCTCGCCGATAAACGTAGCTTCTTATAATTAGTCTTCAAGCTATCCAAATCTTCCTCGACTTTGCGCTTCCCTTTTCTCAAGCCTTCGGTTTCCAGTTTCTGAACGTCTATGTCCAACCTTAAATTCACCTTTTCTACCTCCATTTGCTCTATTTTCTTCTCTAATTCAGCATTCCTCCTTTCGAAGTCATGCTTTATGATTTCCAGCTCAGTGGGGACGACGCGCAAATGCTCCTCTATCGATTGGCTGTTTTCTAGACTTGGCCCAGGAATGTTGTCATTAACCCTCCTAACACGCCATTCGCCGTACTCGGGTGTTGTCATTGGACCCATATCCAATCTCTTCATTCGGCGAGTCTGATTTCATGCGTTGGCCATCTCACAGGCCTTCTTTTTGTAGCCATCATCCTTATACGAGAATTCACACTCAACTAATCCCTGAGTGGCAGACACAGACTGTCTTGACCTGTATTGTCTTAGTACTAACAATGGGGCATAACCAACAGCTCCCCAAATCCCAATCAACGGAACCCAGTCGAAATCGCCGCACCTATATAGGATCTCATCTAGAAGCAACCACGGAGCTCTCCACTCGATATCTTCTTCTTGCAGATTCTGAAAGATTGCCATCTATTTCTCCTCTGTAATATCATCTCTCCTTGACGCAGCCACTATCTCTTTCAATGGTGAATAACTTTCAGAGAAGACCTGATATGAAACCTTATCAACTTTCCAAAAGTGGCTATGGAACCACCCAAGTAATAGCTGCGCACATCCAATAAATCTGCCCTCTCCCGTTCTTCGGCATGCATTTAATGACCTAAAGGTTTCTGCCAAAATCACCGGAACTGGCGTAACTCCCTTGTCAAGCCGATCGAATAAATCAGTGACCGCCTCATCAACATGTCCCAAAATCTTAGGAAACAAGATTAGACCATATATACTTAGAGCAAAGACGTCTACTTTCTTCCTCGCATCTGGGTGTGCTAAAATGAGGTCCTTCAAGCTTTTCCAAGGAATACACCTACTATCCCCTTTTTGCTTAATCCGAGCTGTAACCCACTGCTCACTCATCCCTGTTATACTCATCAACTTCCTCAAGAAGGTTGGTACATTCACCGCTTTCGAATAAATTCTATCCACTTGGACCTTCGAACACCGAAGTAAAGCCGTGTACTCCTCTATTGTAGGCACCAGGTCAACCTTTCCGAATGTGAAGCAACTGTAGGCCGAATTTCAAAACTGGGCAAGAGCTTGAAACAGACGCTTGTCTACCTTCATGTCAAGTAAATAAGGCAAATCCCCATAATTTAAATAGAATAACTGTCTAACCTCATTATCCCATTGATCCCAAATCTCCTTCAACTCCTGCAAGTTGTTCTGAGCTACGCTAACACGAGTGAAGTCCCATAACTCTGATACGTATCCCACGGCCAAACTATCACCTTTTTTATGCTGTATATTCTCAGACCAAGTACGGACAGCCGCATTGTCTTCCACTCTATCAAGAAACCCATTTCCCATGATAAACTTTCTATATGGCAACCGAATATGAACCAACGCCTTTATAATGAAATGTCATGCAATTATGATGTCATGCAATTATGATGTCATGCAATCAAAACAAAAGAAACCCAAGTCAGTATCACATATAGAAATATAATCCAATATAAAATAATAAGAACACTTATTTAGGAATCTACTAGGGTTCGGTATAGTTCTACCTAGGGCAAGTTCCTAAAGCTCACTATATGAGGTTTAGTTTCTAGAGTAAGGTACCGAACAGTGATTCCTCGATCCTCACCCATTATAGGCTCATACAGATCGAGTTCGGTTCGGGGACACATTTCCCTATGGCTGCGGAGATGAAAATCTCACGAAGACATAGGTACGGATGTATCCCGGAAGCGGTCCACTACCCTGCACGGAGGTGAAAACCTCACGAAGGACTAGTTTCTCGCTCCCACTTAAGGGTAAAATGCAAAATGCAAATGCAAAGTTTCCAACATACCATGGTAAAAAAAAAAGAAGGGAAATCATGAATTTTTTAAAAGCTTTTGATGTTCGACACAAAGACAAAAAATGAATCAATTTCTGGCTCGACTCTCTAAGGTCCCCAGTGGAGTCGCCAAGCTATCGAAACCATTTTTTTTGAAAAACAAAAATTTTGGCTATCGACTAAAAAAACAAAAATTAGAGTCGCCACCGATCCTTGATTAAGGTGTGATCGGCTCATCTTAAAAATGACTTTGGTCTACGAAATTTGAGAAAATGGGCTCGGAGTCGATTCATACGAGGAAGGATTAGCACCTCGTAACGCCCAAAATTGGTACCAAACGATTTTTTAAAATGCCTTGGTGTCGAAAATTGAAAGGATTTTAAAGGAAACTTTTATTTCATGAATGGATTAAAATAATAAGACAATTCTTATTTCAAAGAAATAAAACACCACACCCAGAAGTTAGGGCACAATGTTTTTAAATCTTCAAAATACCCGAATATTGCCTTTTGTTTTGAAAATTCTTATTTAGAAGAAAATGCCATGACCATAAGTTAGGACCCAACATTTTGAATTCAGAATAAGCTTTTATTAAAATTTGCAAATTATTGAAACAAATACTAGGCTTTCCAAATTCATCGAAAAATAATCGCGATCCGATGAAGTTAGGACACAATCTTTCACGAGAATCATGAATGCCAAATATTTTGGAATTTATAAAATAGGATGATTTAAACGCTTTGAGAAAATAAAAAATGTATTTTAAAATGGATGCTAAAAGGGTTAAGGTATAACATGAAACGGATACCTTAACTTCAAACATAAATGAATAAATATTTACAAATATATACAAGTACAATATACAAGTAACTTTGCAAACAAAAGAAGGAACGAAATACACCAAACCAAAAAGCTAATAAAATGCATGTATATATGAACATGAAAATCATAAAAATAAGACAAAGATAAAACGTATATGTGTATATATTTACGAAAAAGGTATAAGTATATATAAAATATAAAGTATATAAAGGTTTTTAAAAAATATAAAAATATATAAAATCGTATGAATAAAAGATATGCATATGTATTTGTTTACAAAGTAAAATGTATAATCACATATGTATTGGTAAAATAGGAAAATACGTATATGTACATATTAAAACACTGATATATATATGTGTGTATAATATAGAAAAAAGATATTAAAAAATGTGTATATACTATAAAAACGTAGGTACATTATATAGAAACTATGCGTATATATATATGTATAGGAAGTAATGAAAATAAAATAATAATAGGATATATATATATATATGGAAAATGCACATGTAATTATAAAAAGTATGTATATGAAAGATGTGTGTAGATATATATATATATATAAAAATAATGAAAATAATAATGATGTCAAAAAAATAATAAATAACATAATAGTAAGAACGCAATAATAATATTAACAATATTAAAAAGCTAAAATATCAAATGAAAGATTAAATCGAAAATAAAAGAAATTTGAGGGCCGAATTTAAAAGAAATAGAAAATACGCGAATGGACCCAATTAAAGTGCGCACAACAGAAGGAGGACCCAAGTGGAAATTAATCCATCCTCTCAAAACACTGCGCAGGTAGGGACTGAATCGAAACGCGGATCAAATATGCGGCCTAATTTAAAAAAAAACAAACTGGTTTAATTTGGAGCGCATTGCAAAAGGGATGGACCAAATGCGAAATTTCCGCATTAACCAGAACGCGCGGATCCTCCCCTCCGGGTCGGGTCACCGCGCAGGTCAAGCCACTCTAAACGGCGCCGTTTTGAGGTTTCAATAAAACCCAATTTTCCTTTTAAAAATTTCATAATCCATTTTTAACATAAAAAAAAAACTACACCCTCCCCTTTTTGCTCTCTGCTAGGGTTTCAAACCTAAACCGCCGCGCCGCCGTTCAACCATGTGCCATAGCCCCGATCGCAACGGAGGTGGCACTGATCGACGCCTCCGGCCAAAGAGGTAAGTTTTCCTTCCTCTTTTCTCTGTTATTTCTTTAAAAAAAACCACAAAACGCAAAAGGGAAAAGAAAAAATAAAAATAAAAATCAAACTAAAAGAACCCGATTCACCTTAAAAACTTTTGTATTCTCTGCTTTTCTTTCAAGTTCTTTTTTTGTCTATTTCTCTGTTAATCCGTCCCTTTTACAGATTTCAAAGGGCCTTTTATAGGCCAAAAATAAAATAAATCGAGGGGAAAAAAAACAATCTTGCTTGCTGTTTTTTCTCTTTGGACTCCTTGAGTCCGTTTTTCAGGTGTTCGTGGAGAGTTTGGCGCGTGGAGGCCAAACGTCTGGCGATCGAGGCGTTAGGTGCTGGCGGGTGTCTTTCTTGACCGAGGCGATCTGACGCTCCTTATTGCTTAGGGTTTTTCTGCTTAACTTTGTAGTGTTGGGCCAGGGACCGTTTTGGGTCGTCTGTTTAATTTTGTAATGTTGGACTAGGAACTGTTTTGGGCCGATTGGGCCTTATTACAACATGTTTTCTTCTATTGGACTCTTTAATCCGTGTTTGCAGGCGAAAGTGGAGATTTCAGCGCGCGCAGAGGTGGTCGACTCCGGATCTTGCGGCGGCTGGAGAAGTTGCTGTTGAGATTTGCAGCTAACTGCTTAGGGTTTCTATTTTGGGGGTTTGGGCTGTTAATTGGGCCTGTTTTGAGTGGGTCTGGGAATTATTGGGCTTGTACATTTATTATTCAAATTTAATTGTCCAACACATTTGAATATCTAAATTTGTTCCGAAAATAATTTCATTGTCCGAATTTGTAAATCAGCAAAAAGGAAAATCGAATTAATTAATATCCAATAATATCTGGGCCGTTCATCACAATTGGACGTGATTTTTTGAATATCTCAAAAAAGAGAGCCGTCTAAATCATCACTCTGAAAACCCGGCAAAATCCGGTTCCTCTAAGAGAAGTTCAAATCCAAGAAATGAACACAACGGCCAACTACCACCCGCCACCGTCATCGCAACCGCCATTCTCGGACTCGGACCTGGACTCGGACTCCGATTCCGAGAACTTCCAAGTCGGTTCCGATCTCTCAAACTCTATTTTCAAAACCTACCTTGAATTTTCCTCATCTTCATCATCATCATCATCATCTTCGATCACAGCCGTTGATCTGTCCAAGATCCAATCATTCTTAACCTCTTCCTCCTCCGGCGCTTTATCATGCCTCATTTGCCTCGAACGGATCCGTCCCTCTGATCCGACGTGGTCTTGCTCTTCCCTCTGCTTCGCTCTCTTCCACCTCCTCTGCATTCAATCATGGGCCCGCCAATCTTCTGACCTTTCAGCAGCACGCGCCGCTGCACGTCTCCCTATCACCGCCGAAACCGCCGCCAAACAAGCCTCCTGGAACTGCCCCAAGTGCCGCTCCTCCTACTCCAAATCTGAAATCCCTAGATGTTACCTTTGCTTCTGCGGTAAGCTCCGAGATCCTCCGTCTGACAACCCGTGGATCCTCCCTCACTCTTGCGGCGAAATATGTAACCGCCCGTTGCCAAACAATTGCGGTCACTTTTGCCTCCTTTTGTGCCACCCTGGTCCCTGCCCGTCCTGCCCGAAATCCGTCAAAGCGCGTTGCTTTTGCGGCTCCGTCGAAGATTTTCGCCGTTGCGGTTTCAAAAACTTTTCCTGTAACAAACTTTGTAAGAAGCGTTTAGATTGTAACAAACATAACTGCTCCGAAATCTGTCATCCAGGCACGTGCCCTCCTTGCCGTGCACGTGAGACTTACCGTTGCCGGTGTGGTAAAAAGGAAGAAGAGAAAGATTGTTGTGACCGGGATTATCGCTGCGAAAATGAGTGTAAAAAGTTGCTTAACTGTGGAAAGCATGTTTGTGAAAGGGGATGCCACGGGGGAGATTGTGGGGAGTGTCCATTGCAAGGAAATAGGACATGTCCTTGCGGGAAAAGAATTTATGAAGGGATGCCCTGTGATGGGGTGGCTCCGGTTTGCGGTGCAACTTGTAATAAGCTGTTGAACTGTGGTTTCCATAGGTGTCCCGAGCGGTGTCACAAAGGACCTTGCGTGGAGACTTGTAGGACTATGGTTAAGAAGGCGTGCCGGTGTGGAGGATTGAAGAAAGAGGTAGCAAATGTTTGATTGATTGCTTTTTGTTACTGTTCGTGGAATTTTCGTGATTCTTTTAACTGAATTTAATGTAGGTTCCTTGCTATCAAGATTTGTCGTGTGAAAGGAAGTGTTTGAGAATGAGGGATTGCGGACGCCATGCTTGTAAACGTCGTTGTTGTGATGGAGATTGTCCGCCATGTTCGGAGGTGTTGTGTTTTATTGTCTTGTTTTTTTCTTTTGTTGAAATTGTTTTGCCTGTTAAATGTTATAGAATTATGGATGCTTCAGGTTTGTGATAAGAGGCTTCGCTGCAAGAACCACAAATGCCCTGCTCCTTGCCATAGGTATGCTACATGATTAAGTTTTATTACTTATTTTTCTTTTAAGTGTCTGTAGGGCAATAAAATTGTTATACTAGGACAATGATAAACAAAGAGAACTGCCTAGCAACTTTGTCATTGCTGTTCTAAATGGAATAATTATCCCTTCTCTAAACTTTTCAAAGTGAAATTCTAGTTGGCTTTGTCATGTTATTATAATCTTGGCAGCTATAGGAGAAAAGAAAGGCTCAGATGCTATACATTCTTTGCTTTGAGTACTTATCCAGAATGGAAAATGTGCTGACTATGAGTTTTCATTATTGTAGAGGTGCCTGTGCTCCCTGTCCAATTATGGTGACAATTTCATGTGCATGTGGTGAGACACACTTTGAGGTGAGAGTTCATTTATCACAGATTCTATGTTCATTTGCAGATGGTTATATTACTGCATTCAAGCATTCAGATCTCGTATTATGGCTATATAGGGTCTTAGTTGAGTTGATGATGGGTTTGTGGTAACTTGGCAAATTGCTCCTCAATGTTATTTGTATTTGTATCTGCTGCTAATATAAGCCACCTTTCGACATTTTGTGATGGTTTCTTTCTACTAGGTTCCTTGTGGTACTGAGATGGATCACAAGCCTCCTAAATGCCGTAAATTATGTAAGATAACTCCTTTGTGCAGGCATGCATCAACCAGTAAGGTACTATTAAGATTCTTTACCTCTGTATATTCCTTGCTGGAGCTTATTTATGTTGTAGCTTCCTTGTGTCTGTTATATGAAGCTTTTGATAGTAACGTGACCTTGCCCGAGTTTTAATCTTATGCTAGGATTACATGTTATCTGCAATCATCACGATTATTTCATTCATTTCTATGCATGATAACTTTCATGGTTTAGCTACTGCATATGTCTTAGAACTTATGTTATTAGCTAGTATTGTCATATTAATAAATCCATAATTTTTTTATCATGTTTAAAAGTCTCTATATTGCACGTGTCTCTCATAAAGTGATAGTCTCTGTTTTCTTTATAACTTAGCATAAACAAAGTATATGGCATATTTTGCTCAAGTTCTCCTAGCCAATAATTCTCTTCCCTTTTTTACCAGCCGCACAGATGCCACTATGGAGCTTGCCCCGCATGTCGGGCACCTTGTGAAGAAGAATATCCATGTGGTCACAAGTGCAACTTAAGGTTTGCCAAATAGCTTTTTGATATTCAAGGTGTGACTTCAAACTTTACATATGTCTCTGTTAGCTAATTTAGTTTTATTTCCTTCTGATATTCCAGGTGTCATGGGCCAAGACCTCCTCCCAATCCAGAATTCACATTGAAACCCAAGAAAAAGAAATCAAATCATCAGACAGAGTGCACTCCAGGCACCCCTTGCCCTCCTTGCCCAGAACTTGTTTGGAGACCATGTGTTGGCGAGCACTTTGGAGCAGAGAGGATGGTTGGTTTTACTTCTTTTTAAGTTGTAAAGGATTAGCTTCTGATTGATCTACTTGATTGCCCAAAGGCCGTGTATTTCATTTTAAACTAATTCTTCTTCCTTGTTTCAGATGGTTTGCTCCAATACAACACGATTTTCTTGTGATAATTTATGTGGAAATCTTCTTCCTTGTGGCAATCATTATTGTACAAAAACTTGCCATCCCCTGGAGACCCAGCCTTCTTCATCAGGACATCAGAAAAGAAGTGAATCTTGTGAAGTGTGTAATCTCCCTTGCCAGAAGGTGCTAAACCTGTTATTGTTCTCATTTATTCTATTTACGATTTTTGACTCCTAATCTTTTTTCCCTGCTTTGCTCTCTTGGTCTCTTGAGTGCTTTAAACTTTAAAAACATATAAGGCTGCTATCAAGAACTCATAGTCACCACAGTTTATCTAGTTACAAGAAACTGTATTTAATAAGGGGAATCTGATTGCCTTATCTTTTAAACATGTCCCCAGGTGAGGATGCCTAAATGTTCGCACCCCTGCCCCCTACCATGTCATCCCGGAGAATGCCCTCCTTGCAAAGTGCTCATGAAACGGTCATGTCACTGTGGTGCAATGGTCCATGCATTTGAGTGCATCCATTATAACAATTTATCTGAAAAGGATCAAGTGGCTGCTCGCTCATGTGGGGGCCCTTGCCATAGGTAGTTTATAGATATATTCTTGCTCTCTCTCCTGCTGCAGTTGCTTTTTAGGTTGTTGGATTGTTTTTCATTAACCTGATATAATTGAGATATATGATAAATTCTTTTGAAACTTGTGCTGCAGAAAGCTGCCTAACTGTAAGCATTTATGTCCTGAAATATGCCATGTTGATAAATGCCCAGCCCCTGATAAGTGCAGCAAAAAGGTAATAAATTTTAATAATTGACTATATCACTGATAAGAAAGAAAATTTCTATATTTCAGAGATTTCGGTGAATGATTTCCCTTCAACTTACAGCAACATCATATAATCGAGTTCACAATCAAAATTTAAAGTGTTGTTAACTTCCTATTCAATCTCCATCTTCTATGTGCCAGGTTACTGTTCGCTGTAAATGCCAAACCTTGAAGAAGGAATGGATATGCCAAGATGTTCAGGCTGCATATCGTGATACTGGTAATGACCCCAAAGATATACCAAAGAATCAGTTTGGGCTTGGACTTCTGCCTTGCAATTCAGATTGTAAGAGAAAAATACAGGAGGTTGAGTCAGCTCTACAATTGCGTAAACCTAAGGTTCTGGAGGTAAGATCTTTTAAATTGAGTTAGCATTTTTCAACTCCTATTTCATCATTCATTTGCTTTGGAGCTTACGTATTTTAGATTACTTTGATGCTTTATTTTGGTTTATGACTATTTGAAAATGGCATGCATTGCATGCATAGTGATTCAAGCATCTTCGGTAATCGCATGTGACATGATAGGCAGCCTGGTGAAATAGAGCCTGATAGAGTATCGATTTCCTTCATACAGTTACTAGAAATAGGAGTATTTCTTATACTTTTAGTTGTCAGGTTTTATAGTAACAAGGAATTCTGCCTGCATTTCCCTTTGTGAAACCCGAATTTCCTCATTCCTTTCATCGAGTAATCCTCCTTTGAGTTAGAACTTGTGGATGTTGCTGAGATAATTGCCATTGTGGAGACATCTTAATCTCAAGAAATTCAGCCTACCATCTTGTTACATTTTACGCTATTATCATGGATTCTAGGAGTTGATGATGCTAGCCTTTTCTAAATTACTAGCAATCAACCCATAAAAGCAGTCTCCAATTTTCAGAGATATATCATCGGGTTTTCACAAAAAAATGGGTGGGGCTGCTTTGGAATTTGGTTGGAAACTGCTTGGCCTACCTAGAGAGTCTCGTACTTGTTTTGTATTCTATTTGTTAAATAGTTACAATTTCAGTATCCGGTTGCAAACTAGTACAAAAAAATTTATTTGCATCGTTCTTTATTGTCATGCATGCTTTAACCTTCCTTGCATGCATGCTTATAATTTTTTACCATTGCATCATTTATTGAAGAAAAAAGAGCCAGAAAACGAAAAGCATGGGCCAAAGCGCAGAAAAAGGCGGGATCGGATTCAAGAGGGCAAGCAAGTTTCAAGATTTCAGGTATGTTGTTCTCTTGACAAGCTCAATACGCATTTCCTAGTCAGTTTTCCTTGCCTAACAACATTAATTTCCAACAGGAATTTGTTGCCACCATGAAGCGTCTGCTTTTATTTATCATCATCGTAGCAGCTCTGATTGCAGTCACATATTACAGTTACAAAGGTCTCTTACAACTCTCAGATTGGATGAATGAAGTTGAACTGCAACGAGCAAAACGAAGACGTTCACGATTCTGATCTCTCTCGCCTTAGGTGCTACTCTTGGATTGGGTGAATGAAGCTGAACTGCAACTGGCAGAAAGAAGACCACCACGAATCTGACCCATCTTCAACCTTTTAACATATTACAGTTACAAAGGTCTCAGGAGATTTGGTTTGCTGGAATTTTTTTTCTTTTTATGATAAGGGGGGTTATCAAATATCAAATTGAAGATTTGATACCAAGTTCTTCGCTACTCCACTCCACTCAAGGTTCATCCAACGAATCTAATCGTTCTCGGGCTTCTTGGTTGAATTTTTGTTACTCCATACTAGTGGTTCGGTCTACGAGTCTGATCCTTTTCGGGCTCTTTTATTATTGAATTTTTTTACATAAAATATGAGCTCGACATTCACCCAATTCATCTATAAACTTGGGGAGTGAATGAAATTTCAGAGTTTTCCTTCAATTTTGAATCAGATCTGTAACAAGGCTATGAAAATATCTAAAAAGATATACTTATTGACGGGCTGGGTCTAGTCATAACCCACATGCCTAAGCTTGTTTCGAATATTCAAATTATTGTTCAAAAGTCGTTTTACTTTAAGGTTATATATTTGATGCCCCTTCGATCGATTTTTTTTTTTAGATTTAAAAAATGAATTGAAAATGTGATAAGTGTAAAACTTATTTATATAATAATTATTTTTAATTCAATTGGGGCAATAACTCAATATTTAATATAAGTTTGAATTTTGATTATTTTAATAATAATCTTCTTATTCTCCAAACATAGACCATGACCCAAAACATTGAAATATTAATTGAGTGAAGACTGATGAACCAAATTGTTGGCACCAACTGAAGTCTTTTTCTAATAATCCGGAATTTGGGTAGATTTACCATAAAGTATAATCTATAAACCACCTTCCCACCTTGACACGTGTCTAGGTTTTCATTTTTCTTTTTCTTCTCATAAGAAAATAGTCAAATCTCGCTTTTGATTTTTCCACTAAAATTAAGATTTAATCTTTTATAAAGGAAGGTCTTTTACTTTGACACGTGTCCAGGCCTTTCTTTTCATCAAATCTCACTTTTGCTCCCTCTACTATACTTTCAATTAAAATTTAATCCTTATACTTAAATTCTACAATAATTTGGTCTCTATTTTTGTAATATTTATTTACAATTGTTAATATTATTAACTACTATGATTAAATTTTTACATGGATTTTTAATATATATATTTTCTAAAATTTTTATAAATTATATAATACTATTCAAATTTTAATTACGGTCCTTGTACTATGCTCAAATTTAATATTTAATTTTATA
This sequence comes from Gossypium raimondii, assembly GCF_025698545.1. NCBI lineage: Eukaryota > Viridiplantae > Streptophyta > Magnoliopsida > Malvales > Malvaceae > Gossypium > Gossypium raimondii. The sequence goes on along the minus strand of NC_068570.1, from coordinate 54,139,419 downwards.
TTTTAACTTTTGGCATAATTTGTTACCTCAATTTTTCAATGTCTTTGATTAGCCCAAAACTTTATTTCGATTAAGATGACGATGTAACTTTTAAGAATTGTTAACACCGTTAAAATTATCTATTAAATTCACGTTCATTGCAATGTCTTTTTTTATTACATGGTTACCGCTTTCTAAAATTTCAAAATACCACTCTAACAAATTTGACAAAAAATGTTAACCATTGAATCTGAATTTTAACTTTAAAAGTTAGACTAAATTCTTAAAAATAATATTTATTTTGTTTTAAGTCATTGATACCATGTCCCAAAACACATTTTTATTGTATTTCATATTTTTGTATAATTTATAATATTTTTAATTTAATTTAAGTTTACTTTCCTAAAAAAATAAATCTACTTACTTAAAATATTGAAATAATAATTTTTTATTTAATTTTGTAACATTTTCTTTTTAATTCAGTTATGATTTTTAAAATATTTCCAAGGAATATATTGTAGATGAGAGAAAATCTGAAATTTAGTTTTAAAGATTACTAATAATCAAAATAAAAACCCATATCCAAAAATTTATTATTAATAATTAAATTTAAAGTCGAATATTAAAATAAAACTCAATTTTTTATTAAATGAAAAATAAAATTATTCCTCCGAAATTAGGCAAAAGGAAAGAGGTTGTTAAATCACCGGCCAAATAGGCCACCACCACCTTGTCTGGCATTTGCCATGTACCCCAACATTAGGTTATATTAATTTCGACCTTCATAAATAAAAATATGCTTTCAGTTTAATATGGGGGGCACCGTTTCTATTAATGAATAATTGAGGAACTTGAATATTGACCGTACACGTGTAGGGATGATTAAGATGACAACTATGCCTAATTGGTGTTGACCAAAAGTCTTAATTAAATCCAAACCCCATCTTTCTTTTCATAATTCAAAGTCAATGAATTTTTTATCTACTTTTCTTACTTTTTCACTATAATCATGTTTTAAATATTTATATTTTAATGATCCATTATTTCATGTTCGTTTTGCACTGTTCATATTCTCGGGATTCAGAATTGTCCATCTCAACAATATTACCTTTAAAATTCGAACCATTTTTTGGCATTGAAATATAAAATAAAACAACCCTAGAAAGCAAAGTTTTAAGTCCCCATCTTTGTTTGTTGTTAGGTTGGCTGACTTGTCTTCGTCTCTCTTCTTTGTTTCTTGGTGTGAAATCAAATGGTCAAAATTTTAAACCATTTTCCCAATTATAAAAAAAACATAAAAAATTGTAAAAGGCCAACAGAAACAAATGATGTAAGCATTTCTTCTTGTTGTCAGTGTTCAAAAAAAGCATCTTGAAAATTCTATCCTTTTTACAACCCAAAAGCTATGCCTGCCCTGCCTAAAACAAATTTTAATTTTTTTTAATAGAAAAAATTACTCTGAAACAATGGAGAAAGCACCACTTGAGATGCTGCCATGGCTGCCATCACAAACAGTCAAAGCTCTTTCCAGATTTGAAACAATATCACCAATTGTAGGCCTATCTTTGCCTTCCAAATTCACACAATGCATTGCTGTATAAGCCATTAGTTCTACGGCCTCTGCTTCATTAAGCTCGGGTGGTCCAACCCTAGGGTCTAATACCTTCACTACTTCACCATTCATAATTGCAGGCACTGTATAATCAACTAAGCTCACTGGTGTCCCTCCACTTTCGCTCTCCTTGAATATGGCTCTTTTCCCTGTCAGAAGCTCTAGCATTACGACTCCGAGTCCATATACATCGCTCTTGGTTGTTAATACGTTTAATCCGTAGTATTCGGGATCGATGTAACCGACTGTTCCAGCTGCTTTTGTTGGCTTGTAATCTCGGTCTGATTCCGGTCCCATCATCGAGAGTCCGAAATCTGAAACCCTTGCTGTCCAATTCGCATCGAGTAATATGTTGGAAGACTTTATATCTCTATGAATTATAGGGGGAACTGCATAGTTGTGAAGGTATTCGATCCCTCGAGCCGCGTCGAGTGCGATTTTGATCCTCATTTTCCAGGAATTAAGTAAACTGCTGGATTTCTCGATGTTGTTCTTATCATGTAAGTGGTCGTAAAGTGCTCCATTCTTCATGTATTCGTAAACTAAAAGCCTTTCATCCATTTCTTCACAATATCCAACAAGTCTAACCAAATGCTTGTGGTGAAGCCTTGATAAGAAGGATAATTCGGACTCAAATGCAATCTCTTTCTCTTGATATTTCTTCATTTTCGAGCCGGTTTCGCCTCGTTTGATTGCTACTTCACGACCGTCCGACAGTTTTCCTTTGTAAACAACCCCGTAACTCCCTGCACCAATCTTGTTTTCTAATGAGAAACCATTGGTTGCTGCAACAAGTTCAGCAAAGCTGAATTCCTCGGCTTTATCAGCGTGTTTCGATGATGTTCCGCTTCGTTGACGAATCATTGATGGTCCACTTCGTTGACGCTTCATTGCTCTCGAACTTTGCCGTCTAATCCTCAACGACCTAGAAGGAGGACTGTTGTTCGATCCAGGACCGCCATTCGAGCCTGCTCGAGTGATTGTTGGCTGAACTGAATTATGAACTTTCTTTTTCCCAAAACAAACACCAGTCCATAAACAATAAATAGCACTGCAAATCCCCATAAAACCTCCAATTGATCCAACAATGGCAAATGCCAACAACCCTCTTCTCAACTCTCGAGACGGCCTCGATACCTCCGGTGATGGAGCCACCGGTGACGGTGGTGATGCGGTGGTGATGTTAAAACAGGGCCTACAAATGTTACCAGAACCAGAACAAAGCCTATTCGACTCAGGATATATCCCACACTCACTGCAAAAAGATTGAACACAAGGCCCTGGTAAAATCTCCGCCATTAAAGGTAACTCAAAAGAATAATTTGAATTGAACCCGTTGTTCCCAGGCCACCCGGGACCCCAACAAACTATAGATAAATTCTTAGTTGTTAACCCACAAGTGAAATTTAAGCCTGCAACAATGGATTCGAACTCGATGTCTTCAATGGCGGACTCAGTCATGGAACCCCAACAAACAACCGTGCCATTCAATCTTCTAATCCCACAACTAAACCCTTCACCGAGAGCTAACCATGAAGCAAAGCGTAACCCTTTGTTTAATGGAACATTGAGTTGACCTGCCGAGTTATTTCCTTTACAAACTAAATCGCCAACCGAGTTCACTCCACAGACATGGGAAACCCCAGCTTCGATATTTTCCATTGAAATGTTCCCGAACTGCCTTTCGATATCTGTCGATACTACCGAGTTACTTCCCCAACAAGCAACTCGGTTGTTTTGACTCAGTACAATCCCACAAGAGAACCCAAATCCGGACGTGATTTTACCCATTGTGTAATTGCGATTGGGTAGCTCTCCGACGTCGTTGCGGTTGTTTCCGTCGGGTCTCCAACAGGCGACGGGCTGCGACGTGTTCGTCGTCGTTGCGCAAATCCTTTCGTCGCCGATGGAGAGGGATTGAAGGAAAACGGTGTCGTTAACGTAGAGGCGTTTAACGGGGTAATTCGGGGCGTTCGTTTCCCAGCAGAGGAGGCTGTAACCGCCGGAACGGAGGGCGCAAAGGTTGGTTTCACCACCGGCGACGGTGAAGTAGGAAACGTTGGGGAGAATCGGGACAGGGGCGATTGAGGAAGAGGTGTTATCGCCGGCGCGGTAGCAGATAATGCGTTGAGTCGGCTGTGCGGCTACGATTGCGCATACGGTGGCGGTCCCGTAGGCGACGGCGAGCGTCAAGCCGGAGCCCAAGGCATGAGTTAACGGCGGGAAGGAGATAACGGCGAGGGAACTGACGGCGAAGAGGAGTGGGAAGAAAAGTTTCGTCATTTAAAAAAGTGGAAGATGACGGCGGAAGAAGTGGCGTTTCCGTCCGTCAGCTTCATTTGGGAAGAGAAAGTGAGAAGCAATGAAATGAACGGAAAAATCAAAGTTTTAGAGAGAGAAACTAATGAAACGGAGAGTTTCAATATTAAAAGCATTTTAAGAAGAAAGAGAATGAGGCCGTGTTTGGAACCGTCCTCTTTTAATTCCCATCTTATTTTTTAACTGTCATATAAAATTTTAATTTTACCATATCAACTCTCTTATAAGCATAGTGTCATATACAATGTTCTAAGCATGACGGATGATTGGATTAAAACCATAATTCCCGGTTCAATTGTTTTGATTAGTTAGAATTTTATAAAAACCTTTTATTTTTTTAAAGTATTAAATAGGTTTTTGTCTTGATTTTCAATTTTTATTGGTTTCAAGTAATTCCATATTCAATTAGTTCAACTTCCTTGTTCGAATCAATATATCTATTGGTTCTCAATCTTATCGATCCAGCTGAACGATCCAATCATGTTCTAAGAATATTGCTTGCGTCATCAAATATTAACAGAACCCAAGTTCAGTGATCAAAATAGATCTAGTTGTCAAATTCAAGTATTAAAGTAGATTTAATGTTTGAACTCAAAACATTAAGGTTGGCAATTGAACTTAAAATTTACACCTTCTTGTAATTATAAAAAAATTTGTACATGTTGACTAGATGATTGTAAGAACATCATAAGTAATGTTTGGTAGTATAAATTGTAATTAAATAATTTTATAAGTTTACATTTAAAAAAATACTAATTATCATAAAAATACCAATAATAATTGAGGAAATAAATTCCTAAAGATGAAGTTAACAAAAAATTAGTATACACTTTTATCTCACTATTTTAACATTTCATACTTGTTGAGTTATTTCCTCTCAATATTAAATATATACTTCTTGTTACCATTTGCTTATCACCGCAATGTATAAATTAACATATAATAAATAATATATAATTTAATTAAAATTAATATAAATAATTTATAATTCAAACATCTGTATTGTCATTTCAATTAAAGTTTCATTTGTTTTTTTATCATTCTAGCTTAGTCAAACCCAAGATTCAAAACATAGCCAAGTGGTTGCAGGAAACTATAGAATCCTATCCTCCAACCAAGGGCATGTCTAGCTAATGCATATGCAACTTTATTTCCTTCCCTGTAGACATGTTGGTTTTGAATCAAACACTTGACATCCTGAGCCACTGCAAAACAAGAAAATTCTGACATAGGACTCAACCTCAATTTCAAGAATTGGTCCTTATTACACTTTAATTTTACTAAATATGATTCCATTTGTCATCTCTCATTACCTTGTGTACTTTGAAATTGAAGGCATGACAATGAAGAACAAATAAATAAACCACATTATCAATGCCAACTCATAATAAAATTAAATATTCAAAAACTTATTAAAAGGTAATTTTTTAAAATTTTCTAAAAATAACTCAAAATTGTTTTTTAAATAAAATAAAATTAAAACCATCATAAAGCAAACAAATTCTAAAAAAATTCCAAAAGAAGTTTTAAATTTCTATTTTTTCTGAAAAATTCAATTTTTTCTTAAAAGAACTTAGATTTTTAAAATAAAACCATAAGAAAATTACATATAAAATTAAATTTATAAATTTATAAAAAATTTATTATTTTTGTATATAAATTTATAGAAAAGTATTACCAAGGTCATCATTTTTTTCAAAAAATAAAATTCATTTCAATATTCCAATAATCTGGGTCATTTTTGGAAAAAGATATTTAAGCAATTTTTTTTTACTTTTGGAATTAAAACTGTATTCTTTTGAAAAATAAAATTTAAAAATAATCTAACAAATGAAAAAATTAAATTTAGATAATTTTGTAAATTCATATGCAAAAATATAGTTTTAAATATTTTTGACTTTACATAAAAATTTAAGAATATTATAAAATTATAAAATAAATATACTATATTTTAAAATTGAAATTATAAAAAGCATTTTATAAATATTATATATTTTTAGTTTTCAAATATTTTAGAATATACGAATTTAAAAATGGAATTATTATTATTATTATAAATTATTTTTATTTTAATTCTATAAAAAATATGTTTTTTATGAATTTCTTTTTGATTTGAAGATTCTTTTGGATTTCTTTATATATTAAAAAGAAAAATTGTTTTATGACTGGACATCGTTTACGTGGTTTTGATGTGGTTTTATAACATGTGCAATTATTTTTATTGGTCGTTACTATCACTAAATTTGGTGAAAGTATTTTCAAGTCCTCTATTATAGATACTAAATCAAATTAATCCCTCAACTAATAGATGAATCAATTTAATTAATATGAATCCACAATAGAATTATCATTTACTGTTGAAAGAATGACATGAAAATTGTTTCTACACAAATGAGTAAATTCATTTTTTATTTTTTTAAAACATTATATAAACGAAATTTCTCGTCCAAACACAGCTTAAAAGATTTTTTTTAATAGCACTTGTCATAACAATTAAATTTAATTTTGGCATAGGCAGTATTGTCAATGCAGGAGGATGTGAGTTCGAGTGCATTAAAGTACATTATCCTCCTATTTATGGGTTGGGGAGAGGCTATAGGTAATTCTAGACATTGTGTCAAAAAGAACAAATATCATCAGAAATTATTCAAAAAAAATAATTAAATTTAATTTTTGAAAATTAATTCATATAAAAATTTATGAAAATATAGTATTAATTTGAATTTGAATCTTCAGCTTTTTTTCGAATTGATTTTTCTTTTTCTATATACTTTATAGCTTTTTTTATGAAATAATAAAACTTGTTACCATTTATTTATTTATTTCCTTTTCTTTTTCTTTTTCCTTTTTTTTGTAAAGCCTGTTAAACAGGTCATGCTATGAAATTGGAAGATAAAATAAGCAAACTCGCTAAGCTGCGTTACTCGCCATATGGAACTTCCGCGTGTTAGATACTGGTATGCCTTACGCGCCCGCGAGGTGATAAACACACGCTTAGTCAACCCGAATTAATGAAACACTGAAACAGTTACCTAATTTTGACCAAATATTTAACTTCTTTTCGCTAATAATGAATTAAAATATACCTATAATTCAATTTTCATTGAGTTTTTAATAAAAATAAGGAAATTAAATACTCTTATAAAATAAATTAAATAATAAAAAATTATGAAATTTCACGTTGAAATCTCATTTAGGTTTTTCTAAGGTATTTATACAATGAATTGAAAAACATCATAAAGTTGCTTATTATTAGGGTCGGTGGTTAAATTGGTTTGTTTGATCGACTTTTTAATAAATAATTGACTTAATCGATCTACCTCTACTCATAAAACAAATCAATCAATCGATTTAGGTTTAACTAATTTAATCGAAACTACTTAATTAACTTAACGCATTTGTATTCAACATATTTATATTAATCAAACTCTTCATTTTATTTATACGTATTCAAGTTTCTTTTTCATAAACAACCCCGACACACTCTTAAAGTCTTTAACGATATAAACGCCTCTTTACCCTAAAATTTCGTCTATGTCTCTCATTGCCAAAACTTAAATGTGATTGTGAACCATCACAAGTCATCATGTGCCAACGACGTTTCAAACTTTTAAATGTGGGAGAATGCCTCTTATTTTGACCAAAATTTAATCTGGCTTTTCTTTTCTTAGTTAAACTCTATTTTTAGCTTCCCACTTAAACTCTGATTAATCTAGGGTTGTTCTAGTAATATATGTTATTTCGAAGGGTTTTTCTTGTGGGGCTTCCAATTTTTTTAAATCATCTCCATCTTTTGTACTCTTATTTATTATAGTGAAATCTCCTTTTTACATGTGGTTTTTTACCCTCTCTTAAGGAGTTATTTCACGTAAAATTTGTGTGTTCGATCTTTTCGATTCTTATTTTATTCACCTTGTTCATTGTTTAATCGGCTTTATCCCCTACAAACTAGTATTAGAGCTAATTAAATTTTTACAATCAACCCGTTCAGAGATGGCAATGTTAAGGTTCGATATTGAGAAGTTCGATGGAATTGCAAATTTCAATTTGTTGCAAGTTCGGATGACGACAATACTGGTTCAAAAAGGTCTGAAAAATGTCATTATAGGGAAAAAGCCCGCAAATATGAATCAGTCAGAATGGGAAGAGCTTGATGAAAAGGTTTTATCCATTATTCAACTATACCTCACGAATAATGTGTTACAAGAGGGTCTGATGAAGAAAACAACGTCTGTGTTATATATGAACGAAATCTCTAGCCAATAGGTTAGTATTAAAACAACATCTTTACATGTTCATAATGGTTGAAAATGAGTCCATTAGAACTCATATTAACGAGTTTGTTACCCTTCTTAATGACTTAAAGAATCTCGAAGTAGAAATTAGTGACAATGATCAAATTATGTTGTTTTTATGCTCTTTACCCTCTTCTTATAAAACTTTCAGCGAAACTTTGATTTATGGGAGAGATCATCTCTTGTTTGAGGATGTAAAGGGCAACCTATACGTTCTGTAAGCGTCAACGATTGTTGGTGCGACTGCGATTACCAAAGAAAAGTTGAAATTGCCACTACGTTGAGACGAGAATCAACCTGACGTCGCGACAACATGACATAACTCTTTCTTTACCGATTCCGACTCAACCAAATTTTAGCATATGCAACTGGGTCATATGAGTGAGAATTGTATAACAGTCTTGTGCAATAGAGGTCTTCTCAAAAACACTAGAGTTGGTAAGTTAGGTTTCTGAGAGCATTACGCTTTTGGGAAACAAACCCGAGCCAATTTCGATTTAACAACACATAGAACAAAAGAGACTTTAGATTATGGGGTCCATCTTCTGACATTTAGAAATGAATATAATCTTCAAACAGTTTTTTCAAAAAATGAACCCCATAAATCCATAAATCAAAATGAATATAATCTAGAGTTTCTTTTGAGCGTTTAAAGATGGACCTCATAAATCAGAATGAATATAATCTTCAAACTGATTTATGGGGTCCATCTTCTGACAAAACTTTGAATATAATCTTCAAACCGATTTATGCATTTTCGGGAAACAAACCTGAGTCAGTTTTGATTCAACAACGGGCATAACAAAACTTTTATTGATGATCACTCCAGAAAAGGTTGGATTTATTTCTTGAAATATAAAAGCAAAGTCTTCAAAATCTTTAAATAGCGGAAGACACTGTTAGAAAAAAACTGGAAAACCTATGAAGTGATTGAGAATGAATAATGGTCTTGAGTCTTATTCATCAGAGTTTAATGATTTTTGCAAATAGGAAGTAATTGAAAGACATCGAAATATAATCTTCAAACCGATTTATGCATTTTCGGGAAACAAACCTGAGTCAGTTTTGATTCAACAACGGGCATAACAAAACTTTTATTGATGATCACTCCAGAAAAGGTTGGATTTATTTCTTGAAATATAAAAGCAAAGTCTTCAAAATCTTTAAATAGCGGAAGACACTGTTAGAAAAAAACTGGAAAACCTATGAAGCGATTGAGAATGAATAATGGTCTTGAGTCTTATTCATCAGAGTTTAATGATTTTTGCAAATAGGAAGTAATTGAAAGACATCGAACCATTGTTGGAACTCCACAATAGAATGGAGTTGTAGAAAGAATGAATAGAACATTGCTAGAAAAGGCACAATGCATACTTTCTAATGCAGGCTTAGGGAAGGAATTTTTTGCTGAAGCCGTAAACTTGACAAGTTATTTGGTAAATTGGTTTCCTTACCGAGCATTGAACGGTAAAGTTCCAGAGGAGATATGGTTAGGTAATCCTCCCAATTATTCTAATATTAGAATTTTTGGTTGTCCTGTTTATGCTAAAGTTAGCTAAGGAAAGCTCAAACCAAGGGTTGTTAAATGCATTTTTCTAGGATACTCTGTCGGTACAAAAGATTTTAAGTTGTGGTGTTCTGAATCTGACAAAATAATTGTTAGTAGTGATGTCAAGTTTGATGAATTTGCCATGTTTCGATCAGAAAAAGGGGACTTCTACTTTTAAAAACATAACAAATCAAAGTTTCTTGAGCAATGTGGAGTCAAAAGCCAAAATAGAGGGCGACATCTTGATGAGCAAATGCCCAATGTCACAATGACACGACGAACAAAGGTCTCACCCGAACAAAGAGTCATACAACGTCACGATGACATGAAAATTCTAATTCGTACAAGATTGAAGTTGTTTCAGATTTGTTTCAGGCTTCATCTGACTCTCAAGTATCCTCACCATCTCAATTAACTACTTATAAGTTGGCTCGTGACAGGAAAATGTGAGAAATTCGACCACCATAGAAATATTGTGAAGGAAACCTAATGGCTTATGCTTTAACTGTTGCTAAGAGCATTGATTCAACCGATCCTTCGTGTTATTATGAGGCAGTTTTGTTGGAAAATCAGGTTTGGAAAACGCAACAAATTTTTTTTATGGAAAAACCAAAGTTTTAATTTTTTTTTCAAAAATAAGAACTTGGTTGTGATATCTAAATTAATAAACATTCAATCAAAATTGTACCTTTTCGATTCGTCTAAGATGAACACTTCGACCAAGTAGTTTTCTCCGTTATCCTCAAGCTCACGTCTGTCCAGTGTGTGCTCACTTAAAATCAGAAAATTTTCCATAAGAATTACCAGTGGGGTAATTTTGCAATTTCTCTAAACTTTTAGACCAAGTTGTAAATAAGAAAAATATCTCGAGAAATTTTCTGAAATAATTACTTCAAAAAAATTTCTTTCTACAACTTTCTCTTAAATTCAAGTGTGTGTAAATAATGACCAAAAGCTCTCTTTATATAGGGGGAGTTTAGAGAGTTCAACTATGATTAAACTTAATCATTTTAATACTAAATTTAATCTAATATTTATTTTGATAAATATTAGATTAAATTTTATTTAATTAATAGAAAATTTATCTACAAGATAAACATTAAATTAAATTTAATATTAAGATAATCACTTTAATATTAAATTAATAAAATACTATTAAGATAAGTATTAAATTAAATTTAATATTAAATCTATAAAATAATAATATTTTTGAAATAGTTAATCTGAATCAAATTTTTTGGTAGAGTCCTAGTAGGAGTGTAATTCTTACACTGTTCAACCACCGAAGACCCACCGCCGACCATTTTCTAGCCACCGAAATGCCACCGTCACAGCCACTAGCACCCCGAGCTGGTTCGATTTCTGTTGGTTTGGTACGGGCTAGTGACAACCCGATTGATCTGGCCTAGCCTTCGGTTGGGAAGTCGGTCCAATTTTACATATCAGGTTTCATTTGACCAATTTTTGGGTTTTGGTCTCGATTTTGCGGGCCCAATTTACGATCTTAGGTCCAATTTTCAAGTTCAATTGCCCATTGGGCCAATTGTCTGACTTGAAGATTAATTTTAAAAAATATCACTTTAATTTTACTTGATCAAAATTAATTTTTCCAGAAATCACTTAGATTTTCCAAATTAATTTTTCAAGAAATTCTTTAATCAAATTCTCTAGCTGAACAATTCTCACAACCAACTAATTTAATTCTACATCGAATAAATCAACTAAACTAAATTATTTCCAAAAAAGTAGAATTTCCTTCTGATTCAAATGCAGTCCAAACGAGTTTTTGTTGAGCTAGTGGAGGGACAAATTGGACATATATAGTTAGGCTCTAGTAATTGCAATTATGTTCAGAAGCATCGTTCTAATAAATCGCAATTACTTAATCATGGAGTCAGTCCACAAGAAGTACCATGATTGAAAACTTCTTATTGTATACTCTTTACGAAAGCTTTTCATTCAACTGCTTTTTCCAATGACATCATCATATGTGTGTTACCCTCATATGATATCCTTGATTCTTTTGAGTTAAATCTGTTCACTTAATACAATCATGTTTTATCTCATTGTCACCATTATATCTTCTTAATGATTAATATGACCACTGTCAACAAATTACTGTGATAAATTGCTCGTTCGAAACGCGTGGCTACATTCCATATTTATCAATCAACACAATGCCAATGAGAGGATATCGTTAACTCTTTAATTGAGCTATGAATTCCACTATTACTAGTAAAGCCATGCCATACACAACTCATGTACCCAACATACCAGCTATTGGCTTGATCATCTTTAGAGCATAAACCTCCACTTATATCAAAACACATAAGTTACATACACATGGTCAGTGAATAACTCGGGATTTAGGTAAATCACACCATAAATGTCACAAGTGAATTCATTCACAAACGATTCAGAATTAATTCATCTTGGGTCCAGTTTAATGTATCATTCTGCCAATAAATACATCTATGTCTCTACCCATGGAGCCAATTGCTCTGATAGCCAAGACTAGCTATCTCTTTAATTGAAATTGTAGACGACATAATAATCTTTCTTAGTATTTGAATCAAATGCTCACTTTGATTCTTTTACGGGATTACAAACTCGTTTAGAATATCTACTGAAGCAAGTTGTTTTTCTCCCAATATAAACGTTCTTATAATGCCACTTATCATCAGTCTGAACTTAGACAATCAATGAACTAATATTTTCTTATCATAATTTTGCTATGTAGGCAAAATATGGACAGAAATACAAAAGACATAACATGAAATGTGAAATTTATTTATTCATCGTTCAAATACATATAAAATAATTACATATTTACTACAAGATAGGGACATTTCCCAACAAGTTCAAGCCTCTGATTCTAGCAAATGACTCGTTGCAATGGAAGAAAAGATGAAATAATTTCAAAAGAATAAGACTTGGAGGCTAGTTAAACCATCCATCGGTAAAAGAATTGTTGGTCACAAATGAATGTTTAAAAAGAAGGAAGGTTCGAGTTCTAACGACACTCGGTACAAGGCAAAAATGGTTGCAAAAGGATACAATCAAGTGGAAGGAGTTGATTTTCATGATATTTTCTCTCCCATTGTGAAACATACGTCCATTAGGCGCTTTTGGCCTTTGTTGCATCAAATAATCTTGAGTTAGAGCAGTTAGATGTAAATATTGTTTTTTTCACGATGACCTTAAAGAGGATATCTACATACAACAACTGGAAAGCTTTAAAGTTGAAGGTAAAGAAGATTATGTTTGTCTTTTACAAAAGTCTTTGTACGGTTTGAAGTAGTCACTTCAGCAGTGGTATAAAAAGTTTGACTTCTTCATATTGAGTATTAGTTTTTCTCGAAGTAAGTCTGACAGTTGTATTTATCTATAATGTCTTGATGATGGTTCTTTTATATATTTGTTGCTTTATGTTGATGATATGTTAATTGCGACTAACAATCCATCTGAAATTAATTGTCTTAAAACCATGGTTAACTCTAAGTTTAAGATGAAGGGTTTAGGTCCAGCAAAGAAAATTTTAAATGATAGACATTCCGAGAAATTATTTTTATAGCAACAAAGATACATCAAGAAGATCCTTAAGCGATTTGAGATGCAAGATGCAAAACCAGTAAATACTCCTTTAGCTATACACTTTAAACTCTCAATTTCATATTCCCCACATAATGAAGAAATGAAAGGTACATGTTAAAAGTACCTTATTCAAGCGCAGTTGGAAGTTTGATGTATGCAATAGTATGCACTCGTCCCAATATTTCACATGCTATTAGTGTTGTTAGTCGATACATGACCAACCCTAGTAAGTTATACTGACATACAGTTAAGTGGATTTTTAGATATTTACGAGGTACTTCTAACATGTTTTTATAGTTTGGAAGAACTCAAAAGGGTTTAGTCGGATATGTTGATTCTGATTATACAGGAGACTTAGATCGAAGAAGGTTTCTTATAGGTTACCTATTTTCTTTTGAGAATTGTACCATTAGTTGGAAGGCGATACTTCAAGCTACAGTGGCTTTGTCGACTATTGAAGTAAAATACATGGCAATTACAAAAGTAGTAAAAGAAACAATTTGGTTAAGTGGTCTGCTCAATGAACTGGTAAGTGAAAAAGGGGAAACTGTCATATATTGTGATAGTCAAAGTGCCATACATCTCACTAAAGATCAAATGCATCGCGAGAGAACGAAGCACATAAACATTCGTTATCATTTTGTTTGAGAGGTGATCATTCAAGGGGATGTTCATATTCTTAAAATTGGCACAAAACACAATCCAATCAACATGTTGACAAATAGCCTTCTAGTTTCAAAGTTCGAGCATTACTTGGACTTGGTAAGTATCCGATGAAGAATCAGTTAAGCGCGTAATAGGGCTCAGTAAGGGAGTTGGTCCGAATACGAGTCAATGTGGAGATTTGTGGGAGAATGCCTCTTATTTTTACCAAAGTTTATTTTGTCTTTTCTTTTCCTAGTTAAACTTTATTTTTAGTTTCCCATTTAAACTCTAATTAACCTAGAGTTGTTGTAGTTATATACGCTACGAATTCTAGCCTATAAATAGGCCATAGTTTCTTTAGGTTTTACACAACAAAAAAAATATTTAGATTGAGAGAATTTTGTTCTTTGTTTTGAAGGGTTTTTGTTGTAGGACTTTGAGTTTTTCTTTTAACTCTCTCCATATTTTGTACTCTCCTTTATTATAGTGAAATCTCCTTTTGCCCGTGGTTTTTTACCCTCACTTGAGGAGTTTTTCCACATAAAATTTGCATGTTCGATCTTTTCGATTCTTATTTTATTTATTTTGTTTGTTGTTTAATCGAGTTTATCCCCTACATTAAACACATTCATAGTTTCCTTTTTCCTTCCCCATTTTGGTTTTTAGTTTTGTCTTCCCAAAATACTTACCTATTAGTGTAAATTTAACCAAAAAGTGCAAACCCCCAATCTTTCTAACTTTCTCTTAGTGTTGTTGAAGCATCTTTGCATCGTTTGTTGGCTTTTCACTTGACCGGTTTTAGTGTAGGTGGTCTCTGAAGTCCCAAATCCTAAGTGAAAAACTACTTCAATCTCCTCCTAAGCTTGCAAGATCATTGTCGAAATTGCCCATATCCCCCATTTCGTGCCATTTATTCAATTGTTAATATCTCAAAAAAATTCATTGGCAACCTCCTTAACTAGCTTCAACAGTCAGTCTTTTTTATAAAAAGCTCTAGAGCTTGAAAAGCCTCTAGCGGTAAGCAATTGGCTGCCACCCCTACTTGTAGCCTTTTTCACTCCATCCGCTGACCACCGGAAAATTTTTTGATGTGATGGGAATCATTTTGGAATAATAAGTTTTGGAATCAAGGTAATCCTTTTCTTTTCTCAGTAAAGGTTACCATTATGGCATTGTCATTGCACTTAGCCTTTTTTAAGACTATTTCTTTTGCTCGAGTGCAATGATTGGTCTTTTTTTATTTGTCGATTATGACCTTTACTCGGTGAGCCTTAGATGAATCGTGTTATCTTTCCAAAGTTTTATACATCTTTTGTTTTTGGTTAAGAAATGAAGTTTTCATCACTACGAGAGCGAAAATATTAGAAAGAGGTTTATTACATCAAGGTGAAAGGTGATTGCTCACTTTGATGGTTAACTGCAATTATAATGGTTTTGAATCCTCCCCTTAGCTCCCTTTCGATGTTTAGCGATGGAGGTTGGTTCAAGTGTTGGATCCTCCCGGTTGTCCAAATTGAGCTTTACATTTATCGGCTTTTAGGCATTATTTTGTATTGATCAAAATATTGGTTCTTGTTCATTTATATTGAGCTTGTTAAAAGTTGTCTTGTTTGAAACTTTCACTTTTGTTCACTTGTACCAAATTTGGCTCCCAATACCTATAAAACTATCTCATATATGAAAGTTTCTCATCAACAAAAAAAGGTATTCATATTCAACATATATATATGTTAAGATATTTTTCTAAGAAATAGGAGTTTTTGTTTTGGTAGTTCATACTCTTTTGTATATTGTTTCTTAATTTTTAGTTATTGAGCTGCTATTTGATGAATAAAACATATAGTTCAACTTCTTCTCCTTTGAGCCTATTTTCTTATTAAAGTCTTTTATTCATTTGTAGCAAAAACTCTCAGTTAAAAATGATATCCGAGCCAAGTTATCAAAAAGCAAAGACAAAGGTAGCAATTTTTCGTATTCCATGGCGTTTGAAAATTTCGTGCAACCAACAATACCTTGCTTCGATGGTGGTTATGATCACTGGAGCATGCTAATAGAGAAATCTAAGATCAAAAGAGTACTGCCAAGTTGTCTCGGATGGAGTGCCAGAGTCAACAACAACAATGTTAGACACAGAAATAAAAGGGATGAAGTTGAAGGATCTTAAGGTAAAAAAACTACTTGTTTCAGGTCATTGAACGTTCAATCTTGGAGTTAATTCTTTGTAAGGATATCTCCAAGCACATTTGGGAATCCACGAAGAAGAAATATCAAGAATCAAATAGGATCAAAAGACAACAATTACAAGCTCTACGATTTGAATTATTATTCATTTAAATTATACATATTTTTTTAAAAATTTGTTCATTTAAATTATACATATTTTTCCTTTTCACCTAGAGAGCATGTCACGTAATGTAGATTTATTTATTTACTTTTTCTTGTGTAATAATAAATTTAAAAGGTAATCTAAAACTAAAGTTTATTTTGTTCCATCAACATGAGGATGTTTTAAGGGTAAGTATATTTCCCCCTAAAGTTGACACCTGAATTTGTATTATGTTATATAATTTAGTACCATCCTAATAACTTTGTTAGTTGGTGTTGGCGTGACACTAATAATCAATCTGATGACGATACATGGTAGCCTCTCAGAATACTACGTGTTAAACATTAATAAAAAATTTAAAAAATCTATCAAAATATTTAAATTAAAAATTATAATTTTTCCACGTCAAAATGAATCGGACAAATGGTTGTTCATATTAGATGTATCTAGACAACCATTTATTTAGATTCACTCCACGTGTTTTTAGTAATCATATAAATATTTATAAAATATAAACTTTTAGATTATAATTATTTTGAAATATTTAAATATAAATTTATAAAAATGTATACAATTAAAATATATAAAAATCCTACAATATTTTGAAAAATATAAAATATAAAATATAAAATATAAAATATAAAATATAAAATTTATAATTTATAAATTTATATAAATGTATAAATATATAAAAATAAAATTTATAAATTTAATTTTCAAAAAATTTAAATTTATAAAAATATATAAAATTACTAAAAGCACGTCTAGAATGAATTTGGACAAATGGTTATTTAGGTGTAGTTGAATCTAGACAATAATTTGTTCAAGTTCGTTCTTGGTATGAAACTTTTTTTATTAATTTTATATATTTTAAATTTAATAATAGTATAAATAACATGATATTTTATTAAAAATTAAAATTATATAGAATCAATGAAAACACATCTAGAATTGATTTGGACAAATTATTGTCCAGATTCAGATGTATATGGACAACCATTTGTCTAGGTGCATTTTTAATGTGGAAAATATGCTTTTTATTAATTTATATATTTTTAAATATTTTTTATTTTTATTTATGTTTGACACGTGACATTCTAATAGGCTGCCATGTGTTACCACCAAATAGACTATCAATGATATGTCAACACAAACTAATGATATTAGTATAAGGGTACTGAACCATGTGACGCGATACAAGTGAAGGTACCAACTAAGTTAAAAAAAAGTACCAACTTGGTACAAAAGTACAATTTGAGGGGCCAAAATGTATATTAACCCTTTTTTAAGTTTTTTTTTTGTAAATTGATCCTAATATTTTAAATTTAAATTAGAATCTTCGGCTCTTTTTTTATTTATTTATTACGTTCTAATCAAAAATTCAAATTGAATATTCTATTTTTTTCTTTTTTATATACTTTCTAACTCTTTAAACAGTCAAGTTTAAATTTGAGAACTGAATCTCAGAGGACTTTATTTATTTATTTTCTTTCTTTTTCCTTTGTTTTTTTTATACCATTTGGAAAGACAAACAAGTCTTGCTCTAACTGTGGACTTGCAAACCCTCTTTACTCATCGTGTACAGCCACCATGTGTTAGGAAATGGAATAGGCTACGCTCCTACGAGGTGGAAAACACATGCTTAGTCAACATGATATCAATGAAATGAAACAGTTTTCTTTTTTCAGAGTGAATTAATGTAATTTTTATTTTTATTTTCTAAAGCATGCATTTCTTCATCAATTGATGGAAGAAGGTAGAGAATAATTTTTCATTCTTTTAGACTGCAATTTTTGTGTGTAATGTCGTACCAAAAAAATATAAATTAAATAATTTATATAATATTACAAATTGTACACGATTAAACGCAGTGGCAGATCTAGGGATTAGCAGGGCCCTGCCTCCCCAAAATAGAAAATTGTCCATTTAAATCCTTTAGAAATTTTAAAATTTTAAATTAATAAAGGTAAAATTACACATTAGTCCCCCTAAGATAATAAAAATTTGATTTAATCCTTTGGAAATAATAAAAATCTAAACTATTAAAAATTAATTTTGGCCTCTAAAAAATTTTTTTGTCTTCACCCTGGTTAAATAAAAAATAAATTAAATAAAAATTAAACACATATACGCTATTACTATTTTTTCTCCAATTTAATGAGTCAAATCACAATATATTATCTCTATAAAGAGTGATTATTAACTCAATAAAATAAGGGTAAACTGTATAAATAGTTATTTAATTTTTAATTTTTTTATTTTAGGTACTAAAATAGTTTATAATTTAAGTGTACATTATATAGTTTGATTAATTTGGTCACTCTCATCAAAATTGTAGATAGAAAACTCATGTGGATTTTTTTTGTAAATTGTAATAATATTTAAAAATCTCCAACTAATAATTTCATTTAAAAAAAATTAGCTTGGATTTATGTTTGCAATTTTAACGGGAGTGTCTAAATTGCAATTTTTTTAAGTCCACATCAACATTCCATGGTTGCATGATCATGAAAAGGGCCAATGTGAAGCAACAAGATAAAGTTGTAGTCATTGTTGTACTCTTTTCTTGAGTGGAAGATGGAAGAATAAGGAGAGATTATTGACGGTTTTATACAACAACAAAAAAATTGCCAGATTTGAGAGTTAAAAAATTTGTTCATAATGTTACGAGGTGAATGCTATTGTTTTTATTATCAGATGAAAATAGTTTGGGTTGCTTTGTTAGTAACTAACTTCTTTTTTTGTTGAGACAAAAAAGAGTTCATTTGTTTAATTTTAGTTAAATTTTACTAGTCGTCATTGTACTATGCATAAGTTGCGTATTTAATTCCTGTACTGAATGTATTCCAATTTGGTCAATTAGGCCCTATGATTTTAGAATTTTAAATTTTCAATCATGAGCCAAAAATGGTAGACATTACATTTATTAAGTTATATTTTGCTAGTTCTAAAATTGTATGTGAAAAATAGATTATCACAAGTATAATGTCATGTCAATTTGGTATTTTCACATAATACTCATAAACATGTCACAAATAGATATAACGACTATTGTTTGAATCAAGATTGAAATTTAAAAATTCAAGAAGTATAGAGACTAAAATGATTAAATTGATAATAAAGACTAAACCTATAACTTACGATATTATGGGACCAATAACAAAATTAGCCTAATTAATTTTGTATTACGATTTTTTAATTAATTTTTTATTGCAATTTTTTTCGTATTTATTGAAATTAGTAATGGCAAATTCTCTAATTCATTTCGATGGCAAGCACATTTCGATCATTCAATTGCAAATGGTAAGAATTCTTTTAATATATTTAATCTAATCTAATTTAATTATTTTGTTGTTATATTGAAATTTAAGATTTTGTATTTTTTTTATAATTAGTCGGAAAATTGGATTTTGGCGACGTATATTCGTAATCTATCCGCTCCTCCATCATCTTTAATTGAACCATACTTAAGAGAGGTGAGATTTTTGCACGTGGCCCTGCATGGGTAGGGAATGTTAATTGGACCCACACTTGTAAGCACATTGGTGGAAAAATGGAGACCCAAGACACACGCATTTCATCCTCCATGCGGCAAGTGAAATATCACACTCGAGAACGTGCAGTTACAGCTCGAGTTACTGGTGGATGAGCTGCTAGTGACTGGGTCAGTTGTCACTGCCGATTGGAAAGATATATGCGAGCAATTTTTTGGGAAGGTTCCGAACATAATTTATGGAGTCCAGATAGATATGAATTAGTTAAAAAGATATTTTGTTTGGCTCGATGCAGAATCAAGTGAAATTGAAAGATAACAACAAGCTTGGGTGTATATCCTTTAGATCATCGGGGGTATCCTAATACCCGATAAATCTGAAATCTTGTTCATTTAAGGTGATTGCTAAAACTTGAGGACTTAGAGAAGTAGACCGACTCAATTGGGGTTAGTTGTGTTGGTGATATTGTGCCAGGAGATGTGTTGGGCGATACAACCACAAAAAATTAAAGTTTGTGGTTGCATGCTCTTACTGCAATCATGGGCATGATATTGGTTGTCATTTTTATGTCCTTGAGTGGACTACCCTTACACATTCTCACTCGTGACAATATAAAATTCATTATATAATATATTTATCATAATAAAATTATTTAAAATTTAAATTATTATATTAACATATTATTTAAATAGGTGGAACCATGTGCCGAGTTATGTGGGACTACCAGATGAGCTTCAAGATATATAGCTCCTGTTAGATCAACGATCGAAAGTGGATGTATGTATTTTTAAATTTCCAATTATATAATATTAACGTAGTTTATGTTGAAATTAATAGTAAATATATAATTAAAATTATTATTGTATTATAGTTGAATGGATGTCATACTCCGATCCGAGAATTCAAGCATACTTCTTGTCCAAATTTTGGGTGAATCCTAACATTTGGCACATAAAGGTGCCATTGATAGTGTATGCTACGATGGAGATGCAAAAATTTGATAAAGTTATACATCAAAGATCTGCACAATATTGACTTTCGGGGGAGAACCGATGAAAATTGGGTTACATTCCATGTGCAATATATCAATATTTGGAACCATAGGTACGACTTTATACCTAATTGCGAACCCATTATTGCTCGAGAATTAGCCTATGGTTCGGAGTACATGCCATTAGGGGTGCTAAAATGATTAACCGAACGGTTAACTGAACCGAACTAGTATTAACCTGTTGGCTCTGGTGCCTTAAGTGTAATATTTTTATCAATATACAATTGTAATTTTTCTGAACAGATTGGTTAATAAAACAAATTCATTGATTACATTAATATAATTTTTATAATTGTCCTCTCATGGTTTTTGCACGCAAAGCAAAATGGAAACAAATGTTGCTTATTAGTTGTCAATGTTTAACTAATACTAAGCAATATTACGTGGTCAGATTGTAGTACAAAAAGATAGCTTGTATTAGTAGATGAACCTAAACATTACTTAGTCTAATAGGAAATGAACAAACCGATTGAAAGAATAATATGTCATCTATCAAGCCCAATTGGGGAGATGTTTTGTCTTGAGCATCGAAGCGAATGATTCCTACAAAATAGAGACATAGATGTGACTAACTCCCAGAAGCTTGTATTAGTAGGCAGTACAACGGATGACTCCTAGAAGATCGGACCCAAGCAGAATAGATCCTGAATCTGTTTATGGGTTTATTCACTTTTCATGAAGGAAGATGTAATGGTTACCATGAGATAAAATAAGAACATAGTGAGAGAACGTACATTATCCCAAAGAGATAATTTTTGAGATACTGTTATTCTACCAAAAAATAAAGAGAATTTATTCTCAACTTTTAAATATATTTTTCCAGAATATAGGTTTTATCAATTTTTATTAAAAAAGAGAGAATTTCTGTTTTCACCACCAAAAGGAAAACTTTTTCAAGTTCTGTGTTTTAGTTTAATTGGTTCAAGCCCACACTCGAAGCAGTTAGTGGTACGAGAATAACGGAGAAGATTGTTTGGTTGAAAGCCGGAAAACACCAAAGATCTACTTATCCGAAAATGCAGGTACATATTTGGTTAAAGTTTACTGCTATAAATATCGTAAACATGATCCCCACTTAAGTAGCGCCTCACTACTATAAATTTTGAGAATTACTTGCCTTTACTCCAATCCACTTCCAATTCATCAAACACCGCCCACAACTCCAAATGGAGAACCGATGTGATGCAAAAATCTTGCCAAACCCAATAATCAAAAAATTAGTGATAAATATATAAACTTGAATAATTGATTTTTGTTAATACTTTACATATAAATTATTTTTATTGATATCTAAGTCAACAATTTAACATCAATATTAAGTACTATTAGTCAATCAAATTAAGGTATCAATTTACATAAAGCACAATAATTGAATTTGAACAAACTGAAGTAAAAGGACTTCATTGTTGATTTTCAAAAGTCAAAAGACAAAGATTCATTGTATTATTTACAAAACAAAAGAGACACACATATATGAATATCAATATGATAATAATATCCCTTTCTCTTGTACAAATATTCACCCTGTTTTTACATCAAACAAAATATAAGCAAAGCTTTAGTAAATTTCAACCTATGGTGGTATGATTAAATGAATATATTGATGGTAAATTTTGGCTAGAAAATCTTTGCATAGTTTATAAAATACATAAAAGATTACATAAATAAGGGTAAATTCCATAAATAGTTATTCAATTATCAAATTTTTATTTTATTTTTGGTACTAAAAATAGTTTATAATTTAAGTGTCCGCATTATATAGTTTGATCAATTTGGTTACTCTCATCAAAATTGCAGATAGAAAACACATGTGGGTTTTTTTTTGTAAATTGTAATAATATTTAAAAATTTCTGGCACAAAAAAAAATCTAGCTTGGATTTATGTTTGCAATTTTAACAGGAGTGTCCAAATTAATTAAATTATGTAATGTGAGTTTTGGACTTAATATAAATTTCACTTGGTACTTGCCAAAGCTTAAGCTCCCATTGCCATTGTAACTAAAGGCAAATTTGTCGGGATAGGTAGAGGATTTGGTCCCCAATATTTGAAAATTTTTATATTTCGCCTCTTTATAAATCAAGAAATTATAAATGAATAAATATAGTGAAATTGTACTTTAACCTTCAAAAAATGAAAATTTTGTAAAACAATCATCTTATAAATAAAAAAATTATAAATTAATATATATAATAAAATTGCACTTTAACCCCCCTAAAAATGAAAAAAAATATTTAATCACTTTAGAAACGATGAAATTATAAATTAATGCATAATAAACTTATATTTTGGATCTATGAAAAATTATAATTAAATTTCTAGCTTATTAAATTTTTTATCGAATTTGCCATTGGTTGTGCCTGTAACTACATATTAGCGCGTTGTACCAATGAACAAACATGCCCCCCTGAGTTGTTAATGGTTGGGTCGGGCCAACCTGAAAAATGAGGGCGTTTGTGCAAAAGTATTGGTTCAAAAAAGGGGTTTGGGCAAAAAAACAAGACCGATTTAGAAAATGGGATAGGCCTCAGGTAAGGTTTTTGGCCCAGACCCAACCCGACCCAAATTTTCAAAAAAAAAAACTTGCTGTTTTTCTATGTTTTATTGCTATTTTCTTATTGTTTTGCTACCATTTCACTATTATGTTGCTACTATTTTGTTGTTAATGATTAGATATTGTATAACTCTTGTTTTATTGTTAATTTTGCTACTATTTTTGAGCCATTTGTTTGTTAAGTTGCACTTATCTAATTATTATTTAAGTATAAATAATTTTTTAAACACATTTTTAATTTGTTAGAAAAAAATTATTTTAATATTTTGAATGTATTTGGTGTATTATATTTTTATATTTTTTATATAAAAATAAAATTAAAAAAGTAATATGGGTCAAGCCGGACCAAACCCAAGTTTTAACATTTTTATCCGGACTAAACTTGAATAAAAAATCTAAGCTATTTCTTAGGAATACAGCCCGAACCTAAAGTTTTGTTAGTCCCGGCCACGTACAACTCTCTTCCAAACCACTTCCAATCCATCAAACACTGCCCACAATTCCAAATGGAGAACCGATGTGATGCCAAAATCTTGCTAAACCCAATAATCGAAAAATCAGTAATAAATATATAAACTTGAATGGTTGATTTCAAAATAACTTGTGGATTTACATAAATCACAATAGTTGGGTTTTAACAAATTAAAATAAGAGGACTTCTTTGTGGATTTCTGTAAAGCCAAAAGACAGAGATTCATTTATTATTTACAAAACAAAACAGATACACATATATGAATATCAATATGATAATAATATCCCCTTTCTCTTATACAAATATTCACCCAGTTTTTACATCAAACAAAATATAAGCAAAGCTTTAGTATTTACGTTACAGTTTAGTGGGAGGGGTGTTAACGTCACAACTCGAGTCCTACACTTTGACAACCTTAAAATTTTGTTCTTGGTTATAGTTAGGCTTAGCTCCACCTACACCTGTTTGCTTATTGAAAGATGCTCCATTTTAAATACATCCCCTACTGAATAAAATTTCCATAAACCTTTCTCTCCTTTTCTCCATGTAACCTCTTTGTTCCCAACATCATTCGGAGCAACGAAAAAATTGGCTTCACTCTTGATGCTGGGGCTCATGCTACCACCGATGGCGTATTGTTCCCACCCTTGGTAGAAATTGTTCGCTACGTGTGCATATCCATGGCGAACTCTGCAATATAATTTAATATATAAAAACTTCAGATAATTCATGTAAATATGCATTAAAAAACATGGAGCTCACCGATCCATAAATATTATTTACCTTGGCATTCTTTGGTTGCACTTAGGTCCGAAATGGTTGAAAATGACAGTGACCTTCATGTTTTTATCTCTCAAATGACCATCGTCGTGTCCGAGGAGCATAACTTTGTCTTGGTTCCTGAACCAGTTGTTCGACACGGTGATGTTGGTGGAACCGCGAGTGACATCGAGGAGGCCGTCTTGGCACTCATACAATGTGTTATGATCGATCCACACTTTCCTTGCTGTGACCAATCTTATAGCGTCTCCATCCATTTGGCCTAAAGGGATCACCTTCGCGTATGGACCCATCACAGTGCTAGGTGGTTGGGCCTTGCAATGGTGGATGCGAAGCCCATGGATGATTATATCGGTTGCTTGGTACACCAACAGGCATCCAGCGCCAGTTATGTGGACATCGATGCCACGACCGTCAATGGCAGTAAAGCTGCTTAAAAGAAGTGGTCTTTGGAGTGTGATGGTCATGCTATTTTTGAATGTGATCCATACTTTTGCTTTGATCATTGTGGTTCCATAACGAAGGGTCCCTGATTTAGGAGGCAAAGGGTCGTCGGAAGGATCAATAACCTTGTATTTCACGACGTCTTTACCAATGTTGTTGATCATTTTACCGACAAAACCGACGGAGCATTTGGCTAATTGTTGTCGTTGACTTCGCCAAAGAGGGTTCCGTCTCCAACATTTATCAATTACATTCATATTAGCCAAACTCGAACTCGGACTTGCCATTAGAATGACCATGAAAAGGGCTAATGTGAAGGAACATGATAATGTTGTAGCCATTTTTGTACTCGTTTTTTTGAGTGGAAGATGGAAGAATAATGAGAGATTATTGATGGATTTATATTGCAAAAAAATTACCAAATTTGAGAGTTAAAAAATGTGTTCATAATGTTACAAGGTGAATGTTATTGTTGTTTTTATTGAATGCAAATAGTTTGGGCTACTTTGTTAGCAACTAACTTGTTTTTTGTTGAGACAAAAAATTGTTCATTTGTTTATTTTTGGTGAATTTTTACTAGTGGTTATTGTACTATGCATAAGTTGCATATTTAATCCCAGTGTATTCTAATTTGGTCAATTAATTCATGTGGTTTTAGAATTTTTAAATTTCAATCACGAACCAAATGGTAAACGTTACATTTATTATTAAGTTATATTTTGCTATTTCTAAAATTGTATGTGACAAATAGATTATCACAAGTATAATGTCATGTCAATTTATTATTTTCACACAATACTGTAAACATGTCACAAATGGATTTAATGACTACCCTTTGAATCGGGATTGAAATTTAGATATTCAAAAGTATAGATTAAACCTATAACTTACATAAATCACGAACCAAATTGTAGACATTACATTCATTAAGTTATATTTTGCTATTTCTAAAATTGTATGTGACAAATAGATTATCACAAGTATAATATCATGTCAATTTGTTATTTTCACATAATACCCATAAACATGTCACAAATAGATTTAACAACTATCGTTTCAATTAGAATTGAAATTTAAATTTTCAAAAAGTATAGATTAAACCTATAACTTACATATATCATGAGACCAATAACAAAATTAGGCCTAATGGATTTTTTTTATAACAAGCCTAATGGATTTAAATGTTACTTATCGTGTCAAAAGTTTCAAAATTTAAATTGACTTAATTAAAATATAATAACTAAATTTATAATTTAAGCATAGTATATGGAGTAATAGCAAAATTGATTTTTTTATAAAATGTTCTTTGCTTTGTACTCACAAAGAAAAGAGTGTGCTTAGGGTTATTTCATTACTCAAGGTAAAAATATATGTGGTCAAGTTTGAGAGTTAGTTTCATTAAAAATAACATTTTGATACTTCTTAACTTAAAATTTAATTATTACAATTATTTGTATTTTCTATCCAAATTTACTAACTATCAAATATATTTATTCGAGTGTATGATTAAGTTCATAATAATTTCAAGGTGGTATGATTAAATGAATATATTGATGGTAAATTTTGTAAAATGTAATAATATTTAAAATCTCGGCATAAAAAATCTAGCTTGGTTTTATGTTCACAATTTTAACAAGAGTGTCCAAATTAATTAAATTATATATTGTGAGTGTCTAAATTGCTAATTTAATATAAATTAAGAAATAGTAGTGGCGGTGAGATTAATGTTATGGTTGCATGATCAATTTTGGACTTAATATAGATTTCACTTGGTACCTGCTCAAGCTTAACCTCCCATTGCCATTGTAACCAAAGGCAAATTTGTCGGGATAGGTAGAGGATTTGGGCCCAATATTTGAAAATTTTCAATTTAGCCTCTTTATAAATCGAGAAATTATAAATTAATATTTTTAGTGAAATTGTACTTTAACCTTAAAAGAATGAAAATTTTGTAAAACAATCCTCTTATAAATAAAAAAAATATAAATTAATATATAATAAAATTCCACTTTAACCTCCCTAAAAATGAAAAAAAAGTTATTTAATCACTTTAGAAACAATGAAATTATAAATTAATGCATAATAAACTTATATTTTGGATCTATGAAAAATTATAATTAAATTTCCAACTTGTTAAAAAAAATTTCGAATTTGCCATTGGTTGTGGCTATAACTACATATTAACACGCCATACCAATGAACAAACATGTCCTCCACTTGAGCAGCGCCTCGCTACTATCACTCTCGAGAATTACCTGACTTTACTCCAAACTAGAGTTGTTCATGGCTGGGTTGGGCCAACCCAAAAAATGAGAGGGTTTGTGCAAAAAATTGGTTCGAAAAACGGGCTTAGGCAAAAAAAAAAAAGACCCGTTTAGAAAATGAGATAGGCCTCGGGTAAGGTTTTTGGCCCAGACCCAACCCAACCCAACCCAAATTTTCAAAAAAAAAAAGCCTTGCTGTTTTTCCATGTTTTACTGTTGTTTTCCCACTATTTTGCTACCATTTCACTACTATGTTACTACTATTTTGTTGTTAACGTTTGGATATTGTATAACACTTGTTTTATTGTTAATTTTGCTACTATTTTAGAGTCATTTGCTTGTTAAGTTGCACTTATCTTAGTATTGTTTAAATATAAAAACTTTTTTTAACTCATTTTCAATTTGTTAGAAAACTTTTATTTTAATATTTTTAATGTATTTGGTGTATTATATTTTTAAATTTTTTATATAAAAATAAAATTAAAAAAATAATATGGGTCAAGCCAGACCAAGCTTGAGTTTTAACATTTTTATCCAGATCAAACTTGGACAAAAAATCTAAGCTACTTTTTAGGGATCCATGTTGAGAGTTAACCAAGTCAAACTAGACTTGTTATCACTCCTATTCTTTAGGATCTTATTCTACTTAAAATTCAAATTCAAATTGTGAATAGCTGTAGATAACACTCTGATGTAATCTTGTATATATTTGCTATCAATAGTCGAATACAATAGAGCTGAATTTACAAACCAAAATCACTATCTTTCATGGTATCAAACTGCCAGTAAAAAGGTTTCAATCACCGCCTCCTCTCCTTTTTTTTTTCCTCATGGCCAATTCGACTGTTTCCTCTCCACCTTCCATGCCAAATCAAATCACCATCAAGCTTACTCCCTCTAATTACCTCCTGTGGAAAACACAAATGACCCCTCTCTTATATAGCCAAAAACTCATGCATCATGTCGACGGCACAGCAGCTCCTCCCAAGACCGTTGACAATGCTCCTAACCCGGCCTATGAGCCGTGGTTTCTTAAGGACCAAATGGTTCTTAGCTGGATCCTTGGCTCGTTGCCTGAGTTCGTGCTATCTCAGGCAGTCGGAGCCACTACCGCATTCGCAGCTTGGACAAAGCTGCATCAAGCTTTTGCTTCCGTATCTCGGGCTCAAATCTGGACCCTTAAAGGATCTCTTCATGCCTTGTCTTGTGGCGATGATTCAATCGTCATATACATGGATCGTGCGAAACAGATTTTTGATCAACTCGGGGTTCTAAATGCGGCTATTACTGAAGACGATCTTGTCGATCATATTTTACGAGGACTTGGTACCGATTATCGACCATTCGTTCACAATCTAGAGGCCAAACTATAGTCAACATCCTTTGATGATTTGTTTGGCTTATTACTTTCTGAGGAATTACAATTGAAAGCTGTTCAAGAGCCTCTTCATCCTACTGCCGTTGCCCACTTTGCCAGTCAGTAGCCTTCTGCTTCCGCTAATCATGGACGGGGTCGTAACAGTAAGCGCAATGGCAATTATTCCAGTCGTGGCCGAGCTGCCTCCCCGCCCAACGATCCAACATGTTACAATTGCAAAGGACATGGCCACACAAGTCGTCAGTGTCCCAGCCCAAGATATGCCGAGTCCTACCCCAAACCCTCAGCAAACTATAGCTCGTCTCCTCAAACAAATCCCAAGCCATGGATCATTGATACCGGTGCCACTCATCATTTGATATCTGAATTGGGAAACCTGGGCATTCATTCTGAGTACACTGGTTCCGATGAAGTCACTCTCACCAATGGTAAAACCTTACATATCTCTCGTGTTGGCTCGTCTGTCTTAGCTCTTAATTCTCATCCTTTCAAATTGTCTAATATTCTTCATGTTCCCGAGGCTAACCTAAATTTATTGTCTGTTCCTCAGTTTACACTCACTAATGATGTCTCTGTTGAATTTTTCCATGATTATTTTGTGGTTAAGGATCGACGGACGAAGCAAACTCCGCATAGAGGGTACATCGAGAATGGTTTATATCGTCTAGCCACTGATCCAGTATCTCCTGCTTGTCATTCAGTTTCGTTGTCTACATGGCATGCTAGACTAGGCCATGCTTGCTCAAACACTGTCAATAAAGTTCTTAGTTTCAATAAATTGTCTGCTTCTAATAAGCATGATTCATCTCTTTGTGAAACTTGCTGTGTTAGTAAATCACACAAATTGTCTTTTTCGGATTCTACTTATGAAGCAAAACAACCATTAGAGTTAGTTTGTTCGGATTTGTGGGGTCCTTCTCCAATTGCTTCTAGTGATGGTTTTCTATATTATGTGGCGTTTTTTGATAATTATAGCAAATATACTTGGATCTATTTTCTTCGTCGTAAATCGGATGTTTATAATTGCTTCATTCAATTTCGTGCTATTGTTGAGAAATACTTTGGTTTACCTATTAAGCAGTTCCAATCCGATTGGGGTGGGGAATTCCAAGCCCTTGAAAAATATTTGGCCTCTGAAGCTATAATCCAACGCAGCTCTTGTCCCCATACCCCTAAACAAAATGGTCATGTAAGAAAACACCGTCATATAACCGAAACTGGTCGCGCCTTGTTACATCATGCCTCTGTCCCTCCCAAATTTTGGGATCATGCCTTTGTTGTTGCTGTATACACTATCAACCGTCTCCCAACTCCAAAATTACACCATAAATCACCCTACCAAGCCCTTTTTCATCGTGACCCTGATTGCAAGTCATTGAGAATTTTCGGTTGTTGCTGCTATCCCTGGTTGCGTCCATACACCAAAAATAAGCTTGAGCCTAGGTCTGCCAAATGTGTTTTTCTTGGTTACAGTGTTCTTCACAAAGGTTATAAATGTTATCCAGCCCGAACCTAAAGTTTTGTTAGTCCCAGCCATGTACAACTCTCCTCCAAACCACTTCCAATCCATCAAACACCGCCCACAATTCCAAATGGAGAACCAATGTGATGCCAAAATCTTGCTAAACCCAATAATCAAAAAATTAGTGATAAATATAAATGTGAATGGTTGATTTCAAAATAACTTATGAATTTACATAAAGCACAATAATTGAATTTTAAAAAATTAAAATAAGAGGACTTCTTTGTGGATTTCTATAAAGTCAAAAAAGACGGAGATTCATTTATTATTTACAAAATAAAACAGACACATATATAAATATCAATATGATAATAATATCCCCTTTCTCTTGTACAAATATTCACCCTTTTTTTACATCAAACAAAATATAAGTAAAGCATTAGCATTTACTTTACAATTTAGTGGGAAGGATGTTAACGTTACAACTCGAGTCCTACTCTTTGAGAAGCCAACACAAATTACTTTCAACATATTAAACTTCTGGAGCATCGTAAAACACCAGATTCACTAGTCAATTCCTAAATAGATCCAGCATCGACAACTTTAAAATTTTGTTCTTGGTTATAGTTAGGCTTAGCTCCACCTACACCTGTTTGCTTACTAAAAGATGCTCCATTTTTAAATACATCCCGTACTGAATAAAATTTCCATAAAACTTTATCTCCTTTTCTCCATGTTACCTCTTTGTTCCCAACATCATTAGGAGCGATGAAAAAATTGGCTTCACTCTTGATGCTAGGGCTCATGCTACCACCAATGGCGTATTGTTCCCACCCTTGGAAGAAATTGTTCGCTACGTGTGCATATCCATGGCGAACTCTGCAATATAATTTAATATATAAAAACTTTAGATAATTCATGTAAATATGCATTAAAAAACATGGAGCTTACCGATCCATAATTATTATTTACCTTGGCATTCTTTGGTTGCACTTAGGTCCGAAATGGTTGAAAATGACAGTGACCTTCATGTTTTTGTCTCTCAAATGACCATCATCGTGTCTGAGGAGCATAACTTTGTCTTGGTTCCTGAACCAGTTGTTCGACACGGTGATGTTGGTGGAACCGCGAGTGACATCGAGGAGGCCGTCCTGGCACTCATACAATGTGTTATGATCGATCCACACTTTCCTTGTGGTGACCAATCTTATAGCGTCTCCATCCATTTGGCCTAAAGGGATTACCTTCGCGTTTAGACCCATCACAGTGCTAGGTGGTTGGGCCTTGCAATGGTGGATGCGAAGCCCATGGATGATTATATCGGTCGCTTGGTACACCAACAAGCATCCGGCGCCAGTTATGTGGACATCGATGTCACGACCGTCAATGGCTGTGAAGCTGCTTAAAAGAAGTGGTCTTTGGAGTGTGATGGTCATGCTATTTTTGAATGTGATCCATACTTTTCCTTTGATCATTGTGGTTCCATAATGAAGGGTCCCTAATTTAGGACTCAAAGGGTCGTCGGAAGGATGAATAACCTTGTATTTCGCGATGTCTTTACGAATGTTATTGATCATTTTGCCGACAAAATCGACGGAGCATTTGGCCAATTGTTGTCGTTGACTTCGCCAAAGAGGGTTCCCTCTCCAACATTTATCAATTACATTCATATTAGCCAAACACGAACTCAGACTTTCCATTAGAATGACCATGAAAAGAGCCACTGTAAAGCAACATGATAATGTTGTAGCCATTGATGTACTCATTTTTTGAGTGGAAGATGGAAGAATAAAGATCAAATACATCGCGAGAGAACGAAGCACATAGACATTCGTTATCATTTTTTTTGACAGGTGATCATTCAAGAGATGTTCATATTCTTAAAATTGGCACAAAATACAATCCAATCAACATGTTGACAAATAGCCTTCCAATTTCAAAGTTTGAGCATTACTTGGACTTGGTAAGTATCCGATGAAGAATCAGTTAAGTGCGTAATAGGGCTCAACAAGGGAGTTGGTCCGAATACGAGTCAAAGTGGAGATTTGTGGGAGAATGCCTCTTATTTTTACCAAAGTTTATTTTGTCTTTTCTTTTCCTAGTTAAACTTTATTTTTAGTTTCCCATTTAAACTCTAATTAACCTAGAGTTGTTGTAGTTATATACGCTACGAAATTCTAGCCTATAAATAGGCCATAGTTACTTTAGGTTTTACACAACAAAAAAAATTATTTAGATTGAGAGAATTTTGTTATTTGTTTTGAAGGGTTTTTCTTGTAGGGCTTTGAGTTTTTCTTTTAACTCTCTCCATATTTTGTACTCTCCTTTATTATAGTGAAATCTCCTTTTGCCCGTGGTTTTTTACCCTCACTTGAGGAGTTTTTCCACATAAAATTTGCATGTTCGATCTTTTCGATTCTTATTTTATTTATTTTGTTTGTTGTTTAATCAAGTTTATCCGCTACATTAAACACATTCGTTGTTTCCTTTTTCCTTCCCCATTTTGGTTTTTAGTTTTGTCTTCCCAAAATACTTACCTATTAGTGTAAATTTAACCAAAAAGTGCAAACCCCCAATCTTTCTAAATTTCTCTTAGTGTTGTTGAAGCATCTTTGCATCGTTTGTTGGCTTTTCACTTGACCGGTTTCAGTGTAGGTGGTCTCTGAAGTCCTAAAGCCTAAGTGAAAAGCTACTTCAATCTCCTCCTGTGCTTGCAAGATCATTGTTGAAATTGCCCATATCCCCCATTTCGTGCCATTTATTCAATTGTTAATATCTCAAAAAACTTCGTTGGCAACCTCTTTAACTACTTTCAACGGTCAGTCTTTTTATAAAGAGCTCTAGAGCTTGAAAATCCTCTAGCGGTAAGCGATTGGTTGCCAACCCTACTTGTGGCCTTTTTCACTCCATCCGCTGACCACCGGAAAATTTTTTGATGTGATGAGAATCATTTTGGAATAATAAGTTTTGGAATCAAGGTAATCCTTTTCTTTTCTCAGTAAAGGTTATAATTTTGGCATTGGCATTGCACTTAGCCTTTTTTAAGACTATTTCTTTTGCTCGAGTGCAATGATTGGTCTTTTTTTATTTGTCGATGATGACCTTTACTCGGTGAGCCTTAGATGACTCGTGTTATCTTTCCAAAGTTTTACACACCTTTTTTATTGGTTAAGAAACGAAGTTTTCATCACTACGAGAGCGAAAATATTAGAAAGAGGTTTATTACATTAAGGTGAAAGGTGATTGCTCACTTTGATGGTTAACTGCAATTATAATGGTTTTGAATCCTCCCCTTAGCTCCCTTTCGATGTTTAGCGATGGAGGTTGGTTCAAGTGTATAAATAGGTATTTAATTTTTAAATTTTTTTTATTTTAGGTACTAAAAATAGTTTATAATTTAAGCGTACATTATATAGTTTGATTAATTTGGTCACTCTCATCAAAATTGTAGATAGAAAACTCATGTGGATTTTTTTGTAAATTGTAATAATATTTAAAAATCTCCAACTAATAATTTCATTTAAAAAAAAAATTAGCTTGGGTTTATGTTTGCAATTTTAACGGGAGTGTCTAAATTGCAATTTTTTTAAGTCCACATCAACATTCCATGGTTGCATGATCATGAAAAGGGCCAATGTGAAACAACAAGATAAAGTTGTAGTCATTGTTGTACTCTTTTCTTGAGTGGAAGATGGAATAATAAGGAGAGATTATTGACGGTTTTATACAACAACAAAAAAATTTCCAGATTTGAGAGTTAAAAAATTTGTTCATAATGTTACGAGGTGAATGCTATTGTTTTCATTATCGGATGCAAATAGTTTGGGTTGCTTTGTTAGTAGCTAACTTCTTTTTTGTTGAGACAAAAAAGAGTTCATTTGTTTAATTTTAGTTAAATTTTACTAGTCGTCATTGTACTATGCATAAGTTGCGTATTTAATTCCTATACTGAATGTATTCCAATTTGGTCAATTAGGCCCTATGATTTTAGAATTTTAAAATTTCAATCATGAGCCAAATGGTAGACATTCCATTCATTAAGTTATATTTTGCTAGTTCTAAAATTGTATGTGAAAAATAGATTATCACAAGTATAATGTCATGCCAATTTGGTATTTTCACATAATACTCATAAACATGTCACAAATAGATTTAATGACTATTGTTTGAATCAGATTGAAATTTAAAAATTCAAGGATTATAGAAACTAAAATGATTAAATTGATAATAAAGACTAAACCAATAACTTACGCATATTATGGGACCAATAACAAAATTAGCCTAATTAATTTTGTATTACAATTTTAATTAATTTTTATTGCAATTTTTTCGTATTTATTAAAATCAACAATGGAAAATTCTCTAATTCATTTCGATGGCAAGCACATTTCGATCATTCAATTGCAAATGGTAAGAATTCTTTTAATATATTTAATCTAATCTAATTTAATTATTTTGTTGTTATATTGAGATTTAAGATTTTGTATTTTTTTTATAATTAGTCGAAAAATTGGATTTTGGAGACGTATATTCGCAATCTATCCGCTCCTCCATCGTCTTTAATTGAACCATACTTAAGAGAGGTGAGATTTTTGCACGTGGCCCTGTATGGGTAGGGAATGTTAATTGGACCCACACTTGTAAGCACATTGGTGGAAAAATGGAGACCCAAGACACACGCATTTCATCCTTAATGCGGCAAGTGAAATATCACACTCGAGAACGAGCAGTTACAGCTCGAGTTACTGGTGGATGAGCTGCTAGTGACTGGGTCAGTTGTCACTGCCGATTGGAGAGATATATGTGAGCAATTTTTTGGGAAGGTTCCGAACATAATTTATGGAGTCCAGATAGATATGAATTAGTTAAAAAGATATTTTGTTTGGCTCGATGTAGAATCAAGTGAAATTGAAAGATAACAACACGTTCGGGTGTATATCCTTAGGATTATCGAGGGTCTCCTAGTACCCGATATATCTGAAATCTTATTCATTTAAGGTGATTGCTAAAACTTGAGGACTTAGAGAAGTAGACTGACTCAATTGGGGGTTAGTTGTGTTGGCGATATTGTGCCAGGAGATGTGTTGGGCGATACAACCACAAAAAATTAAAGTTTGTGGTTGCATGCTCTTACTGCAATCATGGGCATGGTATTGGTTGTCATTTTTACGTCCTTGAGTGGACTACCCTTATACATTCTCACTCGTGATAATATAAAATTCATTATATAATATATTTATCATAATAAAATTATTTAAAATTTAAATTATTATATTAACATATTATTTAAATAGGTGGAACCATGTGCCGAGTTATGTGGGACTACGAGATGAGCTTCAAGATATACAGCTCCTGTTAGATCAACGATCGAAAGTGGATGTATATATTTTTAAATTTCCAATTATATAATATTAACATAGTTTATGTTGAAATTAATAGTAAATATATAATTAAAATTATTATTGTATTATAGTTTGAATGGATGTCATACTCCGATCCGAGAATTCAAGCATACTTCTTGTCCGAATTTTGGGTGAATCCTAACATTTGGCACATAAAGGTGCCATTGATAGTGTATGCTACGATGGAGATGCAAAAATTTGATAAAGTTATACATCAAAGATCTGCACAATATTGACTTTCGGGGGAGAACCGATAAAAATTGGGTTACATTCCATGTGCAATATATCAATATTTGGAACCATAGGTACGACTTTTTACCTAATTACGAACCCATTATCGCTCGAGAATTAGCCTATGGTTCGGAGTACATGCCATTAAGGGTGTTAAAACGATTAACCGAACGGTTAACTGAACCGAACTAGTATCAACCTGTTGGCTCTGGTGCCTTAAGTGTAATATTTTTGTCAAATACAATTGTAATTTTTTCGAACAGATTGGTTAATAAAACAAATTCATTGATTACATTAATATAATTTTTATAATTTTCCTCTCATGGTTTTTGCACACAAAGCAAAATGGAAGCAAATGTTGCTTGTTAGTTGTCTAATGTTTAACTAATACTAAGCAATATTACGTGGTCAGATTGTAGTACAAAAAGACAGCTTGTATTAGTAGATGAACCTAAACATTACTTAGTCTAATAGGAAATGAACAAACCGATTAAAAGAATAATATGTCATCTATCAAGCCCAATTGGGGAGATGTCTTGTCTTGAGCATCGAAGCGGGTGATTCCTACAAAATAGAGACATGGATGTGACTAACTCACAGAAGCTTGTATTAGTAGGCAGTACAACGGATGACTCCTAGAAGATAGGACCCAAGCAGAATAGATCCTGAATCTGTTTATGGGTTTATTCACTTGTGATGTTCATAGTGTGGTATACCTAAATCCTAAGTGGAAGGGGAACTATGTATGCCTGACTCATACACTTTGATGTAAGTAAAAGCCTGAGTTCAAATAGATAAGGAATCGAAAGCTGGTGCATTGAGTGTACGACTTCCGTAGTATGTAGCGTCATTCACAACAGTGGAATTCATATCCCAAAACATAAGTAAATGAAATCCTATCATTGACATCACATGATTGATGAAATGTAAACATGGTCACGGGTCATCCATCTTTGTGATGGATGACTTGATCACTATTTGATAGTGATTGACTTTTCATGAAGGAAGATGTAATGGTTACCATGAGATAAAATAAGAACATATTGAGAGAACATATATTATCCCAAAGAGATAAAGGATATCCTATGAGGGTAGCACACTAATGACAAGGCCATTGGACGAGTACTGAATAGTTGCTTTTGTAATGATATGTCATTGGGAAGGGCTCAATCACGATACTATAGTGGAATGACTTTGTGACTAAATGAGTTTATAATTAATAGGAAAAAAGCCGAAACTTAATTATAAATCATTTGAGCCTTAACTACATATGTCCAACTGGTCCCTCCAGTAGCTCGTTGAAATTAGAAATGAATTGCGTGTTTGAATAGAAATGAACAGAATGAATAGAAAAAGAGAAATGAGAAACATTAAGGAATGATTATGGTTTTCTTTGAAATGGAGAAATAGAATCATTTGGAAATGAATGTAGGTTTTCAAAAATGGAAATGAAAATGAAATAGAAATAGAAATTTGCAATCATATATAGGATTACTTAAAAAATTATGAAAGAATAAGTTTATGTTTTTGGACTGTTTAGAAGCCTGAAAATGAAAATAAATCATTTGGTCATAGTGAACATGTTGAGTTGTGACATATTAAACATATTTTTTCAAAATTTTACCAGGAGCAAAATCGTCAAAGTTTTACCAATGGTAAACTCGTCAAAATTTTGTTGAGGGTAAACTAGGGATGAGAAATTTGTTTTTATATATAAACATTAATGTTTATTTAAGGAAATAGAAAAATTGGGTTGGGTTGGATCATATTACAGAGTACTGGGTCAAAAAAAGGTCTAGGAAGTACTCTTAATTGGACTCGATGTGAGAGAGGCTTAAAACCCTTCATCTAACATGAAGAGGGTAACAACCCTAGTAGAAATACAATTGTGAGTAGTTCACCCCTCTCCTACTCTAAGTAGGATGTTGTTTTTCTATTTAAAATATACTTCTACAACTCTACAAGGGTTCTACATTCTCTTCCTATAAATAGATTGTAACAACCCGGTTTTGACCCTAATCAGAATAGTGGTTTCGGGACCACAAATCCGAATCAGAAAAATATTTTAATATTATTTTTAGTGTCTATTATATGTTAAGTTATAGGTGTGAAAAATTCGTGTGGAAATTTAATCGTTTGAATGTTCAATTTGATAAAAAGGGTTTAATTGCGTAAAATAAAAATTTAGGGGTTAAATCTAAAAATACCTAATTGATGTTGTCTTTTAAAAATGAGGGTCTTAAATGTTAATTAGACCATTTGAAATGATAGTGGGTGGCTATGGACAATTATATCCTTATGTTATATGAAATATAAATTATTTATTAAGGGTTAATAAGGTAAATAAATAAAACAAACTAATATATGTTAATTAAAAACAAAGAAAAATTCAAGGTTATCATCTTCTTCACTAGCCGAAAGTAAACAAAAGAAAAAGAAAGAAAACCTAGCTACATTCAGTCATATAAAAGCTTGATTGAGGTTAGTTCTTTGTTCGATTTTTAATAATTTTTACGTTTTTGAGATCGTTGCTTTGTGTTCTTCAAAACCCATGTTTTAATTTTATGAATAGTTGATGATTTTGAAATGTGCCATTGATGAATGCTTGGACTTTGTGATAGTTGATGATGAAAAATGAAAGATATGTGATAGATTAATATGTTTTGTATTGGAATTTTTAGTGAAATTGAGTAAATAGGGCTAAATTGTGAAATTAAATTTTTGGGGGACTAAAATGTGAAATAAATGCAATGTGTGGACTTGTATGAGAACCATGAATATTCGGCCCTTGTGTGGTATGGGCAAATTTTGTGTAAATTGTGTTTTATGCAATAGGGAGTAAATTGCAAAAAGTGTAAATATTAGGGGCAAAATAGTAATTTGCCAAATTAATTGTTTTTGGACTAAATTGAATGTGTTAATAAATAAATTATCTTATTTTGAATATATTTAGATCGAGAACCAAAGAAATCGGAGTTAGATCGGGGAAAAGCCAAATTAGTCGAACAATCGTCCGACTTCGATTTTCCATCGTCCGAGGTAAGTCTACTAGTTATTTAACGTATTTAAATCAGTATATATGTATGTATATGTATTTTATTTTTGTTGATCTATAATTAAAAATAATTTGATTGAATAAGTTTGAAATATAAATGGTATATATGTATATACCATATTCGAATATATGAATATATGCCTATATAAGTCTTTGAATTAATTGTAAGTACGAATGGTATATAGAAAAATATATATACATTGTTTGAATATTAAACATGTATCAATATGTTTATGTTATTGAAAATATTTGATGATATGAGGATTATAAATGTAAACACAAAATTGAATATATATGTACATTCATGTATAATCTTTGAGTTTGATTAAAAGTATGTATATTGCATTTGCATAGATAATTTCGAATAAGTATATATATATGTGAGTTGAAACATATACGTATATATGTTTGAATAGGTTTTGAACATATTTCAAGGTGTTAATGTTAAATATATATATGGGTAGTAATTGCATATGTACGAATATACATGTAAAAGTTATTTTCGAATAGGTGGATATATATATATGTTAAGTTCTTGTATTGAATTTAGTTAAGTAATAATATATAAATATATATGTGTGTTTATAAATTTATAAGTGTTTGAATTGAATTGAAGACATGATTTATAAACTTTTAATTGATTGGACATGAACTACAATGAACATGTGTTTGTTATAAAGAATTATTTGAGAAAATATTTTGTATATGTGAAATTGAAATTTGTGATCTGAATTAGGCTATAAGCCTAGCAGGCTAAGTGCCGGTGATCTGAATCAAAGGAACAAAGTTATTAGCTTAGATTATTTTAATATGTTCGAATGTGAAATATATATTATTTAAGTATAATGGAATTTAAATATTATGATGGTAGTAATTGAATCTATAATATAAAGATATATATATATATATATAAATGTATTCGGTTGAATCATTGAATTATCAAGTTTGGAATTGGTGATCTGAATCAGGCTATAAGCCTAGCAGGCTAAGTGCCGGTGATCTGAATCAGGCTATAAGCCTAGCAGTGCTAAGTGCTTGGTCCTGCAATCAGGCTATAAGCCTAGTAGGCTAAATGCCGGTGATATGAATCAGGTTATAAACCTAGCAGGCTAAGTGCCGGTGATCTGAATATGTTAAATTAAGTGATTATATGCAATGTATATATATATATAAATATATAAATGTTTTTGGTTTATTTTAACTTAATGATGGAATAAGTATAAGTATATATATATGAATTTTTGCTCATGATTTACTAAGCTTAAATAGCTTAACGTGTGTAGTATTTGTTTACCTCTTTTTTATAGATTTTGAAGTCACGTTACGAGCTCGGGGATCGTCAGCATAGTCTATCACACTATCGACCGTCTTTGGTATTTTATATATTTTGAATTCGAACCTATGGTATGTATAGTATAGTTAATATGTTTAATTTTGGGATATGTGAATATGAGCCATGCGAAAATGGCTTACTTTGTTTTGACCTATTTTGGTGTCTATGCATATAGTTTTAAAGGTCATTAAAATGGAGATTTTAATTATACATATTTGATTATAGTATAAGCTATGATAGATAAGTAAGTGTTATTTAATCTGCTGAAGTCCCTACTTTAAAATTTTATTTAGTTTGATGTTCATTCATTATTGCTTTCGATGTATATATAAAAAATTGAAGTTAACTTACATGCTTGTTCGGTTTGTACTGCATGAGGAGAGAAAGTTGAACTTAAGACAAGTTATTAGCTAATTAATATGTCATTGTTATATTATGAAGCATTGACTGTCCAAATTAGGGCATAATTATGGTATTTAGATAATTAATATGCTAAGGTTGTGATGTGAATCGTTGGTTGTCCGATTTAAGACACTTATTGTATTTTAGTTGTTAAATGTTGCCGTTAGGAGGAGGATTATTACTGTCCAAAAGTGGCATTATTGTGTCTATTAATGTTTTAATATCTGGTCCAATTTTGTAAATAAATTTTTGACTAATTTTGGTAATAATAATTTTGGGTCGGATTTTGATTGGTAATGCCTCGTAACTCTAATCCGGTGACGGACTCGGGTCGTGGTGTTACATTTTATTGGTATCAGAGATACGGTTTAGTCGATTCTCGGACTAACGTAGCGTGTATGAGTCTAGCTATACATGCCATATTTTCATACTGAGATAGTGTGATGACTGCTGACATCTAAAAATGTGTTTTCGTATAGTAATGGATCCAGAACGATCCGTAGCTGATGATGTTGAGAGTATAGCGCCTGCTCCCGTGCAAGGGACAAAACCGGTGGACTCTCGACCGACCTCGAGTAACCAGGAGGGAGAGGCTAAACAAGCCTTTTACCAAATGATGAATGACTGGTTTACTCAATATGTCCGAACTAATCCGGTTGCACAACAACCTCCACCCTCGACTAATCCATCTTTGGTTCCTGTTATACCTCAAGTAAGTGATCCGATGAGATTACTTAAACCTCCTGTTGATAAAATTTGAAAACACGGGGCCGAAGAGTTCAGAGCTACTGATGATGATGATGCTGAGCGAGCTGAATTCTGGCTCGATAATACTATTCGAGTATTTGATGAGTTATCTTGCACCCCTGTTGAGTGCTTGAAATGTGCCATATCTTTGCTACGGGACACTGCATATCACTGGTGGAATACACTAGTATCGGTGGTTCCGAAAGATCGAGTGACCTGGGAATTCTTTTAGACTGAGTTCCATAAGAAATACATCAGTCAGAGATTCATTGATCAGAAACGCAATGAATTTCTTGAATTGAAACAGGGTCAGATGACAGTGACAGAATATGAGTGGAAATTTGTGAGACTCAGTAGATATGCTCGAGAGTGTGTTTCAACTGAAGCTATTATGTGTAAAAGATTTGAAGATGGGCTGAATGAAGATATTAAACTGTTAGTTGGCATACTTGAGATAAAAGAGTTCGTAGTACTTGTTGAACGAGCTTGTAAAGCCGAGGAGCTCGAGAAAGAGAAGAGAAAAGCTGACTATGAAGCTCGAGATTCTCGTAAAAGATCATTTAGTAAATCGTTCCAGTCAGCCTCATGGAAATCCAGGGAGGATCATAGCCGATCTAAAGCTACTGCAGGGTTTCCTAAGCATGATCGAGATCGACCCCCTGTGAGTTCACGAGCTACTTCAGTTGCTAGCGTTGGCAGTGTTCGACAAAATAGATCAGAGTGCAAGCATTGTGGGAAATGGCATCCTGGAGATTGCAGATTACATGATCGGTCTTGTTTTAAGTGTGGTTCAAAGGATCATTTCATTCGAGAGTGTCCGATGGTAGCTGAGCAAAACACTATGTAGAATACCAGACTGAGTAATGTGTCAGTACGAGGTAGACCGCCAAGGCATTTGGGTAATGTAAGTGGCAGTCAGAGAGGGACAAAAGACACGACAGTTCGATCTGAGGCTCGTGCACCTGCCAGAGCATATGCCATCCGTGCTCGAGAGGAGGCTTCTCCTCCAGATGTTATTACTGGTACTTTCACTCTTTATGATACTAATGTTATTGCATTGATTGATCCTGGTTCGACTCATTCTTATGTGTGTGAGACCTTAGTATTCAGTAAGACTTTACTGAGTTTGTAATTAAAGTATCAAACCCCCTGGGCCGGTGTGTTTTGGTTGACAAAGTGTGTAAGAATTGTCTGTTGATGATTCGAGATTTGTGTTTTATGGCTGATTTGATGTTGTTGCCATTTGACGAGTTCGATATAATTTTGGGTATGGACTGGTTGACTTTACACGATGTTGTGATTAACTGCAAAAGGAAGACTATTGATTTAAGATGCCTGAATGATGAGATTATTTTGATTGAATCTAATGATCTGAATGGTTTATCGGCAGTGATATCCTCTATGTTGGCTCAGAAGTATGTGAGAAAAGGTTGTGAAGCTTATCTTGCTTATGTTCTTGATAGTAAAGTGATAGAAAAGAAGATTGAATAAGTACCTGTTGTATGTGAGTATCCAAATGTGTTCCCTGAAGAATTACCGGGTTTACCACCTATTCAAGAAGTAGAGTTTGGTATTGAGTTAGTACCGGGGACGGCTCCAATTTCGATAGCTCCGTACCGTATGGCACTGACCGAATTAAAAGAATTGAAAGCACAGTTGCAGGAGTTGACTGATAAAGGTTTTGCACGATCGAGTTTCTCTCCTTGGGGGGCACCAGTTCTATTTGTGAGAAAGAAAGATGGAACGATGAGAATGTGCATTGATTATCGACAACTCAATAAGGTGACTATAAAGAATAAGTATCTGCTACCCCGGATTGATGATTTGTTTGATCAGTTGAAAGGGGCTACTATGTTCTCGAAGATAGATTTGAGATCAGGCTACTATCAATTACGAGTTAAAGACTCTGATGTGCCAAAGACTGCTTTTCGAACAAGGTACAGACATTATGAGTTTCTTGTTATGCCTTTTGGACTTACTAATGCACCTGTTGTTTTCATGGATTTGATGAATCGGATCTTTAGACAGTATCTGGATCGGTTTGTGGTAGTATTTATAGATGACATTTTGATCTACTCTCGTGATTTAAACCGAGCATGCCGAACATCTGAGACTTGTGTTACAAACTTTGCGAGATAAACAGTTGTATGCAAAGTTTAGTAAATGTGAGTTCTGGTTACGTGAAGTTAGTTTTCTGGGCCATGTTGTATCAGCATCGGGTATTCGGGTTGATCCGAGTAAAATTTCAGCTATACTTGATTGGAAACCTCCGAAAAATGTCTCAGAAGTTCGAAGCTTTCTGGGGCTCGCTGGTTATTATAGACGGTTCGTGAAGGGGTTCTCTATGATTGCGACCCCGAGGACAAAGTTATTACAAAAAGACGTTAAGTTTGAGTGGTCAGAAAAGTGTCAAGAAAGCTTTAATCAGTTGAAAGTTCTTTTGACCGAAGCTCCAGTCTTAGTTCAGCCAGAATTGGGTAAAGAGTTTGTTATCTATAGTGATGCATCCTTAAATGGTTTGGGCTGTGTTTTGATGCAGAAGGCAAAGTTGTAGCCTATGCCTCGAGGTAGTTAAAGCCGCACGAAAAGAACTATCCAACACACGATCTGGAATTGGCCGCTATTGTATTTGCGTTGAAAATATGGCGCCACTATCTGTTTGGTGAAAAATGTCATGTTTATTCCGATCACAAAAGCCTGAAGTATTTGATGACTCAGAAAGATCTGAATTTGAGACAGCGCCGATGGTTAGAATTGCTAAAAGATTACGAGCTTGTGATTGACTATCATCCGGGAAAGGCTAATGTTGTTGCTGATGCCCTAAGTCAAAAATCACTATTTGCTTTGCGTGCAATGAACGTGCATATGGCTATGTCTGATGATGGTGCGATAGTAGCTGAGTTGAAAGCAAAACCGTTAATTGTTCAACAAATTTGTGATGCTCAGAAAGTCGATGATGATTTAATTGCAAAACGAGCTCAGTGTGACTTAAATGTTGATTCAGAGTTTCTAGTTGATGCTGAGGATTGTTTGAGATTCAGAAACCGATTATGTGTTCCGAAAAATTCAGAGTTAATTCAAATAATTTTGAATGAAGCTCATAATAGTCGATTTTCTGTTCGTTTGGGTAGCACGAAAATGTATAACGATCTGAAACAACACTATTGGTGGCATAGTATGAAACGAGACATTTCTAACTTTGTTTCGAAATGTTTATGTCAGCAAGTAAAAGCCGAGCATCAAGTACCATCTGGATTGCTTCAGCCGATCATGATACCTGAATGGAAATGGGACCGAGTTACGATGGATTTTGTATCCGGTTTACCGTTGACACCAAGCAAGAAAGATACAATCTGGGTTATTGTTGATAGGTTGACAAAATCGGCACACTTTATGCCAATTCGCACAGATTTCGCA
The DNA here is from genome assembly GCF_025698545.1 of Gossypium raimondii. Classification (NCBI taxonomy): domain Eukaryota; kingdom Viridiplantae; phylum Streptophyta; class Magnoliopsida; order Malvales; family Malvaceae; genus Gossypium; species Gossypium raimondii. The sequence goes on along the minus strand of NC_068570.1, from coordinate 54,094,616 downwards.
CTCGATAAACTTGCTGAATTGTATGTTTCTCAAATTGTGAGATTGCATGGTGTGCCTATTTCTATTGTTTCAGACAGAGATCCGAGATTCACATCGCGATTTTGGAAGAAACTACAAAATGCTTTAGGTACGAAACTACATTTTAGCACAGCTTTCCATCCGCAGCTAGATGGTCAATCCCAACGAATCATTCAGATACTTGAGGATATGTTGAGATGTTGCATTCTCGAGTTTGAAGGTACGTGGGAACGATACTTATCTTTGATTGAATTTGCTTATAATAATAGCTTTCAATCTAGTATCAAAATGGCACCTTACGAGGCTTTGTACAGTCGTAAATGTAGTACACCATTGTATTGGACCGAGCTCAGTGAAAATAAGATACACGGGATTGATTTGATTAAAGAGACTGAACAAAAAGTGAAAGTGATTCGGGATAGTCTGAAATCAGCATCGGATCGTCAGAAATCTTATGCGGATTTGAAAAGAAAGGATATACAAGTTCAGATCGGGGATAAAGTGTTTTTGAAAGTCTCACCGTGGAAGAAAATACTCAGATTCGGTCGTAAAGGCAAATTGAGTCCGAGATTCATTGGACCGTACGAGATTATAGAGCGTACTGGATCGGTTGCTTATAGATTGATGTTACCGCCTGAGTTAGAAAAGATTCATAATGTATTCCATGTTTCGATGCTTCGTAGATACCAATCTGATCCTTCACATGTGATTAGTCCGACGGAGATTGAAATTAACTCTGATATGTCATATGAAGAAGAACCGATTAGCATTCTGGCTCGTGAGATCAAAGAATTACGAAATAAGAAAATTCCGTTAGTTAAAGTATTGTGGCATAAACACGGAGTTGAAGAAGCAACTTGGGAGTCAGAAGATACGATGAAAGAGCGTTATCCATACCTATTCACTGGTAAGAATTTTCGGGGACGAAAATCCCTAAAGGGGGGAGAGTTGTAACAACCCGATTTTGACCCTAATTAGAATAGTGGTTTCGGGACCACAAATCCTAATCAGAAAAATATTTTAATATTATTTTTAGTGTCTATTATATGTTAAGTTATAGGTGTGAAAAATTCGTGTGGAAATTTAATCGTTTGAATGTTCAATTTGATAAAAAAGGTTTAATTGCGTAAAATGAAAATTTAGGGGTTAAATCTAAAAATACCTAATTGATGTTGTCTTTTAAAAATGGGGGTCTTAAATGTCAATTAGACCACTTGAAAAGATAGTGGGTGGCTATGGACAATTATATCCTTATGTTATATGAAATATAAATTATTTATTAAGGGTTAATAAGGTAAATAAATAAAACAAACTAATATATGTTAATTAAAAACAAAGAAAAATCAAGGTTATTATCCTTATGTTATATGAAATATAAATTATTTATTAAGGGTTAATAAGGTAAATAAATAAAACAAACTAATATATGTTAATTAAAAACAAAGAAAAAATCAAGGTTATTATCTTCTTCACTAGCCGAAAGTAAACAAAAGAAAAAGAAAGAAAACCTAGCTAAATTCGGTCATATAAAAGCTTGATTGAGGTTAGTTCTTTGTTCGGTTTTTAATAATTTTTACGTTTTTGAGATCGTTGCTTTGTGTTCTTCAAAACCCATGTTTTAATTTTGTGAATTGGTGATGATTTTGAAATGTGCCATTAATGAATGCTTGGACTTTGTGATAGTTGATGATGAAAAATGAAAGATATGTGATAGATTAATATGTTTTGTATTGGAATTTTTAGTGAAATTGAGTAAATAGGGCTAAATTGTGAAATTAAATTTTTGGGGGACTACAATGTGAAATAAATGCAATGTGTGGACTTGTATGAGAACCATGAATATTCGGCCTTTGTGTGGTATGGGCAAATTTTGTGTAAATTGTGTTTTATGCAATAGGGAGTAAATTGCAAAAAGTGTAAATATTAGGGGCAAAATAGTAATTTGCCAAATTAAGTGTTTTTGGACTAAATTGAATGTGTTAATAAATAAATTATCTTATTTTGAATATATTTAGATCGAGAACCAAAGAAATCGGAGTTAGATCGGGAAAAGCCAAATTAGTTGAATAATCGTCAGACTTGATTTTCCATCGTCCGAGGTAAGTCTACTAGTTATTTAACGTATTTAAATCAGTATATATGTATGTATATGTATTTTATTTTGTTGATCTATAATTAAAAATAATTTGATTGAATAAGTTTGAAATATAAATGGTATATATGTATATACCATATTCAATATATGAATATATGCCTATATAAGTCTTTGAATTAATTGTAAGTACGAATGGTATATAGAAAATATATATACATTGTTTGAATATTAAACATGTATCAATATGTTTATGTTATTGAAAATATTTGATGATATGAGGATTATAAATGTAAACACAAAATTGAATATATATGTACATTCATGTATAATCTTTGAGTTTGATTAAAAGTATGTATATTGCATTTGCATAGATAATTTGAATAAGTATATATATATGTGAGTTGAAACATATACGTATATATGTTTGAATAGGTTTTGAACATATTTCAAGGTGTGAATGTTAAATATATATATGGGTAGTACCGCATATGTACGGATATACATGTAAAAGTTATTTTCTAATAGGTGGATATATATATATATATGTTAAGTTCTTGTATTGAATTTAGTTAAGTAATAATATATAAATATATATGTGTGTTTATAAATTTATAAGTGTTTGAATTGAATTGAAGACATGATTTATAAACTTTTAATTGATTGGACATGAACTACAATGAACATGTGTTTGTTATAAAGAATTATTTGAGGAAATATTTTGTATATGTGAAATTGAAATTTGTGATCTGAATCAGGCTATAAGCCTAGCAGGCTAAGTGCTGGTGATTTGAATCAAAGGAATGAAGTTATTAGCTTAGATTATTTTAATATGTTCGAATGTGAAATATATATTATTTAAGTATAATGGAAGTTAAATATTATGATGGTAGTAGTTGAATCTATAATATAAAGATATATATATAAATGTATTCGGTTGAATCATTGAATTATCAAGTTTGGAATTGGTGATCTGAATCAGGCTATAAGCCTAGCAGGCTAAGTGCCGGTGATTTGAATCAGGCTATAAGCCTAGCAGGCTAAGTGCCGGTGATCTGAATCAGGTTATAAGCCTAGTAGGCTAAATGCCGGTGATATGAATCAGGTTATAAACCTAGCAGGCTAAGTGCCAGTGATCTGAATATGTTAAATTAAGTGATTATATGCATTTGATTTATATATAAATATATAAATGATTTTGGTTTATTTTAACTTAATGATGGAATAAGTATAAGTATAAGTATATATATATGAATTTTTGCTCATGATTTACTAAGCTTAAATAGCTTAACGTGTGTTGTATTTGTTTACCTCTGTTTTATAGATTTTGAAGTCACGTTACGAGCTCGGGGATCGTCGGCATAGTCTATCACACTATCGACCATCTTTGGTATTTTATATATTTTGAATTCGAACCTATGGCATGTATAGTCTAGTTAATATGTTTAATTTTGGGATATGTGAATATGAGCCATGCGAAATATGTTTAATTTTGGGATATGTGAATATGAGCCATGCGAAAATGGCTTACTTTGTTTTGACCTATTTTGGTGTCTATGCATATAGTTTTAAAGGTCATTAAAATGGAGATTTTAATTATACATATTTGATTATAGTATAAGCTATGATAGATATGTAAGTGTTATTTAATCTGCTGAACTCCATACTTTAAAATTTTATTTAGTTTGATGTTCATTCATTATTGCTTTCGATGTATATATAAAAAAAATTGAAGTTAACTTACATGCTGTTCGGTTTGTACTGCATGAGGGAGATAAAGTTGAACTTAAGACAAGTTATTAGCTAATTAATATGCTGCTGTTATATTATGAAGCATTGTCTGTCCAAATTAGGGCATAATTATGGTATTTAGATAATTAATATGCTAAGGTTGTGATGTGAATCGTTGGTTGTCCGATTTAAGACACTTATTGTATTTTAGTTGTTAAATGTTGCCGTTAGGAGGAGGATTATTATTGTCCAAAAGTGGCATTATTGTGTCTATTAATGTTTTAATATCTCGTCCAATTTTGTAAATAAATTGTTGACTAATTTTGGTAATAATAATTTTGGGTCGGATTTTGATTGGTAATGCCTCGTAACTCTAATCCGGCGACGGACTCGGGTCGGGGTGTTACATAGATGACACCAGTAGAACTATTTAAACAATTTTTGAGAGATTGTTATTCTACCAAAAAATAAAGAGAATTTATTCTCAACTTTTAAATATATTTTTCCAGAACATAGGTTTTATCAATTTTTATTAAAAAAGAGAGAATTTCTGTTTTCACCCCTAAAAGGAAAACTTTTTCAAGTTCTGTGTTTTAGTTTAATTGGTTCAAGCCCACACTCGAAGCAGTTCGTGGTACGAGAATAACGGAGAAGATTGTTTGGTTGAAAGTCGAAAAACACCAAAGATCTACTTATCCGAAAATGCAGGTACGTATTTGGTTAAAGTTTACTGCTATAAATATCAAAAACATGATCCCCACTTAAGTAGCGCCTCACTACTATAACTTTTGAGAATTACTTGCCTTTACTCCAAACCACTTCCAATTCATCAAACATCGCCCACAACTCCAAATGGAGAACCGATGTGATGCAAAAATCTTGCCAAACCCAATAATAAAAAAATTAGTGATAAATATATAAACTTGATTAATTGATTTTTGTTAATACTTTACATATAAATTATTTTTATTGATTTTTAAATCAACAATTTAACATCAATATTAAGTACTATTAGTCAATCAAATTAAGGTATCAATTTACATAAAGCACAATAATTGAATTTGAACAAACCGAAGTAAAAAGACTTCATTGTTGATTTTCAAAAAGTCAAAAGACGGAGATTCATTGTATTATTTACAAAACAAAATAGACACACATATATGAATATCAATATGATAATAATATCCCCTTTCTCTTGTACAAATATTCACCCTGTTTTTACATCAAACAAAATATAAGCAAAGCTTTAGTATTTACGTTACAGTTTAGTGGGAGGGGTGTTAACGTCACAACTCGAGTCCTACACTTTGAGATGCCAACACAAATGACTTTCAACATATTAAACTTCTCGAGCATCGTAAAACACCAGATTCACTTGTCAATTTATTAACAGATCCAACATCGACAACATTAAAATTTTTTTCTTGGTTATACTTAGGCTTAGCTCCACCTACACCTGTTTGCTTATTGAAAGATGCTCCATTTTTAAATACATCCCCAACTGAATAAAATCTCCATAAACCTTTCTTTCCTTTTCTCCATGTAACCTCTTTGTTCCCAACATCATTCGGAGCAACGAAAAAATTGGCCTCACTCTTGATGCTGGGGCTCATGCTACCACCAATGGCGTATTGTTCCCACCCTTGGTAGAAATTGTTCGCTACGTGTGCATATCCATGGCGAACTCTGCAATATAATTTAATATAGAAAAACTTCAGATAATTCATGTAAATATGCATTAAGAAACATGGAGCTCACCGATCCATAATTATTATTTACCTTGGCATTCTTTGGTTGCAGTTAGGTTCGAAATGGTTGAAAATGACAGTGACCTTCATGTTTTTGTCTCTCAAATGACCATCGTCGTGTCCAAGGAGCATAACTTTGTCTTGGTTCCTGAACCAGTTGTTCGACACGGTAATGTTGGTGGAACCGCCAGTGACATCGAGGAGGCCGTCCTGGCACTCATACAATGTGTTATGATCGATCCACACATTCATTGCAGTGACCAATCTTATAGCGTCTCCATCCATTTGGCCTAAAGGGATCACCTTCGCGTTTGGACCCATCACAGTGCTAGGTGGTTGGGCCTTGCAATGGTGGATGCGAAGTCCATGGATGATTATATCGGTCGCTTGGTACACCAATAGGCATCCAGCGCCAGTTATGTGGACATCGAAGCCACGACCATCAATGGCAGTGAAGCTGCTTAAAAGAAGTGGTCTTTGGAGTGTGATGGTCATGCTATTTTTGAATGTGATCCGTACTTTTCCTTTGCTCATTGCGGTTCCATAACGAAGGGTCCCTGATTTAGGACTCAAAGGGTCGTCGGAACGATCAATAACCTTGTATTTCACGACATCTTTACCAATGTTGTTGAACATTTTGCCGACAAAACCGACGGAGCATTTGGCCAATTGTTGTCGTTGACTTCGCGAAAGAGGGTTCCCTCTCCAACATTTATCAATTACATTCATATTAGCCAAACTCGAACTCGGACTTGCCATTAGAATAACCATGAAAAGAGCCACTGTGAAGCAACATGATAATGTTGTAGGCATTGATGTACTCGTTTTTTGAGTGGAAGATGGAAGAATAATGAGAGATTATTGATGGATTTATACTGAAAAAAATTACCAAATTTGAGAGTTAAAAAAATTGTTCATAATGTTACAAGGTGAATGTTATTCTTGTTTTTATCCGATGCAAATAGTTTGGTCTACTTTGTTAGTAACTAACTTTTTTTTTTGTTGAGACAAAAAATTGTTCATTTGTTTTTTTTAGTGAGTTTTTACTAGTGGTCATTGTACCATGCATAAGTTGCGTATTTAATTCCTATAATGAGTGTATTCTAATTTGTTCAATTAGGCTATATGATTTTAGAATTTTAAAATTTCAATCATGGACCAAATGGTAGACATTACATTCATTAAATTATAATTAAATTTCCAACTTGTTAAAAAAAATTTCGAATTTGCCATTGGTTGTGGCTATAACTACATATTAACACGCCATACCAATGAACAAACATGTCCTCCACTTGAGCAGCGCCTCGCTACTATCACTCTCGAGAATTACCTGACTTTACTCCAAACTAGAGTTGTTCATGGCTGGGTTGGGCCAACCCAAAAAATGAGAGGGCTTGTGCAAAAAATTGGTTCGAAAAACGGGCTTAGGCAAAAAAAACCCGTTTAGAAAATGAGATAGGCCTCGGGTAAGGTTTTTGGCCCGCACCCAACCCAACCTAAATTTTCAAAAAAAAGCCTTCTTGTTTTCCATGTTTCTTGTTGTTTTCCCACTATTTTGCTACCATTTCACTACTATGTTACTACTATTTTGTTGTTAACGTTTGGATATTGTATAACACTTGTTTTATTGTTAATTTTGCTACTATTTTAGAGTCATTTGCTTGTTAAGTTGCAATTATCTCAAGATTGTTTAAGTATAAAGACTTTTTTAACACATTTTGAATTTGTTAGAAAACTTTTATTTTAATATTTTAATGTATTTGGTGTATTATATTTTAAAATTTTTATATAAAATAAAATTAAAAAATAATATGGGTCAAGCTGGACCAAGCTTGAGTTTTAACATTTTATCCAGATCAAACTTAAAATTAAAATAAGAGGACTTCTTTGTGGATTTCTATAAAGTCAAAAAGATGGAGATTCATTTATTATTTACAAAATAAAATGACACATATATAAATATCAATATGATAATAATATCCCCTTTTTCTTGTACAAATAGTCACCCTTTTTTTACATCAAACAAAATATAAGTAAAGAATTAGCATTTACTTTACAATTTAGTGGGAAGGATGTTAACGTCACAACTCGAGTCCTACTCTTTGAGAAGCCAACACAAATTACTTTCAACATATTAAACTTCTGGAGCATCGTAAAACACCAGATTCACTTGTCAATTCCTTAACAGATCCAGCATCGACAACTTTAAAATTTTGTTCTTGGTTATAGTTAGGCTTAGCTCCACCTACACCTGTTTGCTTACTAAAAGATGCTCCATTTTTAAATACATCCCGTACTGAATAAAATTTCCATAAACCTTTCTCTCCTTTTCTCCATGTTACCTCTTTGTTCCCAACATCATTAGGAGCGATGAAAAAATTGGCTTCACTCTTGATGCTAGGGCTCATGCTACCACCAATGGCGTATTGTTCCCACCCTTGGTAGAAATTGGTCACTACGTGTGCATATCCATGGCGAACTCTGCAATATAATTTAATATATAAAAACTTCAGATAATTCATGTAAATATGAATTAAAAAACATGGAGCTCACCAATCCATAATTATTATTTACCTTGGCATTCTTTGGTTGCAGTTAGGTCCAAAATGGTTGAAAATGACAGTGGCCTTCATGTTTTTGTCTCTCAAATGACCATCGTCATGTCAGAGGAGCATAACTTTTTCTTGGTTCCTAAACCAGTTGTTCGACATGGTGATGTTGGTGGAACCGCGAGTGACATCGAGGAGGCCATCTTGGCACTCATACAATGTGTTATGATCAATCCACACTTTTCTTGCGGTGACCAATCTTATAGCGTCTCCATCCATTTGGCCTAAAGGATCACCTTCGCATTTGGACCCATCACGGTGCTAGGTGGTTGGGCCTTGCAATGGTGGATCGAAGCCCATGGATGATTATATCGATCGCTTGGTACACCGAAGCGCCAACGCCAAGATGTGGACATCGACGCCACGACCGTCGATGGTAGTGAAGTCGCTAAAAGAAGTGGTCTTTGGAGTGTGATGGTCATGCTATTTTTGAATGTGATCCATACTTTTCCTTTGATCATTGTGGTTCCATAACGAAGGGTCCCTGATTTAGGACTCAAAGGGTCGTCAGAAGGATATGTAACCTTGTATTTCACGACGTCTTTACCAATGTTGTTGATCATTTTGCCGGAAAAACCGACAGAGCATTTGGCCAATTGTTGTCGTTGACTTCGCCAAAGAGGGTTCCCTCTCCAACATTTATCGATTACATTCATATTAGCCAAACTCAAACTAGGACTTGCCATTAGAATGGCCATGAAAACGGCCAATGTGAAGCAACAAGATAATGTTGTAGCCATTGTTGTACTCTTTTCTTGAGTGGAAGATGGAAGAATAAGGAGAGATTATTGATGGTTTTATACAGCAAAAAAATTGCCGAATTTGAGAGTTAAAAAATTTGTTCATAATGTTACAAGGTGAATGTTATTGTTGTTTTTATTGGATGCAAATAGTTTGGGCTGCTTTGTTAGTAACTAATTGCTTTTTTGTTGAGACAAAAAATTGTTCATTTCTTTATTTTTAGTGAATTTTTACTAGTGCTCATTGTACTATGCATAAGTTGCGTATTTAATTCCTATAATGAGTGTATTCTAATTTGGTCAATTAGGCTCTATGATTTTAGAATTTTAAAATTTCAATCATGAACCAAATGGTAGACATTACATTTATTATTAAGTTATATTTTTCTATTTCTAAAATTGTACATGACAAATAGATTATCACAAGTATAATGTCATGTCAATTTGTTATTTTCACATAATACTAAGTAAACTTGTCACAAATGGATTTAATGACTACCCTTTGAATCGAGATTGAAATTTAAATATTTAAAAAGTATAGAGACTAAAATGATTAAATTGCTAATAAAGACTATTTTAATATTTTACTCTTTATCATTCTATTTGATAAGGAATAAATAAGTTAAGCTTCAACAAATCGAATTTATCAATTCAACCAATTAAATTAAAAATCGATATATAATTCAATCCGGCATGTAATACAAACTAAAATTTAAAGATCCAATGAAATCTTAAATAGATTAAAATTCAAATTTAAGTTTATTTTAAGTTCTATAATGATTTTTGAACATATAACTGTTGTTGTTGGTGATTCTTTACCCCAAAGAAGATGAAGATTTAGATTCACACATCGACAAGTCGATGCTCATGATATCAACACTCATCCTATGATTACAAGAGGCAAATCAGTCTTCGTTAAGCTAGAACTTCATGTGTATAATGCTACTAATATTCCTTTTGATCCTGCAAATGTTCATGTAGCCATGAGGTATCTACAATGGCGACAAGCCATACATCTTGAGCTAGATGCCTTGCAAAAGTATAAAACTTGGGATTTAATTCCTTACTAAAAATCAAAAAGTTGTTGGTCGTCGATGGTTGTTTAAAGTTGATAAAAAGCTAATGGCACGGTTGATCGCTATAAAGTTCAACTGGTGGCCAAGGGATATGCACAGAAAGTCGGATTTGACTATCAAGATACATTCAGGTCCGTGGCGAGACATGCACTATTCACACTCATTGCTTTAGCTTTTAATCATCAATGGCAATGAGGCAAGTAGATGTTAACAATGCTTTCTTGAATGGGGAGCTTCTTGAGGAAGTATATATGACCCAACCCCTAGATTTGAGCAATATGATGATACCGGCAACTCTCTAGTGTGTAGATTGAAAAAGCTCTCTATGAGCATAAACAAGTGATGTTTACTACTTCGTAGTTGACCCTTCTTTGTTCATTTGAAGACATAATAATGCTTGCATATTTTGTTTAGTATATGTCGATGACATTATCTTGATTGGAAATTGTTTTCACACTATTGATGAAGTTATAAGGATTTGAATCGGAGTTTTCATTAAAAAACGAGGAGAATTGAATTATTTCTTGGGTATCGAGGTTCATAGACAAGTACTCTTCACTTGTCACAAAAAAGTATATCATCGAGCTCTTGCAAAAGTCGAGCGAAAAGTTCCTAGTCTGTTTCCACTTCAATGATCACATCTCCCACCTTGTTCTGCTTGGATGGTCAACCTTTATCTGCGACAAGGTTGTGAAGTAAAATGTATTGTTGGTGGTCTACAATATATATGTTTGAATGCACCGGATATTAAATTTGCCGTGAATAAAATCAACAAGACATGCAAGCTCCAACCGATCTGTGATGGTAGGCGGTGAAGTGATTGCTGAGAAATCTACAAGGGACATTGTCTCATGGTCTTCTGTTCCCACCCTTGGTAGAAATTGTTCGCTACGTATCCATATCCATGGCGAACTCTGCAATATAATTTAATATATAAACACTTTAGATAATTCATGTAAATATGCATTAAAAAACATGGAGCTCACCGATCCATAATTATTATTTACCTTGGCATTCTTTGGTTGCAGTTAGGTCCGAAATGGTTGAAAATGATAGTGACCTTCATGTTTTTGTCTCTCAAATGACCATCGTCGTGTCCGAGGAGCATAACTTTTTCTTGGTTCCTGAACCAGTTGTTCGACACGGTGATGTTGGTGGAACTGTGAGTGACATCAAGGAGGCCGTCCTGGCACTCATACAATGTGTTATGATCGATCCACACTGTCCTTGCGGTGACCAATCTTAAAGCGTCTCCATCCATTAGGCCTAAAGGGATCACCTTCGCGTTTGGACCCATCACAGTGCTAGGTGGTTGGGCCTTGCAATGGTGGATGCGAAGCCCATGGATGATTATATCGGTTGCTTGGTACACCAACAGGCATCCAGCGCCAGTTATGTGGACATCGACGCCACGACCGTCAATGGCAGTGAAGCTGCTTAAAAGAAGTGGTCTTTGGAGTGTGATGGTCATGCTATTTTTGAATGTGATACATACTTTTCCTTTGATCATTGTGGTTCCATAACGAAGGGTCCCTGATTTAGGACTCAAAGGGTCGTCGAAAGGATCAATAACCTTGTATTTCACGACGTCTTTACCAATGTTGTTGATCATTTTGCTGACAAAACCGACGGAGCATTTGGCCAATTGTTGTCGTTGACTTTGCCAAAGAAGGTTCCCTCTCCAACATTTATCAATTACATTCATATTAGCCAAACACGAACTCGGACTTTCCATTAGAATGACCATGAAAAGAGCCACTGTGAAGCAACATGATAATGTTGTAGCCATTAATGTACTCGTTTTTTGAGTGGAAGATGGAAGAATAAAAATCAAATGCATCGCGAGAGAACGAAGCACATAAGGATTCATTATCATTTTTTTAGACAGGTGATCTTTCAAGGGGATGTTCATATTCTTAAAATTGGCACAAAATACAATCCAATCAACATGTTGACAAATACCCTTCCAATTTCAAAGTTCGAGCATTACTTGGACTTAGTAAGTATCCGATGAAGAATCAGTTAAGCGCGTAATAGGGTTCAGCAAGGGAGTTGGTCCAAATACGAGTTGATGTGGAGATTTGTGGGAGAATGCCTCTTATTTTTACCAAAGTTTATTTTGTCTTTTCTTTTCCTAGTTAAACTTTATTTTTAGTTTCCCATTTAAACTCTAATTAACCTAGAGTTGTTGTAGTTATATATGCTACGAATTCTAGCCTATAAATAGGCCATAGTTACTTTAGGTTTTACACAACAAAAAAAATTATTTAGATTGAGAGAATTTTGTTCTTTGTTTTGAAGGGTTTTTCTTGTAGGGCTTTGAGTTTTTCTTTTAACTCTCTCCATATTTTGTACTCTCCTTTATTATAGTGAAATCTCCTTTTGCCCGTGGTTTTTTACCCTCACTTGAGGAGTTTTTCCACATAAATTTTGCATGTTCGATCTTTTCGATTCATATTTTATTTATTTTGTTTGTTGTTTAATCGAGTTTATCCCCTACATTAAACACATTCGTTGTTTCCTTTTTCCTTCCCCATTTTTGTTTTAGTTTTGTCTTCCCAAAATACTTACCTATTAGTGTAAATTTAACCAAAAAGTGCAAACCCTCAATCTTTCTAACTTTCTCTTAGTGTTGTTGAAGCATCTTTGCATCGTTTGTTGGCTTTTCACTTGACCAGTTTGAGTGTAGGTGGTCTCTGAAGTCCTAAATCCTAAGTGAAAAACTACTTCAATCTCCTCTTATGCTTGCAAGATCATTGTCGAAATTGCCCATATCCCCCATTTCGTGCCATTTATTCATTTGTTAATATCTCAAAAAACTTTGTTGGCAACCTCCTTAACTAGCTTCAACGGTCAGTCTTTTTATAAAGAGCTCTAGAGCTTGAAAAGCCTCTAGCGTTAAGCAATTGGCTACCACCCCTACTTGTGGCCTTTTTCACTCCATCCGCTGACCACCGGAAAATTTTTTGATGTGATGAGAATCATTTTGGAATAATAATTTTTGGAATCAAGGTAATCATTTTCTTTTCTCAGTAAAGGTTATCATTATGGCATTGGCATTGCACTTAGCCTTTTTCAAGACTATTTCTTTTGCTCGAGTGCAATGATTGGTCTTTTTTATTTCTCGATGATGACCTTTACTCGGTGAGCCTTAGATGACTCGTGTTATCTTTCCAAAGTTTTACACATCTTTTATTATTGGTTAAGAAACGAAGTTTTCATCACTACGAGAGCGAAAATATGAGAAAGAGGTTTATTACATCAAGGTGAAAGGTGATTGCTCACTTTGATGGTTAACTGCAATTATAATGGTTTTGAATCCTCCCCTTAGCTCCCTTTTGATGTTTAGCGATGGAGGTTGGTTCAAGTGTTGGATCCTCCCGGTTGTACAAATTGAGCTTTACATTTATCGGCTTTTAGGCATTATTTTGTATTGGTCAAAATAGTGGTTCTTGTTCATTAATATTGAGCTTGTTAAAAGTTGTCTTGTTTGAAACTTTCACTTTTGTTCACTTGTACCAAATTTGGCTCCCAATACCTATAAAACTATCTCATATATGAAAGTTTCTCATCAACAAAAAAAGGTATTCATATTCAACATATATATATGTTAATATATTTTTCTAAGAAATAGGAGTTTTTTGTTTTGGTAGTTCATACTCTTTTGTAGATTGTTTCTTAATTTTTAGTTATTGAGCTGCTATTTGATGAATAAAACATATAGTTCAACTTCTTCTCCTCTGAGTTTATTTTCTTATTAAAGTCTTTTATTCATTTGTAGCAAAAACTCTCAGTTAAAAATGATATCCGAGCCAAGTTATCAAAAAGCAAAGACAAAGGTAGCAATTTTTCGTATTCCATGGCGTTTGAAAATTTCGTGCAACCAGCAATACCTTGCTTTGATGGTGGTTATGATCACTGGAGCATGCTAATAGAGAAATCTAAGATCAAAAGAGTACTGCCAAGTTGTCTCGGATGGAGTGCCAGAGTCAACAACAACAATGTTAGACACAGAAATAAAAGGGATGAAGTTGAAGGATCTTAAGGTCAAAAACTACTTGTTTCAGGTCATTGAACGTTCAATCTTGGAGTTAATTCTTTGTAAGGATGTCTCCAAGCACATTTGGGAATCCATGAAGAAGAAATATCAAGAATCAAATAGGATCAAAAGACAACAATTACAAGCTCTACGATTTGAATTATTATTCATTTAAATTATACATATTTTTTTAAAAAATTTGTTCATTTAAATTATACATATTTTTCCTTTTCACCTAGAGAGCATGTCACGTAATGTAGATTTATTTATTTACTTTTTCTTGTGTAATAATAAATTTAAAAGGTAATCTAAAACTAAAGTTTATTTTGTTCTATCAACATGAGGATGTTTTAAGGGTAAGTATATTTTCCCCTAAAGTTGACACCTGAATTTGTATTATGTTATATAATTTAGTACCATCCTAATAACTTTGTTAGTTGGTGTTGGCGTGACACTAATAATCAATCTGATGACGATACATGGTAGCCTCTCAGAATACTACGTGTTAAACATAAATAAAAAAATTTAAAAAAATCTATCAAAATATTTAAATTAAAAAAATTATAATTTTTTCCACGTCAAAAATGAATCTGGACAAATGGTTGTTCATATTAGATGTATCTAGACATCCATTTATTTAGATTCACTCCACGTGTTTTAGTAATCATATATATATTTATAAAATATAAAATTTTTAGATTATAATTATTTTGAAATATATAAATATAAATTTATAAAAATGTATACAATTAAAAATATATAAAAATCCTACAATATTTTGAAAATATAAAATTTATAATTTATAATTTATAAATTTATATAAATGTATAAATATATAAAAATAAAATTTATAAATTTAATTTTAAAAAAATTAAATTTATAAAAATATATAAAATTACTAAAAGCACGTCTAGAATGAATTTGGACAAATGGTTATTTAGGTGTAGTTGAATCTAGACAATAATTTGTTCAAGTTCATTCTTGGTATGAAACTTTTTTATTAATTTTATATATTTTAAAATTTAATAATAGTATAAATAACATGATATTTTATTAAAAATTAAAATTATATAGAATCAATGAAAACACATCTAGAATTTATTTGGACAAATTGTTGTCCAGATTCAAATGTATATGGACAACCATTTGTCTAGGTGCATTTTTAATGTGGAAAATATGCTTTTTATTAATTTATATATTTTTAAATATTTTTTTATTTTTATTTATGTTTGACACGTGACATTCTAATAGGTTGCCATGTGTTACCACCAAATAGACTATCAATGACATGTCAACACAAACTAATGATATTAGTATAAGGGTACCGAACCATGTGACACGATACAAGTGAAGATACCAACTATTAAAAATTAATTTTGGCCTCTAAAAATTTTTTTGTCTTCACCCTGGTTAAATAAAAAATAAAAAATTAAACACATATACGCTATTACTATTTTTTTCAAATTTAATGAGTCAAATCACAATATATTATCTCAATATATAAAGAGTGATTATTAACTCAATAAAATAAGGGTAAACTGTATAAATAGTTATTTAATTTTAAAATTTTTATTTTAGGTACTAAAAATAGTTTATAATTTAAGCGTACAGTATATAGTTTGATTAATTTGGTCACTCTCAACAAAATTGTAGATAGAAAACTCATGTGGATTTTTTTGTAAATTGTAATAATATTTAAAATCTCCAACTAATAATTTCATTTAAAAAAAATTAGCTTGGATTTATGTTTGCAATTTTAACGGGAGTGTCTAAATTGCAAATTTTTTAAGTCCACATCAACAATCTATGGTTGCATGATCATGAAAAGGGCCAATGTGAAGCAACAAGATAAAGTTGTAGTCATTGTTGTACTCTTTTCTTGAGTGGAAGATGGAAGAATAAGGAGAGATTATTGACGGTTTTATACAACAACAAAAAAATTGCCGGATTTGAGAGTTAAAAAATTTGTTCATAATGTTACGAGGTGAATGCTATTGTTTTTATTATCGGATGCAAATAGTTTGGGTTGCTTTGTTAGTAACTAACTTCTTTTTTGTTGAGACAAAAAAGAGTTCATTTGTTTAATTTTAGTTAAATTTTACTAGTCATCATTGTACTATGCATAAGTTGCGTATTTAATTCCTATACAGAATGTATTCCAATTTGGTCAATTAGGCCCTATGATTTTAGAATTTTAAAATTTCAATCATGAGCCAAATGGTAGACATTACATTCATTAAGTTATATTTTGCTAGTTCTAAAATTGTATGTGAAAATAGATTATCACAAGTATAATGCCATGTCAATTTGGTATTTTCACGTAATACTCATAAACATGTCACAAATAGATTTAACGACTATTGTTTGAATCAGATTGAAATTTAAAAATTCAAGAAGTATAGAGACTAAAATGATTAAATTGATAATAAAGACTAAACCTATAACTTACGATATTATGGGACCAATAACAAAATTAGCCTAATTAATTTTGTATTGTGGTTTTTAATTAATTTTTATTGCGATTTTTTAGTATTTATTGAAATCGATAATGGCAAATTCTCTAATTCATTTTGATGGCAAGCACATTTCAATCATTCAATTGCAAATGGTAAGAATTCTTTTAATATATTTAATCTAATCTAATTTAATTATTTTGTTGTTATATTGAAATTTAAGATTTTGTATTTTTTTTATAATTAGTCGGAAAATTGGATTTTGGGGACGTATATTCACAATCTATCTTCTCCTCCATCATCTTTAATTGAACCATACTTAAGAGAGGTGAGATTTTTGCACGTGGCCCTGCATGGGTAGGGAATGTTAATTGGACCCACACTTGTAAGCACATTGGTGGAAAAATGGAGACCCAAGACACACGCATTTCATCCTCAATGCGGTAAGTGAAATATCACACTCGAGAACGTGCAGTTACAGCTCGAGTTACTGGTGGATGAGTTGCTAGTGACTGGGTCAGTTGTCACTGCCGATTGGAGAGATATATGCGAGCAATTTTTTGGGAAGGTTCCGAACACAGTTTATGGAGTTTAGATAGATATGAATTAGTTAAAAAGATATTTTGTTTGGCTCGATGCAGAATCAAGTGAAATTGAAAGATAACAACACGCTCGGGTGTATATCCTTTGGATCATCAGGGGTCTCCTAATACCCGTTAAATCTGAAATCTTGTTCATTTAAGGTGATTGCTAAAACTGGAAGACTTAGAGAAGTAGATCGACTCAATTGGGGGTTAGTTGTGTTGGCGATATTGTGCCAGGAGATGTGTTGGGTGATACAACCACAAAAAATTAAAGTTTGTGGTTGCATGCTCTTACTGCAATCATGGGCATTGTATTGGTTGTCACTTTTACGTCCTTGAGTGGACTACCCTTATACATTCTCACTCGTGACAATATAAAATTCATTATATAATATATTTATCATAATAAAATTATTTAAAATTTAAATTATTATATTAACATATTATTTAAATAGGTGGAACCATGTGCCGAGTTATGTGGGACTACCAATGAGCTTCAAGATATATAGCTCCTGTTAGATCAACGATCCAAAGTGGATGTATGTATTTTTAAATTTCCAATTATATAATATTAACGTAGTTTATGTTGAAATTAATAGTAAATATATAATTAAATTTATTATTGTATTATAGTTTGAACGGATGTCATACTCCGATCCGAGAATTCAAGCATACTTCTTGTCCAAATTTTGGGTGAATCCTAACATTTGGCACATAAAGGTTCCATTGATAGCGTATGCTACGATGGAGATGCAAAAAATTGATAAAGTTATACATCAAAGATCTGCACAATATTGACTTTCGGGGGAGAACCGATGAAAATTGGGTTACATTCCATGTGCAATATATCAATATTGGGAATCATAGGTACGACTTTATACCTAATTGCGAACCCATTATCGCTCGAGAATTAGCCTATGGTTCGGAGTACATGCCATTAGGGGTGTTAAAATGATTAACCAAACGGTTAACTGAATCGAACTAGTATTAACCTGTTGGCTCTTGTTCCTTAAGTGTAATATTTTTATCAATATACAATTGTAATTTTTTCGAGCAGATTTGTTAATAAAACAAATTCATTGATTGCATTAATATAATTTTTATAATTGTCCTCTCATGGTTTTTGCACGTAAAGCAAAATGGAAGCAAATGTTGCTTATTAGTTGTCTAATGTTTAACTAATACTAAGCAATATTACGTGGTCAGATTATAGTACAAAAAGACAACTTGTATTAGTAGATGAACCTAAACATTACTTAGTCTAATAGGAAATGAACAAACCGATTGAAAGAATAATATGTCATCTATCAAGCCCAATTGGGGAGATGTCTTGTCTTCAGAATCGAAGCGGATGGTTCCTACAAAATAGAGACATAGATGTGACTAACTCCCAGAAGCTTGTATTAGTAGGCTGTACAACGTATGACTCCTAGAAGATAGGACCCAAGCAGAATAGATCCTAAATCTGTTTATGGGTTTATTCACTTGTGATGTTCATAGTGTGGTATACCTAAATCCTAAGTGGAAGGGGAACTATGTATGTCTGACTCATACACTTTGATGTAAGTAAAAGCCTGAGTTCAAATAGATAAGGAATCGAAAGCTGGTGCATTGAGTGTACGACTTCCGTAGTATGTAGCGCCATTCACAACAGTGGAATTTATATGCCAAAACATAAGTAAATGATATCCTCTCATTGACATTACAAGATTGATGAAATGTAAACATGGTCACGGGTCATCTATCTTTGTGATGGATGACTTGATCACTATTTGATAGTGATTGACTTTTCATGAAGGAAGATGTAATGGTTACCATGAGATAAAATAAGAACATATTGAGAGAACATATATTATCCCAAAGAGATCAAGGATATCCTATGAGGGTAGCACACTAATGACAAGGTCATTGGACGAGTACTGAATAGTTGCTTTTGTAATGGTACGTCATTGGGAAGAGATTAATCACGATACTATAGTGCAATGACTTTGTGACTAAATGAGTTTATAATTAATAGGCAAATAGCCGGAACTTAAGTATAAATCATTTGAGCCTTAACTACATATGTCCAACTGGTCTCTCCAGTACCTCGTTGAAATTAGAAATGAATTGCGTGTTTGAATAGAAATGAACAGAATGAATAGAAAAAGAGAAATGAGAAACATTCAGGAATGATTATGGTTTTCTTCAAAATGGAGAAATAGAATCATTTGGAAATGAATATAGGTTTTCAAAAATGGAAATGAAAATGAAATAGAAATGGAAATTTGCAATCATATATAGGATTACTTAAAAAATTATGAAAGAATGAGTTTATGTTTTTGGACTGTTTAGAAGCCTGAAAATGAAAATAAATCATTCGGTCATAGTGAACATGTTGAGTTGTGACATATTAAACATATTTTTTCAAAATTTTACTAGGAGCAAAATCGTCAAAGTTTTACCAATGGTAAACTCGTCAAAATTTTGTTGAGGGTAAACTAGGGATGCGAAAATTGTTTTTATATATAAACATTAATGTTTATTTAAGGAAATAGAAAAATTGGGTGGGTTGGATCATATTCCAGAGTACGGGGTCAAAAAAAGGTCTAGGACGTACTCGTAATTGGACCCGATGTGAGAGAGGCTTAAAACCCTTCATCTAACATGAAGAGGGTAAATACCCTAATAGAAATACAATTGTGAGTAGTTCACCCCTCTCCTACTCTAGGTAGGATGTTGTTTTTCTATTTAAAATATACTTCTACAACTCTACAAGGGTTCTACATTCTCTTCCTATAAATAGATGGCACCAGTAGAACTATTTAAACAATTTTTGAGAGATTGTTATTCTACCAAAAAATAAATAGAATTTATTCTTAACTTTTAAATATATTTTTCCAGAATATAGGTTTTATCAATTTTTATTAAAAAAGAGAGAATTTCTGTTTTCACCCGCAAAAGGAAAACTTTTTCAGGTTCTGTGTTTTAGTTTAATTGGTTCAAGCCCACACTCGAAGCAGTTCGTGGTACGAGAATAACAAAGAAGATTGTTTGGTTGAAAGCCGAAAAACACCAAAGATCTACATATCCGAAAATGCAGGTACATATTTAGTTAAAGTTTACTGCTATAAATATCATAAACATGATCCCCACTTAAGTAGCACCTCACTACTATAACTTTTGAAAATTACTTGCCTTTACTCCAAACCATCTCCAATTCATCAAACACCGCCCACAACTCCAAATGGAGAACCGATGTGATGCAAAAATCTTGCCAAACCCAATAATCAAAAAATTAGTGATAAATATATAAACTTGAATAATTTATTTTTGTTAATACTTTACATATAAATTATTTTTATTGATATCTAAGTCAACAATTTAACATCAATATTAAGTACTATTAGTCAATCAAATTAAGGTATCAATTTACATAAAGCACAATAATTGAATTTGAACAAAGTGAAGTAAAAGGACTTCATTGTTGATTTTCAAAAAGTCAAAAGACAAAGATTCATTGTATTATTTACAAAACAAAAGAGACACACATATATGAATATCAATATGATAATAATATCCCCTTTCTCTTGTACAAATATTCACCCTGTTTTTACATCAAACAAAATATAAGCAAAGCTTTAGTATTTACATTACAGTTTAGTGGGAGGGGTGTTAACGTCACAACTCGAGTCCTACACTTTGAGATGCCAACACAAATGACTTTCAACATATTAAACTTCTGGAGCATCGTAAAACACCAGATTCACTTGTCAATTTCTTAATAAATCCAGCATCGACAACCTTAAAATTTTGTTCTTGGTTATAGTTAGGCTTAGCTCCACCTACACCTGTTTGCTTATTGAAAGATGCTCCATTTTTAAATACATCCCGTACTAAATAAAATTTCCATAAACCTTTCTCTCCTTTTCTCCATGTAACCTCTTTGTTCCCAACATCAGTCGGAGCAACGAAAAAATTGGCCTCACTCTTGATGCTAGGGCTCATGCTACCACCGATGGCGTATTGTTCCCACCCTTGGTAGAAATTGTTCGCGACGTGTGCATATCCATGGTGAACTCTGCAATATAATTTAATATAGAAAAACTTCAGATAATTCATGTAAATATGCATTAAAAAACATGGAGCTCACCTATCCATAATTATTATTTACCTTGGCATTCTTTGGTTGCAGTTAGGTCCAAAATGGTTGAAAATGACAGTGGCCTTCATGTTTTTGTCTCTCAAATGACCATCGTCGTGTCCGAGGAGCATAACTTTGTCTTGGTTCCTGAACCAGTTGTTCAACACGGTGATGCTGGTGGAACCGCGAGTGACATCGAGGAGGCCGTCTTGGCACTCATACAATGTGTTATGATCGATCCACACTTTTCTTGCGGTGACCAATCTTATAGCGTCTCCATCCATTTGGCCTAAAGGGATCACCTTCGCGTTTGTACCCATCACAGTGCTAGGTGGTTGGGCCTTGAAATGGTGGATGCGAAGCCCATGGATGATTATATCGGTCGCTTGGTACACCAACAGGCATCCAGCGCCAGTTATGTGGACATCGACGCCACGACCGTCAATGGCAGTGAAGCTGCTTAAAAGAAGTGGTCTTTGGAGTGTGATGGTCATGCTATTTTTGAATGTGATCCATAGTTTTCCTTTGATCATTGTGGTTCCATAACGAAGGGTCCCTGATTTAGGACTCAAAGGGTCGTCAGAAGGATCAATAACCTTGTATTTCACGACGTCTTTACCAATGTTGTTGATCATTTTGCCGACAAAACCGACGGAGCATTTGGCCAATTGTTGTCGTTGACTTCGCCAAAGAGGGTTCCCTCTCCAACATTTATCAATTACATTCAGATTAGCCAAACTCGAACTCGGACTTGCCATTAGAATGACCATGAAAAGGGCTAATGTGAAGCAACATGATAATGTTGTAGCCATTTTTGTACTCGTTTTTTTGAGTGGAAGATGGAAGAATAATGAGAGATTATTGATGGATTTATATTGCAAAAAAATTACCAAATTTGAGAGTTAAAAAATTTGTTCATAATGTTACAAGGTGAATGTTATTGTTGTTTTTATTGGATGCAAATAGTTTGGGCTACTTTGTTAGTAACTAACTTGATTTTGTTGAGACAAAAATTGTTCATTTGTTTATTTTGGTGAATTTTTACTAGTGGTTATTGTACTATGCATAAGTTGCATATTTAATCCCAGTGTATTCTAATTTGGTCAATTAATTCATGTGGTTTTAGAATTTTAAATTTCAATCACGAACCAAATGGTAAACGTTACATTTATTATTAAGTTATATTTTGCTATTTCTAAAATTGTATGTGACAAATAGATTATCACAAGTATAATGTCATGTCAATTTATTATTTTCACACAATACTAAGTAAACATGTCACAAATGGATTTAATGACTACCCTTTGAATCGGGATTGAAATTTAGATATTCAAAAGTATAGAGATTAAAAATGATTAAATTGGATAATAAAAACTAAACACATAAATTACATATATTATGAGACAATAAAAAATTAGGCCTAATGGATTTAAATGTTACCGTTTGTGTCAAAATTTTCAAAATTCAAATTTACCTAATTAAAATATAAGGACTAAATTTATAATTTAAGCATAGTATATGGAGTAATAACAAAAGGTTTTTTTTTTACAAAATATTCTTTTCTTTATACTTACAAAGGAAAGGGTGTGTTTAGGATTATTTTGTTAATCAACGTAAAAAACATGTGGCCAAGTTTGAGAGTTAGTTTCATTAAAAATAAAATTTTGATATTTCTTAATTTAAAATTTAAAATTTAATTATTACAATTATTTGTATTTTCTATTCAAATTTACTAATTATCAAATATATTTATTTGAGTGTCTTGATGGTATGATTAAGTTCATAATAATTTCAATCTATGGTGTTATGATTAAATGAATATATTGATGGTAAATTTTGACTAGAAAATCTTTGCATAGTTTATAAAATACATAAAAGATTACATAAATAAGGGTAAATTCCATAAATAGTTATTCAATTATCAATTTTTTATTTTATTTTTGGTACTAAAATAGTTTATAATTTAAGTGTCTGCATTATATAGTTTGATCAACTTGGTTACTCTCATCAAAATTGCAGATAGAAAACACATGTGGATTTTTTTTTTGTAAATTGTAATAATATTTAAAAATCTCCGGCAAAAAAAAAAATCTAGCTTGGATTTATGTTCGCAATTTTAACAGGAGTGTCCAAATTAATTAAATCATGTAATGTGAGTGTCTAAATTGCAAAATTTTTTAAGTCCACATCAACATTCTATGGCTGCATGATCAGTTTTGGACTTAATATAAATTGCACTTGGTACTTGCCAAAGCTTAAGCTCCCATTACCATTGTAACTAAAGGCAAATTTGTCGGGATAGGTAGAGAATTTGGTCCCCAATATTTGAAAGTTTTTAATTTCGCCCCTTTATAAATCGAGAAATTATAAATGAACAAATATAGTGAAATTGTACTTTAACCTTCAAAAAATGGAAATTTTGTAAAACAATCATCTTATAAATATTCACCCTGTTTTTACATCAAACAAAATATAAGCAAAGCTTTAGTATTTACGTTACAGTTTAGTGGGAGGGGTGTTAACGTCACAACTCGAGTCCTACACTTTGAGATGCCAACACAAATGACTTTCAACATATTAAACTTCTGGAGCATCGTAAAACACCAGATTCACTTGTCAATTTCTTAACAGATCCAGCATCGACAACCTTAAAATTTTGTTCTTGGTTATACTTAGGCTTAGCTCCACCTACACCTGTTTGCTTATTGAGAGATGCTCCATTTTTAAATACATCCCCTACTGAATAAAATTTCCATAAACCTTTCTCTCCTTTTCTCCATGTAACCTCTTTGTTCCCAACATCATTTGGAGCAACAAAAAAATTGGCCTCACTCTTGATGCTAGGGCTCATGCTACCACCGATGGCGTATTGTTCCCACCCTTGGTAAAAATTATTTGCTTCGTGTGCATATCCATGGCGAACTCTGCAATATAATTTAATATATAAAAACTTCAGATAATTCATGTAAATATGCATTAAAAAACATGGAGCTCACCGATCCATAATTATTATTTACTTGGCATTCTTTGGTTGCAGTTAGGTCCGAAATGGTTGAAAATGACAGTGACCTTCATGTTTTTGTCTCTCAAATGACCATCGTCGTGTCCGAGGAGCATAACTTTGTCTTGGTTCCTGAACCAGTTGTTTGACACGGTGATGTTGGTGGAACCACGAGTGACATCGAGGAGGCCGTCTTAGCACTCATACAATGTGTTATGATCGATCCACACTTTCCTTGCGGTGACCAATCTTATAGCGTCTCCATCCATTTGGCCTAAAGGGATCACCTTTGCGTTTGGACCAATCACAGTGCTAGGTGGTTGGGCCTTGCAATGGTGGATGCGAAGCCCATGGATGATTATATCAGTCGCTTGGTACACCAATAGACATCCAGCGCCAGTTATGTGGACATCGACGCCACGACCGTCAATGGCAGTGAAGCTGCTTAAAAGAAGTGGTCTTTGGAGTGTGATGGTCATGCTATTTTTGAATGTGATCCATACTTCTCCTTTGATCATTGTTGTTCCATAACGAAGGGTCCCTAATTTAGGACTCAAAGGGTCATCGGAAGGATCAATAACCTTGTATTTCACGACGTCTTTACCAATGTTGTTGATCATTTTGCCGACAAAACCGACGGAGCATTTGGCTAATTGTTGTCGTTGACTTCGCCAAAGAGGGTTCCGTCTCCAACATTTATCAATTACATTCATATTAGCCAAACTCGAACTCGGACTTGCCATTAGAATGACCATGAAAAGGGCTAATGTGAAGCAACATGATAATGTTGTAGCCATTTTTGTACTGTTTTTCCATTTTTTCCATGTTTTACTGTTGTTTTCCCACTATTTTGCTACCATTTTACTACTATGTTACTACTATTTTGTTGTTAACGTTTGGATATTGTATAACACTTGTTTTATTGTTAATTTTGCTACTATTTTAGAGTCATTTGCTTGTTAAGTTGCACTTATCTTAGTATTGTTTAAATATAAAAACTTTTTTAACTCATTTTCAATTTGTTAGAAAACTTTTATTTTAATATTTTATTGTATTTGGTGTATTATATTTTAAATTTTTATATAAAAATAAAATTAAAAAATAATATGGGTCAAGCAGACCAAAGCTTGAGTTTTAACATTTTATCCAAATCAAACTTGGACAAAAATCTAAGCTACTTTTTAGGATCCAACCCGACCCTAAAGTTTTGTTAGTCCCGACCATGTACAACTCTCCTCCAAACCACTTCCAATCCATCAAACACCGCCCATAATTCCAAATGGAGAACCAATGTGATGCCAAAATCTTGCTAAACCCAATAATCAAAAATTAGTGATAAATATAAATGTGAATGGTTGATTTCAAAATAAGTTATGAATTTACATAAAGCACAATAATTGAATTTTAAAAATTAAAATAAGAGGACTTCTTTGTGGATTTCTATAAAGTCAAAAAGATGGAGATTCATTTATTATTTACAAAATAAAACAGACACATATACAAATATCAATATGATAATAATATCCCCTTTCTCTTGTACAAATATTCACCCTTTTTTTACATCAAACAAAATATAAGTAAAGCATTAGCATTTACTTTACAATTTAGTGGGAAGGATGTTAACGTCACAACTCGAGTCCTACACTTTGAGAAGCCAACACAAATTACTTTCAACATATTAAACTTACGGAGCATCGTAAAACACCGATTCACTTGTCAATTCCTTAATGAGATCCAACATCGACAACTTTAAAATTTTGTAAAATTAAAAAATAGGGTTTAAAAAACACTTATATTTTTTTGAAATTTAATTTTTTTTTTCAAAATTTAAATTTTTAAAAAATTAAATTTTAACTTTTCGGTTTTTTTTTTTCCCAAAAATTTAATTTGGTTTATTAAAATCTTAAAATTTAAAAAATTTCCAAAACAAATGTGGGAAAATTTTTGGGAAATTTTGGCCTTTTTTTTAAAGGGAAAAGTTTTTTTTTCCTAAAAATTTAAAATTTTTAAATTTTCTTTAAAAATTTTTGGTTTTGGTTTAAATTAAAAATTTTGGGGAAAAAGCTTTTATTTTAGGTTTTAAAAAATTTAAAAAATTTAAAAAATTTTTCTTTTTTTAATTTTTTTTAAAAAACCCTTTTGGGTTTTTTTTTAAAATTTCTCAAGTTTCCAAATATGGAAAAACAATTTTCCCTGTTTAAGGAAAACCCTAAATTTGAAATTTCAAATTTTTTGGGAAAAAATTTTAAAAATATTTTTTTTTTTTTTTTTATAAAAATTTTTATTTTTTTTAAAAATTTTTTTTTTTTTATTTTAGGGAAAAAAATTTATTTTTATATTGTTTTAAAAAATTTTTTTTACCCAAAAAGTAAAAAATTTTCAAACCTTTCCCTTTTTTCCCTTTTTGTTGAGGCCTTTCTGTTTGGGTTTTTTTTTCCTTTATGTATGTTTGGGACCAAGGAAAATTAATTTCCCCTTGAAAAATAAATTTGAAACCCAAAATAAAGGTCCATTTTTTTGTTAAATAAATTTGGGGAATCCTTAAAGTTCCCCGGCCGGTTTTTTAAAAGGGCTTTCAAATTAAAACCTTTTTAAATTGTGCCACCTTTGGGCCTTTTTACCCAACCCCGGACCGGGAAAATTTTTGAAATTGTTTAAAATTTTTGGAATTAGTTTTTGATTAAAAAATTTTCTTTAAAAAGGGTTTTAATAAGGAATTTCCCTTTGCATTTTGGGCTAAGGGCAAAATTTTTGGTTTTTTTTTTTAAATGTTTTTTTAAAAAAGGGGATTTGAATGGGTTTTCTTAAAAGAAAAATTTTTTTTTTAAAACAAAATTTTTTTAAAAAACGAGGAAAATTTGAAAGTTTTTAAAATAAAAAATTTCCCTATTTATGGTTTTTAAATGGAAATTTAAATAAAGTTTTGTCCTTTTTAAAGCCCTTTTTTTCGAATTTCTAGGGTGTTTCAAAATTTGGACTCCCCGGTTTTCAAATAGCCTTTAAATTTAATTTTTTTAAGGATTTTTTCTTTGGGGAAAAAAGAAATTTATTTCAAAGTTGGAATTTTTTATTTTTTTTTAAAAGTTTTTTATCTTTTTTTTTTTTCCTTTAATTTTTCCTGTTTGATTTAATTGGGCTGAAATAAACCTTTAAATTTTTAAAAAAAAAAAAAAAATTTTTTTTTAAAATTTTTTTTTTTTTTCCCCCAATGATTTCCAAAAAAATTTTTTTGGGGTTTCCCTATTTATTTTTTAAAATTATTTTTTAAAATTTTTTTTTTTTTAAAATTTTAAAAATTTTTTTTTTTTTAAAATTTTTTAAATTTTTAAAAATTTCAATTAAAATTAAAATTTAAAAAAAAATAAAATAATTTTTAAAATTTTTTTATTTGTTAAAATTTAAAATTTTTTTTTTTTTTAAATTTATTTTTTTTTAAAATTAAAAAAAAATAAATTTTACTAAAGCCTTTTGAAAATTTTTGGCCTTTTTTGTTAAATTTTTTTAAAATTTTTTTGGTTTTCTTCCCCAAATTTGCTTTTTATTAAAATTTAATTTTTTTTTTATTATTTTTTTCATATTTTTAAATTTTTATTAAAAATTTTTTGGGAATAATTTTTAAAAACAACTTTTTTTTTTTAAAAGGGTTTCCCAATTTAATTTGGATTTTTAAACCCATTTTTTTCGGGGTCTTTTTATTTTGGGTTTTTTCCTTTTTTTTTTATTTTTTTTTTTTTAAATTTTAAAGGAAAAAAATTTAAAATTTAAAATTTGTGTTCCCAAATATCAATTTTGGTTTTAACCCCCTTTTTTAAAATTTGTTAATTTAAAAAACCCGGTCATTTTTATTTAAAAAAAAACCCCAAAAGAATTTTGGGCCAAAATTTTCCCCCTTAAAATTTTTTTTTTAAAATTTTAATTTTAAAATTTTTTTAATTAAAAATCCTTTTTTAAAGGTTTAATCAAAATAATTTTCCCATTTTTTTTTAAATTTTTTTAAAATTTTTTGGGTTTAAATTTATTGAACCTAAGGGAATTTAAATTTTTAATTTTTTTTTTTTTTTTTTTTGGGTTTAAAAAATTTTTAAAAAAAAATTTTTAAACCCTTTTTTAAAAATTTTAAATTTTTTTTAAAAAAGTTTTTAAAAATTTTAAATTTAATTTTTAAAAAATTTTAAAATTTTTTAAAAAATTTTAAAAGGAAAAGTTTTTTTTAGGAATTGAATTTAATTTGTTTAATTTTTTAAATTTTTTAATTTTTTTTTAAAATTTTTTAAAATAAAAATTTTAAAAAAAAAATTTTTTAAAATTTAATAAAAATTTTTAAAAAAAAATTTTTTAAAAAATTAAATTCAAATTTTTTCTTTTAATTAAAGGGTTTTTATTAATTTTAAAATTTAAAATTTTTAAATTTTTATTTTAAAATTTAAAAAATTTTAAAATTTTAAAAATTAAAAAAATTCAAAAAATTTTTAAAATATAAAAATTTTTTAAAATAAATTTTAAAAAAATTTAAAAAAAAAAATTTTTAAAAAAAATTTTTAAAAAAAATTTTTTTTTTTTTTAAAAAAAAATTTAAAAAATTTTTAAAAATTCTTTTTTTAAACTTTTTTTTTTTTAAATTTTAATTTTAAATTTTTTTTTATTAATTTAAATTTTAAAATAATTTAAATTTAAAAGGGAAAAGGGCTTTTTTAAATTTTTTTTTTTTTTTTAAAAAAAATTTTTTTTTTAAATTTTAAAATTTTATATTTCGTACAAAAGGTTTGAAATGGTTCCCCCAAATGGAAAAAACTAGTAAATTTTAAAAAAATAATTAAAAAAATAAATTTAAAAAATTTTAAAAAAAAAATTTTTTTTGTTTTTGTCAATTTTTTTTTTAAAAAAATTTTTTTAATTTTAAAAATTCAAATTAAATTTAAATTCTAAACCCTTAAAAAAAATAAATTTTTTAAAAATTTAAATTTTAAACCCCTTTTTTTTTTTTTTTTGGGTTTTAAAAATTAAAAAAAAAACCCAAAAATTTTTTTAAGGTTAAAAAATTTTTAAAAAATATAGCTTTTTTTTAAAATTTTAAAATCAAAAAAAATTTTTTTTAAAGTAATTTAAAATTTTTTTTTTTGGAAAAAATTATTTTAATTTTAAATTTTAAATTTTTTTTTTAACCCTTTTATAAGTTTATTAAAATTTTAAATTTAAATTTAATAAAATTTCAAATTTTTTAAATTTAAAATTAAATTTAAAAATTTAATTAAAATTTAAATTTTAAATTTTAAATTAAATTTTTTTAAAAAATTTTATTTAAAAATTTTTTAAAAAATTTAAATTTATTTAAAAACCCAAAAAAAAAATAAAAATTCCCTTTTAAATTTTTTCCAAAAAGGAAAAAATTTTTAAAAAAAAAATTGATTTTAATAAAAATTTTTAAAGATTTAAAAAATTTTTTTTTAGGGAAAAATTTTTTGCTTTTTTTAAAATTTTTTTTTAAAAAATTTTTTTAATTTTTTGTTTTTTATTTTTAAAATTATAATTTTTAAAAAATTCCTTATTTTTTCAATTTTGGGTGGAAAGAATTTAAATTTAAAATTTTAATTCAAAGGGAATTCAAAAATAAATTTATCAATTTTTAAAATAAATTTGTTGTTTAAGGTTTTAAAAACAAAAATTAAAATTTAATTTAAAATTTTTAAATTTGGGGAAAACGAAATACTTTTTTTTTAATAAAACCCTTTTTAGAAAAGGATAATTAGAATTTTAATTTTTAAACCCAATTTAAATTTTTTGAAATGACCCAAAAAGGAAATTTCCCATTATGGGAATTTAAATTTTCAATGGCAAAGGGAATTCCTTTTTTTTCCTTTTTTTGTTTAAAAAATTTTTTTATTTTTAAATTGTTTTAAATTAAATTTTGGGACAATTTTTGGAAAGGGAAATTAAAATTAAAATATAGAGAATTTTTAAAATATTGGGAAATTTTAAACAAATTAAAGTAAAAAAAGCCAATTTTTTTATAAATTTTAAAAAATTTTTTTTTTTTTTAAGTTGGGATTTTATTATTGGGGAAATTTGGGAAATTTTTGGGAATTTTTAAAAATTTTAATAAAAAAATTAAATTTTGTTTGGTTTTTGAAAAATGAAAAAAAGTTTTAAATTTTGGGAATATTTACCCTTAATTTTCTTTTCATTAAAAATTTAAAATAATTTTTAAAAATTTTTAATTTTTTAAATTTGGGGAAAAGGGCCCAAGTTTTTGGGGGATACAAACAAATTTTAAATTTTGGTGTAAATAGGGTTGGTATTTTTCAATTTTTTTCCCTTTTAGTAAATAAATTTAAAAATTTTTTTATGAAAATTTTAAAATTTCATATAAATTTTAAAATTTTAATAAATATTCTTTTATTTGGGTGTTTAAATTTGGGCTTAAGTATTTGGGTTGGGGGTTTAAAATTTGGGAAAAACAAAAATAAATTTTGATTTTTAAATAAATTTTTTAAATTTTTTGTGAAAAATTTAATATAAAAAATTAAATTTAATTTTTTTATTTAAATTTTATTAAATTAAGTATTTTCCTGCCTTTGGGGAAAAAAATAAAGGGCCTTAATAACAAAATAAGGAAAATTTTTTTTGTTTAATTAAAATTTAATATTAAGGGAAAAATTTTGAAACAAATTAATAAAAAATTAATTTCCTTTTTAAATTTTAAAACCCTTATGGGAAAAGAAAATTTGAAAATTTCTTAAAGTGAAAAATTTTTAACAAAATTGATGTAAGTAAAAGCCTGAGTTCAAATAGATAAGGAATCGAAAGCTGGTGCATTGAGTGTACGACTTCCGTAGTATGTAGCGTCATTCACAACAGTGGAATTCATATCCCAAAACATAGTAAATGATATCCTCTCATTGACATTACATGATTGATGAAATGTAAACATGGTCACGGGTCATCCATCTTTGTGATGGATGACTTGATCACTATTTGATGGTGATTGACTTTTCATGAAGGAAGATGTAATGGTTACCATGAGATAAAATAAGACATATTGAGAGAACGTATATTATCCCAAAGAGATCAATGATATCCTATGAGGGTAGCACACTAATGACAAGGTCATTGGACGAGTACTGAATAGTTGCTTTTGTAATGATATGTCATTGGGAAGAGCTCAATCACGATACTATAGTGGAATGACTTTGTGACTAAATGAGTTTATAATTAATAGGAAAAAAGGTCTAGGAAGTACTCTTAATTGGACCTGATGTGAGAGAGGCTTAAAACCCTTCATCTAACATGAAGAGGGTAACAACCCTAGTAGAAATACAATTGTGAGTAGTTCACCCCTCTCCTACTCTAAGTAGGATGTTATTTTTCTATTTAAAATATACTTCTACAACTCTACAAGGGTTCTACCTTCTCTTCCTATAAATAGATGGCACCAGTAGAACTATTTAAACAATTTTTAAGAGATTGTTATTCTACCAAAAAATAAAGAGAATTTATTCTCAACTTTTAAATATATTTTTCCAGAATATAGGTTTTATCAATTTTATTAAAAAGAGAGAATTTCATTTTCACCCCAAAAGGAAAACTTTTTCAAGTTACGTGTTTTAGTTTAATTGGTTCAATCCCACACTCAAGCGGTTAGTGTACGAGAATAACAGAGAAGATTGTTTGGTTGAAAGCCGGAAAACACCAAAGATCTACTTATCCGAAAATGCAGGTACGTATTTGGTTAAAGTTTACTGCTATAAATATCATAAACATGATCCCCTCTTAAGTAGCGCCTCACTACTATAACTTTTGAGAATTACTTGCCTTTACTCCAAACCACTTCCAATTCATCAAACACCGCCCACAACTCCAAATGGAGAACCGATGTGATTCAAAAATCTTGCAAAACCCAATAATAAAAAAATTAGTGATAAATATATAAACTTGAATAATTGATTTTTGTTAATACTTTACATATAAATTATTTTATTGATTTTAAGTCAACAATTTAACATCAATATTAAGTACTATTAGTCAATCAAATTAAGGTATCAATTTACATAAAGCACAATAATTGAATTTGAACAAATCTGTAAAAGGACTTCATTGTTGATTTTCAAAAGTCAAAAGACAAAGATTCATTGTATTATTTACAAAACAAAATAGACACACATATATGAATATCAATATGATAATAATATCCCCTTTCTCTTGTACAAATATTCACCCTGTTTTTACATCAAACAAAATATAAGCAAAGCTTTAGTATTTATGTTACAGTTTAGTGGGAGGGGTGTTAACGTCACAACTCGAGTCCTACACTTTGAGATGCCAACACAAATGACTTTCAACATATTAAACTTCTGGAGCATCGTAAAACACCAGATTCACTTGTCAATTTCTTAACAGATCCAGCATCGACAACCTTAAAATTTTGTTCTTGGTTATAGTTAGGCTTAGCTCCACCTACACATGTTTGCTTATTGAAAGATGCTCCATTTTTAAATACATCCCCTACTGAATAAAATTTCCATAAACCTTTCTCTCCTTTTCTCCATGTAACCTCTTTGTTCCCAACATCATTCGGAGCAACGAAAAAATTGGCCTCACTCTTGATGCTAGGGCTCATGCTACCACCGATGGCATATTGTTCCCACCCTTGGTAGAAATTGTTCGCTACGTATGCATATCCATGGCGAACTCTGCAATATAATTTAATATATAAAAACTGCAGATAATTCATGTAAATATGCATTAAAAAACATGGAGCTCACCGATCCATAATTATTATTTACCTTGGCATTCTTTGGTTGCGATTAGGTCCGAAATGGTTGAAAATGACGGTGACCTTCATGTTTTGTCTCTCAAATGACCATCGTCGTGTCCGAGGAGCATAGCTTTGTCTTGGTTCTGAACCAGGTTGTTCGATCACGGTGATGTTGGTGGAACCGCGAGTGACATCGAGGAGGCCGTCCCGCACTCATGCAATGTGTTATGATCGATCCACACTTTTCTTGTGGTGACCAATCTTATAGCGTCTCCATCCATTTGGCCTAAAGGATCACCTTCGCGTTTGGACCCATCACGGTGCTAGGTGGTTGGGCCTTGCAATGGTGGATGTGAAGCCCATGGATGATTATATCGATCGCTTGGTACACCAATAGACATCCAGGCGCCGATTATGTGGACATCGACGCCACGACCGTCAATGGCGGTGAAGTCGCTTAAAAGAAGTGGTCTTTGGAGTGTGATGGTCATGCTATTTTTGAATGTGATCCATACTTTTCCTTTGATCATTGTTGTTCCATAACGAAGGGTCCCTGATTTAGGACTCAAAGGGTCGTCGGAAGGATCAATAACCTTGTATTTCACGACGTCTTTACCAATGTTGTTGATCATTTTACCGACAAAACCGACGGAGCATTTGGCTAATTGTTGTCGTTGACTTCGCCAAAGAGGGTTCCGTCTCCAACATTTATCAATTACATTCATATTAGCCAAACTCGAACTCGGACTTGCCATTAGAATGACCATGAAAAGGGCTAATGTGAAGCAACATGATAATGTTGTTGCCATTTTTGTACTCGTTTTTTTGAGTGGAAGATGGAAGAATAATGAGAGATTATTGATGGATTTATATTGCAAAAAAATTACCAAATTTGAGAGTTAAAAAATGTGTTCATAATGTTACAAGGTGAATGTTATTGTTGTTTTTATTGAATGCAAATAGTTTGGGCTACTTTGTTAGCAACTAACTTGTTTTTGTTGAGACAAAAATTGTTCATTTGTTTATTTTGGTGAATTTTACTAGTGGTTATTGTACTATGCATAAGTTGCATATTTAATCCCAGTGTATTCTAATTTGGTCAATTAATTCATGTGGTTTTAGAATTTTAAATTTCAATCACGAACCAAATGGTAAACGATACATTTATTATTAAGTTATATTTTGCTATTTCTAAAATTGTATGTGACAAATAGATTATCACAAGTATAATGTCATGTCAATTTATTATTTTCACACAATACTAGTAAACATGTCACAAATGGATTTAATGACTACCCTTTGAATCGGGATTGAAATTTAGATATTCAAAAGTATAGATTAAACCTATAACTTACATAAATCACGAACCAAATGGTAGACATTACATTCATTAAGTTATATTTTGCTATTTCTAAAATTGTATGTGACAAATAGATTATCACAAGTATAATATCATGTCAATTTGTTATTTTCACATAATACCCATAAACATGTCACAAATAGATTTAACAACTATCGTTTCAATTAGAATTGAAATTTAAATTTTCAAAAAGTATAGATTAAACCTATAACTTACATATATCATGAGACCAATAACAAAATTAGGCCTAATGGATTTTTTTATAACAAGCCTAATGGATTTAAATGTTACTTCATGTCAAAAGTTTCAAAATTTAAATTGACTTAATTAAAATATAATAACTAAATTTATAATTTAAGCATAGTATATGGAGTAATAGCAAAATTGATTTTTTTATAAAATGTTCTTTGCTTTGTACTCACAAAGAAAAGAGTGTGCTAGGGTTATTTCATTACTCAAGGTAAAAATATATGTGGTCAAGTTTGAGAGTTAGTTTCATTAAAATAACATTTTGATACTTCTTAACTTAAAATTTAATTATTACAATTATTTGTATTTTCTATCCAAATTTACTAACTATCAAATATATTTATTCGAGTGTACGATTAAGTTCATAATAATTTCAAGGTGGTATGATTAAATGAATATATTGATGGTAAATTTTGTAAAATGTAATAATATTTAAAAATCTCTGGCATAAAAAAATCTAGCTTGGTTTTATGTTCACAATTTTAACAAGAGTGTCCAAATTAATTAAATTATATATTGTGAGTGTCTAAATTGCTAATTTAATATAAATTAAGAAATAGTAGTGGCGGTGAGATTAATGTTATGGTTGCATGATCAATTTTGGACTTAATATAGATTTCACTTGGTACCTGCTCAAGCTTAACCTCCCATTGCCATTGTAACCAAAGGCAAATTTGTCGGGATAGGTAGAGGATTTGGGCCCAATATTTGAAAATTTTCAATTTAGCCTCTTTATAAATCGAGAAATTATAAATTAATATTTTAGTGAAATTGTACTTTAACCTTAAAAGAATGAAAATTTTGTAAAACAATCCTCTTATAAATAAAAAAATATAAATTAATATATAATAAAATTCCACTTTAACCTCCCTAAAATGAAAAAAAGTTATTTAATCACTTTAGAAACAATGAAATTATAAATTAATGCATAATAAACTTATATTTTGGATCTATGAAAAATTATAATTAAATTTCCAACTTGTTAAAAAAAATTCGAATTTGCCATTGGTTGTGGCTATAACTACATATTAACACGCCATACCAATGAACAAACATGTCCTCCACTTGAGCAGCGCCTCGCTACTATCACTCTCGAGAATTACCTGACTTTACTCCAAACTAGAGTTGTTCATGGCTGGGTTGGGCCAACCCAAAAAATGAGAGGGTTTGTGCAAAAAATTGGTTCGAAAAACGAGCTTAGGCAAAAAAAAAAGACCCGTTTAGAAAATGAGATAGGCCTCGGGTAAGGTTTTTGGCCCAGACCCAACCCAACCCAAATTTTCAAAAAAAAAAAGCCTTGCTGTTTTTCCACGTTTTACTGTTGTTTTCCCACTATTTTGCTACCATTTCACTACTATGTTACTACTATTTTGTTGTTAACGTTTGGATATTGTATAACACTTGTTTTATTGTTAATTTTGCTACTATTTTAGAGTCATTTGCTTGTTAAGTTGCACTTATCTTAGTATTGTTTAAATATAAAAACTTTTTTTAACTCATTTTCAATTTGTTAGAAAACTTTTATTTTAATATTTTTAATGTATTTGGTGTATTATATTTTTAAATTTTTTATATAAAAATAAAATTAAAAAAATAATATGGGTCAAGCCAGACCAAGCTTGAGTTTTAACATTTTTATCCAGATCAAACTTGGACAAAAAATCTAAGCTACTTTTTAGGGATCCAACCCGACCCTAAAGTTTTGTTAGTCCCAGCCATGTACAACTCTCCTCCAAACCACTTCCAATCCATCAAACACCGCCCATAATTCCAAATGGAGAACCAATGTGATGCCAAAATCTTGCTAAACCCAATAATCAAAAAATTAGTGATAAATATAAATGTGAATGGTTGATTTCAAAATAAGTTATGAATTTACATAAAGCACAATAATTGAATTTTAAAAAATTAAAATAAGAGGACTTCTTTGTGGATTTCTATAAAGTCAAAAAAGATGGAGATTCATTTATTATTTACAAAATAAAACAGACACATATATAAATATCAATATGATAATAATATCCCCTTTCTCTTGTACAAATAATCACCCTTTTTTTACATCAAACAAAATATAAGTAAAGCATTAGCATTTACTTTACAATTTAGTGGGAAGGATGTTAACGTCACAACTCGAGTCCTACTCTTTGAGAAGCCAACACAAATTACTTTCAACATATTAAACTTCGGAGCATCGTAAAACACCGATTCACTTGTCAATTCCTTAATAGATCCAACATCGACAACTTTAAAATTTTGTTCTTGGTTATAGTTAGGCTTAGCTCCACCTACACATGTTTGCTTACTAAAAGATGCTCCATTTTTAAATACATCCCGTACTGAATAAAATTTCCATAAACCTTTCTCTCCTTTTCTCCATGTTACCTCTTTGTTCCCAACATCATTAGGAGCGATGAAAAAATTGGCTTCACTCTTGATGCTAGGGCTCATGCTACCACCAATGGCATATTGTTCCCACCCTTGGTAGAAATTGTTCGCTACGTGTGCATATCCATGGCGAACTCTGCAATATAATTTAATATATAAAAACTTCAGATAATTCATGTAAATATGAATTAAAAAACATGGAGCTCACCAATCCATAATTATTATTTACCTTGGCATTCTTTGGTTGCGATTAGGTCCAAAATGGTTGAAAATGACATGACCTTCATGTTTTGTCTCTAAAATGACCATCGTCATGTCCGAGGAGCATAACTTTGTCTTGGTTCCTAAACCGGTTGTTCGACACGGTGATGTTGGTGGAACCATGAGTGACATCGAGGAGGCCATCTTGGCACTCATACAATGTGTTATGATCAATCCACACTTTTCTTGCGGTGACCAATCTTATAGCATCTCCATCCATTTGGCCTAAAGGGATCACCTTCGCATTTGGACCCATCACAGTGCTAGGTGGTTGGGCCTTGCAATGGTGGATGCGAAGCCCATGGATGATTATATCGGTCGCTTGGTACACCAACAAGCAGCCAGCGCCAGTTATGTGGACATCGACGCCACGACCGTCGATGGTAGTGAAGCTGCTTAAAAGAAGTGGTCTTTGGAGTGTGATGGTCATGCTATTTTTGAATGTGATCCATACTTTTCCTTTGATCATTGTGGTTCCATAACGAAGGGTCCCTGATTTAGGACTCAAAGGGTCGTCAGAAGGATCTGTAACCTTGTATTTCGCGACGTCTTTACCAATGTTGTTGATCATTTTGCCGGCAAAACCGACAGAGCATTTGGCCAATTGTTGCCGTTGACTTCGCCAAAGAGGGTTCCCTCTCCAACATTTATCGATTACATTCATATTAGCCAA
This sequence comes from Gossypium raimondii, assembly GCF_025698545.1. Taxonomy (NCBI): domain Eukaryota; kingdom Viridiplantae; phylum Streptophyta; class Magnoliopsida; order Malvales; family Malvaceae; genus Gossypium; species Gossypium raimondii. Next base: position 54,056,722 of record NC_068570.1, on the reverse strand, counting down.
ACTCAAACTAGGACTTGCCATTAGAATGGCCATGAAAACGGCCAATGTGAAGCAACAAGATAATGTTGTAGCCATTGTTGTACTCTTTTCTTGAGTGGAAGATGGAAGAATAAGGAGAGATTATTGATGGTTTTATACAGCAAAAAAATTGTCGAATTTGAGAGTTAAAAAATTTGTTCATAATGTTACAAGGTGAATGTTATTGTTGTTTTTATTGGATGCAAATAGTTTGGGCTGCTTTGTTAGTAACTAATTGCTTTTTTGTTGAGACAAAAAATTGTTCATTTTTTTATTTTTAGTGAATTTTTATTAGTGGTCATTGTACTATGCATAAGTTGCGTATTTAATTCCTATAATGAGTGTATTCTAATTTGTTCAATTAGGCTCTATGATTTTAGAATTTTAAAATTTCAATCATGAACCAAATGGTAGACATTACATTTATTATTAAGTTATATTTTGCTATTTCTAAAATTGTACATGACAAATAGATTATCACATGTATAATGTCATGTCAATTTGTTATTTTCACATAATACTCGTAAACATGTCACAAATGGATTTAATGACTACCCTTTGAATCGAGATTGAAATTCAAATATTTAAAAGTATAGAGACTAAAAATGATTAAATTGCTAATAAAGACTATTTTAATATTTTACTCTTTATCATTCTATTTGATAAGGAATAAATAAGTTAAGCTTCAACAAATCGAATTTATCAATTCAACCAATTAAATTAAAAGTCGATATATAATTCAATCCGGCATGTAATACAAACTAAAATTTAAAGATCCAATGAAAGATTAAATCGATTAAAATTCAAATTTAAGTTTATTTTTAAGTTCTATAATGATTTTTGAACATATAACTGATGTTGTTGGTGATTCTTTACCCCAAAAGATGAAGATTTAGATTCACACATCGACAAGTGATGCTCATGATATCAACACTCATCCTATGATTACAAGAGGCAAATCAGTCTTGTTAGCTAGAACTTCATGTGTATAATGCTACTAGTATTCCTTTTGATCCTGCAAATGTTCATGTAGCCATGAGGTATCTACAATGGCGACAAGCCATACATCTTGAGCTAGATGCCTTGCAAAAGAATAAAACTTGGGATTTAATTCCTTACTAGAAAATCAAAAGTTGTTGGTATCGATGGTTGTTTAAAGTTGAGAAAAAGCTAATGGCGCGGTTAATCGCTATAAAGTTCAACTGGTGGCCAAGGGATATGCACGAAAAGTTGGATTTGACTATCAAGATACATTCGGTCCGTGGCGAGACATGCCTTTATTCACACTCATTGCTTTAGCTTTTAATCATCAATGGCGGTGAGGCAAGTAGATGTTAACAATGCCTTCTTGAGCAGGGAGCTTCTTGAGGAATATATGACCCAACCCCTAGATTTGAGCAATATGATGATCTGGCAACTCTCTAGTGTGTAGATTGAAAAAAGCTCTCTATGAGCATAAACAAGTGATGTTTACTACTACGTAGTTGACCCTTCTTTGTTCATTTGAAGACATAATGATGCTTGCATATTTTGTTTGGTATATGTTGATGACATTATCTTGATTGGAGATTGTTTTCACACTATTGATGAAGTTATAAGGGATTTGAATCAGGAGTTTTCATTGAAAAACTTAGGAGAATTGAATTATTTCTTAGGTATCGAGGTTCATAGACAAGTACTCTTCACTTGTCACAAAAGAAGTATATCACTGAGCTCTTGCAAAAAGTGAGCCGACAAGTTCCTAGTCTGTTTCCACTTCAATGATCACATCTCCCACCTTATGCGCTTGGATGGTCAACCTTTATCTGGCGACAAGGTTGTGAAGTAAAATGTATTGTTGGTGGTCTACAATATGTATGTTTGAACAGACCAGATATTAAATTTGCCGTGAATAAAATCAGTCAGTACATGCAAGCTCCAACTGATAAGCCGTCCTGGCACTCATACAATGTGTTATGATCGATCCACACTGTCCTTGCGGTGACCAATCTTAAAGCGTCTCCATCCATTTGGCCTAAAGGGATCACCTTCACGTTTGGACCCATCACAGTGCTAGGTGGTTGGGCCTTACAATGGTGGATACGAAGCCCATGGATGATTATATCGGTCGCTTGGTACACCAACAGACATCCAGCGCCATTTATGTGGACATCGACGCCACGACCGTCAATGGCTGTGAAGCTGCTTAAAAGAAGTGGTCTTTGGAGTGTGATGGTCATGCTATTTTTGAATGTGATACATACTTTTCCTTTGATCATTGTGGTTCCATAACGAAGGGTCCCTGATTTAGGACTCATAGGGTCGTCGGAAGGATCAATAACCTTGTATTTCACGACGTCTTTACCAATGTTGTTGATCATTTTGCCGACAAAACCGACGGAGCATTTGGCCAATTGTTGTCGTTGACTTCGCCAAAGAAGGTTCCCTCTCCAACATTTATCAATTACATTCATATTAGCCAAACACGAACTCGGACTTTCCATTAGAAAGACCATGAAAAGAGCCACTGTGAAGCAACATGATAACGTTGTAGCCATTAATGTACTCGTTTTTTTAGTGGAAGATGGAAGAATAAAGATCAAATGCATCGCGAGAGAATGAAGCACATAAGCATTCGTTATCATTTTTTTAGACAGGTGATCATTCAAGGGGATGTTCATATTCTTAAAATTGGCACAAAATACAATCCAATCAACATGTTGACAAATAGCCTTCCAATTTCAAAGTTCGAGCATTACTTGGACTTGGTAAGTATCCGATGAAGAATCAGTTAAGCGCGTAATAGGGTTCAAGAAGGAGTTGGTCCAAATACGAGTCAATGTGGAGATTTGTGGGAGAATGCCTCTTATTTTTACCAAAGTTTATTTTGTCTTTTCTTTTCCTAGTTAAACTTTATTTTTAGTTTGCCATTTAAACTCTAATTAACCTAGAGTTGTTGTAGTTATATACGCTACGAATTCTAGCCTATAAATAGGCCATAGTTACTTTAGGTTTTACACAACAAAAAATTTATTTAGATTGAGAGAATTTTGTTCTTTGTTTTGAAGGGTTTTTCTTGTAGGGCTTTGAGTTTTTCTTTTAACTCTCTCCATATTTTGTACTCTCCTTTATTATAGTGAAATCTCATTTTGCCCGTGGTTTTTTACCCTCATTTGAGGAGTTTTTCCACATAAAATTTGCATGTTCGATCTTTTCGATTCATATTTTATTTATTTTGTTTGTTGTTTAATCGAGTTTATCCCCTACATTAAACACATTCGTTGTTTCCTTTTTCCTTCCCCATTTTGGTTTTTAGTTTTGTCTTCCCAAAATACTTACCTATTAGTGTAAATTTAACCAAAAAGTGCAAACCCTCAATCTTTCTAACTTTCTCTTAGTGTTGTTGAAGCAACTTTGCATCGTTTGTTGGCTTTTCACTTGACCGGTTTGAGTGTAGGTGGTCTCTGAAGTCCTAAATCCTAAGTGAAAAACTACTTCAATCTCCTCCTATGCTTGCAAGATCATTGTCGAAATTGCCCATATCCCCCATTTCGTGCCATTTATTCATTTGTTAATATCTCAAAAAACTTTGTTGGCAACCTCCTTAACTAGCTTCAACGGTCAGTCTTTTTATAAAGAGCTCTAGAGCTTGAAAAGCCTCTACCGGTAAGCAATTGGCTGCCACCCTTACTTGTGGCCTTTTTCACTCCATCCGCTGACCACCGGAAAATTTTTTGATGTGATGAGAATCATTTTGGAATAATAAGTTTTGGAATCAAGGTAATCATTTTCTTTTCTTAGTAAAGGTTATCATTATGGAATTGGCATTGCACTTAGCCTTTTTCAAGACTATTTCTTTTGCTCGAGTGCAATGATTGGTCTTTTTTTATTTGTCGATGATGACCTTTACTCGGTGAGCCTTAGATGACTCGTGTTATCTTTCCAAAGTTTTACACATCTTTTGTTATTGGTTAAGAAACGAAGTTTTCATCACTACGAGAGCGAAAATATTAGAAAGAGATTTATTACATCAAGGTGAAAGGTGATTGCTCACTTTGATGGTTAACTGCAATTATAATGGTTTTGAATCCTCCCTTAGCTCCCTTCGATGTTTAGCGATGGAGGTTGGTTCAAGTGTTGGATCCTCCGGTTGTCCAAATTGAGCTTTACATTTATCGGCTTTTAGGCATTATTTTGTTCTATCAACATGAGGATGTTTTAAGCGTAAGTATATTTCCCCTAAAGTTGACACCTGAATTTGTATTATGTTATATAATTTAGTACCATCCTAATAACTTTGTTAGTTGGTGTTGGCGTGACACTAATAATCAATCTGATGACGATACATGGTAGCCTCTCAGAATACTACGTGTTAAACATAAATAAAAAATTTTAAAAACCTATCAAAATATTTAAATTAAAAAATTATAATTTTTCCATGTCAAAATGAATCGGACAAATGGTTGTTCATATTAGATGTATCTAGACATCCATTTATTTAGATTCACTCCACGTGTTTTAGTAATCATATATATATTTATATAATATAAAATTTTTAGATTATGATTATTTTGAAATATATAAATATAAATTTATAAAAATGTATACAATTAAAAATATATAAAAATCCTACAATATTTTGAAAAATATAAAATATAAAATTTATAATTTATAAATTTATATAAATGTATAAATATATAAAAATAAAATTTATAAATTTAATTTTTTTAAAACTTAAATTTATAAAATATATAAAATTACTAAAAGCACGTCTAGAATGAATTTGGACAAATGGTTATTTAGGTGTAGTTGAATCTAGACAATAATTTGTTGAAGTTCATTCTTGGTATGAAACTTTTTTATTAATTTTATATATTTTAAAATTTAATAATAGTATAAATAACATGATATTTTATTAAAAATTAAAATTATATAGAATCAATGAAAACACATCTAGAATTGATTTGGACAAATTGTTGTCCAGATTCAGATGTATATGGACAACCATTTGTCTAGGTGCATTTCTAATGTGGAAAATATGCTTTTTATTAATTTATATATTTTTATATTTTTTTTATTTTAATTTATGTTTGACACGTGACATTCTAATAGGTTGCCATGTGTTACCACCAAATAGACTATCAATGACATGTCAACACAAACTAATGATATTAGTATAAAGGTACCGAACCATGTGACACGATACAAGTGAAGGTACCAACTAAGTTAAAAAAGAAAATACCAACCTGGTACAAAAGTACAATTTGAGGGCCAAAATATATATTAACCCTTTTTTAATTTTCTTTTTGTAAATTGATCCTAATATTTTAAATTTAAATTTAAATTAGAATCTTCGGCTTTTTTTTATTACGTTCTAATCAAAAATTCAAATTGAATATTCTATTTTTTTTCTTTTTTATATACTTTATAACTCTTTAAACATTCAAGTTTAAATTTGAAAACTGAATCTCAGAGGACTTTATTTATTTATTTTCTTTCTTTCTTTTTCCTGTGTTTTTTTATACCATTTGGAAAGACAAACAAGTCTTGCTCTAACCGTGGACTTGCAAAGCCTCTTTACTCATCGTGTACAGCCACCATGTGTTGGAAAATGGAATAGGCTACGCTCCTACGAGGTGGAAAACACACGCTTAGTCAACATGACATCAATGAAATGAAACAGTTTTCTTTTTTCAGAGTGAATTAATGTAATTTTTATTTTATTTTCTAAAGCATGCATTTCTTCATCAATTGATGGAAGAAGGTAGAGAATAATTTTCGTTATTTTAGACTGCAATTTGTGTGTGTAATGTCGTACCAAAAAATATAAATTAAATAATTTATATAATATTACAAATTGTATCGATTAAGCAGATGGTGGATCTAGGGATTAGCAGGGCCCTTCCTAAAATAGAAAATTGTCCATTTAAATCCTTTAGAGATTTTAAAATTTTAAATTAATAAAAGTAAAATTACACTTTGGCCCCTAAGATAATAAAAATTTGATTTAATCATTTAGAAATTATAAAAATATAAACAATTAAAAATTAATTTTGGCCTCTAAAAATTTTTTGTCTTCACCTCAGTTAAATAAAAATAAAAATTAAACACATATACGCTATTACTATTTTTTCTCAAATTTAATGAGTCAAATCACAATATATTATCTCAATATATAAAGAGTGATTATTAACTCAATAAAATAAGGGTAAACTGTATAAATAGTTATTTAATTTTAAATTTTTTATTTTAGGTACTAAAATAGTTTATAATTTAAGCGTACATTATATAGTTTGATTAATTTGGTCACTCTCATCAAAATTGTAGATAGAAAACTCATGTGGATTTTTTTTGTAAATTGTAATAATATTTAAAAATCTCCAACTAATAATTTCATTTAAAAAAAATAGCTTGGATTTATGTTTGCAATTTTAACGGGAGTGTCTAAATTGCAATTTTTTTAAGTCCACATCAACATTCTATGGTTGCATGATCATGAAAAGGGCCAATGTGAAGCAACAAGATAAAGTTGTAGTCATTGTTGTACTCTTTTCTTCAGTAGAAGATGGAAGAATAAGGAGAGATTATAGACGGTTTTATACAACAACAAAAAAATTACTAGATTTGAGAGTTAAAAAATTTGTTCATAATGTTATGAGGTGAATGCTATTGTTTTTATTATCGGATGCAAATAGTTTGGGTTGCTTTGTTAGTAACTAACTTCTTCTTTGTTGAGACAAAAAAGAGTTCATTTGTTTAATTTTAGTTAAATTTTACTAGTCGTCATTGTACTATGCATAAGTTGCGTATTTAATTCCTATACTGAATGTATTCCAATTTGGTCAATTAGGCCCTATGATATTAGAATTTTAAATTTTCAATCATGAGCCAAATGGTAGACATTACATTCATTAAGTTACATTTTGCTAGTTCTAAAATTGTATGAGAAAAATAGATTATCACAAGTATAATGTCATGTCAATTTGGTATTTTCACATAATACTCATAAACATGTCACAAATAGATTTAACGACTATTGTTTGAATCAGATTGAAATTTAAAAATTCAAGAAGTATAGAGACTAAAAATGATTAAATTGATAATAAAGACCAAACCTATAACTTACGCATATTATGGGACCAATAACAAAATTAGCCTAATTAATTTTGTATTACAATTTTTAATTAATTTTTATTGCGATTTTTTCGTATTCTTGAAATCGAGAATGGAAAATTCTCTAATTCATTTCGATGGCAAGCACATTTCGATCATTCAATTGCAAATGGTAAGAATTCTTTTAATATATTTAATCTAATCTAATTTAATTATTTTGTTGTTATATTGAAATTTAAGACTTTGTATTTTTTTATAATTAGTCGGAAAATTGGATTTTGGGGACGTATATTCGCAATCTATCCGCTCCTCCATCGTCATTAATTGAACCATACTTAAGAGAGGTGAGATTTTTGCACGTCGCCCTGCATGGGTAGGGAATGTTAATTGGACCCACACTTGTAAGCACATTGGTGGAAAAATGGAGACCCAAGACACACGCATTTCATCCTCCATGCGGCAAGTGAAATATCACACTCGAGAACGGGCAGTTACAGCTCGAGTTACTGGTGGATGAGCTGCTAGTGACTGAGTCAGTTGTCACTGCCGATTGGAGAGATATATGCGAGCAATTTTTTGGGAAGGTTCCGAATACAATTTATGGAGTCCAGATAGATATGAATTAGTTAAAAAGATATTTTGTTTGGCTCGATGTAGAATCAAGTGAAATTGAAAGATAACAACACGCTCGGATGTATATCCTTTGGATCATCGGGGGTCTCCTAATACCCGATAAATTTAAAATCTTGTTCATTTAAGGTGATTGCTAAAACTTGAGGACTTAAAGAAGTAGACCGACTCAATTGGGGGTTAGTTGTGTTGGCGATATTGTGCCAGGAGATGTGTTGGGCGATACAACCACAAAAAATTAAAGTTTGTGGTTGCATGCTCTTCCTGCAACCATGGGCATGGTATTGGTTGTCATTTTTACGTCCATGAGTGGACTACCCTTATACATTCTCACCCGTGACAATAGAAAATTCATTATATAATATATTTATCATAATAAAATTATTTAAAATTTAAATTATTATATTAACATAATATTTAAGTAGGTGGAACCATGTGCCGAGTTATGTGGGACTACCAGATGAGCTTCAAGATATATAGCTCCTGTTAGATCAACGATCGAAAGTGGATGTATGTATTTTTAAATTTCCAATTATATAATATTAACGTAGTTTATGTTGAAATTAATAGTAAATATATAATTAAAATTATTATTGTATTATAGTTTGAATGGATGTCATACTCCGATCCGAGAATTCAAGTATACTTCTTGTCCAAATTTTGGGTGAATCCTAACATTTGGCACATAAAGGTGCCATTAATAGTGTATGCTACAATGGAGATGTAAAAATTTGATAAAGTTATACATCAAAGATCTGCACAATATTGACTTTCGGGGGAGAACCAATGAAAGTTGGGTTACATTCCATGTGCAATATATCAATATTTGGAACCATAGGTACGACTTTATACCTAATTGCGAACCCATTATCGCTCGAGAATTAGCCTATGGTTCGGAGTACATGCCATTAGGGGTGTTAAAACAATTAACCGAACGGTTAACTGAACCGAACTAGTATTAACCTGTTGGCTCTGGTGCCTTAAGTGTAATATTTTTATCAATATACAACTGTAATTTTTCCGAACAAATTGGTTAATAAAACAAATTCATTGATTACATTAATATAATTTTATAATTGTCCTCTCATGGTTTTTGCATAAAGCAAAATGGAAGCAAATGTTTCTTATTAGTTGTCTAATGTTTAACTAATACTAAGCAATATTACGTGGTCAGATTGTAGTACAAAAGGACAGCTTGTATTAGTAGATGAACCTAAACATTACTTAGTCTAATAGGAAATAAACAAACCGATTGAAAGAATAATATGTCATCTATCAAGCCCAATTGGGGAGATGTCTTGTCTTGAGCATCGAAGCGGATGATTCCTACAAAATAGAGACATAGATGTGACTAACTCCCAGAAGCTTGTATTAGTAGGCAGCACAACGGATGACTCCTAGAAGGTAGGACCCAAGCAGAATAGATCCTGAATCTGTTTATGGGTTTATTCACTTGTTATGTTCATAGTGTGGTATACCTAAATTCTAAGTGGAAGGGGAACTACGTATTCCTGACTCATACACTTTGATGTAAGTAAAAGCCTGAGTTCAAATAGATAAGGAATCGAAAGCTGGTGCATTGAGTGTACGACTTCCGTAGTATGTAGTGTCATTCACAACAGTGGAATTCATATCCCAAAACATAGTAAATGATATCCTCTCATTGACATTACATGATTGATGAAATGTAAACATGGTCACGGGTCATCCATCTTTGTGATGGATGACTTGATCACTATTTGATGGTGATTGACTTTTCATGAAGGAAGATGTAATGGTTACCATGAGATAAAATAAGACATATTGAGAGAACGTATATTATCCCAAAGAGATCAATGATATCCTATGAGGGTAGCACACTAATGACAAGGTCATTGGACAAGTACTGAATAGTTGCTTTTGTAATGATATGTCATTGGGAAGAGCTCAATCACGATACTATAGTCGAATGACTTTGTGAATAAATGAGTTTATAATTAATAGGAAAAAAGCCGGAACTTAATTATAAATCATTTGAGCCTTAACTACATATGTCCAACTGGTCCCTCCAGTAGCTCGTTGAAATTAGAAATGAATTGCGTGTTTGAATAGAAATGAACAGAATGAATAGAAAAAGAGACATGAGAAACATTCAGGAATGATTATGGTTTTCTTTGAAATGGAGAAATAGAATCACTTGGAAATGGATGTAGGTTTTCAAAAATGGAAATGAAAATGAAATGGAAATGGAAATTTGCAATCATATATAGGATTACTTAAAAAATTATGAAAGAATGAGTTTATGTTTCTGGACTGTTTAGAAGCCTGAAAATGAAAATAAACCATTCGGTCATAGTGAACATGTTGAGTTGTGACATATTAAACATATTTTTTCAAAATTTTACCAGGAGCAAAATCGTCAAAGTTTTACCAATGGTAAACTCGTAAAAATTTTGTTGAGGGTAAACTAGGGATGATAAATTTGTTTTTATATATAAACATTAATGTTTATTTAAGGAAATAGAAAAATTGGGTTGGGTTGGATCATATTACAGAGTACTGGGTCAAAAAAAGGTCTAGGAAGTACTCTTAATTGGACCTGATGTGAGAGAGGCTTAAAACCCTTCATCTAACATGAAGAGGTAACAACCCTAGTAGAAATACAATTGTGAGTAGTTCACCCTCTCCTACTCTAAGTAGGATGTTATTTTCTATTTAAAATATACTTCTACAACTCTACAAGGGTTCTACCTTCTCTTCCTATAAATAGATGGCACCAGTAGAACTATTTAAACAATTTTTGAGAGATTGTTATTCTACCAAAAAATAAAGAGAATTTATTCTCAACTTTTAAATATATTTTTCCAGAATATAGGTTTTATCAATTTTTATTAAAAAAGAGAGAATTTCTGTTTTCACCCCCAAAAGGAAAACTTTTTCAAGTTCTGTGTTTTAGTTTAATTGGTTCAAGCCCACACTCGAAGCAGTTCATGGTACGAGAATAACAGAGAAGATTGTTTGGTTGAAAGCCGGAAAACACCAAAGATCTACTTATCCGAAAATGCAGGTACGTATTTGGTTAAAGTTTACTGCTATAAATATCATAAACATGATCCCCTCTTAAGTAGCACCTCACTACTATAACTTTTGAGAATTACTTGCCTTTACTCCAAACCACTTCCAATTCATCAAACACCGCCCACAACTCCAAATGGAGAACCGATGTGATTCAAAAATCTTGCAAAACCCAATAATCAAAAAATTAGTGATAAATATATAAACTTGAATAATTGATTATTGTTAATACTTTACATATAAATTATTTTTATTGATTTTTAAGTCAACAATTTAACATCAATATTAAGTACTATTAGTCAATCAAATTAAGGTATCAATTTACATAAAGCACAATAATTGAATTTGAACAAACTGAAGTAAAAGGACTTCATTGTTGATTTTCAAAAAGTCAAAAGACAAAGATTCATTGTATTATTTACAAAACAAAATAGACACACATATATGAATATCAATATGATAATAATATCCCCTTTCTCTTGTACAAATATTCACCCTGTTTTTACATCAAACAAAATATAAGCAAAGCTTTAGTATTTACATTACAGTTTAGTGGGAGGGGTGTTAACGTCACAACTCGAGTCCTACACTTTGAGATGCCAACACAAATGACTTTCAACATATTAAACTTCTGGAGCATCGTAAAACACCAGATTCACTTGTCAATTTCTTAACAGATCCATCATCGACAACCTTAAAATTTTGTTCTTGGTTATAGTTAGGCTTAGCTCCACCTACACATGTTTGCTTATTGAAAGATGCTCCATTTTTAAATACATCCCCTACTGAATAAAATTTCCATAAACCTTTCTCTCCTTTTCTCCATGTAACCTCTTTGTTCCCAACATCATTCGGAGCAACGAAAAAATTGGCCTCACTCTTGATGCTAGGGCTCATGCTACCACCGATGGCATATTGTTCCCACCCTTGGTAGAAATTGTTCGCTACGTGTGCATATCCATGGAGAACTCTGCAATATAATTTAATATATAAAAACTGCAGATAATTCATGTAAATATGCATTAAAAAACATGGAGCTCACCGATCCATAATTATTATTTACCTTGGCATTCTTTGGTTGCCGTTAGGTCCGAAATGGTTGAAAATGACAGTGACCTTCATGTTTTTGTCTCTCAAATGACCATCATCGTGTCCGAGGAGCATAGCTTTGTCTTGGTTCCTGAACCAGTTGTTCGACACGGTGATGTTGGTGGAACCGCGAGTGACATCGAGGAGGCCGTCCTGGCACTCATGCAATGTGTTATGATCGATCCACACTTTTCTTGTGGTGACCAATCTTATAGCGTCTCCATCCATTTGGCCTAAAGGGATCACCTTCGCGTTTGGACCCATCACAGTGCTAGGTGGTTGGGCCTTGCAATGGTGGATGTGAAGCCCATGGATGATTATATCGGTCGCTTGGTACACCAATAGACATCCAAAGCCGATTATGTGGACATCGACGCCACGACCGTCAATGGCAGTGAAGCTGCTTAAAAGAAGTGGTCTTTGGAGTGTGATGGTCATGCTATTTTTGAATGTGATCCATACTTTTCCTTTGATCATTTTTGTTCCATAGCGAAGGGTCCCTGATTTAGGAATCAAAGGGTCGTCGGAAGGATCAATAACCTTGTATTTCACGACGTCTTTACCAATGTTGTTGATCATTTTGCCGACAAAACCGACGGAGCATTTGGCTAATTGTTGTCGTTGACTTCCCCAAAGAGGGTTCCGTCTCCAACATTTATCAATTACATTCATATTAGCCAAACTCGAACTCGGACTTGCCATTAGAATGACCATGAAAAGGGCTAATGTGAAGCAACGTGATAATGTTGTAGCCATTTTTGTACTCGTTTTTTTGAGTGGAAGATGGAAGAATAATGAGAGATTATTGATGGATTTATATTGCAAAAAAATTACCAAATTTGAGAGTTAAAAAATGTGTTCATAATGTTACAAGGTGAATGTTATTGTTGTTTTTATTGAATGCAAATAGTTTGGGCTACTTTGTTAGCAACTAACTTGTTTTTGTTGAGACAAAAATTGTTCATTTGTTTATTTTGGTGAATTTTTACTAGTGGTTATTGTACTATCGTAAGTTGCATATTTAATCCCATGTATTCTAATTTGGTCAATTAATTCATGTGGTTTTAGAATTTTAAATTTCAATCACGAACCAAATGGTAAACGTTACATTTATTATTAAGTTATATTTTGCTATTTCTAAAATTGTATGTGACAAATAGATTATCACAAGTATAATGTCATGTCAATTTATTATTTTCACACAATACTGTAAACATGTCACAAATGGATTTAATGACTACCCTTTGAATCGGGATTGAAATTTAGATATTCAAAAGTATAGATTAAACCTATAACTTACATAAATCACGAACCAAATGGTAGACATTACATTCATTAAGTTATATTTTGCTATTTCTAAAATTGTATGTGACAAATAGATTATCACAAGTATAATATCATGTCAATTTGTTATTTTCACATAATACCCATAAACATGTCACAAATAGATTTAACAACTATCGTTTCAATTAGAATTGAAATTTAAATTTTCAAAAGTATAGATTAAACCTATAACTTACATATATCATGAGACCAATAACAAAATTAGGCCTAATGGATTTTTTTTATAACAAGCCTAATGGATTTAAATGTTCTTTATCTCATGTCAAAAGTTTCAAAATTTAAATTGACTTAATTAAAATATAATAACTAAATTTATAATTTAAGCATAGTATATGGAGTAATAGCAAAATTGATTTTTTTTATAAAATGTTCTTTGCTTTGTACTCACAAAGAAAAGAGTGTGCTTAGGGTTATTTCATTACTCAAGGTAAAAATATATGTGGTCAAGTTTGAGAGTTAGTTTCATTAAAAATAACATTTTGATACTTCTTAACTTAAAATTTAATTATTACAATTATTTGTATTTTCTATCCAAATTTACTAACTATCAAATATATTTATTCGAGTGTATGATTAAGTTCATAATAATTTCAAGGTGGTATGATTAAATGAATATATTGATGGTAAATTTTGTAAAATGTAATAATATTTAAAATCTACGGCATAAAAAATCTAGCTTGGTTTTATGTTCACAATTTTAACAAGAGTGTCCAAATTAATTAAATTATATATTGTGAGTGTCTAAATTGCTAATTTAATATAAATTAAGAAATAGTAGTGGCGGTGAGATTAATGTTATGGTTGCATGATCAATTTTGGACTTAATATAGATTTCACTTGGTACCTGCTCAAGCTTAACCTCCCATTGCCATTGTAACCAAAGGCAAATTTGTCGGGATAGGTAGAGGATTTGGGCCCAATATTTGAAAATTTTCAATTTAGCCTCTTTATAAATCGAGAAATTATAAATTAATATTTTTAGTGAAATTGTACTTTAACCTTAAAAGAATGAAAATTTTGTAAAACAATCCTCTTATAAATAAAAAAATATAAATTAATATATAATAAAATTCCACTTTAACCTCCCTAAAAATGAAAAAAAAAGTTATTTAATCACTTTAGAAACAATGAAATTATAAATTAATGCATAATAAACTTATATTTTGGATCTATGAAAAATTATAATTAAATTTCCAACTTGTTAAAAAAAATTTCGAATTTGCCATTGGTTGTGGCTATAACTACATATTAACACGCCATACCAATGAACAAACATGTCCTCCACTTGAGCAAATACCGCTACTATCACTCTCGAGAATTACCTGACTTTACTCCAAACTAGAGTTGTTCATGGCTGGGTTGGGCCAACCCAAAAAATGAGAGGGTTTGTGCAAAAAATTGGTTCGAAAAACGGGCTTAGGCAAAAAAAAAAGACCCGTTTAGAAAATGAGATAGGCCTCGGGTAAGGTTTTTGGCCCAGACCCAACCCAACCCAAATTTTCAAAAAAAAAAGCCTTGCTGTTTTTCCATGTTTTACTGTTGTTTTCCCACTATTTTGCTACCATTTCACTACTATGTTACTACTATTTTGTTGTTAACGTTTGGATATTGTATAACACTTGTTTTATTGTTAATTTTGCTACTATTTTAGAGTCATTTGCTTGTTAAGTTGCACTTATCTTAGTATTGTTTAAATATAAAAACTTTTTTTTAACTCATTTTCAATTTGTTAGAAAACTTTTATTTTAATATTTTTAATGTATTTGGTGTATTATATTTTTAAATTTTTATATAAAAATAAAATTAAAAAATAATATGGGTCAAGCAGACCAAGCTTGAGTTTTAACATTTTTATCCAGATCAAACTTGGACAAAAAATCTAAGCTACTTTTTAGGGATCCAACCCCAATGTGATGCCAAAATCTTGCTAAACCCAATAATCAAAAAATTAGTGATAAATATAAATGTGAATGGTTGATTTCAAAATAAGTTATGAATTTACATAAAGCACAATAATTGAATTTTAAAAAATTAAAATGAGAGGACTTCTTTGTGGATTTCTATAAAGTCAAAAAAGATGGAGATTCATTTATTATTTACAAAATAAAACAGACACATATATAAATATCAATATGATAATAATATCCCCTTTCTCTTGTACAAATATTCACCCTTTTTTTACATCAAACAAAATATAAGTAAAGCATTAGCATTTACTTTACAATTTAGTGGGAAGGATGTTAACGTCACAACTCGAGTCCTACTCTTTGAGAAGCCAACACAAATTACTTTCAACATATTAAACTTCTGGAGCATCGTAAAACACCAGATTCACTTGTCAATTCCTTAACAGATCCAGCATCGACAACTTTAAAATTTTGTTCTTGGTTATAGTTAGGCTTAGCTCCACCTACACCTGTTTGCTTACTAAAAGATGCTCCATTTTTAAATACATCCTGTACTGAATAAAATTTCCATAAACCTTTCTCTCCTTTTCTCCATGTTACCTCTTTGTTCCCAACATCATTAGGAGCGATGAAAAAATTGGCTTCACTCTTGATGCTAGGGCTCATGCTACCACCAATGGCATATTGTTCCCACCCTTGGTAGAAATTGTTCGCTACGTGTGCATATCCATGGCGAACTCTGCAATATAATTTAATATATAAAAACTTCAGATAATTCATGTAAATATGAATTAAAAAACATGGAGCTCACCAATCCATAATTATTATTTACCTTGGCATTCTTTGGTTGCAGTTAGGTCCAAAATGGTTGAAAATGACAGTGACCTTCATGTTTTTGTCTCTCAAATGACCATCGTCATGTCCGAGGAGCATAACTTTGTCTTGGTTCCTAAACCAGTTGTTCGACACGGTGATGTTGGTGGAACCGCGAGTGACATCGAGGAGGCCATCTTGGCACTCATACAATGTGTTATGATCAATCCACACTTTTCTTGCGGTGACCAATCTTATAGCGTCTCCATCCATTTGGCCTAAAGGGATCACCTTCGCATTTGGACCCATCACAGTGCTAGGTGGTTGGGCCTTGCAATGGTGGATGCGAAGCCCATGGATGATTATATCGGTCGCTTGGTACACCAACAAGCAGCCAGCGCCAGTTATGTGGACATCGACGCCACGACCGTCGATGGTAGTGAAGCTGCTTAAAAGAAGTGGTCTTTGGAGTGTGATGGTCATGCTATTTTTGAATGTGATCCATACTTTTCCTTTGATCATTGTGGTTCCATAACGAAGGGTCCCTGATTTAGGACTCAAAGGGTCGTCAGAAGGATCTGTAACCTTGTATTTCATGACGTCTTTACCAATGTTGTTGATCATTTTGCCGGCAAAACCGACAGAGCATTTGGCCAATTGTTGTCGTTGACTTCGCCAAAGAGGTTTCCCTCTCCAACATTTATCGATTACATTCATATTAGCCAAACTCAAACTAGGACTTGCCATTAGAATGGCCATGAAAACGGCCAATGTGAAGCAACAAGATAATGTTGTAGCCATTGTTGTACTCTTTTCTTGAGTGGAAGATGGAAGAATAAGGAGAGATTATTGATGGTTTTATACAGCAAAAAAATTGCCGAATTTGAGAGTTAAAAAATTTGTTCATAATGTTACAAGGTGAATGTTATTGTTGTTTTATTGGATGCAAATAGTTTGGGTGCTTTGTTAGTAACTAATTGCTTTTTGTTGAGACAAAATTTTTTCATTTTTTATTTTTAGTGAATTTTTACTAGTGGTCATTGTACTATGCATAAGTTATGTATTTAATTCCTATAATGAGTGTATTCTAATTTGTTCAATTAGGCTCTATGATTTTAGAATTTTAAAATTTCAATCATGAACCAAATGGTAGACATTACATTTATTATTAAGTTATATTTTGCTATTTCTAAAATTGTACATGACAAATAGATTATCACAAGTATAATGTCATGTCAATTTGTTATTTTCACATAATACTCATAAACATGTCACAAATGGATTTAATGACTACCCTTTGAATCGAGATTGAAATTCAAATATTTAAAAGTATAGAGACTAAAATGATTAAATTGCTAATAAAGACTATTTTAATATTTTACTCTTTATCATTCTGTTTGATAAGGAATAAATAAGTTAAGCTTCAACAAATCAATTTATCAATTCAACCAATTAAATTAAAAGTCGATATATAATTCAATCCGACATGTAATACAAACTAAAATTTAAATATCCAATGAAAGATTAAATCGATTAAAATTCAAATTTAAGTTTATTTTAAGTTCTATAATGATTTTGAACATATAACGATGTTGTTGGTGATTCTTTACCCCAAAGAAGATGAAGATTTAGATTCAAGACATCGACAAGTCGATGCTCATGATATCAACACTCATCCTATGATTACAAGAGGCAAATCAGTCTTTATTAGCTAGAACTTCATGTGTATAATGCTACTAATATTCCTTTTGATCCTGCAAATGTTCATGTAGCCATGAGGTATCTACAATGGCGACAAGCCATACATCTTGAGCTAGATGCCTTGCAAAAGAATAAAACTTGGGATTTAATTCCTTACTAGAAAATCAAAAAGTTGTTGGTCATCGATGGTTGTTTAAAGTTGAGAAAAAGCTAATGGCGCGGTTAATCGCTATAAAGTTCAAGCTGGTGGCCAAGGGATATGCATGAAAGTGGATTTGACTATCAAGATACATTCAGGTCCGTGGCGAGACATGCATTTATTCACACTCATTGCTTTAGCTTTTAATCATCAATGGCGGTGAGGCAAGTAGATGTTAACAATGCCTTCTTGAGCAGGGAGCTTCTTGAGGAAGTATATATGACCCAACCCCTAGATTTGAGCAATATGATGATACTGGCAACTCTCTAGTGTGTAGATTGAAAAAAGCTCTCTATGAGCATAAACAAGTGATGTTTACTACTCAGTAGTTGACCCTTCTTTGTTCATTTGAAGACATAATGATGCTTGCATATTTTGTTAGTATATGTTGATGACATTATCTTGATTGGAGATTGTTTTCACACTATTGATGAAGTTATAAGGGATTTTAATCAGAGTTTTCATTGAAAACTTAGGAGAATTGAATTATTTCTTAGGTATCGAGGTTCATAGACAAGTACTCTTCACTTGTCACAAAAGAAGTATATCATTGAGCTCTTGCAAAAAGTTGGTGACAAGTTCCTAGTCTATTTCCCTTCAATGATCACATCTCCCACCTTGTGCGCTTGGATGGTCAACCTTTATCTCTTGACAAGGTTGTGAAGTAAAAATGTATTGTTGATGGTCTACAATATGTATGTTTGAACAGACCAGATATTAAATTTGCCGTGAATAAAATCAGTCAGTACATGCAAGCTCCAACTGATAAGCATTGGTAGGCAGTGAAGTGATTGCTGAGAAATCTACAAGGGACATTGTCTCAAGGTCTTCTGTTCCCGCCCTTGGTAGAAATTGTTCGCTACGTGTGCATTTGACTGGGTCAGTTGTCACTGCCGATTGGAGAGATATATGCGAGCAATTTTTTGGGAAGGTTCCGAACACAATTTATGGAGTCCAGATAGATATGAATTAGTTAAAAAGATGTTTTGTTTGGCTCGATGTAGAATCAAGTGAAATTGAAAGATAACAACACGCTCGGATGTATATCCTTTGGATCATCGGGGGTCTCCTAATACCCGATAAATTTAAAATCTTGTTCATTTAAGGTGATTGCTAAAACTTGAGGACTTAAAGAAGTAGACCGACTCAATTGGGGGTTAGTTGTGTTGGCGATATTGTGCGGGGAGATGTGTTGGGCGATACAACCACAAAAATTAAAGTTTGTGGTTGCATGCTCTTCTTGCAACCATGGGCATGGTATTGGTTGTCATTTTTACGTCCTTGAGTGGACTACCCTTATACATTCTCACCCGTGACAATATAAAATTCATTATATAATATATTTATCATAATAAAATTATTTAAAATTTAAATTATTATATTAAAATAATATTTAAATAGGTGGAACCATGTCTTAAGTTATGTGGGACTACCGGATGAGCTTCAAGATATATAGCTCTGTTAGATCAACGATCGAAAGTGGATGTATGTATTTTTAAATTTCCAATTATATAATATTAACGTAGTTTATGTTGAAATTAATAGTAAATATATAATTAAAATTATTATTGTATTATAGTTTGAACGGATGTCATACTCCGATCCGAGAATTCAAGCATACTTCTTGTCCAAATTTTGGGTGAATCCTAACATTTGGCACATAAAGGTGCCATTAATAGTGTATGCTACAATGGAGATGTAAAAATTTGATAAAGTTAGACATCAAAGATCTGCACAATATTGACTTTCGGGGGAGAACCAATGAAAGTTGGATTACATTCCATGTACAATATATCAATATTTGGAACCATAAGTACGAATTTATACCTAATTGCGAACCCATTATCGCTCGAGAATTAGCCTATGGTTCGGAGTACATGCCATTACGGGTGTTAAAACGATTAACCGAACGGTTAACTGAACCGAACTAGCATTAACCTGTTGGCTCTGGTGCCTTAAGTGTAATATTTTTATCAATATACAACTGTAATTTTTCCGAACAAATTGGTTAATAAAACAAATTCATTGATTACATTAATATAATTTTTATAATTGTCCTCTCATGGTTTTTGCACGCAAAGCAAAATGGAAGCAAATGTTTCTTATTAGTTGTCTAATGTTTAACTAATACTAAGCAATATTACGTGGTCAGATTGTAGTACAAAAGGACAGCTTGTATTAGTAGATGAACCTAAACATTACTTAGTCTAATAGGAAATAAACAAACCGATTGAAAGAATAATATGTCATCTATCAAGCCCAATTGGGGAGATGTCTTATCTTGAGCATCGAAGCTATGAGGGATTTGAATCAGGAGTTTTCATTGAAAAACTTAGGAGAATTGAATTATTTCTTAGGTATCGAGGTTCATAGACAAGTACTCTTCACTTGTCACAAAAGAAGTATATCAACGAGCTCTCAAAAAAGTCGAGCCGACAAGTTCCTAGTCTGTTTCCCTTCAATGATCACATCTCCCACCTTGTGCTGCTTGGATGGTCAACCTTTATCTCTTGACAAGGTTGTGAAGTAAAATGTATTGTTGGTGGTCTACAATATGTATGTTTGAACAGACCGGATATTAAATTTGCCGTGACTAAAATCACCAAGACATGCAAGCTCAATGATAAGCATTGGTAGGCAGTGAAGTGATTGCTGAGAAATCTACAAGGGACATTGTCTCAAGGTCTTCTGTTCCCGCCCTTGGTAGAAATTGTTCGCTACGTGTGCATATCCATGGCGAACTCTGCAATATAATTTAATATATAAAAACTTTAGATAATTCATGTAAATATGCATTAAAAAACATGGAGCTCACCGATCCATAATTATTATTTACCTTGGCATTCTTTGGTTGCAGTTAGGTTCGAAATGGTTGAAAATAACGGTGACCTTCATGTTTTTGTCTCTCAAATGACCATCGTCGTGTCCGAGGAGCATAACTTTGTCTTGGTTTCTGAACCAGTTGTTCGACACAGTGATGTTGGTGGAACCGCGAGTGACATCGAGGAGGCCGTCCTAGCACTCATACAATGTGTTATGATCGATCCACACTGTCCTTGCGGTGACCAATCTTATAGCGTCTCCATCCATTTGGCCTAAAGGGATCACCTTCGCGTTTGGACCCATCACAGTGCTAGGTGGTTGGGCCTTGCAATGGTGGATACGAAGCCCATGGATGATTATATCGGCCGCTTGGTACACCAACAGGCATCCAGCGCCAGTTATGTGGACATCGACGCCACGACCGTCAATGGCTGTGAAGCTGCTTAAAAGAAGTGGTCTTTGGAGTGTGATGGTCGTGCTATTTTTGAATGTGATCCATACTTTTCCTTTGATCATTGTGGTTCTATAACGAAGGGTCCCTGATTTAGGACTCAAAGGGTCGTCGGGAGGATCAATAACCTTGTATTTCACGACGTCTTTACCAATGTTGTTGATCATTTTGCCGACAAAACCGACGGAGCATTTGGCCAATTGTTGTCGTTGACTTCGCCAAAGAAGGTTCCCTCTCCAACATTTATCAATTACATTCATATTAGCCAAACACGAACTCGGACTTTCCATTAGAAAGACCATGAAAAGAGCCACTGTGAAGCAACATGATAATGTTGTAGCCATTAATGTACTCGTTTTTTTAGTGGAAGATGGAAGAATAAAGATCAAATGCATCGCGAGAGAATGAAGCACATAAGCATTCGTTATCATTTTTTTAGACAGGTGATCATTCAAGGGGATGTTCATATTCTTAAAATTGGCACAAAATACAATCCAATCAACATGTTGACAAATAGCCTTCCAATTTCAAAGTTCGAGCATTACTTGGACTTGGTAAGTATCCGATGAAGAATCAGTTAAGCGCGTAATAGGGTTCAGCAAGGGAGTTGGTCCAAATACGAGTCAATGTGGAGATTTGTGGGAGAATGCCTCTTATTTTTACCAAAGTTTATTTTGTCTTTTCTTTTCCTAGTTAAACTTTATTTTTAGTTTCCCATTTAAACTCTAATTAACCTAGAGTTGTTGTAGTTATATACGCTACGAATTCTAGCCTATAAATAGGCCATAGTTACTTTAGGTTTTACACAACAAAAAAAATTATTTAGATTGAGAGAATTTTGTTCTTTGCTTTGAAGTGTTTTTCTTGTAGGGCTTTGAGTTTTTCTTTTAACTCTCTCCATATTTTGTACTCTCCTTTATTATAGTGGAATCTCATTTTGCCCGTGGTTTTTTACCCTCACTTGAGGAGTTTTTCCACATAAAATTTGATGTTCGATCTTTTCGATTCATATTTTATTTATTTTGTTTGTTGTTTAATCGAGTTTATCCCCTACATTAAACACATTCGTTGTTTCCTTTTTCCTTCCCCATTTTGGTTTTTAGTTTTGTCTTCCCAAAATACTTACCTATTAGTGTAAATTTAACCAAAAAGTACAAACCCTCAATCTTTCGAACTTTCTCTTAGTGTTGTTGAAGCATCTTTGCATCGTTTGTTGGCTTTTCACTTGACCGGTTTGAGTGTAGGTGGTCTCTGAAGTCCTAAATCCTAAGTGAAAAACTACTTCAATCTCCTCCTATGCTTGCAAGATCATTGTCGAAATTGCCCATATCCCCCATTTCGTGCCATTTATTCATTTGTTAATATCTCAAAAAACTTTGTTGGCAACCTCCTTAACTAGCTTCAACGGTCAGTCTTTTTATAAAGAGCTCTAGAGCTTGAAAAGCCTCTAGCGGTAAGCAATTGGCTGCCACCCCTACTTGTGGCCTTTTTCACTCCATCCGCTGACCACCGGAAAATTTTTTCATGTGATGAGAATCATTTTGGAATAATAAGTTTTGGAATCAAGGTAATCATTTTCTTTTCTCAGTAAAGGTTATCATTATGGAATTGGCATTGCACTTAGCCTTTTTCAAGACTATTTCTTTTGCTCGAGTGCAATGATTGGTCTTTTTTTATTTGTCGATGATGACCTTTACTCGGTGAGCCTTAGATGACTCGTGTTATCTTTCCAAAGTTTTACACATCTTTTGTTATTGGTTAAGAAACGAAGTTTTCATCACTACGAGAGCGAAAATATTAGAAAGAGGTTTATTACATCAAGGTGAAAGGTGATTGCTCACTTTGATGGTTAACTGCAATTATAATGGTTTTGAATCCTCCCCTTAGCTCCCTTTCGATGTTTAGCGATGGAGGTTGGTTCAAGTGTTGGATCCTCCCGGTTGTCCAAATTGAGCTTTACATTTATCGGCTTTTAGGCATTATTTTGTTCTATCAACATGAGGATGTTTTAAGCGTAAGTATATTTCCCCCTAAAGTTGACACCTGAATTTGTATTATGTTATATAATTTAGTACCATCCTAATAACTTTGTTAGTTGGTGTTGGCGTGACACTAATAATCAATCTGATGACGATACATGGTAGCCTCTCAGAATACTACGTGTTAAACATAAATAAAAAATTTTAAAAATCTATCAAAATATTTAAATTAAAAAAATTATAATTTTTTCCACGTCAAAAATGAATCTGGACAAATGGTTGTTCATATTAGATGTATCTAGACATCCATTTATTTAGATTCACTCCACGTGTTTTTAGTAATCATATATATATTTATATAATATAAAATTTTTAGATTATAATTATTTTGAAATATATAAATATAAATTTATAAAAATGTATACAATTAAAATATATAAAAATCCTACAATATTTTGAAAATATAAAATATAAAATTTATAATTTATAATTTATAAATTTATATAAATGTATAAATATATAAAAATAAAAATTTATAAATTTAATTTTTTTTAAAATTAAATTTATAAAATATATAAAATTACTAAAAGCACGCCTAGAATGAATTTGGACAAATGGTTATTTAGGTGTAGTTGAATCTAGACAATAATTTGTTCAAGTTCATTCTTGGTATGAAACTTTTTTATTAATTTTATATATTTTAAAATTTAATAATAGTATAAATAACATGATATTTTATTAAAAATTAAAATTATATAGAATCAATGAAAACACATCTAGAATTGATTTGGACAAATTGTTGTCCAGATTCAGATGTATATGGACAACCAATTGTCTAGGTGCATTTTTAATGTGGAAAATATGCTTTTTATTAATTTATATATTTTTATATTTTTTTTTATTTTAATTTATGTTTGACACGTGACATTCTAATAGGCTGCCATGTGTTACCACCAAATAGACTATCAATGACATGTCAACACAAACTAATGATATTAGTATAAAGGTACCGAACCATGTGACACGATACAAGTGAAGGTACCAACTAAGTTAAAAAAGAAAATACCAACCTGGTACAAAAGTACAATTTGAGGGCCAAAATATATATTAACCCTTTTTTAATTTTCTTTTTGTAAATTGATCCTAATAATTTAAATTTAAATTAGAACCTTCGGCTTTTTTTTATTACGTTCTAATCAAAAATTCAAATTGAATATTCTATTTTCTTTTTCTTTTTTATATACTTTATAACTCTTTAAACATTCAAGTTTAAATTTGAAAACTGAATCTCAGAGGACTTTATTTATTTATTTTCTTTCTTTCTTTTTCCTGTGTTTTTTTTATACCATTTGGAAAGACAAACAAGTCTTGCTCTAACCGTGGACTTGCAAAGCCTCTTTACTCATCGTGTACAGCCACCATGTGTTGGGAAATGGAATAGGCTACGCTCCTACGAGGTGGAAAACACACGCTTAGTCAACATGACATCAATGAAATGAAACAGTTTTCTTTTTTCAGAGTGAATTAATGTAATTTTTATTTTTATTTTCTAAAGCATGCATTTCTTCATCAATTGATGGAAGAAGGTAGAGAATAATTTTTCGTTATTTTAGACTGCAATTTGTGTGTGTAATGTCGTACCAAAAAAATATAAATTAAATAATTTATATAATATTACAAATTGTATACGATTAAACGCAGTGGTGGATCTAGGGATTAGCAGGGCCCCGCTTCCCTAAAATAGAAAATTGTCCATTTAAATCCTTTAGAGATTTTAAAATTTTAAATTAATAAAAGTAAAATTACACTTTGGCCCCCCTAAGATAATAAAAATTTGATTTAATCATTTAGAAATTATAAAAATATAAACTATTAAAAATTAATTTTGGCCTCTAAAAATTTTTTGTCTTCACCCTGGTTAAATAAAAAATAAAAAATTAAACACATATACGCTTATTACTATTTTTTCTCAAATTTAATGAGTCAAATCACAATATATTATCTCAATATATAAAGAGTGATTATTAACTCAATAAAATAAGGGTAAATCAGATAAATAGTTATTTAATTTTTAAATTTTTTATTTTAGGTACTAAAATAGTTTATAATTTAAGCGTACATTATATAGTTTGATTAATTTGGTCACTCTCATCAAAATTGTAGATAGAAAACTCATGTGGATTTTTTTGTAAATTGTAATAATATTTAAAAATCTCCAACTAATAATTTCATTTAAAAAAAATTAGATTGGATTTATGTTTGCAATTTTAACGGGAGTGTCTAAATTGCAATTTTTTTAAGTCCACATCAACATTAATGTTTGCATGATCATGAAAAGGCCAATGTGAAGCAACAAGATAAAGTTGTAGTCATTGTTGTACTCTTTTCTTGAGTGGAAGATGGAAGAATAAGGAGAGATTATAGACGGTTTTATACAACAACAAAAAAATTGCCAGATTTGAGAGTTAAAAAATTTGTTCATAATGTTATGAGGTGAATGCTATTGTTTTTATTATCGGATGCAAATAGTTTGGGTTGCTTTGTTAGTAACTAACTTCTTTTTTGTTGAGACAAAAAAGAGTTCATTTGTTTAATTTTAGTTAAATTTTACTAGTCGTCATTGTACTATGTGTTGACACCATTTTTTTGGATGAAGAAGGAGTCGACTTGGGTTTTGAAAAATGAAAACGAAAACGGGAGTCGCCACCAATCCTTTTTGAGGTGTGATTGGGTCACCTTGAAAAATGTTGTTTTTAATAAATAATTTGATTTTATTAAAACAACGGTTTTGGCCCACGAAATTTAGAAAACGGGTTCGGGAGTCGGTTACGCACGAGGAAGGATTAGCACCCTCGATACGCCCAAAATTGGTACCTAATTGATTACTTAATGTCTTAGTGTCGAAAAACTGAAAACTTTAAGGAAATTTAAAAATACGATCCTTGTATTAAAATGTTGAAAATTTTGGAAAAAAGGGACACGTTCTACGTTAATCGAGAAAGAAAGCATCATATCCAGTAAGTTAGGACACAATGTCTCGAATTCCCGATACGCGAATGAATGTCAAAATTTACTTATTTAAAAGATGTTTAATTATCTTGGATTAAAAAAGGGATCACGACCAGTAAGTTAGGACACGATCCTTTTTAAATTTTCGAGATCATTTAAAACTTTGGTTAAAAAAAACTCACGATTTAGATTTATCGTGAAAATCGAAACCAGAAGTTAGGTACGACCTTCTCGAGTCTAAACATGAAATTTTGTTTATTCAAAAGTCATAATTTATACATTGAATGAAAAATAATTTAACGCGTAATAGTAGAAATAAAACACGATGTTAATGCTCGTAACAAAACAATAATAAATTCGATAATGTAAGTATGAATAATACGATTAACAACAAATAAAAGATAAATAAATAAAAACGAATTAAACATGCAAAAGAATAAGCAAATAAACTATTCAATGAAAGTGGGCATAAATAAATAAAAGAAAGTAAACACCATGCAAAATAACGAAACCACAAAAGAAATAAAATATATAAATACATGTATATATATTTTAGAATTATGAAAATATAGAATATATTTAAAAATATGTATACGTATATCTATGTGTAATTAAATACGTAGAAATAGATATAGGTATGTGTAAGTATGAGAAATGAAATATAAAATATATTTATAATAACTTTAAAATGTATGTGTATAGGTATTAGGAAAATGTATATATTCACACACAAAAAATAAAATAAAATAAAATATGTACACATATATATTATAAAAGTATGCGTTTGTATATATAAATATATAACAAGAATTTTAAAATTAAAAGAGTATAATAATAATAATAATAATAATAATAATAATAATAATAATTTGAAAACATGAAAAGCTAGAAGTAAATAATAAATAATAAAAGATACAGTAAGATAAAAATATATATAAAAACTAAAAACTAAAATATATATATATAATATAATATAATATATAAAAGGTAATGCAAAACTAATTTATATAATAATGATGAATAAATAAATAAATATAAGGGAAAATAAAAACTAATAATAAATAACAATAATAATAATAACATCACATTTATTGATTTAATAATAAAACAAACAAAATAACAAAAAAAGGGCTAAATTAGATATTAAAACAAAATTTGGGGCCAAATCTATAAATAAATAAAAGAGTAAGGACAAAGTTGAGCGCGCGAACAACAAGAAGGGATCAAGAGAGCAATTTTTCCTTCTTTCCCAAAACGCACAGCATCATAGGACCAAATTGTAAAGAAAAATAAACTAATGTGCGAATTTAAAAAAACAAAAGGGTCTTGATTGTAAAATTATTTAAAAGCGGAAGGGCTAAAGTGGAAAATATACCATTGAACGAAAACACGCGGATCCCCCCTGGAGCGGGTCGGGTTCTGCTATGGTCAGGGCAAAAGCAGGCGCCGCTTTGGTGCTCGAGAAGGCCGCCCAAAACGACGCTGCTTTTGAAGCTTATTTAAGCTAAATTTTTTTCAAAATTTTCATTCTTCCCTTCTTTTCTCCAAAAAATTTCTGAAAATGCTCTCAATTCCTCCCCATTTCGAACCGCCTTAATCAGTGAATAAAGAAACAACCTGCCATGGCCTTGTTAAGACCGCCACCGTACACCAGTGGTGAAAAATTCAAAAGGTATTTTTTTTGCTTTTTTTATATGTTATAAATATATAGTTTTAAAAAAATAAAAGAAACAAAATAGAATGCAAATAGTTTCGAAAAGAGAAAAAAATAAAGAAAGAAAAATAGAAAAGAAAATAGATATACCGAAAAAGGGTTTTTGAATCTGCTTTTTTTTTATTTCTTCCAATCGTGAAAGAGTGGCCGAACCCCATTGTTTTACAATCATTGGTTTTTATAACCGAGAGCAAAGAGAAAAAAAGAAAAAAAAATCCCCCCGATTTTGTGGTCTGTTTCTGTCTTCCTTGTTGTTTCTTCTCTGCAGGTGCAAGTGGCGATGGGATGGTGGCAGGTGCGGCGCGACAGTGGCGGTGGCAGAGGGCCAAAAGTCGTCTGAGCTAGGGATAGGGGGCTGCGGCACTAGGGTTTCTTTTCTGAAACCCTAGGCAGATTTTTTTTGAAAGATGGGCTTATTGGGCTGTTTGGGCTTTAGGTTAGGCTAGTTGGGTATTGGGTTGCTGATTAGTGGTAAATGGGCCTTTAGATGGGTTAGGTTTGTTGGGTCTGGGTAGTTTTAGGTGGGCATTGGTTTGGGTAGTGGGCAAAATTGAGTTGTACACTATGCATAAGTTGCGTATTTAATTCCTATACTGAATGTATTCCAATTTGGTCAATTAGGCCCTATGATATTAGAATTTTAAATTTTCAATCATGAGCCAAATGGTAGACATTACATTCATTAAGTTACATTTTGCTAGTTCTAAAATTGTATGAGAAAAATAGATTATCACAAGTATAATGTCATGTCAATTTGGTATTTTCAAATAATACTCATAAATATGTCACAAATAGATTTAACGACTATTGTTTGAATCAGATTGAAATTTAAAAATTCAAGAAGTATAGAGACTAAAATGATTAAATTGATAATAAAGACCAAACCTATAACTTACGATATTATGGGACCAATAACAAAATTAGCCTAATTAATTTTGTATTACAATTTTTAATTAATTTTTATTGCAATTTTTTCAGATTCTTGAAATCAAGAATGGAAAATTCTCTAATTCATTTCGATGGCAAGCACATTTCGATCATTCAATTGCAAATGGTAAGAATTCTTTTAATATATTTAATCTAATCTAATTTAATTATTTTGTTGTTATATTGAAATTTAAGACTTTGTATTTTTTTATAATTAGTCGGAAAATTGGATTTTGGGGACGTATATTCGCAATCTATCCGCTCCTCCATCGTCATTAATTGAACCATACTTAAGAGAGGTGAGATTTTTGCACGCCGCCCTGCATGGGTAGGGAATGTTAATTGGACCCACACTTGTAAGCACATTGGTGGAAAAATGGAGACCCAAGACACACGCATTTCATCCTCCATGCGGCAAGTGAAATATCACACTCGAGAACGTGCAGTTACAGCTCGAGTTACTGGTGGATGAGCTGCTAGTGACTGGGTCAGTTGTCACTGCCGATTGGAGAGATATATGCGAGCAATTTTTTGGGAAGGTTCCGAACACAATTTATGGAGTCCAGATAGATATGAATTAGTTAAAAAGATATTTTGTTTGGCTCGATGTAGAATCAAGTGAAATTGAAAGATAACAACACGCTCGGATGTATATCCTTTGGATCATCGGGGGTCTCCTAATACCCGATAAATTTAAAATCTTGTTCATTTAAGGTGATTGCTAAAACTTGAGGACTTAAAGAAGTAGACCGACTCAATTGGGGGTTAGTTGTGTTGGCGATATTGTGCCAGGAGATGTGTTGGGCGATACAACCACAAAAAATTAAAGTTTGTGGTTGCATGCTCTTACTGCAACCATGGGCATGGTATTGGTTGTCATTTTTACGTCCTTGAGTGGACTACCCTTATACATTCTCACCCGTGACAATATAAAATTCATTATATAATATATTTATCATAATAAAATTATTTAAAATTTAAATTATTATATTAACATAATATTTAAATAGGTGGAACCATGTGCCGAGTTATGTGGGACTACCAGATGAGCTTCAAGATATATAGCTCCTGTTAGATCAACGATCGAAAGTGGATGTATGTATTTTTAAATTTCCAATTATATAATATTAACGTAGTTTATGTTGAAATTAATAGTAAATATATAATTAAAATTATTATTGTATTATAGTTTGAACGGATGTCATACTCCGATCCGAGAATTCAAGCATACTTCTTGTCCAAATTGGGTGAATCCTAACATTTGGCACATAAAGGTGCCATTAATAGTGTATGCTACAATGGAGATGTAAAAATTTGATAAAGTTATACATCAAAGATCTGCACAATATTGACTTTCGGGGGAGAACCAATGAAAGTTGGGTTACATTCCATGTGCAATATATCAATATTTGGAACCATAGGTACGACTTTATACCTAATTGTGAACCCATTATCGCTCGAGAATTAGCCTATGGTTCGGAGTACATGCCATTACGGGTGTTAAAACGATTAACCGAACGGTTAACTGAACCGAACTAGTATTAACCTGTTGGCTCTGGTGCCTTAAGTGTAATATTTTTATCAATATACAACTGTAATTTTTCCGAACAAATTGGTTAATAAAACAAATTCATTGATTACATTAATATAATTTTTATAATTGTCCTCTCATGGTTTTTGCACGCAAAGCAAAATGGAAGCAAATGTTTCTTATTAGTTGTCTAATGTTTAACTAATACTAAGCAATATTACGTGGTCAGATTGTAGTACAAAAGGACAGCTTGTATTAGTAGATGAACCTAAACATTACTTAGTCTAATAGGAAATAAACAAACTGGTTGAAAGAATAATATGTCATCTATCAAGCCCAATTGGGGAGATGTCTTGTCTTGAGCATCGAAGCGGATGATTCCTACAAAATAAAGACATAGATATGACTAACTCCCAGAAGCTTGTATTAGTAGGCAGCACAACGGATGACTCCTAGAAGGTAGGACCCAAGCAGAATAGATCCTGAATCTGTTTATGGGTTTATTCACTTGTTATGTTCATAGTGTGGTATACCTAAATCCTAAGTGGAAGGGGAACTACGTATGCCTGACTCATACACTTTGATGTAAGTAAAAGCCTGAGTTCAAATAGATAAGGAATCGAAAGCTGGTGCATTGAGTGTACGACTTCCGTAGTATGTAGCGTCATTCACAACAGTGGAATTCATATCCCAAAACATAGTAAATGATATCCTCTCATTGACATTACATGATTGATGAAATGTAAACATGGTCACGGGTCATCCATCTTTGTGATGGATGACTTGATCACTATTTGATGGTGATTGACTTTTCATGAAGGAAGATGTAATGGTTACCATGAGATAAAATAAGACATATTGAGAGAACGTATATTATCCCAAAGAGATCAATGATATCCTATGAGGGTAGCACACTAATGACAAGGTCATTGGACGAGTACTTAATAGTTGCTTTTGTAATGATATGTCATTGGGAAGAGCTCAATCATGATAT
Organism: Gossypium raimondii; assembly: GCF_025698545.1. NCBI lineage: Eukaryota > Viridiplantae > Streptophyta > Magnoliopsida > Malvales > Malvaceae > Gossypium > Gossypium raimondii. The sequence continues at coordinate 54,025,447 of NC_068570.1, read as the reverse complement.
TATAGTGGAATGACTTTGTGACTAAATGAGTTTATAATTAATAGGAAAAAAGCCGGAACTTAATTATAAATCATTTGAGCCTTAACTACATATGTCCAACTGGTCCCTCCAGTAGCTCGTTGAAATTAGAAATGAATTGCGTGTTTGAATAGAAATGAACAGAATGAATAGAAAAAGAGAAATGAGAAACATTCAGGAATGATTATGGTTTTCTTTGAAATGGAGAAATAGAATCATTTGGAAATGGATGTAGGTTTTCAAAAATGGAAATGAAAATGAAATGGAAATAGAAATTTGCAATCATATATAGGATTACTTAAAAAATTATGAAAGAATGAGTTTATGTTTCTGGACTGTTTAGAAGCCTGAAAATGAAAATAAATCATTCGGTCATAGTGAACATGTTGAGTTGTGACATATTAAACATAATCGTCAAAGTTTTACCAATGGTAAACTCGTAAAAATTTTGTTGAGGGTAAACTAGGGATGATAAATTTGTTTTTATATATAAACATTAATGTTTATTTAAGGAAATAGAAAAATTGGGTTGGGTTGGATCATATTACAGAGTACTGGGTCACAAAAAGGTCTAGGAAGTACTCTTAATTGGACCTGATGTGAGAGAGGCTTAAAACCCTTCATCTAACATGAAGAGGGTAACAACCCTAGTAGAAATACAATTGTGAGTAGTTCACCCCTCTCCTACTCTAAGTAGGATGTTATTTTTCTATTTAAAATATACTTCTACAACTCTACAAGGGTTCTACCTTCTCTTCCTATAAATAGATGGCACCAGTAGAACTATTTAAACAATTTTTGAGAGATTGTTATTCTACCAAAAAATAAAGAGAATTTATTCTCAACTTTTAAATATATTTTTCCAGAATATAGGTTTTATCAATTTTTATTAAAAAAGAGAGAATTTCTGTTTTCACCCCCAAAAGGAAAACTTTTTCAAGTTCTGTGTTTTAGTTTAATTGGTTCAAGCCCACACTCGAAGCAGTTCGTGGTACGAGAATAACAGAGAAGATTGTTTGGTTGAAAGCTGGAAAACACCAAAGATCTACTTATCCGAAAATGCAGGTACGTATTTGGTTAAAGTTTACTGCTATAAATATCATAAACATGATCCCCTCTTAAGTAGCGCCTCACTACTATAACTTTTGAGAATTACTTGCCTTTACTCCAAACCACTTCCAATTCATCAAACACCGCCCACAACTCCAAATGGAGAACCGATGTGATTCAAAAATCTTGCAAAACCCAATAATAAAAAAAATTAGTGATAAATATATAAACTTGAATAATTGATTTTTGTTAATACTTTACATATAAATTATTTTTATTGATTTTTAAGTCAACAATTTAACATCAATATTAAGTACTATTAGTCAATCAAATTAAGGTATCAATTTACATAAAGCACAATAATTGAATTTGAACAAATCAAGTAAAAGGACTTCATTGTTGATTTTCAAAAGTCAAAAGACAAAGATTCATTGTATTATTTACAAAACAAAATAGACACACATATATGAATATCAATATGATAATAATATCCCTTTCTCTTGTACAAATATTCACCCTGCTTTTACATCAAACAAAATATAAGCAAAGCTTTAGTATTTATGTTACAGTTTAGTGGGAGGGTGTTAACGCCACAACTCGAGTCCTACACTTTGAGATGCCAACACAAATGACTTTCAACATATTAAACTTCGGAGCATCGTAAAACACCGATTCACTTGTCAATTTCTTAATGATCCAAAGATCGACAACCTTAAAATTTTGTTCTTGGTTATAGTTAGGCTTAGCTCCACCTACACATGTTTGCTTATTGAAAGATGCTCCATTTTAAATACATCCCCTCTGAATAAAATTTCCATAAACCTTTCTCCTTTTCTCCATGTAACCTCTTTGTTCCCAACATCATTCGGAGCAACGAAAAAATTGGCCTCACTCTTGATGCTAGGGCTCATGCTACCACCGATGGCATATTGTTCCCACCCTTGGTAGAAATTGTTCGCTACGTATGCATATCCATGGCGAACTCTGCAATATAATTTAATATATAAAAACTGCAGATAATTCATGTAAATATGCATTAAAAAACATGGAGCTCACCGATCCATAATTATTATTTACCTTGGCATTCTTTGGTTGCAGTTAGGTCCGAAATGGTTGAAAATGACAGTGACCTTCATGTTTTTGTCTCTCAAATGACCATCGTCGTGTCCGAGGAGCATAGCTTTGTCTTGGTTCCTGAACCAGTTGTTCGATACGGTGATGTTGGTGGAACCGCGAGTGACATCGAGGAGGCCGTCCTGGCACTCATGCAATGTGTTATGATCGATCCACACTTTTCTTGTGGTGACCAATCTTATAGCGTCTCCATCCATTTGGCCTAAAGGGATCACCTTCGCGTTTGGACCCATCACAGTGCTAGGTGGTTGGGCCTTGCAATGGTGGATGTGAAGCCCATGGATGATTATATCGGTCGCTTGGTACACCAATAGACATCCAGCGCCAGTTATGTGGACATCGACGCCACGACCGTCAATGGCAGTGAAGCTGCTTAAAAGAAGTGGTCTTTGGAGTGTGATGGTCATGCTATTTTTGAATGTGATCCATACTTTTCCTTTGATCATTGTTGTTCCATAACGAAGGGTCCCTGATTTAGGACTCAAAGGGTCGTCGGAAGGATCAATAACCTTGTATTTCACGACGTCTTTACCAATGTTGTTGATCATTTTACCGACAAAACCGACGGAGCATTTGGCTAATTGTTGTCGTTGACTTCGCCAAAGAGGGTTCCGTCTCCAACATTTATCAATTACATTCATATTAGCCAAACTCGAACTCGGACTTGCCATTAGAATGACCATGAAAAGGGCTAATGTGAAGCAACATGATAATGTTGTTGCCATTTTGTACTCGCTTTTTGAGTGGAAGATGGAAGAATAATGAGAGATTATTGATGGATTTATATTGCAAAAAAATTACCAAATTTGAGAGTTAAAAAATGTGTTCATAATGTTACAAGGTGAATGTTATTGTTGTTTTTATTGAATGCAAATAGTTTGGGCTACTTTGTTAGCAACTAACTTGTTTTTTGTTGAGACAAAAATTGTTCATTTGTTTATTTTGGTGAATTTTACTAGTGGTTATTGTACTATGCATAAGTTGCATATTTAATCCCAGGTATTCTAATTTGGTCAATTAATTCATGTGGTTTTAGAATTTTAAATTTCAATCACGAACCAAATGGTAAACGATACATTTATTATTAAGTTATATTTTGCTATTTCTAAAATTGTATGTGACAAATAGATTATCACAAGTATAATGTCATGTCAATTTATTATTTTCACACAATACTGTAAACATGTCACAAATGGATTTAATGACTACCCTTTGAATCGGGATTGAAATTTAGATATTCAAAAGTATAGATTAAACCTATAACTTACATAAATCACGAACCAAATGGTAGACATTACATTCATTAAGTTATATTTTGCTATTTCTAAAATTGTATGTGACAAATAGATTATCACAAGTATAATATCATGTCAATTTGTTATTTTCACATAATACCCATAAACATGTCACAAATAGATTTAACAACTATCGTTTCAATTAGAATTGAAATTTAAATTTTCAAAAGTATAGATTAAACCTATAACTTACATATATCATGAGACCAATAACAAAATTAGGCCTAATGGATTTTTTTTATAACAAGCCTAATGGATTTAAATGTTACTGTCTGTGTCAAAAGTTTCAAAATTTAAATTGACTTAATTAAAATATAATAACTAAATTTATAATTTAAGCATAGTATATGGAGTAATAGCAAAATTGATTTTTTTATAAAATGTTCTTTGCTTTGTACTCACAAAGAAAAGAGTGTGCTTAGGGTTATTTCATTACTCAAGGTAAAAATATATGTGGTCAAGTTTGAGAGTTAGTTTCATTAAAAATAACATTTTGATACTTCTTAACTTAAAATTTAATTATTACAATTATTTGTATTTTCTATCCAAATTTACTAACTATCAAATATATTTATTCGAGTGTATGATTAAGTTCATAATAATTTCAAGGTGGTATGATTAAATGAATATATTGATGGTAAATTTTGTAAAATGTAATAATATTTAAAATCTCCGCATAAAAAATCTAGCTTGGTTTTATGTTCACAATTTTAACAAGAGTGTCCAAATTAATTAAATTATATATTGTGAGTGTCTAAATTGCTAATTTAATATAAATTAAGAAATAGTAGTGGCGGTGAGATTAATGTTATGGTTGCATGATCAATTTTGGACTTAATATAGATTTCACTTGGTACCGGCTCAAGCTTAACCTCCCATTGCCATTGTAACCAAAGGCAAATTTGTCGGGATAGGTAGAGGATTTGGGCCCAATATTTGAAAATTTTCAATTTAGCCTCTTTATAAATCGAGAAATTATAAATTAATATTTTTAGTGAAATTGTACTTTAACCTTAAAAGAATGAAAATTTTGTAAAACAATCCTCTTATAAATAAAAATATATATAAATTAATATATAATAAAATTCCACTTTAACCTCCCTAAAATGAAAAAAGTTATTTAATCACTTTAGAAACAATGAAATTATAAATTAATGCATAATAAACTTATATTTTGGATCTATGAAAATTATAATTAAATTTCCAACTTGTTAAAAAATTTGAATTTGCCATTGGTTGTGGCTATAACTACATATTAACACGCCATACCAATGAACAAACATGTCCTCCACTTGAGCAAATACCGCTACTATCACTCTAGAATTACGACTTTACTCCAAATTAGAGTTGTTCATGGTCGGGTTGGGCCAACCCAAAAATGAGAGGGTTTGTGCAAAAATTGGTTCAAAACGGGCTTAGGCAAAAAAAAGACCCGCTTTAAAAATGAGATAGGCCTCGGGTAAGGTTTTGGCCCGACCCAACCCAACCCAAATTTTCAAAAAAAAGCCTTGCTGTTTTCCACGCTTTCTTCGTTGTTTTCCCACTATTTTGCTACCATTTCACTACTATGTTACTACTATTTTGTTGTTAACGTTTGGATATTGTATAACACTTGTTTTATTGTTAATTTTGCTACTATTTTAGAGTCATTTGCTTGTTAAGTTGCACTTATCTTAGTATTGTTTAAATATAAAAACTTTTTTTTAACTCATTTTCAATTTGTTAGAAAACTTTTATTTTAATATTTTTAATGTATTTGGTGTATTATATTTTTAAATTTTTTATATAAAAATAAAATTAAAAAAATAATATGGGTCAAACCAGACCAAGCTTGAGTTTTAACATTTTTATCCAGATCAAACTTGGACAAAAAATCTAAGCTACTTTTTAGGGATCCAACCCGACCCTAAAGTTTTGTTAGTCCCAGCCATGTACAACTCTCCTCCAAACCACTTCCAATCCATCAAACACCGCCCATAATTCCAAATGGAGAACCAATGTGATGCCAAAATCTTGCTAAACCCAATAATCAAAAAATTAGTGATAAATATAAATGTGAATGGTTGATTTCAAAATAAGTTATGAATTTACATAAAGCACAATAATTGAATTTTAAAAAATTAAAATAAGAGGACTTCTTTGTGGATTTCTATAAAGTCAAAAAAGATGGAGATTCATTTATTATTTACAAAATAAAACAGACACATATATAAATATCAATATGATAATAATATCCCCTTTCTCTTGTACAAATAATCACCCTTTTTTTACATCAAACAAAATATAAGTAAAGCATTAGCATTTACTTTACAATTTAGTGGGAAGGATGTTAACGTCACAACTCGAGTCCTACTCTTTGAGAAGCCAACACAAATTACTTTCAACATATTAAACTTCTGGAGCATCGTAAAACACCAGATTCACTTGTCAATTCCTTAACAGATCCAGCATCGACAACTTTAAAATTTTGTTCTTGGTTATAGTTAGGCTTAGCTCCACCTACACATGTTTGCTTACTAAAAGATGCTCCATTTTTAAATACATCCCGCTTGAATAAAATTTCCATAAACCTTTCTCTCTTTTCTCCATGTTACCTCTTTGTTCCCAACATCATTAGGAGCGATGAAAAAATTGGCTTCACTCTTGATGCTAGGGCTCATGCTACCACCAATGGCATATTGTTCCCACCCTTGGTAGAAATTGTTCGCTACGTGTGCATATCCATGGCGAACTCTGCAATATAATTTAATATATAAAAACTTCAGATAATTCATGTAAATATGAATTAAAAAACATGGAGCTCACCAATCCATAATTATTATTTACCTTGGCATTCTTTGGTTGCAGTTAGGTCCAAAATGGTTGAAAATGACAGTGACCTTTATGTTTTTGTCTCTCAAATGACCATCGTCATGTCCGAGGAGCATAACTTTGTCTTGGTTCCTAAACCAGTTGTTCGACACGGTGATGTTGGTGGAACCGCGAGTGACATCGAGGAGGCCATCTTGGCACTCATACAATGTGTTATGATCAATCCACACTTTTCTTGCGGTGACCAATCTTATAGCGTCTCCATCCATTTGGCCTAAAGGGATCACCTTCGCATTTGGACCCATCACAGTGCTAGGTGGTTGGGCCTTGCAATGGTGGATGCGAAGCCCATGGATGATTATATCGGTCGCTTGGTACACCAGCAAGCAGCCAGCGCCAGTTATGTGGACATCGACGCCACGACCGTCGATGGTAGTGAAGCTGCTTAAAAGAAGTGGTCTTTGGAGTGTGATGGTCATGCTATTTTTGAATGTGATCCATACTTTTCCTTTGATCATTGTGGTTCCATAACGAAGGGTCCCTGATTTAGGACTCAAAGGGTCGTCAGAAGGATCTGTAACCTTGTATTTCACGACGTCTTTACCAATGTTGTTGATCATTTTGCCAGCAAAACCGACAGAGCATTTGGCCAATTGTTGTCGTTGACTTCGCCAAAGAGGGTTCCCTCTCCAACATTTATCGATTACATTCATATTAGCCAAACTCAAACTAGGACTTGCCATTAGAATGGCCATGAAAACGGCCAATGTGAAGCAACAAGATAATGTTGTAGCCATTGTTGTACTCTTTTCTTGAGTGGAAGATGGAAGAATAAGGAGAGATTATTGATGGTTTTATACAGCAAAAAAATTGCCGAATTTGAGAGTTAAAAAATTTGTTCATAATGTTACAAGGTGAATGTTATTGTTGTTTTTATTGGATGCAAATAGTTTGGGCTGCTTTGTTAGTAACTAATTGCTTTTTTGTTGAGACAAAAAATTGTTCATTTGTTTATTTTTAGTGAACTTTTACTAGTGGTCATTGTACTATGCATAAGTTGCGTATTTAATTCCTATAATGAGTGTATTCTAATTTGTTCAATTAGGCTCTATGATTTTAGAATTTTAAAATTTCAATCATGAACCAAATGGTAGACATTACATTTATTATTAAGTTATATTTTGCTATTTCTAAAATTGTACATGACAAATAGATTATCACAAGTATAATGTCATGTCAATTTGTTATTTTCACATAATACTCGTAAACATGTCACAAATGGATTTAATGACTACCCTTTGAATCAGATTGAAATTTAAATATTTAAAAAGTATAGAGACTAAAATGATTAAATTGCTAATAAAGACTATTTTAATATTTTACTCTTTATCATTCTATTTGATAAGGAATAAATAAGTTAAGCTTCAACAAATCGAATTTATCAATTCAACCAATTAAATTAAAAATCGATATATAATTCAATCCGACATGTAATACAAACTAAAAATTTAAAGATCCAATGAAAGATTAAATCGATTAAAAATTCAAATTTAAGTTTATTTTTAAGTTCTATAATGATTTTTGAACATATAACTGATGTTGTTGGTGATTCTTTACCCCAGCAAGATGAAGATTTAGATTCAGCACATCGACAAGCTGATGCTCATGATATCAACACTCATCCTATGATTACAAGAGGCAAATCAGGTACTGTTAAGCTAGAACTTCATGTGTATAATGCTACTAATATTCCTTTTGATCCTGCAAATGTTCATGTAGCCATGAGGTATCTACAATGGCAGCAAGCCATACATGCTGAGCTAGATGCCTTGCAAAAGAATAAAACTTGGGATTTAATTCCCTTACTAGAAAATCAAAAAGTTGTTGGCTGTCGATGGTTGTTTAAAGTTGAGAAAAAAGCTAATGGCACGGTTAATCGCTATAAAGTTCAACTGGTGGCCAAGGGATATGCACAGAAAGCTGGATTTGACTATCAAGATACATTCAGTCCCGTGGCAGAGACATGCACTGTTCACACTCATTGCTTTAGCTTTTAATCATCAATGGCAGCTGAGGCAAGTAGATGTTAACAATGCCTTCTTGAACGGGGAGCTTCTTGAGGAAGTATATATGACCCAACCCCCTAGATTTGAGCAATATGATGATACTGGCAACTCTCTAGTGTGTAGATTGAAAAAAAGCTCTCTATGAGCATAAACAAGCTGATGTTTACTACTTCTGTAGTTGACCCTTCTTTGTTCATTTGAAGACATAATGATGCTTGCATATTTTGTTTAGTATATGTCGATGACATTATACTGATTGGAGATTGTTTTCACACTATTGATGAAGTTATAAGGGATTTGAATCAGGAGTTTTCATTGAAAAACTTAGGAGAATTGAATTATTTCTTGGGTATCGAGGTTCATAGACAAGTACTCTTCACTTGTCACAAAAGAAGTATATCACTGAGCTCTTGCAAAAAGCTGAGCCGAAAAGTTCCTAGTCTGTTTCCACTTCAATGATCACATCTCCCACCTTGTCTGCTTCAGATGGTCAACCTTTATCTGCTGACAAGGTTGTGAAGTAAAAATGTATTGTTGGTGGTCTACAATATGTATGTTTGAACAGACCAGATATTAAATTTGCCGTGAATAAAATCAGTCAGTACATGCAAGCTCCAACTGATAAGCATTGGTAGGCAGTGAAGTGATTGCAGAGAAATCTACAAGGGACATTGTCTCATGGTCTTCTGTTTTACACCTGCTACGAAACTTACCCTAACAACCTTTGTGAGTCTGATTGGGGTAGTTCTATTAAGGATCGGAGATCTACTTTAGGGTTTTGCATTTATTTGGGAGGAAACCTTGTTGGTTGGTCCTCCAAGAAGCAGCATCTGGTTGCTCGCTCCCCTTCAGATGTTAAGTATGGCAACATTGCAAATGCTGTTGCTGACATTGCGTGGTTTGTTTCCTTATTGTCTGAGCTTAGAGAACCAGTAATTGGAACACCAACCATCTGGTGTGAATTACAAAAATAGTATTATGCATTCTTGAATGAAACTTGTTATGCTACTTGTTATCACTGCCTAAAATCCAAAGGGTTTGGCCCGGATTCTATCGAGCTCACATGATAATAGATGTTTGCAGGATGGGTACCTACATTCTCCTGCGAAGCCAGACGTGAGGTCGTGCATGGGACCACATAAATACGTGTTAAGTCTAGAATAAAATACGTGTTGACATGTATGAGACGTACCTAATATATCATATCAATGAACAATACCTATATCATATAAAAAGACAAACATTACCATCTAAGAGGAACAGAAAAAAACACTCAACAAACTTTTAATTATTAAAATAATTATTACAAACATGTTGTTTTTTGTCATAAACTTCAATCACAAAATATATTACTCTAATTATCCATTGTTATTTTTACTACCTTAAACAAACACAAAATTATGCATAATAAAATTAAATATTTGGCTGAAATTCTTTAAAAATACTTTTAAAGTTATAACCATTTTATATAAAAATTAATTAGGGTAAACTACAAAAATAGTCATTTTTATTTGACTCAGATTACATTTTAGTTATATTTGAATTGTTATGTTTTAGTCACTTATATTATCATTTTATTACGAAGTAATCACTCTACCGTTAAGCTTCGTTACCTCCTAACGGAAATCCTACGTGACAGTTCAAATGGGTTTTAAATGCCAACTTGGATGTCCAATTGGGATGAGAATAATTTTTTCAGTCAAAATAAAAAATAAAACTAAAAGAAAAAGAAGACGAACGGTTTTTATTTTCCAGTTCATGGTATAATTAATTTAATTTCAATTAATTAAATTTATTTAATTAAAAACCCATTCTTGTCTCAGTTAAACATCCAAGTTACCATTTAAAACTCATTTGGACTGCCACATAGGATTGCCGTTAGAGAGGTAACGGAGCTTAACAGAAAAATGACCACTTCGTAACAAAACGATAACATAAGTGACTAAAACTTAACATTTTCAAACATAAATGACTAAAATGTAATATGAGAGAAATAAAAATAACTATTTTTATAGTTTACCCAATTAATTAAATTCTATAAAATCAAAATTTTCCATAAAATGGATTTCTTGAAGGTACCAAAATATAACTTGGGTTATATTTAAATTTAAAATAATTATGATTATAAACCAAAATGGCCTTGTGATCTTTAGAGGCCTAGACCAAACAAGCCCTTGTTATTTTGGTTTGGGCCAAGACCAAACAAGGCCTTGTTTTATGTTCCATGAAAATCTGCTAAAAACCTTTTTTCTTTTCGGACAACAAACAAACAAACAAAAAGATCTGTAATTTTTTTTCGAAATAAAGAACAATTTTCCTTTTTTGCACAAACAGAGTTACATTTATAATTATAATAATTCATAGTTATTTGTAAGAAAAAAATGGCTTCCTCTAGTCCTCGTACTGTTGAAGAGATCTTCAAAGACTACAACGCTCGACACTCCGCTCTTGTTCGTGCTCTCACTTACGGTATTCTTTTTCTCTCTTTTTCTGTAAACCCTAATTTCCATTTTGGGTTTTATTAATTTGTTCATGGTTTTCCGTGCGGGTTGGATCAGATGTAGATGATTTCTACTCGCAATGCGATCCAGGTCAGTTTGGGTATTTTAATTCCTTTTTTTCCAGTTTTTCTATTTATGTTTGGTTGCCGAGAAAGTTGACTAGAAAATTGAGATGGAAATTCTTTTTTGCTTGTGGTGCGTTTAATTTTGGAGTTAACTGAGTAGTCTCTATGTGATGGAATTGGATTCGGTTCGATTTCGAAGCTGAACTTCCCTTAACCGTTTCAAGTTTTCTGCTTTTTCATAGGCCATTAGATTTTCAATCTTTGTCTTGACGGGCTTCTCAAGTAAATTTCAAATGAGTTGCTTTTTAGTGCGTGTGTGTGTGTGCCTTTGGGTTGTCGTTTTTATGTCTGCTATTCAATCTAGATGCAGATTTGTTTTCTTTTTGCCTTTGAGACTGCTTGAATTTGTGTTTGGGTACCGAGAAAAGATAGGAATTTATTCAGATTCAATACATATTTCCTGCATTTTCTTTTAGGTACCAAATTGAGCATTCAGTCCAAGTTTCTGCTTTCCATAGGCTCCCAAATTTGCGATTTTGAGTGCTTCTTTTGAAAATTTTTAATTGAAGTTTTCTTTCTTGTCTTTGAGGTTGCTAGAGTTTTTGTTTGGGTACTAAGAAAATATGGTAATTTATTCATACCAGTTACATTTTTTTCCCGCATTTTCCTTTAGATACCAAATTGAGCAGCCATGAACTCCAAGATCTGCTTTCCATAGGCTCTTGAATTTGCAGTTTTTAGTGCAGCTTTTAAACTTATTTTAATTTGTTGTTGCTCAGATAAGGAGAACTTGTGTTTGTATGGTCACCCGAATGAGGCATGGGAGGTAGCTTTGCCGGCAGAGGAAGTTCCACCCGAGCTCCCTGAGCCGGCCTTGGGCATTAATTTTGCAAGAGATGGGATGAACCGCAAAGACTGGCTTTCGCTGGTTGCTGTGCATAGTGATTGTTGGTTGCTCTCTGTGGCTTTCTACTTTGGGGCTCGACTTAATCGTAATGAGAGGTACACTATTCTGGCATCTGTCTTTTCTCCATGTGAACTGTAGATTTACCATTGTGCATTGAGATTGTCTTTATGATCCATCTCTTCCCTCTTGCGCTATGCTGTTATATATCTTATTCATACTGAAATATGAATGTCTATAACTTGACATAAAACGAAGAAAAAAAATTAGGAAGGAGACTGGTTGAGCCTGAGTCTCGAGTCTGAAATTTGAAAAATTATCAGTACTGATGTTCATATTGGAATGCTTGACTCTGTTACTCGGACTTAGGTGTGAGTGTCGAATATGTGTATATATCTGAGATGGGTATGCAGTGGCAGATTTTGGCATTTGATGTTGTGATAGGATTATAAATCACTAGTTTTGTGCCTTTCACTCCACAGAAAGCGATTATTTAGCATGATAAACGATCTTCCCACCATCTTTGAAGTTGTTACTGGAAGGAAGCAGGTCAAAGACAAACCCACAGTAGAGAGCGGAAACAAATCACGAAATAGCACTAAGGTGAATGATGAATGCAGTTCGAACTGTTAATCAGAACTCTGTATCATCGTTTTTGCTTGCTTGGTTTTTGTATTTATCATTCCACCTTTTGCCTTTCAGAGGTCACTCGATGGGCAGCCGAGAAGCAATCCTAAGATAGCTGATAATAGTTACGAGGAGGATGAAGAAGAGCAGGGCGATACCTTTTGTGGGATCTGCGGGGGAGGATACAATTCCGATGAGTTTTGGATTGGTTGTGACAACTGTGAACGGTGGTACCATGGAAAGTGTGTGAAGATAACACCAGCGAAGGCAGAAATGATTAAGTTTTACAACTGTCCTTTGTGCCAAAAGAAGGTAAGGCAATAGCCGTCAATGGAGGGATTAACCCTGATTGGTTTTATTCACTGATGTTGTTGTAAAGCAGCTATGGGCAAATGAGTGCGTAATTCTGTTGTTACTGGCCTATCCTCCCTAGAATCGCAAGCCAGTCGCTTTGGTGCTTTAGGTACATGAATAACATGTAGTGGCATACAAAATGAATGATGCATAGGCTTTACGTTTGTGTTCGGTTTTCATGTTTCGGAATTGTGTGGATACTTAGTTGCTTTTAAGTCCAAATGACTGATCCAATTCCCAATCGATTAGGTTTTATGTACAAGAGAAACATCTATCATGTCCAGTTTAAATACTTTCTCTTTTCCCCTATTGAAATTTCCCATTTCCTTTCAGTAATGTGCTATATATTAACTTCCTATGTTCTTTTCTTTTGAATACAAAAATACTCAATCTGGAGTTCGTTGCATATATTGGAATTCGAATTTAGTACTTGCTGGATTTCGTTTTTAAAAAATTTGACTGTCTGAATTAACTGGATTATTTCGGGTTTAAATTGATTTTTCCTTATCGGTGCCCTCAATGATCCTATGTTACCCTGTGCTATTTATTAGGTTATAATCATATTTAAAATGTTTTAATATATAAATAATTTGTGTTGTATATATTTTGATACATTTACATATTCATATTATATTTTTATAATACCTTTTATGTTGTGAAATAAGGATGTAGCCCACAACCATAAACATTAAGAAAAGAAAGAGAAATCATCCCTCCATGTTGTTTGGATAATTCATAAAGATTTTATCGTTTGGATAAAATATTCATGTGCCTTGGAATTTCCAGATTGTTTGGAGTTTGGATAAAATATATATTTAAATTAAAATATTCATGATTTTCGTTTTAAATGTTTTAGCAAATGATAACCATTATACGCAATTAAAAAATGTAGGCTAGCTAAGACCAGAGTGGGCAACTTCAAATAATTGGCGACGGTAGGCATAAGATGTTAAAATAGTATAATTAAGCCTTTCGATTAACCATTTTTGATCCAAGTGACTGTTAATGACAGTTGATTCAATGACAGTTGATTCAACTATCTTAATGCTTATATGGCACTGTTGTTTAAGCGTTTCAATAATGACAAATGCATTAAGTATCAAATATGCACGCTCACCAATGTTTGCAAATTAGTGAAATCCATTTTGCCACCTTTAAAATGATCTTTGTTGACGGGATAATGGCTAATTAATCTCCTCAATTTTGGCTAAGGTTAAACTCAATCACATCAGTAATAACGATTGGTTCCACTAGAAAGCTCGTGATTAGGACATATCATTCAACATGATTGTTGCTTCACCAAACGAGAGTTGAAGGTAAGAGTCTCCTGTCTTTACCTTTTCCAGCAAAGTTGTAAACATCGATGACCCCATTGGAATACGAGGTAGTTGAGATATTTTCAAAAAAAGCTTGTTATAATTATGGCATCTAACTCGAGCATGGTCTTGATTCAACATCAAATAATGCACGTTACTTCAGATTTAAAGATTTTGTTTTTCAACCTAGTAAGTAAGTAAAAAATATATATATTCAATATAATAAAGAATTTAGTGAAAAATAAATACTTGCTTAACTAATAAGATAATAAAAAATACCATATCAACGATTATTAAAGCAATATGATTTTCTTCCCTTAACTGAGCCATGGTAGGGTTGAAAAGATTAATGTTACGATGAAAAAGAAAGATTTGAAGATATTACTTAGGAAGTTGATAATAGTGGGAGGCAACTTTAGCTTGCGTGGAACAAACAAATGAAAACGATAAAAAAATTTCTTGATCCATAGTACGATAAAATTCATTAGAACTAGGTTCACGGTAAATGATGAAATTTTAAATAAATATAAACTCGACACCTATAAATGTCGAACTTAATAGAATGTATTTATCAGGATTATGTTTAAAGTAAACAGTGAAAATTGAAAATGTAATGAACTCAGCAGTCACAGGCACTCAGTTTTACGAAACACATTTATTAAGGTTAGATTTATGAAATTGTTATATTATTTAAATAAAAACTCCACAACCACCTGTACTGACCCTTTTGTATTTATTAGTGCTTAACTCTCACTAGTAAAACTAATTTGGCTAACGGGGTATATAAGCCTCTAAACTTTGGCGAAAAGATCAATCAAGTTATTTTTGTGAAAAATACATTCAATTAAAATTTCAAACTCTCATATTGCATCAATTAGACCATTTCATCAATGCTTTCCATCTTTGATAATTACGCTACAAACGTGACCGTTAATGTTACTGACATGGCGATTTACATCAACTACAATTATTGCAAAAAAATTTTATTCCATGGCCAATTTTAAACTTATTCAAAAAAATTCTTGAAAAAATACAAAATCTAAAATTTAAATATGATTTTGTTGACAATAAAATAAGAGGTCTAGTATTTAAATAAATAATTAAATCCAATTTTGAGATAACACTAAATCCAAAATTTAAAACTAAAGTCAATACAATCTAATCTAAAAAGATTGAACATGAAGCATAAATATATTTCAATTTAAATAAAACTAATCTTTAATCCCTGCTATGCTGGGGTTTCAATTTATATTATTTTATTAAATAATATATTTTTGTTAATCATGAAATTAAATTTAAAACAATTGTTTAAGTTTAGGCATGAATCTTGGATATGAAAGTTAAATAAATTGGGTGGTTCACACCAATGTTCAAATTTTAAATCAATCAAAATAAATGTTGGACTTGAGCTCTTCAAATACATTATTTAAATTAAAAATTAAATTATTATAATATAAATAACGTTTTTTAATAATTTTATTATAAATTTTGATCATTTCCGATATTTTTGACATAATATTTAAAATTATCAATAATCTCTCTTTAACCCATAAATAGGAGGATAATACACTTGAGTGCACTCAAACCCACATCTTCCTACATTGACAACAATGTACATGCCAATCTAAGACTCAATCAATTTTAAAAAACCTTCTATATATTAATGTTTCAGGTAAACTATTTTTTAAAGTAAATCATTATGATAAATTATACATTTACAAAATAATATATGAACCAAAAGAAATTTAAAACCAAAATTTTATATATAAAAATACTAAAAATTATATTTTTATTTTTAAAGGAATAAAAGTACATTTATAGAATGTATAGTTAAATATATCAAAATCTATAGAGAACTAAAATTTTACTTTAAAACTTAAAGCATTATGTGAATAAATAAAAATATAATATATATTTATAAATTTACAATACTATAAATACTTAAATATCATAAAAAAATTAAATAGAAAATTCTCAATTGTTTTTTACTCAATTTTATGGTTAAAATATATCATAGGTCTTTGTACTCTTCTTAAATTTAGAATTTAGTACTTATATTTTATTTTTAAGAATTTAGTCCTTCAAATTTTTAGATTTTAAAATTCAGTTCAACTGTTACACTATTAAGATTATTTTGTGAAATTTAGGTTCATTGCAACGTTATTTTTTCGTTACATTGCTACTAAGTGAGTAATTTTTATTTTAAAATGTCACACCAATAAATTTAATAAAAATAATAGTGTTAACAAATAGACTTAAATTTTGAAATCTGGAAAGTAGAGAACTAAATTTCTGAAAATAAAAGTACAAGGACTAAATTTCAAAATTAAGAAGAGTGCAAATACCTATAACATATTTTAACTTTTTAATCCCAAAACCTTAAAAAACCTAAAGGACAGCTGTCAGATAGATGGGTAGGCAAATTTACAGCTGCACCCAAGTATCTTATCTTTTGGGAAAAACTACAACCATAATCACTTAACTATGGATAAATTTTAGTTTTGGTTACTTTACTATAAAACTAATTATTTGGTCACTAATATTTTGGAAGTTATTTTTTTTGGTCACCCAACCGTTAAGTGACTAATGGAACAGTAACATGACACTTTTTAATTAGTGTAATAATTATTTTAGTTCTCAATTTTATACTTTCTATCAAATTGACCTTATTCTATATAAAAATTATTAAAAATTAAATTTCTTTTTAAAAATGAAATTTATATAAAATAATAAATATATTATAAGTATATATATATATATTGACTAAAAATCGATTGGTTCATTTATTGAAGTAAAGACAAAATACAAGTGAGAAAGTTGTTACAAGTTGTGAGGGTAAGCTTAGAAAACATAGAAACATAAAAGGAAAAATAAATGACTACAAAAACATATACTAAAACAGAAAAAAGAAAAGCAAACTCATCATCTCAAAAAGTGAGCCGTTCAATCTCCCTCGAACTAGAGATTAAACCTCAACTGATAATTCTTCTTCAACCTAACTATAATCTTACCTTGAATAGAACTGAAGCTAAATAAAGTAAAATTAGGGAAGCATTTGTAACACCCCAAACTCGGCCTAAATGTTATGGTTGAATCTTGAGGAATTACATAGGCTTGTTTAGAAACTCTAATGTAACTCTTGAAAATCAGGTGATCTTAAAACTTAGTTTTTGCAAATCTCTTTCTAGTTTTTAGAAAATTCGTGTTTTAATTTATTTATTTTACGGAAAATCATTTAATTGATTACTTTGTTTTGCAGTGGAAATTTTTTAGTATTAAATTTTGAAAATCGTGACTTAACTTGTAAAAATATATAATTTTGCAATTTAAAATAATAATTACTTTTGAAATCAAATCAAAAACGAAAAACAAAGTCCCAAACAGTTACACAGTCTACAAAAGTCCAAAGAAAAGTTTAAAATAGTTTAAAAACATAAAGCGTCTTATTATTAACCAGAAAATCAATCTAAGCTCCTATGTGCCGCCTGATCTTAAGTTTGATGAACTAATTAGTCAGAAAATTTGGGTGAGCTTACAAAGCTTAATATGTAACTCAGCCCATAAAAGTAGAACAGATAGCACAATTCACATATAAGTCAGATACAAAACAGAATACACAGCATGGCATATGATGCAATGCAACATAATTATCATATCAGATATGGATGGCGTGGCATATCAGGCGATGCAACACTTAATACAGAATATATAGAGATCCTACCTCCATCTGCTACACATCATCTCCGTCCATCCCTACACACCAATTAGGGTAATAAATACTCATCCAACCTCACACACCTATAAGTGAACATATGTCACTTTTTAGAATAGTGCAGTCAAGCTGCCAAAAATAGTATGGTAATCCGCCAGAATCAGATAAGTGTGGTCAAGCTACCAGAACAGATATGTGGTTTAAACCACTAGATAAGGTATATCATTAAAATATCAACACTTCTTTCATCACATCATTATCCCACCTCTGCTGCACATGCAATCACTAACCAGATATCCAGATGCACACAAATCATACATGTTATACATATCAGAACATGCTAACATGCTTTCAAAAGTCACACATACAGAAGCAGAATAGCATATTTTATTTATATATAAGTCACACATTTCACAAAACAAACCTTACGAAGTAGCTAACCTCGAAGCGTACATTAAACATGGCTCTACTAAATTTTACTAAAAATGGGCCTACACGCCTGTGTGGCCCACATTACTTACCTGGCCCAGCCTGTGTGGCTCACACAATCTAGCATACGGCCGTGTGGAGTCGACAATAGATTTTTTGGCTTCGTGTTGTTCGCTATTTTTTGAGACAAAAGGTACACACCTTCCTGTTTCTGGAAAACGATAATACGACACACTTCTAAACCCTAAAACTAGTATTTAAAATGGACTAATTAGTATGATATACGAAATCAAATCACTAATTCGGCATTTGGCCTTAAATAGGGCATTGGTCACTTACCTTTGAAAGAAACAGCAGCTTCTATCGACACCTAGACCATCGGAGGAGTCTTTGTCACACGATATTCACCTAAATAGATTCATAGAACCAATTAAAACGAGAATCGTTGAACCACTAAAATCTCCTACCTTGTCCGAAATGAGGTAAAAACCTTAATTCAGAGAGGGGTATATGAAACTTACACAATGATTGAAATATAGTCTACTCGATCAAAAACACCACACGGAATATACGAAAGTCTTTAGGAAAAACAAATAAAATTGACACGATGTTAATTTTACTGCAACAAAAAGAAAGAAAGAAAGAAAGGGGAAAACCAACGAGAGGAAAAAGAATGGAAAAAACTTAGAACGTGAGAGAGAGAGGAATGAGAAAGTGGACGACAGTTTAAGGAGAATTTTGGAAGGGATTTTCTCAATTTTTTTTTAAAACTACCCACTAAATATGTTTGTTATCCATATTAAATTTTTTAAAAATTGAATTTGGCCTAACTACTAACCATATGGGTGGCACACTTAAGGAGAACCAAAAATGATTTTCGTTTTGCACGCACTGTTAGAACGTCGGCACCCTTACGGCACAGCAAAAAATAAAACATCCGGCGATCTTAACCATGGATCCATGTGTGAGGAACGAATCGAGGTGAAATAAAGGTTTCAAAATTACCGAATCTTTATCCTAAATAGACAGTAACGCCTCAGCAACGAGTGATCTGATCTACTATCGAACCAAGTCGCAATCTATCGTGACTCCGGCCTCTAGTAATCCACCCTATTGACAATGAACGAAAGGAATCCCCAAAACTGTTTTGGAGAAGATTTTGCTTTGATGGCTGCTAGACCCCTAAACAAAGAAAAATGGGATTTTATATCTATTTTTAGGGTTTCTAAAAATTAAATAAATATAACAATATTTTTAAACCGAAAATTATAATTACATTAATTATAATAATGATTTCGGTAAACTATATATTTATTTGAATTTATATACGAACCAAAATCATGTTCTCATTATGCGTACAACAACATTATATGTATAATGTATTCGATATTTGATTACCCAATTAAATTAATTCTATAATTAATTTAATTCAAGCGACAACCAAACACATTACCAACTATGTTTTATTCTGTTCATTTCAACTATAGAGTGTGACCCTGTAGGTTCTTATAACGTTAGCAGTAACACTAGAACGATTCCAAAGTTACAAACAACGAGTGGCACCTAGCAATACATCATTGCTACCTAAGTCACAAGAAATCATGATTCGACGTAACATTTTATGATTAACCTTTCATGCAATAATCCTTAAGTCCTTTATATCTGGATTGGACACAAGTCATGGAATAGTCACACTTGTATAGTCCATTCCATGTTCCTTGATATTTTAAGTAGACTATGATATACAAATAAGTATGACATCTCATATCAAGTGGCCTAAGATATTGCTCCCATTATGTAGGAGGGACTTATCCTATATCGATCAACCATATTCCTATACATAGATCGTGGTATATCCAACATCAGTCTTTATAGAACAACCAGTTATGGTGTACGTTTGACTGTATCAAAATATACAACTCACGATGTTGAGATTATGATGATCTCAAGTCTGAGGATCATATACATATTAATCACTATGAGTAATGTTGTGACAATTACATAATAATCCAAGAAACTTACTCATAACGGGTCAGTCCAATATGTTGTTCTCTAACACACATATTCATGCATCGATTTTGACATTCCATATTAATGACAACTCTTTATTATCAATCAACTACATGTTAGTCTTAATGCATTATTGTTGTCCTAGCCAACAATAATACTTGACTAAGGACCTTTTAAGAATAATCATATTATTCTTAGGATATTATTATAAACAATTTATTTATACACACAGAAAAAAAAACTGAAATAATAATGGTAACGCATTATATTAATAAACATGATAAATCAAGTATATTATTACAACCATCTCATGATTGATCTTTGGGCATACTCTATCAATCTCCCACTAGCACTAAGACTAATCACTTATATATCTAATACCAAGCGACTTAGTGTGAAGATTATGCTTCTGCTGTGTCAGAGGCTTGGTCAGGGGATCAATAATGTTATCATCTGTAAGTACTCTGCATATCTCTACATCCCATTGGTCGATAATCTCTCAAAAAGATGGTAGCACCTAAGTATATGTTTGGATCGCTGGTGAGATCTAGGTTCTTTAGCTTGTGCAACGGCTTAATTATTATCACATCGGAGTTCTATAGCATCTAATATGCTAGGCACAACCTCTAGTTCAGTAATGAACTTCTTGATCCAAACCGCTTCCTTTGCTGCCTCACTAGCTGCAATATACTCGACCTCTATTGTAGAATCGGCTACTGTACTTTGCTTTGAACTCTTTCAGCTCACAGCACCACCATTAAGACAAAACACAAAACCTGATTGTGATCGAGAATCGTCCTTATCGGTTTGGAAGCTGGCATCAGTGTAACCTTTTACACTTAACTCTTCCTCACCTCCATATATTAAGAACGTATCCTTAGTTATTCTTAAGTACTTAAAGATATTCTTAACTGTGGTCCAGTGACCTTTACCGGGATCTACTTGGTATATAACATGGCATATGAGACATTTGGACATGTATATAACATGGCATACATGATAGATCCAATAGCGAAAGCATATGGAATTTTACTCATGCGTTCTCTCTCTTGTGGAGTTGAAGGACACATTTCCTTCGAGAGTGAAATACCATATCTCATAGATAGGAATCCTCTCTTAGATTCTTCCATACTGAACCTTTTTAGTACTTTATCTATGTATGTGCTTTGGCTTAGACCTAGTAGTCGTTTTGATCTATCTCTATAGATCTTCCTTCCTAAGATGTAAGTGGCTTCGCCCAAGTCCTTCATAGAAAAACAACTTCCTAACCAAGTCTTAATAGACTGCAAGGTAGGTATGTCATTTCCTATGATAAGTATGTCATCCACATATAATACCAAGAGTGTTATAGTACTCTCACTAACTTTCTTGTAAACACATGGCTCATCTTCATTTTTGATAAAACCAAACTCTTTGATTGCATCGTTAAAACGAAGATTCCAACTTCGAGAAGCTTGCTTTAATCTATAAATGGATCTTTGTAGCTTACATACCTTTCTAGCATCCTTTAGATTGACAAAACCTTCAGGTTGTGTCATGTACACATCCTCTTCAAGTTTCCCGTTAAAGAAAGATGTTTTGACGTCCATCTGCCAGATTTCATAGTCATGAAATACAGCTATAGCGAGCAAGATCCTGATGGATTTAAACATAGCTACAGAAGAAAAGGTTTCATCATAGTCAACACCATAAACTTGGCGAAAACCTTTAGCGACTAATCGCCCCTTGTATGTTTGTACATTACCATCCATGTCGGTTTTCGTTTTGAAAACCCACTTACACCCAATGGGTTTAACCCCTTCGGATGGGTCAACCAAAGTCCATACTTAGTTTTTATACATAGAATCCATTTCAGATCTCATGGCCTTAAGCCATTTCTCAGAGTCTGGGCTCGTCACCGCTTCTTGATAAGTCCTAGGCTCATTTTGATCTATAAGAAGAACATCACCATGCATTGTAATGAGAAATCCATATCTCTTGTTTGAGGACAATCCTCAAGTTACAGAACTAGTCAAGAAAATTTAAACCATTCAATTTGTCCTTCTCAATGACCGATCGCAATGAGAGTGTATTAGTGTTTGAAGCCATAATATATCTACAACAATAAAATATGTATGTGTAAATTTACCAGGTTTATATCAATCATTAAAAGGACTTTATTAAATGATATTCCCACTATTTTATTACAAAAGTAATAACCCTCATATATTAGTTTCAGAAAGAATTTCTCGAAAAGTATTTTAAGTGGGTTAAGAATCCTTATTTCACCTCATCCTAAGTCAGCTTTGGTTTTACTCTCAAGATTATGGTTATCTAGGTAAGCAACACTTGCTAATTACATCATATGTAACTCCTAAAGTTTGGTGAACAACTCTTATTCTAATCATCTTATGATTTATCCAAATTACTTGCCTCTAGGTTTCTAATCCTATTAGAATAACCTAGTTAAGTTATTAACCAATTTTAACCAGCGAATATCACTTGTTTATTCTTCTCGTTTAACCAAGATAAATACTAGCACTTTGCTTTAGTAGAACCTACACAGTATTGATCGAGGCCTTAACGTGGACAAAATTGAAAGGCTACATTGATTTAATGTTTTAATAGAGGGATTTTGTTAAGGTTTACATCTCACCAATTATGGTTTACTTTAGTCTATTTAGCTATTTAATTGATCTCTTCAATTAATGTAGTTCATTATTATCAAATTTTAACATATTTAAAATTTGGCATGCTTTAGACATCCAAAGCATCTCATACATGAATAAATAAAGCAATAAATAAATGCAATAGTTATAGCCCATAAACTAAGGTGGTGCAACCCAAGCCAATGGGAGAACCAAAAGGAAACCTAAAGGTGTAAGTCGTTTCACAAGCTATCGGTCCAAACTAGTTGGCCCATCTTCCTTCTCGTCTAGCCCACAGCAACTCTTGCAAATTACAATATGCAAAAACTCGTTTTAAATACAAGGGAGTAAGATGAGAAGAGAAATACAAGAGAATAGTAGTAAGGCACGACACGCAGGACGTATTTAAAATAATTACAACATATTATCAAATGGGTCATCGGGCTATAACTATGCATTTTCAAACATCGTGCATCTCAAAAATAGCATACATAATTCAACATTTTGTTAAGGTGAATTATAACATATCCTTTCAACTTTTATGGCCACCAAGTTTAATTTATTATAAAACATGCTTTAAGCGATATGTTAAATTCAAACGTATAATAAATAAAAAAAACATTTACTATATTAACTACATATTATTATTAAATGTTTTTTACCTTGTCACCAATGGAAACGTATAAGGTTTGTTCACTCGGGGACATAGAAATGGTAGTTGGCACCACGTCCATGACTACAACAGGAGCAGACAACCACCGATTGACATTTTATTCGGTTCCGTTACCTGACACTACTCCTGATACAACATGGCTAACATGGTTGATCCCCAACTCGGTCGTCTGTATTTTTTTAAGTCAACTAGGTGTAGTAGCCACCTTATATATACCCAATTTCGAGATTTATCGGGCATTTGAATGCCCCAAATTAACCATAGGATGAATGTTCAGGTGTATTGTTCTTTGACAACGTCAGACGCGTCCTTAGGAAGTTCTTTGAAATTATTCTCCAACCACTTTATATCTATCCAACCACCTTGAAACTTGTTCGACACCTTCCCCAAAAATGCCTCGCAAAGGTCCTCTTTATCGGGAACGACCGCTGACCCCGTAATGACTAACCCATCCACCGTAAACCAAGTTGTAAAGCTACGCCCTCAAGTGTGATTGTACACTCACCGCATGGAAGATGGAAAGTGTGTGTCTCGTGCCTCCATCTTTCCACCAACGCGCTGATGAGTTTAGGATCGAGTTTGCAACCCTCGAGCATACGAGATGCATGCAAGAATCTCGAATCTTGCAAGCAACCACGAATTTTGGTGTTTGGGCTCTTTGACAACTTATGTATGAACCCTTCCAAAACATAATTATCCGCCTCTTTATATCAACAAAGTAAAATAAATATTTTTTAAAAAACTTAATTGAAAATAAAAAAATTAAAATTTCTCCTTACCGTTATCGCTTGAGCGGCAGAAATGTGCTTGTTGTTGAAACAAATAAGTGAGCTTGTCATTCATGAAAATTTAATCGAAATAAATATTTTAAAAAATTAAATATAACTATAGTATTTTTAAACAAGTGTATAGCAAAATTTCGAACAAAAATTGAGAAAATTGAGAGTGTAGAGAGAACAGAAAAAGTTGGATTTGAGTGAAAAGAATAAAAATAAATTGGTATTTATAGGAAAAAGAATACCGTTGAGCCATTTATAAAATTTTATCGCTGTCAATGTTTAAAAGTCAATGGAAAAATAATCGTTAGAAGAACATGCTTTTACATACTATTTTTCTAAAACGATCTATTTACTAATTAAAAAAAACGAGTCCATTAAAAAATGGACATATTTGATTTATTTAACCAAGATTATAATTCAATGATATGACACGTGCTTGAAAGAAAAATGCGAGTTTCCTAATAGTGGGAAGGAGTAGAAGGCTGAGTCAAGGACAACATATGATATCTTATCCTAAATTAAATTTCATATCTTATTTCTATTAATTAATTTATCAAATCCTTCCAACAAAAAAAATTAGTAAATCCTATAAATGAACCCAGTTTATTTCGTATTATATAATTATAACAAAATGGAAGTGAAACGTGCCATTGCGTTATTGACTCGGTTACAGCTTGGAATCCCGCCCTATTTCTGGTCCACCCCAACTCACTCCGGGGCACTCTTTTCTAGCCTACTCGCAACTCACGACGCGTGTTTCTCACTCAGCCCTTTCTTTTCCTCTTCACCCACGTGCCCGTTAATTTGCGTCCTACTTATACTTTTCAAGTAAATTATTGAAATAGTCGCTTTTGTTTATTTAATATTATATTTTAGTCATTTATATTATTACGTTGTAGCATTTTAGTTATTGAGTCATTAATTACAGTTAATAATATAATGGTAAGCTAACATGATACGTTAAATCATCGTTTCAAATAAAAATTAGGTTCATTTATACAATTGATCCTTATATTTTTCGTTTTGAATAATTTAATTTTTCTTTTCTGTTTTTAACTTTTAACTTTTTTCTTTTTTCATTCTCTTTTGTTTTTCCTCTATTTTTCCCTTCTCCATAACTTTTTAACGTAATTTTTCTATATTTTACATTTATTAAAACTAGTCATAATACTTTTATTTTTGAATAATTTAACTGTTTCAAGTGAGGCAAGCTTGTAGACTAGTTTTAACAAATGGAAAATATAGAAAACTACATTAAAAGAAATGAAGAAGGAGGAAAACAGAAGGTGAAGTAGAAGAGAATGGAAAAAAAGGAAAGTTAAAAAATATAAAGAAAAAATTAAATTGCTAAAAATGAAAAAATATATAATGATCAATTGTAAAATTTAACTTAAAATTTTCATTTAAAATGATGATTTAACGTAAAGTTAGCTTATCATTCAAACTAAATTTTTTAAAAGAATAACCACTTGGGAAACAATAAATTTTAATTTTACCATATTTATATTTTATATAATTTTTTCACAAATATATGTTATATACAAAAAAAAAATTCAGCTATAATATATTATTTATATAATTTTTTTGGTAAGGGCAAAAGCAGCAAACAGATGTGGAAGAAAAAAACTAGGGTTCCCATTCCTTGGTAAGCTATCCAGTGATTGCCTGTCGAGCCAGTCTATTCATTTTGTGAAGGAGGTGATGTTGTTGGTGCTTGAAGGAGATGCGCATCGCTTTGCTCAATGTTGTGCCATCAACTTGGATAAGAGCCAGTTTCTAGTGGAGTTTAATATAGCCCTCTAGTATTGGTCGCCATCTTGTGGTGTTGTATGAAGCATACATGCTTAATCCGTAGTGAATGAAGTTTCCCTAAAACGGAACAGATTAGGAGAAGTTTACTGTGGAGCACGAACAAGTGTTTATAGTATGTGACCTTAATTATATATAGGAATGGGGAGATAACCTTCCAGCGTCGCTGCTGCCCCATTCGTCTCAGTTTCATTGTTATATGTCAGTGATGCAAAGACTAAAAGGCGAGGAATGCTGGTTTTGCATAAAGGGAGGTTTAGCTAGTGTGATGCTATAGCGGCGGTGCATATGGTATATTTTTGGGGCTACTTGCTGAGGGTTCGGTGCAACGCCGGAGGATAGGATTTCATTTATGTGCTTCCATATCTGCTAGAGGGTAAGAATGCACCCAAAGATATCTTCTTTGACCTCTGGTGGCGCTTTATGGAAATCCTGAACGAACTCATATGGTGATCCAAGTGTAAATGTGGTTATCGATTCTGAAATCTAATCGTTGTAGAATCATTAACATCAATAACAATACATATGTAAAATAATTAATGAATTTATCAGTAAGAGCTATATGTTTTTTTTATTAAAAAAATTATCCAATTAACAAACGAAGTAGTGAAGTACATGCTTTGGGTCAATATATATTTAGAGTTATCCATAGGCTGGTTAGGTCAGGTCCTATCAAAATTTTAAGTTCGATTGATGATAAATGGGCTTGAATTTTTACCCAAACCTGACCTGGATAAAAATGCTAAAATTCGGGTCTAACTTGCCTGTAATATTTTATTTTATTTTATTTTTTATATAAAAAAGTTTAAAAAATATAATACATCAAAAACGCTAAAAATATTCAAATAAATATTTCCCCAAAAATTGAAAATATATGTATTTTTAAATCTTTATACATAGGTGCAACTTAATAAGCAATTGGCTCTAAACTAGTAGTAAAATTAACAACAAAACAAAAGTTATACAATATCCAAATAGTAACAACATAATAGTGAAATGGTAACAAAACAGTGAGAAAATAACAGCAAAATAGTATAAAACAACAGGGTTTATTTTTTGTAAAGTCAGATCGAGGTCTTACTTTTTTGCCTAAACTCTCCCTCATTGAATTAAGGTATAATTATAGTTGTTAATGGCCGTGATCCGGCCTGAAAGCATACCGAAAAGTAAAAATGATAACATTATACCTTAAGGTAAAAATGAAAAATAAAAATCATTAAGAACCTAATTGAATGTATGTATGTATAGATTAATAAACTTTAATAACAATTACACCATAATAATTAGTACTGAAATAGAAATTTAAATATATTGACCAGTGAAACCCACATAATTAATATAATAAAAAGCTGACATGTCAGTCAATTACCGGTGAGACTTGTCACATAAAGAACTCATTCGAAACTTAAAATTCTCAAAATTGTGTCCTAACCTTACTTTAGTATATATATTAGATTATGGTTTGAGGCATTCTATTATTGCAATATTTTAATTATAAAATAATTAATATATTTATATTATATCCAATAATCCGAGTAATATTACTTTAATTGATTATGTAAAATAAAAATATTATTTAATAAACATGTAAAATTACTTACATAAAAATATTGAGATTAAAACATTATTTTGGACATGGGAAAATATGATAAAATAGTTAGAATATTATATAAAAATAATATAAACAAAATATAAAATATAAATATTAAAATCTCACTGAACTATTTACTTGTTAAGATTTATATAAATTCTAGTATATTTAGACTTCGGTACCAAAATATATAATTTTGTCAAATATAAGTACTATATTTGATTAAAAATAACATAGGTACCACGTTTAAAAAATGTCAAACTCAAGTATCAAATGCATTAAGCCTTAATTGTTTAAATAATTGTTAAAAAAGTGAAAAGATATATCAACATTTAAATTAATTAAATATTTAAATAATGGAAAAAGTATAATAGTAAAAAGTATAATATATTTATTTTTCAAATGATTTAATATTTAAAATTTGAAAAAAATGTGAAGTGAATATTATATTAATTTTTAATTAAAAATTGAAAAAGGATAGAATATTGGAAAACAAAACAAATTAATTAATTATAAAATGTATATTTCAAGGTAAATTATGTCACAAGTGGAGTGTTTAAACTCTATCAACAATGTTAGGGGTTTACAAGTGTTTTATAGAAAATAATAAAATATTAAAATAAATATTTTTAAAAAGATGCTCATACCAATTTTTCAAGACTGCTTGTGGAATAAAAAATATTAAAAAAGAAAAAATTTAACATCAACAATAATAATTTTAATGAAATTTTACAACCAATAAAATTAGTTGATAACTAATTTAATAAAAATAAAAATAATTACAATTTGAATTTGAATTAAATAAAAATAAATATATGTAATATATGTAACTTGTTGCATTAAATATTGCAGGAAGACAATTAAGAGTTCAGAAATGATAGCTGGAATGCTATGCCAAAACAAAGTCTTCCATGGCCACAAATAGGCACTGCTTTTTAGCTATCCATTCTAAACTCAAAATTCTTCCTGTGTCTCTTGTCAGTTGATATTCTCTAATTTAAATTTAATTTTTGATGTGCAAGATCCATTGTATGGCAAGCACAGAACATACTTTTAAACTCACAGGAGATTTATTCTCAAATTGCCTAAAAGGTTTTACTCAAAAAAGAAAGAAAGAGAGAATTTCAACGAGACATAATTTTAAGAAAACACTCGGGATTTTTATAGATAGTTTTTTCTATATCTTACAACTGAGGATCCTTCCTCCAATGCACGAGTTGATTTATGTATTAACTCATTTAATATTTGACTAATAACAAAAGTTATTATTTTTTAAAACATGATAATTCTAATAAGAAATTAAATTTAACAACTACAAACATTATAACGGTTTTGTAAAAGTTTCCAAACAAATAATCTGAATCATTTTTGGCTGTAATTTTTCAATTATTAATAAAATATTGTGTATTAAAAATAATAAAATTATTATTAATGTGTTGTAAAAATTTAAATGTGAATGCAAAGATACATTAAAATCATTACTTCTTATCATGCAGGAATTTTGACTACTTAAATTAAATGTATCATTCATTTAAAATATATACTAAATATATTATAATTAAAAATAAATGTATAAATAGTATTTTTTCAGTGGTTTTTCTGTAATGGATAAAATTGTTTTCCACAAAGTCATTTAGAACACAGAAAGAAATAATCCATTTTCCTTTTAAGGGTAAATGTTTGTGCATTTACTTTGTTATATTAAATATATATGATGAAATAAATTAATGAAATTTATAACATATAACTAGAGCTTATCATGAGTTAGGCTGGATTAAGTAAAAAATTTAGGCTCATTTTCTAGGCTTGAATCTTGTTCTACTTGAAAAATAGACTTAAAATTTTACCCAAACCTGACCAGAATAAAGATGTTAAAACTTGAGTGTGGCCCACTTGTATTAAAAGTTTTTATATAAAAATAAATTTTAAAAATATAATACATTAAATACACTACAAACATTAAATAACATTAATATAGATACAATTTAGCAAATAAATATCTCTAAAATAATAGCAAAATTAATAATAAAACAAGAGTTGTATAATATATAAATAATAACAACAAAATAATAGTAATATAATAGCGAAATGATAGTAAAATAATGAAAAATAGTGACAAAACAGTAAAAAATAATAACAATTTTTTTTTACAAATTCGAGTTAGACCCGAATAAGAAAAACCTTACTCAAGATCCAACCCGCGTAAAAAATGAGTCTTACTTTTTATCTGAACTTATTGTTCGAGCTTATATTTTACCCTAATTCTTTCACTCTTCAAACGGAGCTTTCAACTCTACCCATAATCAAATTTACAAGTTATACAGTAAACTCTAAATACAAAATAATTAAAAAGTAATTAATAAAATTAAATTGTATACAAAATTCCAAAGCGCGTGAGCTGAGGGCGAATCTTTAACGTACGCATGAAGACCTATGGCCAATCGGCTTTGGAGTTGAAAAACATCCAACTAGATAATGTTTTCATTTGGTTTTGCATTTACATTTCATTTGCATTTCATTTTTAATTTTAAGTAAGGAAGAGGGGACCTTTCCCCTGTCTCTCTCAATGATAATGATAGCCATGGAAGAACCGAGATGAAGAAGAATAAGTTAAAGCCTGCCCTTTGAAGTTTAGACTTTGACCCATAATATAGAGAAAGTGAGGGGAAGGAAAGCCGCACTTTCCTACCATTTTCCTACTAAACAAACACCATTTCCCAAACCTTAAAAGGACCCCCCCAACTTGCTCTTTTTTCTCCTCCAATTTTCTTCTAAACCAAACTCACTCTTCTCCTCACCTACTTCCAACTAATACCCTTTTTTTTTTCTTCTTCTTCAACTGAGACTGCTTATAGGTAAAAATACTTGAACTTTGGTTTGAATTTATGAGTTCTTGTTTGTTGGGTTTTTGGATTTTTGGTCAAAAGTTGTGAGTTTTGGTTCTGAGATGCTGAAGTCTTGGAATAGTCCAAGTCTTTTGATTTAGAACATAGCTGTTTTCTTTCTTTTATGTTTGAATTTTTGTATTATTTGATTTGTAGTGTATGGAACTGATAATTCTAGATTTGGGGTTTCTTTAATTTACCTTTTTTTTCCAAAAAAAAACAAAAAAAAAACATTTGCATGTGTTGTGGTGTAGCAGAGCTATCTTGTTCTTGTTTGATTATTGCTATTTAGTGAGAAACTGAGTTCTTGTTGATGTAATAATTATGCAGGCCGTGTTTTGGGATGTGCAGTGGTTCAAAGAGTGAACATAAGCCCTCAAGTTTCATCATGGAAGGTGAATTACAGGAGCCAAAAGCCGGTTCTCAATCAATTTTGCTCGAATTGGCTGCATCTGATGATCTAGTAGCCTTCAAAAGTGAAGTAGAAGAGAAAGGTTTGGATTTCGGGGAGGCGAGCTTCTGGTATGGTCGGAGAATAGGGTTGAGAAAGATGGGATTTGAAGAGAGGGCGCCTTTGATGATTGCAGCCATGTTTGGTAGCATCGAAATTTTGAAATACATCATTGGAAGTGGCAAGATTGATGTGAATAGAGCTTGTGGCAGTGATGGGGTTACTGCCCTTCATTGCGCTGTTGCTGGTGGTGCAGATTCTTCGGTTGAGATTGTCAAGCTGTTGCTTGATGCATCTGCCGATGTGAATTGTGTAGATGCTAATGGGAACAAACCTGTTGATCTGATTGTGCCGGGTTTAAACTCTTCGAGCAATCACAGAAGAAAGGTGATTGAGTTGTTACTGAATGGCGATGATGTTCTTTACGGGGAAGAAGAATCTGATAAGACAACGATGCCTCAGTTGCCGAAAGAGGGGTCTGAGAAGAGAGAATATCCTATGGATGTATCACTGCCTGATATCAACAATGGGATATATGGAACCGATGACTTCCGGATGTATATGTTTAAGGTGAAGCCTTGCTCGAGGGCATACTCCCATGATTGGACTGAGTGCCCTTTTGTTCATCCTGGTGAGAATGCGAGGAGAAGGGACCCAAGGAAGTACCCTTATAGTTGTGTGCCGTGCCCTGAGTTCCGAAGGGGGGCTTGTCCTAAGGGTGATGCTTGTGAATATGCTCATGGTGTGTTCGAATCCTGGCTTCATCCTGCTCAGTACCGGACTCGGCTTTGCAAAGATGAGACTGGTTGCGCTCGTAAAGTTTGTTTCTTTGCTCACAAACCTGAAGAATTACGTCCCGTGTATGCTTCCACTGGATCAGCGATGCCTTCTCTGAGGTCTGCTGCAATGAATGCAGTGGACATGACAACTTTGAGTCCTCTAGCACTCGGTTCTTCATCTTTGCCGATGCCGACGACTTCAACGCCACCCATGTCTCCTCTGGCAACCTCTTCATCACCAAAGACTGGAGGCTTGTGGCAGAACAACTTTAACCTCACCCCACCTGCATTGCAGCTACCTGGTAGCCGCTTGAAGACTACTTTTAGTGCCCGAGATTTCGATTTGGAAATGGAGTTACTCGAGCTTGAAAATCAATTGCAGCAACAACAGTTGATGGATGAGATATCGAGTCTCTCCTCCCCATCTTGCTGGAGTAAGGAATATGGTCGTCTCGGGGATTTGAAGCCTAGTAATCTCGATGATGCATTTGGATCTCTCGATCCTTCCCTGCTGTCTCCGTTGAAGGGACTGTCTATAAAATCCGGAATACAAGCCCAGTTGCAATCTCCAACTGGACTTCAAATACGCCAGAACTCGAACCAACTACGTTCAGGCTACCCAACAAACCTTACATCATCCCCTGTGAGGAAGCCCTCGGCATTTGGTTATGACTCATCGGCTGCAGTGGCTGCAGCAGTAATGAATTCCCGGTCTTCAGCGTTTGCAAAACGGAGCCAGAGTTTCATAGACCGTGGAGCAGTGACCAACCGTGCCGGACTTGCCACTCCTGCTAATCCCACAACCACAATGTCTTCAAACACTTCGGATTGGAGCTCTCCTAATGGGAAACTGGACTGGGGTATTCAAGGAGATGAGCTAAACAAGCTTAGGAAATCCGCTTCGTTCGGGTTTAGAAACAACCACCCCGCTGCGAGAGCAACAGACATGATGGCATCGAATATGGAAGAGCCAGATGTGTCCTGGGTTCATTCCCTCGTGAAAGATGCTACTCCGATGGGAACTGCAACTTTGCCATCGTGGGTGGAGCAAATGTACATAGAACAAGAGCAGATGGTGGCATAAGAAGAAAGGATTCATTTGCTCATTTGCTTTAGTCTTAACTTATTTCAATATATTATTGAATTATTAGGTGAAAGATGGATCAAAACAACAAAGAAAATTGATTTGATTATTTCATATTCTTGATTCTTTTTTATTTTCTTCCTCTTTGGGGGATTGTTCTTCAATGTTTCAGCCGAAGTTGAAGGTTATGGCATTCCTCAAATTTCTGTGATCTCGTTGTAATTTTCTATTAATGTGATTTTTCTTTTATCTGATGATACACTTGTGTTGG
This sequence comes from Gossypium raimondii, assembly GCF_025698545.1. Classification (NCBI taxonomy): domain Eukaryota; kingdom Viridiplantae; phylum Streptophyta; class Magnoliopsida; order Malvales; family Malvaceae; genus Gossypium; species Gossypium raimondii. Next base: position 53,992,206 of record NC_068570.1, on the reverse strand, counting down.
ATGCATATCCACATGGTACAATTATATCTCTTATTTAATATTGGTATAGGTTGCATTATTCTTATTCTACATGCTTATCTATGTTGGTATATTTCAATATTTTCATATATTTATAGTATAATTTTTACTCTCAAATATATATCAAGTACATACTTAAAAATAGGTTTATATACACAGATTTTTAAATTATTTATTAGGTTGAGCAACTTAGTTTAATAATTATATCATATTTATTAATGTAATAATAAAAATAAAACTAATTTAGAAAAATAAAAATTATTTATAAGGGAGCTTCTTAAAGGTGGTCTTCATCTTACTATTATTTCGACTAGTTAATTTAGTTTTTGTTATTACTCTTTAACTGTTTCCTTGTAATAAACAAAAATATTTAAAATCGCAAAATCTTATATCAATTGTTACCTAAAAAAACATTCATTAATATTAAGCAAATGCGACACAAAAATAATAAAATTATAGTTTAATCTTACAAAAATAATAATAATAATAATTTACAAATTAATTCTTGAAAAAAGAAAATTCTGGCTTAGCAGGCAGCTATCAAAGCTGACTGATTTCTCAGAATTACCCCTTCTTGTAGCCGCAATATATCCAATACAACCCAGCCATAACAGGGTTGAAAAAGTCTTAAACAAAAATTTAACCCTCTATAAAAAAAGAAGCCTCCTTTTTTCTCTGATTTCATGCTAAAGAACCTCTCTACCAGGCACTTGTTCACGTTAACATTGTTCATTCAGCTTCTTCTTTTCGTTTTTACGCAAAACCCATACAGTTTATTCCCTTTGTTTCTTCATTTCTGGCTTCCAAAGGATAGGAAAGGGTAGATACTGAGTGAAGTGACAATGGGCAATTGCTTGCAATACTTCTGGCCTACTGCGCAAAATAACCCTGACACTTCAGGTAATGTATTAATGGGGTTCATTCAATCGTTCTTTTTGTTCCTTTCTTGCTTTCTTGGAAGGTTTCATTTACTTTAGGTAATGTTTTTAGTTGGATATTTTTCATTTCATGCAATGGTTTCTTTTTGTTCCTTTCTTGTTTCTTTGGAAGGTTTCTTTTACTTCAGGTAATGTTTTAATGGGGGGTTTCTCATTCCATGCCATTCTCTTCTCTTTTTCTTGTTATCTTGAAAGGTTTCATTTACTTCAGGTACTGTTTTCAGTTGGATATTTTTTATTTCATGCAATGGTTTCTTTTTGTTCCTTTCTTGTTTCCTTGGAAGGTTTCTTTTACTTCAGGTAATGTTTTAATGGGGGGTTTTCTCATTCCATGCCATTGTCTTCTCTTTTTCTTGTTATCTTGAACGGTTTCCGTTAACTTTAGGTATTGTTTTGATGGGGTTCTTTCCATTTCATGCCATCTTTCTTTTCACTTGTTATCTTGAAAGGTTTTCCATTAACCTACTTAAGCTATTGTTTTGATTGGGTTCTTTCATTTCATGCAATAGTTCTTTATCTTTTTTTTTTTTTTGGGGGGGGGGTTCTCATTCCATGCCATTGCCTTCTCTTTTTCTTGTTATCTTGAAAGGTTTCCGTTAACTTTAGGTGTTGTTTTGATGGGGTTCTTTCCATTTCATGCCATCTTTCTTTTCACTTGTTATCTTGAAAGGTTTTCCATTAACTTAAGCTATTGCTTTGATGGGGTTCTTTCATTTCATTAAATAGTTCTTAATCTTTGTGGACACTTGATTTCAGGTAGACATGTTGAGTCTTTTGTTAATCACTTATACTATGTGTTTCCTTGAAAAGAAGGCATTTTTGCATGTTCTGTATTTGTTTATCACTTGAAATTGACTCAAAAGGCATGTATGTAATTTGATACTTCTAATGACATGGAGTACTGTTTTAAACATTTGAGCAATGATATAGTAATCTGCTTGTGTTCGTAAATAGCCAATTGTTTCACATCTATTCATTCAGCATGTAAGGCTTTGGTTTTGATGTGAATAACTTAGTTACATATGGCCTTAAATCTTATATTAACTCATAGGAATGAGTCTCTCTTCAGGACTTACAACCGGTCTCCTGAGTGAAATAACATCTGAAAGTGATTTCCCAACCGTCAATCTGAAAGTTTTCACATATGCTGAGCTAGACAAGGCTACTAGAAACTTCGCTTTGGCGAATCGCCTTGGGGACGGCGGGCCCAGTCATGTTTTCATGGGGTACATTGATGAGCGGGCCTGTAGAGCTGCAAGCCTTGCAACTGGAACACCCGTTGCTGTGAAGCGGCTTAGAACCGGAAGCAATCTGACTCATGATGAGATGCTGGTAGGTTACTTCCTTCATCATGGTAACTTTGTTTGAAAAATTATTCTTTGCCTCATGTATCTGTTTGCATTTACTGTAGAGCGTAGTTAATGACCTCGGTCGGCATGTTCATTCGAATCTGGTCAAGCTTATTGGTTATTGTTTGGAAGAGGAACATAAGCTTTTGGTCTGTGAGTATCTACCTAACGGAAGCTTGGAGGATCATCTTTTCATACCTGAGCGTTTACCATTGTCGTGGGAAACAAGGGTCAGAATTGCCATGGATGTTGCTAGAGGCCTTTCTTTCTTACATGGTCATCGAGTTATATTCCGAGATTTAAAGGCAGCGAATGTCCTACTAGATTCGGTATGTATGTTAATGGTAACATAATAGCAACATTCATGGTTGATCACGGCATTAGCAGTTGTATCAGTCACTGACACATATTGTTGCAGGCCTTCAATGCAAAACTTTCGGATTTCGGCTACGCAAAAATCATTCCTGGCGTTGATCCATCTCGCACTGATCCAATTTTTCGAACCCGAGCTTCCGGTATTGAAGGATATCTTGCCCCTGAATATCTTGCTACAGGTTAATTTGTTTGCCCCTTTTATCCAATCTCTGTTTACCACAAGCTCTGATTTTGGTTCTTATGGAACTGATAATAGCACATTGCTTCCTTCATAACCAAGTAACAAGTATTGAATGAATGAATTAGCTCTCTTGCAATGTTGTGCAGATCAGTTAACTTCAGCAATGGATGTCTATAGCTTCGGGGTCCTATTACTCGAACTGGTTTCCGGCCGCCGTGCTGTCCAACAAACAGAATCTGGTATAGAGGACAACATAGTGGAGTGGGCACAACCGAATATTGGCAGTAGACACCTGTTGGACAAAATCATGGATACCAAGTTAAGGGAGTACTCCCACGAGGAAGCTTATGAAGTTGTGCTCATTGCATCGGAGTGCGTAGGTGAAAAGGCGCAACGACCGCGAATGCGCAAGGTTTTATCGGCACTGGAACAGCTTCGCCCTTCTCTTGTCCCTGCCACTGCGTCATCAAGCAGTGCTCCTGTTGCATCATCAAGCACTACACACGAGCTTTCTTTTAGGACCCTACCTCAGCTTCAGTGTCCTCCCTCAACCATAGTTTCATCACGCGAAGCACTTTCTCCTCCTGGCTGCTGCTGTCAGGTCATCTGATTTGAGACCCACCCACCATGTGAATTCTCTCCATTTTTGTCACCATGTCTGGCTGTTCCAAAAACAAAGAAACAGGAGGTAAATTTGGCTTTTAAGCAAAAAAAAAAAAAAGATTGTATAGAAAAATGATTCTTTGGATTTTGTATACAACATCATATCTTGCAGAATTGCTTTTATGGAATGGAATTGATTTTTAGTTTTACTCGTACTAGTCTGCAGTTACATTGTAATGCATATACTAACAAAATGGAAACTTGTTAAAAAGGTCGAAATTGATAAGATCATTCTAGTCTAGCCCTTTCGTTGATGGTTTCTTCCCCAACAAGCGATTACAATTCGGTAGAAACCAGTCCAAATAGGTTTTATTTAAGATGGATTTGCCAACCTTCTCTTAATTAAAATATATTCACCCTAGAATCACCCACTTAGGATTATTGCTTTAAACTTCACTAAAACAAGGCGTCAACGACATGGGGATGTAGCTCAGATGGTAGAGCGCTCGCTTAGCATGCGAGAGGCACGGGGATCGATACCCCGCATCTCCATTTTTACTTTTTTCTCGAGTTCTTTTAAGTGGAAAAGATCATATATAGCTTCGACTTTTTTAAGCTTTCTGAAACTCAACTAAAATCTTTGCCAAATCTGTCAGAGATAAATACGTTAAAACAACATAAATGAATTATGGAAGTCATAATTACTTATATAAAACATCTCCATTGTTAGCTTTTAACTGCAGAGAAGCATAAACTGAGATCAAACATCTCCATTTTCCACCTAGCTACTTTAAAGAAAAACACTGAAACACATCCATTTTACATACTACTTACTACTAACTACTACATGACACACGTGACATGACTCGAATACCTCCTTAAAGTTTAGTTTTAGCTACCCCTAAACATCCGCTGCTTCTCCACCAACAACGTTGGATTTTTATTTCTTCCTTCTTTTTTACTTATTTAGCCCCTCTGCTTCGTCGCGAACTTGTCCTCATTGATTGGAATCCCCTCTTCCGCCGCACGTTCTCCGCCCGACTTCTCGACGGTGCTCAGCCCACCTTTACGACCCATTTCTTGATACCCTTCCCTTCCTATCTGGTCCCTCCTCGCCTGCCCTCCCCGGCTCCTCCCTTTGCCGCCACCCCCAAATGAAAAGCCATTAATAGGCAAACAGTTATTCATAATATGATGATAATAATAATAAAGAATCATTGTTAATTATATTACCTCCAGCAAGGTTTTCTTGAGCTTCAACGCTTTTGCCACCGGTTCCACCAGGGACAACGGTCTCTCCTTGCCTTGCCCTACGATCAAGCTCATCTCTTTCCTGTTGGGAAGCCATGGTTTCTTCTTCTTTTTCTTGGTTTAAACTCCTGACGTTGACTGAGGAAGTTAAACTGTTAAGTTCTTAACCAGAATATCCTGGGAGTTCCAGTTTCTTAATAAGCATATATATATATAGTGGTTTGTTGGGCTCAGCTCGAATCACGGCGGGAAATATAAAAAGGTGGGGATTAATCAGTGACTGTTGACAGGTGAACTTCGAGAATGACACGCGGTGGGTTATCTGGCGGAGCTAGAGAACAAGTTATGTACGCGTAGGTCACCGTCGGAGAATAGAATGACACGAGTATCGTTATTTCATGCATGGGGAATATTAATTTATGGTTTAGATATTGATGACAACATGATGTTTTAATCCCTATTTTATGATTTCATGTTATTTGTTCGTTACATTGGTTTGACAGTGGAGCTTTTACAAAGTTCATTCATTTGTGGAGTCTTCTAGTTTAGTATTGCCATTCCCGGTCTACGTAATAATTTGTATATTATTAGATACTACACAAATCATTATGAAAATTGTAATACTTTGAGTAATTATTTTGTGTATTTAAATAATACTTTGACTTGATACAATGCTTAAAATTATATTTTGATAAATTTTAGTTAATGAATATGTGATTTTTAATTTACATAATTATTTTAATTATTTATAAGCACCTTAAATGCGAAGATTGATGGTTCGAGCTACAATGCGTATATCTCCACAATTATTCACACATTCAATGAATCTTATTAGTATTGATCTTCACCAATCAAGATACTCCTCTATAAATTGTACATGACTTTTCATGAATGTCAAAAACAAATGCCCGACATAAAGATAATACATTTGATAAAATTAGATTTAAAATTAGATTGATAAAATGTGTAAATTTAGAAGACTAAAATTATTATACCAATAAAAAGTTATAACGTTTGACTTTCGTTAATGACTTAACAGAGAAGTGATAAAAAATTTAAAATTTAAAACATTAGTGACTAAATTAAAATTTTTATAATTAGATAACTAAAATAGAAATACTCTCATGGGTGACTATTCTTGTAGTTGACCCTAATCATAATACAAACTACACATTTAAGAGTTACAAATTTTAATATATTTTTAAAAATAAACATAATATTATTTATATTAAGCTTCTACATTGCGAGCGATAAGAAACTAATTATTATATAAATTCATTTAGTAAAAATATTTTAACATTATAAATATTATATATCAACTTGTCAAATTAATTTTTTAAACCAAATATTTTAATAACATAAATTATTATTTATAAATCATCTTATAATTGATATAATTTTTTTGGTCACGCACAAATGTCCATCCAAATATGGCTTATATAGTTTCCAGTGGACATTGATGGGCTTTGCTAATCCCAAATGCAGCCCAAATAAAGAGTCCAATTGTAGACAACCAATAAAAAGACTATTTTTTATTAAAAATATAATTTCGTTATTTTGATAGCTATAAGTTTATATTTTTAAAGGATTAAATCAAATTTTTATCATTTTTTTAAAAACTAAAGTTATAATTATACTATTACTAATTTAAATTTTATAAATTATAAATGACATAAATGAAAAAAAATTCATTTTAGGGGTTCAAGAACTCTTGCCAGCCTCACTAGATCCGTCCTTGGATGTACATAACATGAGTGAGTTGGGTTAGATTGATGGTTTGATTTGTTTCTATCTAATTTTTTTATTTTTTATATTAGATTTTGGGGTTTTGAATTTATTTTTATAAAATGAGTTTTGTTTTATGACTTTTAGATCTTATTTGATAAATTTTCAAAATGTCTTTTATAATTATTTAAAAAATTTAAGTAAATAAAATAATCAATAACTCTTATGCATTTTTTTTAAAAAATAAAATTTTATATAGGACTTTAAAATTATATTCACTATTTTACATATAAATTTTATCATAAAATAAAATTAATTATAAATTAAATAAAAATAAAATTTAATTCTATTCAAATAATCATAATTTTACTTATATTTCAAAAATCATCCAAATTCCATAATTTTAATAATTTTTATTTCTCTGTTTTTTTTCCTTTCTCAACCCTCTATGCAAATTTGAATACCAAACGTTTATCCCATTGTTAATAAAGTAATTATATTCGGAGCATTAAAAAATTCATTACTAAACAAAAAAATTTATTTAAGGAGGGTGAACAAAACTCGATAAATCAAAAAAATAAAAAAATCAAATTTTAAGTTAATCGAATCGAGTTATTTGAGTCAACTCGAATAAATAATTTGAGTTTCAAGTTCAAATCGAATTAAATTTTGCAATTTAAATAACATATTGGTGTAAATACCCATTTTGTCTCTGTCAAGTTTGCAAATGAGCAAATTTATCATTCAACAAAATTACAAAAAAAATCAAAATAATTTTTAAAATTCAAAATATTTATAAAAATTTCAAAATTTATAATTTTTAAAAATATATAAATTTCTATAGAATAATAATTTTGGACCTAAATAAGTTAATTAATTATTCAAGTTTATAAGTATTATTTTTTATTTTTCTTTGAAAAAGTTTTCAAATATATATGGTTTCAAATTGATGTGTGCTAATATGGAATTAGTTATCCTGTAACAAAATTTTAATTTGATATGTTTAATTTTTTAATTTAACTCGAACAATTTCACTCGATTCAACTTGACTCGACTCGAATTTCATTTCACTCAACTCGATTCAAATTTTTTTTTTAATCGAGTTAGGATGATAAAATAATACTCGCCAACTAAATTATTTTGAATTTTTTTTACTCGATTCGATCTAATGCTGACCCTTATATCTAACCATATAAAAAAAATCATATTAAGCAACAATTATAGCTGGGATGAGCTAGTAAGTCAAGATTTTTGGAGCCATTGTATTATCAACTATTTACATGATTGTTAAAAGGTTTTCCAATGCTCATTTACAAGAAATGTCAAGTCAAATAAGGAACTTACAATTATGGGTAGCATGTTGAAAATAGACCTGTCATGGGCCGGGTGGCCCGGCCCGACCCGACGGCCTGCCCGAAATATGGGAGGGTTCGGGTAAAAATATAGGCCCGAAATATGGGCCCGAAATATGGGCTTGGGCAAAAAAATGAGGCCCGTTTTAAAAATGGGCTCGGCCCGGCCCGGGCCTAGGAGGCGGGCCGGAAATTTTTTCCGGGCCCTGCCCATGGACAGGTCTAGTTGAGAATAAAGAGTGCTCTTTTTATGATCACTAGATGGACACCAAATTATACTTTAGGTACACACTTAGTTTTCATATGTTGATATTTGGATGCAACTTGGGGTTTTTTTTTTTGGTTAGAATATCAACCTCTATTTTTCGTTGTTCATCTTATCTAATTTACCGGGGAAGTTATATGGGTAGGTTGTGTTCGTTAGAACCTTTAATACCAGGCTGTGCTATGCAATAAGATGATGAAATTGTTACATGAGTGAAATTCGGTTACGAAAAGGTTTAATAAACTTTGCTTTCATTGTGGTAGAGGTGATCATGGGCCGGGCCAAGCCGGGTTCGGGCCAAGCCGGGTTCGGGCTGGGTTTGGATAAATTTTTAGGCCCATATTTCGGAACGGGCATAGAAAACGGGTCAAAAATTTTATCTAAGCCCGAGCCCGGCCCGACCCGGCCCATATTGAACTTTTTTAGCTTATTTCATTAAATAAAAAATTTTAAAACAAATATTAAAACAAAAAACAAATAAAAAAAGAGACTAAAACAATTCTTAAAACAATACACAAATTAAAAATATAATAAAAAGTTGGGTTTTTACAAAAATAATATAAAAAAATAAAAAATTACCAAAATGTTATACATTTTTTTTATTTACCAAAATATATATAATTTTTTTTATTTACCAATATATATAAAAAAAAAACCAAAAAAAAAAATTTGGACCGATTTGACAGTTCCCTTGGTCAAGGAACATCATTGTGACCAAACAAGGAAACCTTGTTGGCGGCACCAAACAAGGATTCCTTGTTACGGCACCACCTTAAATATTAAGGGTGGTCGGTTGGTGGGGGGAAGAAGGAGAGGGGAAGAAGAAGAAAGAAAGGAAGAAAGAAAAAGAAGGAAAAGGAAAGGAGAGGAAAGAAAGAAAAGAAGGAAAGAAAAGGAAAGGAGAAGAGGAAAAAAAGAAAGAAGAAGAAGAGGGAAAGAAGGAAGGAAAAAAGAAAATAAGGTAATTATTATTATTAATTTAAGATTTTGCAATATTTGTGTGTTAAAAATAATGTTAAGTACATTTTACGTATTTTATTAATTTATTTAGGATATATAATTTTGAGATATATTTAGCATGAAAAAATTAATGGTATGTACATTATATGTTGATTAGGAATTTTTTATGAAATTGACTTAGGATGTTGAAATTAGTTTTGTTAGGAAAATAACATTAAAAGTAAAATGATAAAGAAATATATTTAAGAAAACATAAAATACGAAAAGAAAAACGAAAATTATATATTCATCGAAAGTAAGAAAATGCGAAAAAATTATATCTTTAATAAATTGTAAACATAATGCACTGAAAAAGTATAAAATTATAAAATTTAAAATTACGATATTTTTTAAAATAATAAAATGCGGAGAGAAAATACGAACAAATGGCCAAAATAATAGTGTATTACTAACTTTTAAAAATTGAGAAATAGTTAATACAAATATTTTAAAAATGTAATGAAATAATATAAAGTAATAAAATAAAAATAAATATATTTTATTGAAAATAAAATCGGAAAAAATACGAGCAAATGGCGGGATAAGGATTTTTTCTTACACCAAATAAAAACCGGTTTTAGTAATTTTTTATTTTGGTAAATAAAAATATATATAATATTTTGGTAATTTTTAAATATTTTATTATTTTTGTAATGTTTTATTATGGGTTTTATAAAAAATAATATAAAAATAAAAATTACCAAAATATTATAACTCTTTTTATTGACCAAAAATATATAATTTTATTATTTACCAAAATATTTCAAAAAAAGTAAAAACAAAAAGAATAAAAAAGGAAAAAACACGAGAAATTTATAAATTAATTTTACACTAAATACACTAAATAATACGAGTAAATGGCGGGATAATGGTTTTTTACAGAAATTAATTTTAAAACACACTAAATTAATAAATTTAAAACATTATGTAAAATTATAAAATTAGAAATGAAGATATTTTTTAAAGTAATAAAATGCGGAGAAAAAAATACGAACAAATGGCCGAAGTAAGAGTTTTTTACTAACTTTTTTTTTCAACTTGCAGGCTTCGCAATGGCTTCATTGATTAGCAAAAAAAGCCACATATCTGATGCGGTTAATAACGCGGTATGAGTTATTATTTATTATTTATTTAAAAAGGATAGACATACAAAGAAATAATGGCATATTATTCTCCGGAACCACCAGAGCCCGAGCAGGAGCCCCAGCCAGATCCGGAACAATCTGGGTTCGTCGGTTCAGATAGCTATCATCCGGAATTGCCAGGCACTGACAATTTGCCGAGCTTCTCAGGGCCAGAATATGCATACGACTTTGAACTATTCGGATCCTACTCGCCCAGCCCATATCCGCAACATTATGGGACTCCTCAGTGCATCAAGTTCGCTTGCCGGCGAGGGACCTGTTTTACTACACCACCACCGCGCAAATGATAATGTCACGTCATGAGCACCCGAACGTGACCGTCGACCTCCGAATAGGTATACCCTAGGACTACACCATCGAACCATCAATTTTAGGGGTGTATGACACATGTTTGTACATTAACACGTTTGTACTTTTTGTATCAATTAAATTATTCTAATTTAATTATTCTACTTTCGATTATTGTGGTTATTGTTCAATTTCTTTTACTAATTTAATTATTTTAAAGTTGCATTATATTAATGCTTAATTTAAGGTTATATGCCTCCATTTTCGATGTAATATTAATAATTCCAAACGCCATATATTATTTTATTACTTAATTTGGATACAATGTAATCATAATCATTTGTATAGTTTTTATACTTACACATAAAAATTTTACAATATTAGGTCAATTACGACCCGATCCGGACGACTGTCCAACATGAAAGTTTCGGTTAGGGCATTTATTCCGACTATGACCACTTAACCTGCATATTCCACAACGCTTTCCGTCAGACTTCTCCCGATGTCCATTTCATTACGGATTACGCTTGATCATGGACGACCTCTCTGATTCCTCCGACCCTCTGTCTGGGAGAAGCTCGAAAGTCGTCAGAGGCACCTCCCACGTTGATAGGTTAGGCAAGACGGGGAACTCATTTTCCCAGACACGCAATGTGCGCTCCAGCGTGTACACATCATCGATATATTGTTCAACATTGACGTCAACTTTAGCACACGCTGCTACGACATGCGCACAGGGATAATGAAGTGTTTCGAACCTTCTGCACTCGCACCGTCGGTTCCGGAGATCAACTCCGTAGGACCTAGTTGGTATACCAGGTCGACGACTGATGCTCTCAGTAACTCGAAATGTTTCCAGTCGTCGTGAATATATTTCTACATTCATTGACCTCGCCAACCGACGGTTTGCGACCATTGTATCCCTGACATGTTCGACAAATACGTGTCCCACCTCAATCTGGTCGACTTGTCACGACCCATTCTTGGTATCAAAGTAGCCACCTATAGAAAGTAGCGAAAATACAGATGCAATCGGAAGATGACTTGTTTTTAACAAAACAGCGTTGATCCCCTCGACTAAGTTTGTGGTCATTTGACCATAACGAAAGCCCTCGTCAAAACTTTGAGCCCATTGCCACGGCTCCATTGTGCCCAACCATTGTCGGAAAGATGTGTTTGTCTGCTCATCCATGTCACTCTCAAGTCGGATCATTTTTTGCCAGAACATATGTGGCTCTAACTCGTACGCTGCATACATATTAAGAAAAATAAGTTCTAGTAACTCCATAACATGAAACATTACAACTTATATTGAAAATATAAGGTTATCATTTACCCATTGCCACGACTTGTCTCTTCCAGTCTGCATTCTTGTAATCTTTGTGGAAGTTAGCCGCAATGTGACGGATGCAGTAAACGGATCTCCACGGCACACCGGAACGTCTGATTGCTGCAATTAAACCCTTCTCTCTATCAGAGATGATGCAAATGTTATCGTTGCTAATAACATACCTCCGCAGGTTTGTGAGGAAGAATTCCCAAGACTCCATGTTCTCTTTATCTACGATAGCAAATGCTATCGAGAGCGCGTTCATTGCTGCGTCTTGAGCAACTGCAAGAAGTAAGATCTGTGTATATTTTCCATACAGCCAGGTCCCATCCACCTGCACAAGTGGCTTGCAGTGGGGAAATGCCCGCACACATGGATCGAACGTCCAGAACATCCGATGGAAAATCCTTTTTGCCGGCTGTAACTGGTCATCCAGCCCGTAATATGGCCTTGTCTGCAACTCAATCACAGTCCTCGGTACATACTCCCACATAGCAGCTATCCAACCTTGAAGCTCGTTATACGATGAATCATAATCTCCATACAGTTGCTCCATCGCCATCTGTTTAGCAATCCATGCCTTCCGATATGAGACTCGATACTGGAATCGTGCTTGCATTTCGGCAATCAGTACCGAAACTTTAATGGTCGGCATGTCCTTCACCATTGGCATGATACACGTACAGATTGTTTTTGAATCAAGTTTTCCATGATCTTCTGTCATACGTGTTGATGTACATGTATGAGGACCAACAAATTTTCGTATCTCCCACATCTGAGAACTTTTAATGAATGCAGCTCGCACCCGCCAATTGCAGCCTTCCGCTGCCTTCCAACACTCCCCAACATATATTGTCGGAGTAGACACTGTGACTTTATAATCAACTGATATATTCATGCTTGTCTGTTTGATGGCATATACGCACTCTTCTTTACAACTGAATCTCTGGCCTATGAATAACTCCTCATCATCAGATGTTACGGCCAGCCCGTGACGATGAACTATTTCAGGGTACTCTGGGAACTCAGCTACATACGCTGCGTCGGGGTTTATGAGCAACATGTGTGGCCCAGGATTATTGTGTATCAAAATATGCCGCATCTGCTCCCCGATCGAAGAAGCGTTAATGTCTTCATCGTCGATATCATCAGGTACATCGTCCACATCGGGATCACCGTCACTATCGACCTCTTCATCCCAATGATCGCCACCACCTTCTTCTTCGCAACCACCTTCTTCTTCACCACCAACCATATCAACATCGGGTGTAATATTCAGGTCGATACCGATCCTACCCATACTTGATTCACTATCAACGTATGATATTGAGCCACCATCCGCGGTTCTTCACCGTCTTCTTCATCGATGCATTTTGCTCCATACCGACTAACTCAAAGAAATAAGTGAATCGGTGCATTCTTGTCACTCCCATTCCCACAGAGAGATCGACCATTGTCTCAACGTCTTCGTTGTTCGCAAGTTCCATTTCACGAATTTGACCGGATTTGTCGAAACCGGAAACTTGTAGAAAATTTTACTATCCTTCTCCCACAACGTCTTAAAATTTTTGCATTAATCCTTGCCTTCATTTCATCAAACGAGACATTTCTATTAAATCTCATTGCTATTTATTGTCGACATTCAAATACACATCCAACACTTGTTGTTAAGATGACTCAAATCGAAATAAACGCATACAAAAACTTAGCATCCATCTTCAATATTTAATCATCAAAAAATAAACAAAATCTCGTAAAACATCTTGCACGGATAATAAAATAAATAACTTAAATAAAAAAACTAATGTTTCAATATTCAATTTTGTACATGAAAGCCATTTAACCACTAATCCTAATAACTAACACAATAATAATATTAATAATTTTATATACAAAATAATACTAACTAAAATTATTAATAACTAACTACAAAAATAATACTAATTTTTACTAACAATAATACTAACTAACATCTTAATAATAATAATAATAATAATAATAATAATAATAATAATAATAATAATAATACTATAAAATTTTTATTTTTGTAATATTTTGATAATAAAACCCTAACTAAAACTATTAATTTGAGTTTTATTGATTTTAATCTTAATAACTAAACTAAAACAAAAAAAATACAAATTATACAAAACAATAACAATAACATAATCAATTATTTTTAAAGAATACCGATTTTCTCTTCTCTTTCTCTCTTTTCTTTTTTTTCCGCAAACACCTCTTCTTTCTTTTCTTTTCTTCTAATTTTTCTTGTTTCAATGGATGAGTTCGTGTTTATAACACAGTGGTGCCGCCAACAGGAACCCTTGTTTGGTGCCGCCAACAGGAACCCTTGTTTGGTGCCGCCAATGTGGTTCCTTCTTTGGTGCATGCCAAAGTGTTCCTTGACCTGTGGAACTCACAAATCGGTCCGTGTTTTTTTTTCTGTTTTTATTTTTTTGTTTTTTGGTTTTTTGATATATTTTGGTAAATAAAAAATTATATATATTTTGGTAAATAAAAAATGTATAACATTTTAGTAATTTTTATTTTTTATATTATTTTTGTAAAAAACCCTAAAAAGTTGTTCTATTAAAATTGAAACAAATTAGAACTAAAATAATAGCCAAATTAATAATAAAACAAAGGTATATTTGATTAAAAATAAAAAAAAATATATTTAATATATAATTTGGGCCGGGCCAGGCCCGGGCCAAAAATTTTACCCGATGTCCGGCCCGTTTTCTAAAACGGGCCTCATTTTTTTGCCCAAACCCATATTTCGGGCATATATTTTTACTCGAACCCTCCCATTTTTCGAACGGGCCATCGGGCCAGGCCGGGTAGCCTAACCCCATGATCACCTCTACATTGTGGTATGATAAACATATATTGGACAAATGCCTATTACGATAAACATATCTTGGAAGTGTAGATAAAGATTATTTATTGAGACTTTGGATATGACTTATATATAATGCTCAACACTCACATTATATAATTTCTTTCCAAGCTTAGCCAGTACAATTCCTTACATGTTGCTCATTTTACTCACTTTCAAGCACGCATAAGGGTCACTAATTCGTTCCAATCTATGAGGTATGAATTCTAGGCTAATCAACACCCATGCATGGCGAGTTCAATCTTATAATTAGATTTCAGCTTAGAGTTAGACTTCAGCATAGAGTCAGATTCAAGTATAGAGTTGGATTCTAGCTTTGCAGCTAGTCTAACCAATTCCATTAAATGATGTTTGCCTACCAACTAAGCTTATCCTTCACATTGCTCATTTTGATGTGCAAGTGACTCATGATCAGGGGTGGAACGTTATAAGGGCCTAAGACCCCAAATTTTTGAAAAATTTTATTTTATTTTTCTACTTTTTAGAAGATTTTAATTAACCCCTTAATTTTTTTTAAATTCTCACTGTACAGTTTAATTTTATTTAAAAAAATTAATTAAGCTCTTAAAATTCTTATTAATCTGATAAAAATTTAATTAAACCCCATTTTTTTAAAAAATTCTTATTAAACTCTTAAATTTTTTGAAAATTTTACTAGACCCCCCAAAACTTAATTTTAGGATTTGCCACTGCTTATGATATGTGAGAAATTGACTTAAGGCAATGTCAAAAAAGTTAGTTGAGAATTAATTTTTTGTGTTTCCAAAACGATTATGGGCATGATGTTATATGTCAATTAGCAAAAAATGAACCATGATAAACTAATTCTCTAACAGGATTCTACTTTGTGACATCACGACGAAATTGAAGATTTTTTATATGACAATGACATGTACCATGTAGGTGATATGGAAAATGAATAATTCAACTATATTCCGGGAGAAACTTTGGATCCAGAGCAGGTAGTCAAAGAGATGAATTGATTCTCATATAATATTCAAGATGCATATTGATTGGAGTAGGTTTGGACATAAATTAAGGTTAATAAATTCAAACATAAATGAAAATTATAACCATAATGTAATCCGATGTTATTATTGAAGAAAGTCGGCTCTCCACTATCATCTTTTATTGTTCAGGGAAGTACCGATTGAGAATGCAAAATTTTAGAATTGTAAAATGCCTTTGTCATGTTTTATAGAATATTATACACAACAATTATTTAAAACCTACATAAATTTTAAATGATATTTAGCGAGTCCAACACCAAGTAAGAGTCGAATTTACATGTGTTTTTTAATTTTTTGGATCCTCTAATTCAGTTTTTGTCACATTTAACATAGGTTAATACTATCTATTTACATTTGCTTTGCTTTTGCAAATGACCCCTTTCAAAATAAAAATAAAAATAAAAATGAAATTTGGACCGGGTTGTCACCCGGATCCAGCATCTACATTAAATCCAAGAGCAAGCTAATGCGCACACCAGTGTTTCAAGGCACATTTTTTACACGTCCGTTCCACTTTCTCCGGTGCCTTGGATTGGATCTCTCCCATCTGCTTCACTTTCTCTCTTTTCAAATGCTTTAATTCTCTGCCTCAGATCTCTTCGCAAAGTACTTTTTTTATAGTTTCGCTCGTCTCTTTCTCAGTGTTCAGTTTTGACTCGCGATTGAAAGATTCAATCTCAACCGTTAGATCCGCTCCTGATTCGTGGATCTTCATCTTTCGATCTGAGCCACCATGGCGGCCGCGAACGCTCCCATCGCCATGAAGGAGGTTTTAACTGTAAGTATTCTTCTTTCACTCTCATTCTCTCACTCTTTCGTTTCGGTTCGGTCGTTTATTTTATAGAAAATTCAGCTGAATTATAGTTAATCAACGGTTGCCAAGCTTAATCGAATGCTTTATAAACTTTATCAGATCTATTATCTGTAAAACCTGCTTAGATCTGTTTGAAAGTTGCTCTTTACGTTTTGACATAGTGAGAATTTTGAGTGATCTGGATGATGTTGTCTGTTTGCAGTTGCCGAGCGTTGGTATTAATCCGCAATTTATCACATTCACGAATGTAACTATGGAATCTGATAAGTATATTTGTGTGAGGGAAACCGCGCCACAAAATAGTGTTGTGATCATCGACATGAGCATGCCGATGCAGCCGTTGAGACGGCCTATTACAGCTGACTCTGCTCTCATGAATCCAAATTCTAGAATCCTCGCTTTGAAAGGTTAGTTACCTAACTGCCAGCCTTAAGTTGTTATTTTTATTGAAGCTCGTTAAATGTGTGTAGTAATTGATAGTGATTATTAATTATTTAGCGTTTTTGTTATTGATTAGTGGGTTGTATATTTAATATCGCTGTCTTGTGTGGTCCATAGAGCACATATTGGATTCATGATATTGATCTGTTTTGCATCTGGCCTTACAAAGAACCTAGTTGTGTTTGAGGTTTTTCTTAATGGAATACTTGTTTACAATATATTTTTCAAAATGATACTTACCATCCTTGTGTTTAATATTTGTTGCTTGCTTTTTGCTTCTAAATGAACAAATGAATGTTGCCATACATGTTAACTGCAAGGACCTTGCTTATGGAATCTTAGTGTATGTGATATACGGTCATAGTAATTATCACTTCCCTATTGTTTTATCCATATATTCCTTGGATGTATTTGCAAATCAAACGGTTGTTCAGCACTGCTTAGAGTAAGCATGTTGTTATAGCAGAAATTACTTCAATTTGATCCTGTAATGCAACAAAAATATGGTTGAAATGGAAGTCATACAAGTGCTTCACATTCCTTTTAACAAAACTAATTAAGGGAGAAGGAGATTAAATATCTCTAGTATAAATTTTATGTCTTCTTTAATTTTTAAAATCTATCTATGCTTTATGCTAACAGAATATGAAATTGCTTTTGTAGCTCAACTACCGGGAACAACTCAAGATCACTTGCAAATATTTAACATAGAGATGAAAGCGAAAATTAAATCGCATCAGATGCCTGAACCGGTCAAATTCATTTACTGTCTCAAGTTTTTCTTTTTTTAATGGTTCCAATTTTGTTATTGCAGTATCTGGCAGCCTCCACATTACTTGTATTTCCTTAATACTGAACTTGATTGCATGACCTTAGCAAAATGTCCTTGGTTCATTTACAGGTTGTATTCTGGAAATGGATTACCCCAAAAACGCTTGGTCTGGTCACACAAACCTCCGTGTATCATTGGTCAATTGAAGGTAAGAAGTTATTCTGTTAACTTTTCTAGTATCCCAGGTGCTGTTTTTTTTCAGCTCTAAAAACTTCTTTTTCTGAATGTACTTTTATCTATTAAACAATATTTTGTGTGTTACAAGTCTCACTGCATCTTATTTCTGGCAGGTGATTCTGAGCCAGTTAAGATGTTTGAGAGAACAGCAAACTTGGTGAACAATCAGATAATAAACTACAAATGTGATCCTTCAGAGAAGTGGTTGGTTTTGATTGGAATTGCCCCTGGTGCACCTGAGGTAGGTGGTGCCTTATCAATGCTTTCTAAAGGTGTTTTTTTAAGGGGTTGTTGCTTCATTTGTTTTGAGTTTTGGGATTTGGAAAACTGCGAAATGTTAAGTAAATTTTGTTCTATGTCAAAAACAGAATTTTTAAAGTAACATACTCAAAACATTACCCTAAGCTAACTGTGCCTAAGAAGTTCTTCTAGCTGGCGTGGTTGTTATGTGGCCCATAGCTCAAACTGCTATAGAGAACTCTGAATTAGTTTATGACCCTTATGGGTGATTAATTCTGTCTCTTGTAGTGTCCTTTAGGATTTGCGTCCCTGTAATCCCCTTTTTTAGTTTTCTTTTCCTTTTCCTTTTCCCCATCTTGTCTTTCTACTGTTAGAATAGTTCTTTGCATAATCATTATTACTGATGAAATTCGCTTTCTAGAAAAATGTTCTGCTGCTACTGTGTAATTCTGGTTTGATCTACGTGTCTTGTCTCTTTAGAGGCCACAATTGGTGAAGGGGAACATGCAACTTTTCTCCGTTGATCAGCAGCGTAGTCAAGCTCTTGAATCTCATGCTGCTTCATTTGCACAATTTAAGGTAAGGAGATTTCTTTGTACTTTATTCCCTAGATATGATACCCTAATTAACTAGCCTGCTTATTGTATATGCTTGTTTGTGTTGTGCAGGTTCCAGGAAATGAGAATCCTTCTATTCTTATTTCTTTTGCTACCAAGAGTTTTAATGCTGGCCAAATTGTATCAAAGTTGCATGTAATTGAACTTGGTGCCCAGCCAGGTCTGCTTGCTATGATGTCTGTTATACTTTTGTTATCTCCTTGTTGTATATAAGGGGAAACTGAGGGTCTTTCTAAGTGAATTCAAAAATGAAAGTAAAAATAAAAATAAAGAAATAGAGCAATTTGCCATTGCCCCTTTCAGCAAGTCAAATAACATTTGGGGTTTAATTCAGTAATCCTAGAATTTTATCTGTAGCAAACTCTAAATCATGATCTAGACTATTCTAAGTTAATTTTGATGGGAGGCATGTGTTGGCCCTGCCTGTATATTAACTATTTTCTTGAAAACAACGTAGTAGCTACAACATTGTGTTGTATCTCCTGTCTATTTAATTTCGAACCTTTTAACAGAACCTCTAATATGACAGGTAAGCCATCATTTTCAAAGAAACAGGCAGATCTATTCTTTCCACCAGATTTTCAAGATGATTTTCCAGTTGCAATGCAGGTAGTATAATGTCCTCAACTTTGATTGTTTTTCTTGGTAAATCTTTTTTCAAACTTTTGTGCCATTAATAAGACATGTTTCTGTTAAATGGCAGATATCACACAAATATAGTTTGATCTACGTTATTACAAAGCTTGGGCTGCTATTTGTTTATGATCTAGAGACTGCAACTGCTGTATACAGAAATAGAATAAGTCCAGACCCAATATTTTTAACATCTGAAGCTTCATCGGCAGGAGGGTTTTATGCCATCAACAGGCGAGGTCAGGTGTTGTTGGCTACTGTAAATGAAGCAACAATAGTGCCATTTGTTAGCAGTCAAGTATGTTTTTGTGCCTTTCATGTGTTTTCTGGTATCAATAAGGTGAGACATTCAGGCTTACAACTTTTCCGGGTTGTTTTCTGTTTCAGTTGAACAATTTGGAGCTTGCTGTCAATCTGGCTAAAAGAGGAAACCTTCCAGGTGCAGAGAACCTGGTAAGTTGATTGATGTGTGTATAGCTTGGTCTATGGTTTGTGGATCTTTGCATTGGAATGACAATTGAGAAGTAAGAACCTGATATTATTAACCGTAGGTTTTAGTTCCCAGACAATAATATCCCAAGGAGTAATCTATATTATCCAAGAGTTACTTTTGTGGTAACTTTCTTCAATGATTCTGGGATCTCTTCGGTCTTGCTGCAATGCTGAGATTGGAGATAGCATTTGGATTGCATAATTAGATTTTGTGTTCTCTATATCTGATGCTGCGTGTTGTTAACAAGAATATGTAGTTTAAGTTATTCAATTTTATCTGTTTATTTAGATCCTTGTTTATGATTACTTTGTTCTTTTAAGAATATACTAGGGTTTTGATTCTGTGGTTTTTAATATCTCAGGTTGTCCAACGTTTTCAAGAATTGTTTGCTCAGACAAAGTATAAAGAAGCTGCTGAGCTTGCAGCAGAGTCTCCACAGGGGATCCTTCGCACGCCTGATACAGTTGCCAAGTTTCAGGTAATATTTGCTTTTCCCTTTTTGCTAATGCAGATTCTGGTTTTTATGTTTGTGTTGATTTTATCTGAGGCAGAAATGTTTATTTGAATGCTGCAGAGTGTACCTGTGCAAGCTGGGCAGACACCACCACTGTTGCAGTATTTTGGTACACTTTTAACAAAGGGAAAGCTCAATGCCTTTGAGTCATTGGAATTATCTCGACTTGTGGTAAATCAAAACAAGAAGAATCTTCTAGAGAATTGGTTGGCTGAAGATAAATTGGAATGTAGTGAGGAACTTGGAGACCTTGTGAAGGTTTGTTTTGTTCTCTAATAGAAATGTATCTGTATCTTATTCAGTTGTATCTAAATTTCATTTTAAAATTGGGACTGTTTTGACTCTTTTTTGCTGCCTTCTACTTTCATTTTGCTTTTGTTGTAGACTGTGGATAATGATCTTGCACTGAAAATATACATTAAAGCTAGAGCAACTCCTAAAGTTGTCGCAGCTTTTGCAGAACGTAGGGAGTTCGACAAAATCTTAATATACTCAAAGCAGGTAATTGCTGCATTTTCTTCGCTGTTAGCATTTTCTGGTGTGATTAATGTGTGCTCTCCTTTTTACAGCCTATCAAGATGAGAATTTTTCTCCACTTGCTTTTTACATTTCTGTGAATGCTTGCATTAAATATTCATGACTAAATTGTTTCCTCAGGTTGGGTACTCTCCTGACTATCTCTTCCTTCTGCAAACAATTCTTCGTACAGATCCACAGGTTCGTCATTCTTCTTCTTGTAGTCTTTAGTGTTTGAGGTGTTGAAGGCATGCCATATGACCAATTGATAAATATATTCAATTGTGTTAATTCCCTTCATTAGAGCCTCTTAATTAAAGTTTTATGAATATTCTGATTAAAGTAAAAGCTTCCTTTGTTTTATTGTTTGCCAATCAACAGCTACTATTATGAGATTTTTTTAGGGGATTGAATCTGTGTAATTTTCATGGACAAATGGGTTCTTGCTTGTTGTTTTACTTGCAGGGAGCTGTTAATTTTGCATTGATGATGTCTCAAATGGAGGGAGGTTGTCCGGTTGATTACAACACTATTACTGACCTCTTTCTTCAGGTCTACTGCTCATCAAATTGGTTGTGTCAATAACCTTATGTTTCTATGCAAAATACATGAGATTGTTTCCTTTTGCTATCTGCCTTTTTTCAGAGGAATTTGATACGGGAGGCTACCGCATTTCTTTTAGATGTTTTGAAGCCAAATCTGCCAGAGCATGCTTTTCTACAGACGAAGGTTATATATTTTATGTGCTGGTTCAGCTAATCTAATTGGTTTTAACTTTGAAAAGAATAATTTAAGGTCAACAACATTCTTTTCTATGCAGGTTTTGGAAATCAATCTAGTAACTTTTCCTAATGTTGCTGATGCCATCTTAGCAAATGGAATGTTCAGTCACTATGATCGCCCTCGAATTGCACAACTTTGCGAGAAAGCTGGTCTCTATGTGCGAGCTCTGCAGGTAATTATCTTATTTAGATTTTTACTTGTTGCATTTTGTGTGGTTTTAACTTTTAGGTAATTATCTCATTGCTCTTTTTTCTGCAGCATTACAGTGAGTTGCCTGACATTAAACGTGTCATCGTGAACACACATGCTATTGAGCCTCAGGTACATGTCTCTGCTATCTTTATCTCCTGGAAAAATTAGACTACTAAATCCTGATATATTTTTATTCAATAATAATTCTATTTTCAGTCGCTTGTTGAGTTTTTTGGCACTCTTTCACGAGAATGGGCCTTGGAGTGCATGAAGGACCTTCTTCTGGTTAATCTAAGAGGCAACCTTCAAATAATTGTTCAGGTAAAGAATGTTATATAATAGTATGCTAATAATGTTTAGTAAATCACCGAAGGCTAAGCTGTGGCTCTGCAGGTTGCCAAGGAGTACTGTGAGCAGTTGGGTGTTGAGGCTTGCATAAAACTTTTTGAGCAGTTTAAGTCATATGAAGGATTGTACTTTTTCCTGGGATCTTATTTGAGTTCAAGGTAAGCTATTTAGCAAACAAGAAATGTCCTTTGTTTGATAGGGCATACCGCAGATATATCTAATATATCTAATATGGCACTTACTATGTTGGTTCTGATTATGGGACAGTGAGGACCCCGATATACACTTTAAGTACATTGAGGCAGCTGCTAAAACTGGACAAATAAAGGAGGTTGAGCGTGTGACCAGAGAATCAAACTTCTATGATGCTGAAAAGACAAAGAACTTCCTGATGGAGGCCAAGCTTCCTGATGCTAGGCCCCTGATTAATGTTTGTGATCGATTTGGGTTTGTTCCTGATCTGACCCACTACCTCTACACAAACAACATGCTCCGTTACATTGAAGGTTATGTTCAGAAGGTATACAATTTTCTTGACTGGATATGTTTTCTGGCATATGATATGAGTTTAATTTAAACCCAGGTAATTGTGAACTTGCTTCTTTTGACAGGTGAACCCGGGCAATGCTCCTTTGGTAGTGGGGCAGTTGCTTGATGATGAATGCCCTGAAGATTTTATTAAAGGTCTCATTCTCTCAGTCCGTTCCTTGCTTCCAGTTGAGCCACTTGTGGATGAATGTGAGAAGAGGTGATTTTTTACAATATCTTTGGTCCTCATTTCCTTTGTTCACTACTTTGTGATTCTCATTTTCCTGCATGTGATTTCCAGAAATCGACTTCGTTTGCTTACGCAGTTCTTGGAGCATCTTGTGAGTGAGGGAAGCCAAGATGTGCATGTCCACAATGCTCTTGGTAAAATCATCATTGAAAGCAACAACAATCCAGAGCACTTCCTCACAACCAATCCTTACTATGATTCCCGGGTTGTTGGTAAGTATTGCGAGAAACGTGATCCCACCTTGGCAGTTGTGGCTTACCGAAGAGGACAATGTGATGATGAACTTATCAATGTCACAAATAAGAACTCGTTGTTCAAATTGCAGGCCAGGTATGCAATTCTTTAGTTTATTTATGATGATATATCAGATATTTGTTTTTAAGTGGCTTATAGGTGCATCATCCTTTGATCACAGGTATGTTGTTGAGAGGATGGATGGCGATCTTTGGGAGAAGGTTCTAAATCCTGAAAATGAATATAGAAGACATCTAATTGATCAGGTTGTGTCAACTGCTTTGCCAGAAAGCAAAAGTCCAGAACAAGTCTCTGCTGCTGTTAAAGCTTTCATGACTGCTGACCTGCCCCATGAACTAATTGAGCTTCTTGAGAAGATTGTGCTCCAAAACTCTGCATTCAGTGGGAACTTTAATCTGCAAAATCTACTTATTTTGACAGCTATCAAGGCAGATCCCTCTCGAGTTATGGATTATATTAATAGGCTAGATAACTTTGATGGACCAGCAGTTGGAGAAGTGGCTGTGGAAGCTCAACTATATGAAGAAGCTTTTTCAATTTTCAAGAAGTTTAACTTAAATGTTCAGGCTGTCAATGTTTTACTGGATAACATTAGAAACATTGATCGAGCCGTGGAATTTGCCTTCCGAGTTGAAGAAGATGCTGTTTGGAGTCAGGTGGCAAAGGCACAACTGAGGGAAGGGCTGGTGAGCGATGCAATTGAATCATTTATCCGTGCAGATGATGCTACTCACTTCCTTGATGTCATCCGAGCTTCTGAGGATGCTAATGTCTACCCTGATCTCGTGAGGTACCTTCTGATGGTCAGGCAGAAAGTCAAGGAGCCCAAGGTTGACAGTGAACTCATTTATGCATATGCAAAGATTGATAGACTGGGTGAAATTGAAGAATTCATTCTCATGCCAAATGTGGCTAATCTTCAAAATGTTGGTGATCGATTGTTCGATGAAGAGCTATATGAGGCTGCAAAAATAATATTTGCATTTATATCTAACTGGGCCAAGTTGGCTGTTACACTTGTGAGACTTAAACAATTCCAGGGTGCTGTTGATGCAGCACGGAAAGCAAACAGTGCCAAGACATGGAAGGAAGTTTGCTTTGCTTGTGTTGATGCAGAGGAATTCAGATTGGCACAAATATGTGGTCTTAATGTTATTGTGCAGGTGAGTTTACTTTCCAGTTGACTTGCAATTTTCAGGAGCAATAGTCATTGCGCATACAGTTCTCCTTTTCTTCTTCTCATGTTTGTCTGTTGGAGACGGTTTGGCCCCAATGATTTTGACCATTATGTTTGCTGATTTTCTAGGTGGATGACTTGGAAGAAGTCAGTGAATACTATCAGAATAGAGGATGCTTCAATGAGTTAATCTCTCTTATGGAGAGTGGTTTAGGATTGGAGCGTGCACACATGGGTATCTTTACTGAGTTGGGAGTCCTGTATGCCAGATATCGTCCAGAGAAACTTATGGAGCACATTAAATTGTTCTCTACGCGTCTCAACATTCCCAAACTGATAAGAGCTTGTGATGAGCAGCAGCATTGGAAGGAACTTACCTATTTGTATATCCAATATGACGAGTTTGATAATGCTGCAACTACTGTCATGAACCACTCTCCTGAAGCATGGGATCATATGCAGTTCAAAGATATTATTGTCAAAGTTGCTAGTGTTGAGCTCTATTACAAGGCTGTCCACTTCTACTTGCAAGAACATCCAGATCTCATCAATGATATGCTGAACGTGCTTGCACTTCGTGTGGATCACACTCGTGTTGTTGACATTATGAGAAAGGTTCAATTCTGGCAAAAGATGATCTAATATTGAAATAAACGATTTTCTTTGTTATTACCATAGTTCATTTTGGTTTCACTATTATTTCCTTCTGGAATTTCAGGCTGGTCATCTACGTCTTGTGAAGCCATACATGGTTGCTGTTCAGAGCAACAATGTATTGGCAGTAAACGAGGCATTGAATGAGATTTATGTGGAGGAAGAAGATTATGATAGATTAAGAGAATCTATTGATTTGCATGATAACTTTGATCAGATTGGACTTGCACAAAAGGTGAAGTGCTCTTTTTCTTACATTCGTGTTTGGTGTTAGGTTTGTTTCTGATATTATTTCCAAATTGCTTGTGTAGATTGAGAAACATGAGCTGCTTGAAATGAGGCGTGTTGCTGCATACATCTACAAAAAGGCAGGCAGATGGAAGCAGTCCATTGCCTTGTCAAAGAAGGACAACCATTACAGAGATGCAATGGAAACAGCTTCACAGTCTGGTGAACGTGAACTTGCCGAGGAGTTGCTTGTTTACTTCATTGAACAGGTACTGACCTCATTCCAAAATACATTAAAAAAAATATATGCTGACTGATTATCTGTTTGGACTTTGGAGGTGGAAAGCATTACACCTTTTTGGCCAATTGCTACTCCTAATTATGTTATTGTGCTCTCTTCCACTTGTTCCTTTCCGGTGCAAATATAAGTTATGCTTTTCTACTCTTTCATTTTCTTGAAATATCTGTCTGACACTTATTTCCAGCGCATATTTGGACACGGTTAATGGGATATGACCTTCCAAGGACTGTTCAAATAGATGGAAAAACTTTAAAAAAAAAAACATAAATATACTTTGTGCCAGACACATTTTTTGTATCCCACACTAACATCCGAGTCTGAGTAACATAGAAAGTATAGACCATAGTACTCAATTATCGTACTATAGGTATAGGACATGGAAAGTATAGTTAACTGATATTTGTTTTTGCACTATGGTGGTTTTCCTTATGGTATTTCACTATAATGTTGGTTATTGTTTTGAATTGTACTTAATTTCAGTGTTGATGTTCTCTTTGTACAGGGCAAGAAGGAATGCTTTGCATCGTGCCTCTTTGTCTGTTATGACTTAATTCGAGCGGATGTTGCTCTTGAACTGGCCTGGATCAACAATATGATTGATTTCGCATTCCCATATCTGCTGCAGGTGATTTCTGTGCTCTGCCGCTTTCAGTATCATCAGTTAATAGGGTTTCATTAGCTAGAATGCTTGGATGGTTGATCTTAGTTCAACCTGTGATTTTTTTGTTTCGAGATTATGTTGTTTGAACCTTGTTTAATTTCTCTTTGAATTTACAGTTTATCCGTGAATATACTGGCAAAGTTGACGAACTTATCAAGGACAAGATAGAAGCTCAAAAAGAAGTAAAGGCTAAAGAGCAAGAAGAGAAAGAAGTCATTGCACAACAGGTAATAATAACTTGGAGAGCCGAAAATTGATCTGCTTTTTCTTGATAATGTATTCTCTACCCCTGCACAGTGGGAGTAGATAGATTTTCGACTGATTCAAAATGCTTCTTACTGATAAAATTAATTGCCTCACATTGCAGAACATGTATGCTCAGTTACTACCTCTTGCCTTGCCTGCACCGCCAATGCCAGGAATGGGAGGACCAACAATGGGTGGTGGATTTGCGCCTCCACCACCACCCATGGGAGGAATGGGAATGCCTCCGATGCCACCTTACGGCATGCCACCAATGGGCAGCAGTTATTAACTCATGACAGGTTTGTTTGAAAGACTTTTTTTAGCCGAGTTGATTCCGTCTGTTGCTGTGACAAATAAGACATTGATATCCTAGTTCCAATCATGGCAATTTCTTAAGGCTTGAAGACCAGTTTATAATAATCCCATTTCTATGTTTCATCTGTGTGATATTATTATGTTCTAATATTCTCTTCTTTTCTTTTTTTACTGTTTGGTAGAAAGAGGCATATTTTTGGATGCTGGTAAGAAGGTAAGCCGAGGATTTTTATCACACATGCATATTTGTATTTTGTAGTTTTATTTTCCTTTAATGTCCTTGGAATTGACCCAGCAGTATATACGAGAACACTTCCCACTTCATTGTTTCTTATTTTTGCTTCATTCTTTTCCTAAATCGAAACAGAAAATTTGTTTATGATTCATATACATGTTTTTCTGGGCTGCTCTTTATTGGTAGAATTTGTTGGCAGTATATACATGTATATCTTTTCTATATAAAATAAATATTATTGCTGGTCTTTAGTTAGATTTGATTATTTTGATCGGAATGGTGATTATGTGATGCGAATACGTGTCCAAAAGGTTTGGAATCCAAAAAATTAAAATGGCATGCCACGAAAGAGTAATGCACGTATGATGTAATTATGGGGAAAAAAAAAATCAAGAACGGACTGAGAGGATCGACCAAGTTTATGTAGATTTTGATCTTCCGAACACGTAATTGACCTTGAAATCAAGAACAAGATCTTGATCAGAGTTTGAATTTGATGTGTTCCGATGATCCGCCTGAACTGCTCTCTGAGTTCATTGAGTTGTTAAAAGCTTTGCTCCTTGGCAATGATAACAATGGCGATCAAGTATTTGTTTCATTGCTTATAAAAAATAAAATTTTGTTTCATTAAAAACCGTTAAACAGTTCCCTTGATGCTGTTTTATACATGGTTCGTCGTTTGGAAGATCAGACGATCAAAGCAGAAAATATAGCTTGTTCTTAGCGTTGTCAATTCACATAATGAAAGTATGTATATATTACAATTGCAAGTTTGCGATAATGAGAGATGCTTCGTACTTGGTTTATGTTTCCTCGATTAATAAAGATGGGACCGACAATTCAAAACTTTGATTCCTGCCGTTTGGAGGTGAAAAAAAGAAAAGGGTGAGAAGACGTCGCAATTTGGTCACTAAATGCGCGCTCATGTTTGGTTTGTCTAAGAGAGAAATAGAGGGATACAAAAAGAAAATGACAAGGTTGGTAGAAGCTACTGAGAGACTTTGTACCATTGGGGTTACATTAAGTGAGCTTAGTTGGGTAAAAAAGTGGAGAAATGGGAGGAGAGAATGAAAAAGTGAAACGAAAATAAATTGAGTGTCCTTGGTTGGGATGAAAATAGGAGAGGATTATTTTCCATGATAATACATAAAAATCAATACTTCTAAATTGGAATGATTGGAGGAGAAAAAATAAAGGAAATATGTATACTAATTCAAAATTATGTATTTTCAGATGTTTTATTTCATTTCCTTCCATGTTTTAACTCCACCAAGCAATGTATGGAAAAAATTATTATTTTCATTTTTCTCTCCCTGTGAAAAAAAATTATGTTTTCCATCTTTTTAGGTTTTTATCCTTCTAAAAAAAATTCATTAAAGCCTTGTAATCTCTTGAAATGATCTTATTTCTTGGAGAAAGAATTTCCCCTGAAGCTCTCGACGTTGACAACAATGTAGAGCTCACTCGAAGCACGCCTTAGGAGAGAATCACTGCTCACCTTTGTGTCGAGCTATCATGGAATCCGACGGCTTCACGCCCCTAGATGAACGAGCATTAACGACACAAGGGATACCACCGCCACTTGCCTTTAATGGAATTGATCATTGTAAGGCCTATTAATGGGTTTTGTCCGATCACCGACGCCACTGGCTTGGTGAATCATCAAGTAATGAACTTTTCACGTCAAGGGCACAATTAAAGTCTACCTCCCTCTAAGGCTTATTTTGCTTTCTTTTCTTTTTGCTAAGGTTACTTCTTGATAGTAGAGCCTAAACTTTTGCAACTTATAATAGAAATGAGTATATAGGTCTTCAATTTTTTTCCATGCCTCAATGTTTCATTGCAGAATAACCTCATCTTTTACTTTTCATTTCTCTCAAAACATGCGATATTTATCCAAATATGAATATAATCCTCAAACAATTAAATGTATTTAAAGAACCTAACATACTAATATTATTTGAATATGAACATTAGAATAAAATCCTTGTTGAGACTCTTTCTGAAAAAGTTCCTACAACCGATCTCTGCCGCACGTTAGTACATCTTCTCCAATTAGTGACCTATATAACATAGGTCAAGGGTTCATACCTCACAAAAGGTGAAACATTCACACCCTCTTGGTGGATGGCCATACACCCAAAGTCGAAGCACTCCCGGCTTTGTGAATCAAGCCCTCAAGGTAGTCGCCGGACGGGAGACAAAAACCCCAATAAACAATACTTTTGATTGTTGGGGACCAATAGTCTCCTTCGAAAATTTCTACCGAATCTCTCAACAATGCTTAAAACAGATTCAATTGTACCTAGAAAGTTCTCTAAAAATATGAATCTAGAAAACCATAACATATTAATACGAAACACATTCATATATCTAACAAATATACCGCCAACTAAGTTGAATAATTAATCGGCATAATTGTTGATGCAATATTTTGAAAGGTATGAGTTCGAATATTCTTATGCTCATATGTAGTTCTATATAAAAAATCTGACAATCATACCAGAACTTCTAGAATCATGTCCCAAAGAAACAAGCTATATCTCATAAACTTAGTCAATAACTACATCCCCCAAAATCAAATCTGTAGCCATAATCTTCCATTTGAAGATAAAATGAGAACGCCAAGTGCGTGCAACTTTGAGCCAAAAATATCAGAAAATTAACATCCAAAGCCATAAGCTTTTAATAGAAAACACAATAACATGTTTCCAGAATATTCAAAAGGTTTCGATAAAGATAACTTAAATCCTTTTAAAGTAAAGTATCCATCAAACAACAGAAAATCTAAAGAAACATAGACCAAATTGCTAGCTTTAAGATAAAATTAGACTACTTAGATCTTTGCCTCATCTTTCTTCTCTTCCTCTTCAACCTCCTCATGCGCTTCTTCTTCCACTGATATTAGCACAATTAAAAAAAAAAAAAAACCCATATCAATATTTCAATAAAAAAAACAATCAAATAGATCAAAAAGAAAATCATGGTTTGGGTTTTGACGTTTTTACCTTAGCTCTCATGGTGAAAAGGGTTCGAAATCGATCTCCTTTTGCAGTTCAAAACCACTCGTGTAGTGTTCTTCTACGGAGGCTGCGAGGAAAATGGGGAAGAGAAAGGTAAGGCTTTGAGATTATATATATAGGCTTAAAAGCTAAAACCCTAAATCCCTAATGGCCTTTCGGTAGTTGGGCTTTGTTATTATATGTTGGGTTAAACCATGAATCGGCCTATTTTAGCCCAAAATCAAGTTTAGGGTTTCTCAGGTTCCCTCCAGAAGAAAAAAAAACACCCTTTAAGCTGGAATCGAATCAATTTTGGACTATTTTAAAAGTCTGTTTTAGTATTAAAAAAATACTGAAATATTATAATTTTTATATTAATATTAATATAAATATTTTATAATTATATTTAAATAAATAAATTTAAGAATAATCATATAAGTTGATTAAGCAAAACTTCAAAAATAAATTTGTATAATAATCTGATTGAACTAAAAAAAGGAAAATTATTTAATATATCGTCAGTGTATTATAGGGTGTAGAAAAAATTAATTACATAAATAAATATGACACTTGTCACACTTTTAATCCGTTTGTGAAATTTTAAAACTCCATTAATAATGTATCAAACAATTACCGTAATCTCTTAGGATAGAGATATTATATCGATATAATTTTACATATAATAACTAATCTAAGTAAATAAGTGCTAGTCATTATCACACAATAATTTAATTTATAATATTTCCAGTCTAAGGGCACACAGATTTTTCAGATGCAATTAAAATGCCAAATTATTGAATGATTAAAGGCAAAAGAAATATTAATTAATTCACTGAAACAAATCTCCACCTTGCATTATCCCAATTAAAGTATTTTCTGGATCCTTCATAAAGTATATATTATAAATTATATAAAAAAAACAGTCGTGCTTTAACCTAATAATTATCCATATACTCAGTTGGACCCAAAAAAAAAGAAAAAAAACCCTTGTCATGTTTAATCAATTATATCTGGAAAATTGCGAATATGTCCCTATTGTATTTTGATTTTTATATTGGTCCTTTTAGCATTGATTGCAATAAAGGGAATAAAAACTGGAATTTTGTTTCCCCAATCACAACAGCCCACGTTCAAAGGGCCACAAGGCAACAAATGACCTAACTTTCTCCATCGTTGAAAAACAGAAACGTTAAAATCTAGTTCAAGTCCTTCTACTCTTTGTTCAGTTTGAATTTAGTCTCTTTATTTTTCAAATTTAAGAAACAATTTCAATTATTAATATCATGTGTTTTTATATATTAAGAGAGTATTTTTTTTTTCAAAATATTACACTAATGAATTTAATAGAAGAATTTTATCGGTGTTAACAAATAGACCTAAAAATAGAGAAACTAACTTTCAAGTATATAAAAAGTACAGGTACTTGAAGCATAATTTAGCCAAAAAACAATTATTCATTGAACAATTTCACCGAGCACATGGTAGCATTACATTCATGGCAACCCCACAATATAAGACAAAATCAAAAGCAGAGAAAAACCCATAAAAGGAATCTACTCAAATCCACCATCGTTTACAATTTTTTTTTGTGTGTGCGTGTGTGTTTACTGAGTCACAATGACTGGAATCTGACGAAGCCGATCTGATTCAACTTGAAGAGAATTTCTACACAGTGGACAACTCGACTCAGCACTGAGCCACCTATCAACACACTCGGAATGATAAGAATGGTGACACGAAGGCAAAACCTTAACTTTCTCACCATCTTCAAACAGTCCAAGGCATATACAGCACTCGCTCCCAAGCGCCGCCCTCCCCCTCGTCACCATAGTTATCGGCAACGCATTGATGGTATTGGGGTCGAGCCCTCGAGGCTGAGGAGGAGGCTGTGGGGGTACGTGAGAGGTCGGGGATAGGTCGTGTCGATGAGAACTGCATAGCCATCGAGTGTAAAAGAAGATGAGAGCGAAAATAAGGACGATGGCAAAGAGGACGACAGTGAAGAAGAGAGTTCGGCCGTGGATTTGGAAGTCATGGTCTTCGAGATCTGCGTAGTGCCAGTGGAAAGGCTGAGAGTCTCGGGCAGACGCCATTTTGGAGAAAGGGAAGGTGTCGAGGCTTTTATAACAGTGGAAGTTGAGGCATCTTTGGCAGTTAATGTGGACGGTTGGGAAGTAAAGATGAGGAGATCTTTGTCCTAAAATTCATATAATGTGACAAAATATTAAAGTTTATCTTAATTTTTTAAAGGATATATTATAATAATTAAAAATTTTATCACATGCATATACGTATAAAACTACAAATTTAGAATAAAAATGTGTGTTTAAAAATAATATAAAATAAATAAATGTATGGTTTGAAACTACTTAATAATAACACGTGAAATATATACGATGTTAAAATGAAAAAATTAACTTAAATTGTTTATCACGGTGTTGTCATCAATCTTGAGTTCGTGTCAAGATAACTTGTGACACCAACTCACTCTTGGGGACCGGCTCGTATAAACAACGAATAAGAAAAGTAGAGAATAACGAACACAAATATTTTACGTAGAAAACTCCTTCGAAGAGGATAAAAACCACAGGCAAAGGAGATATCAGCTTTTCACTAAATAAGTAAATAAACCGAAGTATAAGATGGATAAAATAAACCTAAATGTATAACTTATACATTATCCAAAACCCCTAATACAAAGTTCAAAATCTCAAATAGCAAGCCGATAAACAAAGCCCTAAAGCCTCATGAGATACTAGCAAAAGGAGTATAAAATACTCTCCATAATTACCACGAAACTCTTGCCAAAACTCTTATGCGACTACATCTTGTCACTATCAAAGAAAAGCTCTCGCTAATTGATACATCAAAACGGGGATACAATGACCCCTTAGAATAATTAGAGTCCAACTAGGAAAAGATAACAAGGTTTAACTGAGAGAAGAATACGAGACACACCCTACAAATACATTATTAATAAAATTCCATCACATGTAATTCAGTCAGGAGCTTAAATAATAGTATAAATGTACAATCAATGGAGGTAATAAAATATGTATAAAAATATTAAAATAAAGTTTTAGTTGCATGGTAAATTAAATGTTTTATTAATGTAATTGAGAAGCATTCAAATCCCACAATATGCATATTTTTATTGATTTTTCAAACAAAAAATTTAAAGTACTCTCAAATAATATAAATTATTGTAATTACGGAAAGCCATTTTCATAATTTTTAACCAAATTAATACTCGGTTGACTCGTAACACTAACTCAACTATAAACTTAAATAACAATATAGATAAAAATATATTAAATTGAGTTGAATCATTTTGGATAGCTTTAAATTTAAGTAATTAAAGTTTCATATTGGAATTTAGATTATTTAAGTTTAAAATTATTAAAATTTAAAATCAAATCAACTAAAACTCAAGTTATTTTTCTATTTCATCTTTTAATTTTAGATTTAGATAATTTATTAGGAAGGATTAAATTATTTTAAAAAACTCTATCCTTTATACATGATTAAGTGATATTTTAATGAATAATTATTAAATACAATTTTTAATTCTAATTTTTTTCTAAATATGCTTTATGTAATAAATTTTAAAAGATTATATCTAACAATTAAACCTCGATATGTATAACTTTATGTCTTATTATTAACTCAAAATCTCTTTTATTTGTAAAAAACCCTTCTAAAAATAATTTTAATTGAATCTAACGGTCTTATATTCACATGACTTTTTGAGATTTTTATATAAGAAAATTAAATCTCAACTTTTGCAGTTCTCAATGTTTTTTTTGTACAGAAAAAGTATATTAAATTATGCCAAATTGATATATGCATACCCTAATGGATATTGAAAAACAATATTGGTGTGTTTATTCGTCGAAGGATATACTGAGAAACAGCCAATGGACTGTGAAGGATTAGATTGGAAGTGGGAAAAAAAGAGTGTAGAAGTAATTAGGAAAATTGAAGGGCCAATTTTTGATTACGTGCAAAAGTATTATTGGACAGTTGATCAATGGATAATTTAATTTCCATGTTTTAAAGAAACCGTTCATGGAATGAAGGGCCAATTTTTGGTTTTCAAGTTTTGTGAAAAGTCGGATTAGTCTCTTCCCAAGGGACAGAAAAAAGTGAGTCGTTGTTGTTTTTAAACCCTAACTAATATTAAATCTTTGGTTAAGTTGAAGTTGTTGAGACTACTGACATGGGAATGTCTTTAGGGTTTGATTGTAATTACGAGTGTAATCGAGCTCAATCAAATTTGCATTTATTAAAGTTTGAGTTTGATCAAATATCTATTTTAAGTTTAAATATAAATTAAATTTTGATTTCGGGTTTTGTATGAAAAAACGTAAAATATTGAGAGATATATGAAATAAGAAAAATATTTAGCAAAATAGATAGGGAGTGGATTATTTAGAAAATGGTTGTCGATTTCCATATATTTTTTGTAAAAATAATATCATGAATAATCCTCATATTTTCATAACAAATTTTAATTACTTTCGATTATTTCAATTGTCTTTTTTCTAGTTTTATAACCTATATCTTTATCTTTTTAAAAGATAAAATTGAATTTTTATAATTTTAGAGAGTTAAAGTGTAATTTTACCTTTACTAATTTATTTTTTTTAAATTTAAGAGCCTAAATAGTAATTTTTTTTTATTTTAGGGGGCTGGGGCGCCTGCCAACCCCCTAGATTCACCTGCCAACCACCTAGATTCGCCTTTGGTTTCAATACAATATTAATATGTTCAAATCAAAACTTCAGTGAAAACATTGATTATTTAAACTTAATTTTCAAATTTTGATAAAATTATAAGACACCATTTATGATATTATTTATTTATTTTAATTTAGCATAACCTCCAAACTTGTTTCAATGTTTTGGACTTAAAAATAGAATAATATCACAAATGATCCCTCGTAATTTTAATAAAATTTCAAAATCAATTATTGTAAAAGAAGAAATTAATAAAAGCAATTCCATATTGACTTGTAGTTCTCACAAAATTCTTTGCTCGAAACTTCTTAACATTGTACTGAAACTGGGAAAAAAGCAATTGAAAGTAACTAAAATTTATTATCATAAAAATTTGATAAAATATGGGGGACTAGTCGTAATATTTTTCCATTTTAGTTTTGAGCAGGAAAAAGTTATACGGAAGCCAAGTTCCAACTTCAACTGCTAAGTAATTCACTCCCCATTTATTTTGCTAAATATTTTTCTTCTTTCATATATATTAAAAAAAATCCAGATATTAGCCCAGTCTTGTGTGGGTCGTAACTAATTGTAACGTGGAGGTCTCGTAAAAAGGAAAAAAAAATTCTATTTAATTTTTTAAAATTTTAAATAAATAAAGATAAAATTATACTTTAGTCTCCCTAAAAATGATAAAAATTTGATTTAATCTTTTAAAAATTATAAAAATATAAACTATTCAAATAGTGAAATTATATTTTTATTATTATGAAAATTACAATTTATCCATCCCTGAATATGAATATGATCTTGTGTACATAAATGGCTTCGTTGATTTCATTTGGGAGCCAAATGGACTTTAGTTAGTGATTTCAACAATACTGATATTTTAGGGATTACTGCTTTTTGTCAATGCTCGAATAATTGCAAGCTAGTCGAAATACATGACAAAACTAGATTAAGGCCCCCAAATTTTTTTTTTGGAAAATTTGGTTTTTTGCTTAAAATTTTTAAAATGTTTTAATTAGGCCCCCTGGATTGGCTTACTTTAGTAAGTTCTACCCTAGTAGTCATTGCTTTTATATACCTTCTCTCATGTGTCAAGGCACCCCAGCAATTATAGACATGATTGAAGCGGAGGAGACATTGGATCATTTTTTCACTTGTGTTCACTCGTCAAGGCTTAAAAAGGATTAAAAGTGAAATTGAACCATTTAATAAGGGGTCCAAAGCTCCTTTGCCCCAATCTAAAACAGGTTCAAATAATTATACTATGTACGATTGAATATCATATGTATATATTCGAGTTCACAAAAAAATATGGAATATTCATTATCCATTATCCATTATCCATTATCCATTATCCATTATCCAAGCTTGACTTGCAAGTCTATTTCATTACTTAAAAATATTAAAATACTTTTATTGTATGCATCCATTATAATATATTAATTTTTTTATAAATTTAATTTTATGATTAATATTATAAATAAATTTAAATTATTTTCTATATCTTTTATAATTATTTAAATGATATATATTACATTTACACTTTGTTGAAAAGACTAATTTAATTATGATTAAAATAAATATATCTTTAATCAATTTTTATAATTTATAAAAAATCTAATTTAGACACTTTTTCTAATCTAATTTATTTGATGCAAAATAGTAAACTTGTTTTTAATTAATAATATTAAAATATTGACAATGTTAAATTATCTTATTAAAAAATTCTAGAATTATGATTTTTAATTATTTTTTAGAAAAATAAGTTAAATAGATTTTATCTTTAAAACAATTGTAAAACATTTATAAATCAGATTTAAATTTTATACAATTTTAATAATAAAAGTATTTTTAAACCAGTTTAAATTATTTTGTTCAATTTCAATATTATCATATAAGTAAAATTCATTAAAAAATATATATCAAATCAAATTATTGTAATGAAATTAAAAAATTGACAAAGTATAAAACAATATTTATTAGAAAAGAGGTTTAGATTTCTAGTTCTTTTGTTTGCTAGGGTTTCATAGCACACCATTTTCTTCGTTTTTTCGTTTTCACAACATCAAGTCGGCACACGTTAGGGTTAGTCAGGATTTGCAAAATGTGGATGCTTATCTACAAAAAAGCTTACCACGGATGGAGGCGGACACCGCTAATATGAGTTTGGAGGATAAAGAAGAAGAGTCGATTCCCTGTGAAAGAGAGCCGAATAATGATGATGAATATCGTCGATTTTGTTTAGTGGGGAGAGCTCTTACGGATTGCGTAATTCACTTTCTGCCTCTTAAAAGAAATATGACGGACTTATGGCATCCGTTAGGAGGAGTTATAATCACATATTTAGGGGGGAAATTATATTTATTTCGATTCTTCTATGAAGTGGATATTAAAAGAGTATTGGATAGAATGTCGTGGACTTTTAACAGGCATCTGTTAATTTTCCACCGATTGAGTATCGGAGAATATCCAAAGCAGATCCCATTGTTTTATTCTTATTTTTGGATCCAAGTTCACAATCTACCATATGGAGTAATACCGGAAGGCTTAGCAAGAAAATTGGGGGAGTTTGTTGGACAATTTATACAATACGATGTTGCTTTGATTTCACTAGGAGAACAAAGATATATGAGATTTAGGGTGAAAATTGATGTAAGGCTAGCTTTGAAGAGAAAGAAAAAGCTAACGCTGACAAAAGGACAAGAGGGCTACGCGTAACTCCCATTATTTTATTTTCTTTGTGGAAAATTGGGTTATTGAGAGGGTTTTTGCCCGGTATGAAAGATAATTGAAATTCAAGAGGTTATATTTGTTTGGAACCTTTCATTAAGAGCACCATCTAGAAACGAGCTGCTTGTCAGAAGTATATGGCTAATTGAGGAATTGCCAAGCGGAATCAAGAAGGGTAATAGCTATGTTGGAATGGAATTATATGGACGAGGAAGAAGAAGAATAGATGGTGAGGATTTTTCTCAAAGAGAATGGTCTGTGGGACAAATGGAGGCCATAATGAAGGATACACCAGTCAAATATGGTGAAGGCAAAATACGATAAAGAATAAAGAATTACCATTTGTATGAGGGAAATGGCTCGAGTGCTTTGAGTCAATTTAAAGAGAGATCAGTAGCCGCTAATCAACATGCTGACCCGGCACAATGAAAATCCTAAGTTGGAACATTCATGGATTGGGGTATCCACAAGCGGTTAATCGCCTCCAAAATAAGGTGAGGCATGTACAACCCTAAATTTTGTTTCTAATAGAAACAAAGTTAAGAGGCAAAAGAATGGAAAAAGTTCAAGGGAGATGTAGATTTACCAATGGAATAGACGTAGGTGCGTAAGGTTCCAAAGGTAGATTATCAATTGGATGGAAAAGAGAACATGAGGTACAGTTGCGAAGTTATTCAACCAGTCATATTGATGTGGTTGTCATGGTAAAAAGTGGAGCGCTAATATAGAGATTAACAGGTTTTTGTGGTGCTTCAGAAGAACATAATAGAAGGGAATCTTGGAACCTCTTACGAAGGTTAGGGAATTGTCGAGATATGTCATGGATGGTTTTAGGAGATTTTAATGAAATCATGTATTCATTTGAGAAAAAGGGTGGTAAACTAAAGAGTGAGAGAAACATGGCCAGATTTCATGAGGTTTTGGAAAAATGTAACCTTAATATTTAGGGTTTACAGGGAGGTGGTTCACATGGGAAAGGTAGATTGTTAGAAAATAATGTTTGTTGACACCATTTTTTTGGGTGAAAAAAAAGGGGTCGACTTGGGTTTTGAAAAAAAAGAAACGGGAGTCGCCACCAATCCCTTTTTTTTATGATGTGTGATTGGATCACCTCGAAAAGGGGTTGTTTTTAATAAACGGTTTGATTTTATTAAAACAACAAGTTTGGTCCACGAAATTCAGAAAATGGGTTCGGGAGTCGGTTACGCACGAGGAAGGATTAGCACCCTCGATACGCCCAAAATTGGTACCTAGTTGATTACTTAATGTCTTAATGTCGAAGAGTGAAAACTTTGAAGAATTTAAAATACGACCCTTGTGTTAAAACGTTGAAAATTTTAGGGAAAAGAGGCATATTGCACGTTATTCGAGAAAGAGAATCGTATCCATTAAGCTAGGATACAATGTCTCGAATTCCCGATACGCGAATGAAAAGTGCTTAAAAAAGGATCACGACCAGTAAGTTAGGACGCGATAGTTTTTAATTCCCAATATTGTTAAAACTTGAGTTTGAAAAGATTCGTGTAATAAAGTTTAAAAGAATATTCAATTGTTTAAATCAAATGAAGAAATCGCAACCCAATACATTAGGGCACAATTTTTCAAAATATTAAACATTGAATATTGTATTTATTTCGAAAAATCCTCGTCTCGAGAAAACAACATGTCACATCCAATGCGTTAGGACACAACATATTGAATTCTCGATAACGAGCTTTTTATCATTTTAAAAAAGAGTAATCTCGATTATTTAAATTCAACGAAGAAAGTCGGAACCCAATACGTTAGGGCTCGATTCTCTCGAAGATCCAAAATACCGAATATTACTTATTTTTTAAAATTTTTCGTTTTTTGATAAATTCGAGTAAAAAATAGAAGCAAAATAATGATAATGATGACAATGTAAATGAGATAATACAAGCACAACTAAAATGAGCAACAAGTAAAATACGTAATAAACAAATCAAAGATACATGAAATAATAAATGAACAAAAAAACTAAAGCATTCCATAAAAATGATAAACACTTCAATAAATGAATAAATAAATATCAAATATAACAATGATAACAATACGAATTATAAAAATGAAATATTTATGTATGTGCATCTATATATTTAAATTATAAATTATGTGAAGGTATATACATATATATATACATAAAAAACAAATGTGCATATCTATGTATATATATATGTATATAAATTATAAAGCATAAAAAACATAAGTATATACATATATGTAAAAACGTATGTTAATGTATGTAACAAAATATGAAAAATGGTATAAATGAATAAATAAAATGCAATAATAATAATAATAATAATAATAATAATAATAAAATGACAGGATTAAACTGAAAACAAAACAAAATACCAGGGGAGAAATCAAAATAAAATAAGGCCAAAGATCGATTTGCGATACGCACAGAAGAAGGGGGATCGATTGAGCAATTTTCCCCAACCTTATGCGCAGTGCTCCACACTGGACTAAATCGAAACGCATAAAAAGCAAATGGCCAAATTTAAAATTTTGAATGGGACCAGATCGCGTCATATTGCATAAACGGAGGGACCGGATGTGCAAATAGTCCCTCCGAGCCAGAACGCGCGGATCTTAGCCCCGTTCGGGCCGGGTTTTTGGGTCTTATAAAAATAAAAGAAAGAAAGAAAAAAAACTAAATCATTCATCATTTTAAAAAAACGGAGACACCCTCTGGTTCTCTCTCCCTGCCTCAGCCTTTGAACCCAGGCCACCGTCTCCGCCTCCATGGCCAGTGGCCGGAGTTACGCGAGAACGGCCCCTTTTGCTCAACTTCGACGACGACGAATACGGGCTCCGACGCCGGCCTCTGAAGTAAACAGGTATTCCTCCTTTCCCTTTTTGTTTTGTTTAAAAAAATGTAGAAAAGAGAGCAGAAAAAAGAAGAAAATAACTAAGAAAAACGTAAGAACAGAGAAGAAAATAGACTAAGTTCAACCTTTAAATTTTTTGATCTGTTCTTTTTTTTTGCCTTCCAAACGTTGTAAAAAAATGTACAGAGATATTGTTTGGCTTTTATAGCCAATTTACATTGTATTTTTTGGTTGTATTCTATTGCCTTGCACTATCTGTTGCGTGCTCCGGCTTTTTTCTGTCATTTTACAGGTGTTGATGAAGCTAGGCATGGTGGGTGGCGATGGGACAGGGCGGACGGCAGAGGGATGGGTGCGGCGCTAGGTTTGGCTAGGGTTTCATTTTTCTGAAACCCTAATTGGATTTTGGGGGGGAATTGGGCTCCGAACTTGGGCCTCGGGTTTGGGTTGTAATTGGGCTTGTGGGTTATTGGGTAGGTTAGTTGGGCTTGGTTTTCCTGGGTTAAGTCTGTTAGGGGCTGAATTTGGGTCGTTGGGCTATTCGGGTTTTGTATTGTAATTGGGCCCGAATTTTTTTTTAAAATTGGGCTTGTACAGCTGCCCATCTTTGCTCGTTGTCATATAACGATAACAGAGTAAAGACTAAGAAAGACCAATTTTTACCCGATCCCGTTGAGGAAATAAGATTCGCCGTTGCGGCTTCAATCTTTTAGCTGCAATGTCGGGAAAACAAGGTTCGCCCTTGTAGCTTCAATCTGTTTGACTGCAATGTTGGGGAAGCGAGATTCGCCATCGTAGCTTCAATCTGTTCCACTACACCGCAAGGAAATGAGATTCGCCGTTGTGGCTTCGATCTATTGCAATGGGGAAGTGAGACTCGCCGTTGTAACTTCAATCTGTTCCACTGCAATGCCAGAAGGTAAGATTCGCCGTTGTGGCTTCGATCTTTTAAATTGCAATGTTGGGGAAGTGAGATTCGCTGTTGTAGCTTCAATCTGTTCTACTGCAATGTTGGGGAAGCGAGATTCGCCATCGTAGCTTCAATCTGTTCCACTACACCGCAAGGAAATGAGATTCGCCGTTGTGGCTTCGATCTATTGCAATGGGGAAGTGAGACTCGCCGTTGTAGCTTCAATCTGTTCCACTGCAATGCCAGAAGGTAAGATTCATCGTTATGGCTTCGATCTTTTAAATTGCAATGTCGGGGAAGTGAGATTCGCCATTGTAGCTTCAATCTGTTCCGCTACATTGCTTGGAAGTAAGATTTGCCGTTGTGGCCTCAATCTTTTAAATTGCAATCTATGGTTACTTCGATCTGCTTTTGTCAACTCAGGAAAACAAGACCTGCCATCTTCATTGATCTGTTCTCTAGGGAACATGACCTATATGAACCTATTTATGCCTAGTGATCATGATCGAAATGAATCAAAATTTCCTAACTAGATGTGTATGAATGATGTTTGCATGAATGCAAAATGTCATGAGAATGATCCATTAATGTTTGAGTTATCATTGCCCATTGTTTTATCACTAGCGTATTACGACGTCTTCTTGCTTGGTTGGCATATCCAAAGAAACACCTAATTAGATTGCCCCTACTGTAAACCTCCAAGTTCAATCCACTGGATGCAAAATTTAAACCATGTAAACCTCTAAGTTCAATCCACTGGATGCAAAATTTGAACCATCTTTCTCCCACTGTAACCCCAGGATAGAAAGACTTGGCCTTTTTTCGATCTTCTCCTATCGCAATTCAAGAATACAGAATATGAAGCTCTTTGGTCCTTTACCGCATTCCCAAGGTGTCATACCAAATGCTCATGCACAATTGCAAAATTTTCTTCTCTGAGAAAACCTTTTTTATTGCTTGGTGAACATCGCTTGTTTGTTCATTGAAGCTTTGTCACAACATCTTGTCATTTTGTTCAATCCTTGTTTGGACAACAAAGTTTGAAAGTGTAGTCCTGATTTAGGCTTTTTCCTTTTAGATACTTAAAATTTGGCATGTTCTAAATAACAGTCCTGTTTCAGGTTCCCTCATTATTTAGAAGTTTCTAGAGTAATATGGAAAACTCCTTTTGCTTGAACATTCAGTCTATTAATTGTTA
The DNA here is from genome assembly GCF_025698545.1 of Gossypium raimondii. Taxonomy (NCBI): domain Eukaryota; kingdom Viridiplantae; phylum Streptophyta; class Magnoliopsida; order Malvales; family Malvaceae; genus Gossypium; species Gossypium raimondii. Next base: position 53,949,606 of record NC_068570.1, on the reverse strand, counting down.
TTTCAAATGTTTGAAAAAGATTATCGTAATGGACAAACAAAATGTTATTGGGAACAAATCTCGAAATGAATAAGTTAATCAAGATAGCAAATTTTGCTAAGATAAAATAAGAAAAGACGATGGACAAGATGGAACTTTATTAAGAGCAAAGCTTGAGATGAATACATTAATCAAGACAACAAATTTTGGTCAAGATTCAAAATGAATAAAATGACGACAGGTGCTCAAGACATTGTAGCACGAGTTCCCTGCATAAGCTTTCTGAAAACCATTCTGAACTTGATATGTGTTTAGGGAATCTACAGGGTTTTGTCGATACCCCAAGATGTCGTCTACCCTTTCCTTGTTGATTCAGGTATATCGAGACCATCACATGCCCCAGATCTTGATCAAAATTTGAGCTGCTCCGATCACTTCATGTCTTCTCAAAATTTGAGCCGCCTTTTCAGGTTTTCAACTCAAATCCCCTTTGGTCTCAAGGCGCCCTTTACGGGTTTTTGCCTTGGCCTCTCCTCTTTTCTTTCTTTCTTTCTTTTTTTTTGAATGCCCTTTACGGGTTTTCACTTTGGTTCCCCTCCTTCAAGTGAAGTATTTCTTGACTGAATCCGAGTTCACAGGATTTGGCAAGTTTTTACCATCCATCTCGCTTAAGATCAAAGCTCCTCCAGAAAATGCCTTCTTTACAACATAAGGACCTTCCCAATTTGGCATCCATTTTCCTCTAAAATCTTTTTGTAGAGGAAGAATCTTTTTCAGCACTAGGTCCCCCTCGTGAAATTCTCTGGGACGAACTTTTTGGTTATAGGCTCGCATCATTCGTTTTTGATACATCTGACCGTGACGAATAGCTTTTAACCTCTTTTCTTCTACCAAGTTTAGCTGGTCATATCGAGATTGAATCCATTCAGCCTCATCCAACTTTAGTTCAGCTAATACTCGGAGAGAAGGAATTTCAACTTCTATGGGTAAAACTGCTTCCATCCCATAGACTAGAGAAAATGGTGTTGCCCCAGTAGAGGTCCTAACAGAAGTACGATATGCTAGGAGGGCGAAAGGTAATTTCTCGTGCCAGTCCTTATAGGTTTCAGTCATTTTCCCTACAATTTTCTTGATGTTTTTGTTAGCTACTTCCACGACACAATTCATTTTTGGACGGTACGGTGATAAATTGTGGTGTCTGATCTTGAACTGACTACAAACTTCCGCTATTAAGTTGTTGTTCAAGTTCAACACATTATCAGATATGATCCTTTTAGGCATCCCGTATCAACATATGATCTCTTTTTTCAGAAACTTGCTAACTGCCGACTTCGTGACATTTGCATATGAGGCAGCCTCCACCCATTTAGTGAAGTAATCAATAACCACAAAGATAAAGCGATGCCCATTAGAAACTTTTAGAGATATTGGCCCAATAACGTCCATTCCCCACATGGAGAAAGGCCATGGAGAAACCATAACATGAAGGGGTGAAGGTGGTGCGTGTATTTTGTAACTATAAATTTGACATTTATGGCACCTTTTGGCATAATTAATGCAATCCCCCTCCATGGTAGACCAATAGTACCCAAATCTCATAATTTGTCTGGCCATCGTGAAGCCGTTGGCATGCGTTCCGCAGATACCTTCATGCACTTCTTCCAAAATTTCCTTTGCCTCGACAGCATCCACACACCTCAACAATACTTGATCTTTTCCCTTTTTATACAAAATTTCCCCATCTAGGACATAGTCAATGGCTAACCTACTTAATGTCTTCTTATCATTTTCCGTCGCATGGTCAGGGTACTCTCGACTTTTCACATATCGCAATATGTCATGGTACCAAGGGTGATCATCTTTTTCCTCTTCATTGCCAATATTGCAACAGTGGGCTGGAGCCTCATAGATGCTGATCTGGATAGGCTTTATATCCTCTAATTTGTTCACTTTAAACATGGAGGCTAAAGTGGCCAAAGCATCTGCCATTTGATTCTCATCTCGTGGGAGATAGCTAAAGGTAACACTATCGAATTCCTCAATCAATTCTAGAACCAATTTTCGATAGCGGACTAACTTCGGGTCTCTTGTTTCCCATTCCTCTTTGAGCTGGTAAATTACTAATGCAGAGTCCCCGTATACCTCTAGCACTTTAATTTTCCGCTCTATGGCTGCCCGGATGCCCATAACGCAAGCTTCATACTCAGCCATGTTATTTGTGCAATCAAAGTCCAATTTGCTAGTGAAAGGATAATAATCTCCACTAGGAGATACGAGTACTGCCCCAATTTCGTTGCCTATAGCATTTGAAGCTCCGTCAAAACTCAACTTCCAAGGACCACCTTCTTGGAAATCTCTTTCTACAGTTGCAACATACAACAAATCCTCATTTGGGAAATTGAAGTTCAATTGCTCATAATCTTCCAGAGCTCTACTTGCTAGGAATTCCGTTATTGCGCTCCCTTTGACCGCCTTCTGGTTCACATAAACTATGTCAAATTCAGATAGAAGAATTTGCCATCGGGCCATTCTTCCATTCAGAGCAGTTGACTCCATCAAGTACTTCAGAGGGTCCAATTTGGAGATTAACCAGGTCGTATGGTACAACATGTACTGTCTCAGTCTCCGAGTTGTCCAGATTAAGGCACAAAATAATTTCTCAATTGGCGAATATCTTGTTTCGTATTCGGTGAACTTCTTACTGAGATAGTAGATTGCTCTTTCCTTTCGTTCTGATTCATCATGTTGACCAAGCACGCATCCCATGGAATTTTCAAATACTGCCAAATACAGTATGAGCGGTTTGTCTGGGCAGGGTGGCATCAGCACTGGGGCGTTGGATAAGTAATGCTTGACTTTTTCAAAAGTTTTTTGACATTCCTCATCCCATACACCAGGATTATGTTTCTTGAGGAGGCGAAATATGGGGTCGCATTTCTCGGTTAGCTGTGATATGAACCGAGCGATATAGTTCACCTTCTTAGAAAACCTCGAACCTCCTTTTGAGTACGCTGGGGGTAATTCTTGTATTGCTCTTACTTTGTCAGGATCAATCTCAATTCCTCTTTCACCGACCACGAACCCAAGCAATTTTCTGATCGACCCCAAATGTGCATTTTTTGGATTTAGCTTTAGCTGAAATTTTCTCAACCTCATAAATAATTTCTTTAGGACCTGCACATGTTCCTCTTCTATTTTAGATTTTGCAATCATGTCATCAACATAGACTTCTAACTCCTTGTGCATCATATCATGGAACAGTGTTACCATGGCCCTCTGATACGTTGCCCCTGCATTTTTCAACCTAAACGGCATCACTTTATAACAAAAAGTCCCCCATAAGGTTATGAATGTAGTTTTCTTCATATCTTCGGGATGCATCTTAATTTGGTTATATCCAGAGAAACCATCCATAAAAGAAAATAGTGAATGCTCTGCCGTGTTGTCTACTAAGGCGTCGATATGCGGCAAGGGAAAGTTATCTTTTGGGCTAGCCTTATTTAAATCTCTATAATCTACACACATTCGTACCTTCCCATCTTTCTTAGGGACAGGTACAATATTGGCTACCCACTCAGAATATTTGACCACTTGCAGGAATCCAGCATCGAATTGTTTTTGCACCCCCTCATTTATTTTCAATACAACATCAGGTCTCATTCTTCGTAGTTTTTGCTGAAGCGGCTTGCAATCTTCCTTATAGGAAGATGGAGAACTACAATATCCGTATTTAAGCCAGGCATATCCTGATAACACCATGCGGAGACATCTTTGAACTCTCGAAGCAATCCAATGAGGTCTTGTTTTACTTCTTCAGCTATGCATGTGCCAATCTTCACCACCTTTCCCTCTTCCAGGATCACCGTCTCTATCGTCTCTTCGTGAGGTAGGATTTGTTTCCCTTCCTGCTCTACCATCCTCAACAAGTCCGGAGATAGGTTGCAATCTATGTTATCTTCAAAATCTTGAGATTCCTCTAAACACATATCTCGTTCAAAAGGGTTCTCTAAGTTCATAGTAGAGTCATTCATGTCATCGATATCTTGGAACCTGTTATAAGTACCAAAGAATGTACAAAGAATGTATGAATTTAAGGATTCTTATTTAGTATGGTCATGAATGAAAGAATGATTTGGAATATAAGCATCCAAGATGACTATTCATACGAAAGAATGACAAGAATTTTAAAAGAATATATACTCAAAAAGAAAATGCGAAGATATATTTCATTGAAGTCACAATGTTCAAATATAAGCCCATTTCAGTTCACAAAAGGTTTTCATTTTCTCTAGGCTTAGAACAATTAGTATGTTTTGAATATTACTCTGGAAAAGCTCTAAAAACTTCAGGCATTTCTTTTGCAGTCCAATTGTTTAAAACACTCCCAGGTTCAAAGAGATAGATGCCTGAGGTACTTCCTTCTTCAGATTCCTCTTCCCTCTCGGAGTCCTCAGTCCAAAATACATGGTTCCTCCCGATACGAAGGTCCTAGATATGTGGGGGAAAGCCATAGGTTCCCAATCAACTTCTTCTCCGTTCAAACGCGCCTTCCTCCTCTCTTGTCTTTTCTCAACTCTTTCCTTCTTTGCTTAGCATTTGGTTTAAATTCTAAACCAAAGCGGTCCTGTTTGTCCTTCACCACTGGTGCCTCTATTCTTCCTTGAAGGCATCTTCCCAGTCCTCTTCCAGGCACGGCTCCTTTCCCAATTGTCATTTGTAATCCCATCTTCGTGGCTCTAGACATACTGGGCATTGGGATCCTCTTTCCCTCAATAACAGATGTCGCATTTACGAATTCTAAGGATCGAAAGGAACATTCGATCGCCTCATCATCTGTTCCCAAATATGGTGCGTCACTGGTTACTGATGCAACGATGTCTTCCTCAGCGTCGATCGTAATTAACCGGCCTTCTGTCACTAATTTCAACTTCTAGTGCAATGATGAAGGCACCGCCCCTACTGAATGAATCCATTGTCTCCCCAGCAAGCAATTATACGAAGGCTTGATGTCCATCACTAAGAAATCCACTTCGTATGTATTCGGGCCAATTAAGAGGGGTATTTCTATTCTTCCCATCACCTTCCTTTCGATACCATCAAATGCTCTCACTATATTCTGGCATGATTTCATGTGGGAACTATCCACCGGTAACCTATTTAAGGTAGATAGGGATAAAACATTCAAGGCTGATCCATTATCAATTAGCACTCCCGCTAACGTATACTCCCCGCAGTGAGCTGTGATATGTAAGGCTTTGGTGGCTCCTCTTCCCCCGGGCGGTATTTCATCATCATTAAAGAAAATAAAATTATCGGCACTGATATTGTTAACCAAACGGTCTAACTTATTCACTGAGATATCGCTAGCGACGTAAGTTTCATTTAGCACCTTAATCAACGCATTACGATGTACCTCTGAACTTAGAAGCAATTCAAGCACCGAGATAAGGGCCGGCTGCTTATGTAATTGTTCTACCACGCTGTACTCGCTATGTTTTAAGAATTTTAGAAATTCTTTAGCCTCATTTTCGCCATCTTGGTTGACACGCTGCTTCAATTTTGTCTGCTTTTGTTTTTCCCAATTCAACCGCTAAGGCTTTTCCTTTTCCAGATTCCACTCTTGCGTTTGCCGGATCATAGCGTTTTCCACTTCGTGTATAGAATCCTTCATCCTCTCCTGAAGCATTTACCAAGCTCTCTTCTCCTAGGATTGTTACATTGCAGTCGTAATTCCAAGGAACCTTTTTGCTATCCTTGTAGGAAAAGGATCAGGTTTTTGGATTATGACCTTTGGTGCTATTTGTATTCCCGATTCTCTGCTCATTGGTTTTGCAATAATCACTATCGGGTGATTAGCCTTTTGGGCTTTCCCCGTAGATCCTTCTTCTGCAGCATAAACCTCTCCTTCTTCTAGTCCCTTAATCTCTTCATAAAACTCCAACTCTTTGTTATCCATTAAGTTTTGCACCATGGTTCTGAACTCGGTGCATTCTTGGATGTCATGGCTTTTTTCTGCATGGAACTCACAAAATTTCCTTGCTCCTTCAGGCCTTTCTATTGAATCTTGCTTGATGAGACCTCTTTTCATCATTTGTTTCCAAACCCATTCAAGGGGGTCTTTATCTCTGCTATGTTGGCTTTGACTCTTTTTCCTCCATACTCAATTATCGCATTCACCCCTTTATTATCATGGTTGGGCAACAGATTCTCTGCTACATTTGGTCCTGATGAGTCACCAATCTTTACGATCCCCAAATTGATAAGTTTTTCAACTAACTTCTTGAATGCAGTACAGTTTTCAATCGAATGCCCCTTGGTCCCCGCGTGATACTCGCATTGGGCGTTTGCGTCATACCACTTAGGGTATGGGGGTTGCATTGGTTTCAGGTAATATGGAGATACCACATGTGCATCGAATAAGTTGTGGTACAATTCCCTATACGTCACTGGGATGGGTGTGAATTGAAGTCTCTCTACATTTAGCCTTGGATTAGATTCCTGTTTCAAAGAACCTTACCGATTAGCGGTTACTGCTCTGGCTTGTCCCACCGTGATTGTTTTAGAATGGTCCTTGTTAAACATGCTTGTATTGTTTATCTCGTGCTCCTTCTTCCTTGGATCCGACCTTTTAGTACTTTCTCCTGCTTCTATCTTGCCGCATCTTATGGCATTCTCTATCATTTCTCCAGACATCACTATGTCTGAAAAGCTTTTAGTGGCACTGCCTAACATGTGGCCGAGAAATGGAGCCTTTAGAGTATTGATAAAAAGCATAGTTATCTCTTTCTCTAAAAGTGGTGGTTGAACTTGTGCAGCCAGTTCCCTCTATCTCTGAGCATATTACCGGAAACTCTCATTAGGCTTCTTTTCCATGTTTTGCAATACAATTCGATCGGGCGCTATATCCATCACGTGTCTATACTGCTTCATAAAGGCTTGCGCCAAATCCTTCCATGAATGAATGTTGGCCCGACTTAATTAGTTGTACCATCTAGTCACGACCCTATCAAACCGTCTCCGAAGCAATGAATCAAGAATGGGTCATTGTTGATGTATCCCGTCATCCTCCTACAAAACATAGTGATATGGGCTTGGGCAACCGGTCCCGTTGTATTTTTCAAACTCGGCATTTTAAATTTAGGAGGAGCACCGGATCGTACTGTGCTCAAATCTTTAGCGTCTACTCCTCGATGGTAATCGGCATTTTCCATGGCTTGAAACTTCTCTTCTAACCATTTACAACGATCTTCTAATTGTTTTGGCGTGTCTACTCTTGTCTTCTATTTCGCGCGCGTCGTCGAGATCTGGAACCACGGATTAATAGGATTATCCCGGATTAGAGCCCGAACACATTGGGAAGTTCATCGATCTTTGGGCACCAACTTGGTATTGGGATCTAATGGTGACAGTACCTCTGTGGGTTCACCCCAGTTGCGTCTGGACATTAGTTGGGGCGAAACCGGAGGGTAGGCGGTCTTCGTGATCATCCCAGAATTTATCATGGGCTCTTCCCTTATCGTGCCCCCAAATAGTTAATCGCTTTTAATTGATTCAATAATTCTCTTTGGGATGCTTCCATATCTTGTCATAGCTTTGGCTAGTTTTTCTTGCATCTGAGCTTGCATCTGCTCTTGCAATCGCTCTAATTTCTCTAGTCTTTGATCCATTTCTTTGGTTCTCCGGCGAGTACCGTAATGATATCTAGTTGACAGATCTTCGTTGATTTCTAGGGTAACTGTCATTAATTAGAGCTCTTTATTAATATTATTATTTTTTCAACTTTAATGCATATGATAAAAATGCAATGCAGATGAATGAATGCAAAGGAAAGGCATTGATTCTAATTCAATTTCATTAGAAGAACTTGACTAGAAAACAAATTTCTTTACATAAAGTGGATTACATATACGGCTTTGCCTTTATGCTCAAAGCCTTAACCCTCTTAAGGAGCCAAGCTAACTCTCGACCCCGACTTGACTCCGACTCATATTTCAAACTTAGTATATCAGCCTGAACTGCTAAGGTTTGCAGATAGTCAGCCACTTCCCGCACTTGATTCACAGCTTCGTCCATAACGCAATCTCTATCTCTAATCTGAATTTGAAGATGATGGAGCTGCTCTTGGTACTGTTCATTACGTCTTTCGAGAAGTTCTACTCGTAACTCAGAATTTCTCAATGCATCTTCAAGTTCTTCTATCTTTTCCTTCAATTCTTCAATCTTGTTCAAACTTGCTCTCAGCTTGATCATAGAATTATGACTACGGCACAAATGAAGCGACCTTTCCAACTCAGCTATATGGGCTTTTAATTTTGCTTCTTCATTTCGGCATTCTAACAAATTTTCCTCCAAAGCACTTTCTCGAGCTCGGGCATCTTGAAATTTCTTTTCCCACTGAACAGCTTTGGCCTTTTCTTCCTTGATCTCCTGTCGCCATTGCTCTGATGTTTTACCTAAACCCACAGTTCTCAGTGACAAACGCAGCTTCTTATAATCTATTTTTAGGCTATCTAAATCCTCTTCAGCCTTGTTCTTCCCTTTCCTCAACTTTTCAGCTTCCAGCTTGTGGATATCGACATCTAGTCCTAAACGTATCTTTTCCTCTTCTAGCTTCTCTATCTTCTTTTCCAATTCTAAACTTCGTTTTTCAAAGTCCTGTTTGATGATCTCTAATTCTGATGGAACTACTTGCAAATGCTCCTCTATGGATCGAACGTAATCTTCTCTTGGCTCGGGGATGTTATCATTAATCCTCTTACTTCGCCATCCATGATACTCGGGGGTCGTCATTGCTCCCACAGTAAATCATTTCATCCGATGAGTTTGCCTCCAGGCATTGGTCATCTCTCGAATCTTCTTCTTGTAACCATCATCTTTATACGAAAACTCACACTGAGCTAGTCCTTGGGTGGCAGGCACGAACTGTCTTGACCCATATTGTTTCAGTACCATTAATGGCGCATAGCCAACAGCTCCCCAAATCCCAAGTAAAGGGACCCAGTCGAAATTCCCACATCGATACAAGATCTCATCAGGCACTATCCAATGAGCTTTCCATTCAACGTCTTCATCTTTGAGATTTTGAAGCATTGCTATCCATCTTTCCACGGTAATGTTGTCACGTCTTGGCATGGCCGCTAATTTTTTCAATGGAGAATAATTCTTGGAGAATACTCGGTAAGAAACTTTATCCGCTTTCCAGAAGTGACTGTGGAACCATACTAACAAAAGCTGTGCACATCCAATGAATCTTCCCTCCCCTGCGCTTCGGCACACACTCAAAGATCTAAATGTCTCGGCCAAAATTGCTGGAACAGGTGTGATCCTCTTGTCCAGTCGATCAAACAAATCAGTAACTGCCTCGTCTATATACCCCAACGCTTTAGGGAAAATCATCAGCCCATAAATGCTCAAAGCAAAAACATCGACTTTTTTCTTCGTATCAGGGTGAGCTAAAATCAAATCACGCAGACTTCTCCAAGGAATACACTTGTTTTCCCCTTTTTGTTTGACCCGCGCTGAGACCCATTGCTCACTCATTCCCAAGATGTTCACTAGCTTCTTCACAAAAGTAGGGACATTGACGGCTTTAGAATAGACTTTATCTGCCTGAAACCTTGGACAACGCAGTAAGGCTGTATATTCTTCTATGGTAGGCACCAAGTCTATCTCCCCAAAAGTAAAGCATCTATAAGCGGGATTCCAAAATTGGGCCAGAGCTCGAAACAAATGCTCGTCCACTTTAATATCAAGCAAATAAGGCAAGTTACCATAATTAGAGTAAAACAATTGCTTGACTTCATCGTCCCACTGGGCCCATATTTCTTTCAACTCCTGGAAATTATTCTGAGTTACATTGATATAAGTGAAGTCCGATAACTCTGACATGTACCCTTCCGTCAAGCTGTCTCCTTTCTCGAGTTGCGTTTTTTCTGACCATATTCGGACAACCGCATTATTTTCCACTTTATCAAGAAATTCACTTTCCATGATTAGCTTTCTATCTAGTAACCGAATATGAACCAACGCCTTTTATGATGAAATGTCATGTATGCCATGCAATCAAACAAAACACAATAAGTTAGTATAAAAATCAAATACAAGCAATAAATAATAAAGCACCTATTTAGGTGTCTACCGGGGGTTCGAAGTGGTTCTAACTAGGGTGGGTTCCTAAGGTTTTCTATATGCGGTTTGGCTCTAGAGATAAGGTACCCGAACCAGCAGATTCCTCGATCTTCAACCATTATAGGCTCATACAGACCGAGTTCGGTTCAGGGGAATACATTTCCCTATGGCTACACGGAGATGAAAATCTCACGAAGACATAGGTACGGATGTATCCCGAAAGCGATCCACTATCCTGCACGGAGGTGAAAACCTCACGAAGGACTAGCTTCTCACTCCCACTTAAAGGGTGTGACCAACGGTCATGCAATGCAATGCAAAAGATACCAAAATTTAAACAAACAGAGCAATTATAAACCACAATGATGCACATTATAATGAACAATGAAATGTAATGAAAGGATCGTAAATTTAAACCAAATTTTCAATTTTCGACAAAAAGACAAAAAGTGATCAACTTGTGGCTTGACTCTCTTATTTAAAGTCCCCAGCGGAGTCGCCAAGCTGTTGACACCATTTTTTTTGGGTGAAAAAAACGGGGTCAACTTGGGTTTTGAAAAAAAAACGGAAGTCGCCACCAATCCCTTTTTTTTATGAGGTGTGATTGGATCACCTCGAAAAGGGGTTGTTTTTAATAAACAGTTTGATTTTATTAAAACAACAAGTTTGGTCCACGAAATTCAGAAAATGGGTTCAGGAGTCGGTTACGCACGAGGAAGGATTAGCACCCTCGATACGCCCAAAATTGGTACCTAGTTGATTACTTAATGTCTTAATATCGAAGAGTGAAAACTTTGAAGAATTTAAAATACGACCCTTGTGTTAAAATGTTGAAAATTTTAGGGAAAAGAGGCATATTGCACGTTATTCAAGAAAGAGAATCGTATCCATTAAGCTAGGATACAATGTCTCGAATTCCCGATACGCGAATGAAAAGTGCTTAAAAAAGGATCACGACCAGTAAGTTAGGACGCGATAGTTTTTAATTCCCAATATTGTTAAAACTTGAGTTTGAAAAGATTCGTATAATAAAGTTTAAAAGAATATTCAATTGTTTAAATCAAATGAAGAAATCGCAACCCAATACGTTAGGGCACAATTTTTCAAAATATTAAACATTGAATATTGTATTTATTTCGAAAAATCCTCGTCTCGAGAAAACAACATGTCACATCCAATGCGTTAGGACACAACATATTGAATTCTCGATAACGAGCTTTTTATCATTTTTAAAAAGAGTAATCTCGATTATTTAAATTCAACGAAGAAAGTCGGAACCCAATACGTTAGGGCTCGATTCTCTCAAGATCCAAAATACGAATATTACTTATTTTTAAAATTTTTCATTTTTGATAAATTCGAGTAAAAATAGAAGCAAAATAATGATAATGATGACAATGTAAATGAGATAATACAAGCACAACTAAAATGAGCAACAAGTAAAATACGTAATAAACAAATCAAAGATACATGAAATAATAAATGAACAAAAAACTAAAGCATTCCATAAAATGATAAACACTTCAATAAATGAATAAATAAATATCAAATATAACAATGATAACAATACTAATTATAAAATGAAATATTTATGTATGTGCATCTATATATTTAAATTATAAATTATGTGAAGGTATATACATATATATATACATAAAAAGCAAATGTGCATATCTATCTATATATATATGTATATAAATTATAAAGCATAAAAACATAAGTATATACATATATGTAAAACGTATGTTAATGTATGTAACAAAATATGAAAAATGGTATAAATGAATAAATAAAATGCAATAATAATAATAATAATAATAAAATGACAGGATTAAACTGAAAACAAAACAAAATACTGGGAGAAATCAAAATAAAATAAGGCCAAAGATCGATTTATGCGCATGCGAAGAAGGGGATCGATTGAGCAATTTTCCCAACCTTATGCGCGATGCTCCACATCGACTAAATCGAAACGCATAAAAAGCAAATGGCCAAATTTAAAATTTTGAATGGACCAGATCGCGTCATATTGCATAAACGGAGGGACCAGATGTGCAAATAGTCCCTCCGAGCCAGAACGCGCGGATCTTAGCCCCGTTCGGGCCGGGTTTTCGGGTCTTATAGAAATAAAAGAAAGAAAGAAAAAAAACTAAATCATTCATCATTTTAAAAAAAACGGAGACACCCTCTGGTTCTCTCTCCCTGCCTCAGCCCTTGAACCCAGGCCACCGTCTCCGCCTCCATGGCCAGTGGCCGGAGTTACGTGAGAAAGGCCCCTTTTGCTCAACTTCGACGACGACGAAGACGGGCTCCGACGCCAGCCTCTGAAGTAAACAGGTATTCCTCCTTTCCCTTTTTGTTTTGTTTAAAAAAAGGTAGAAAAGAGAGCAGAAAAAAGAAGAAAATAACTAAGAAAAACGTAAGAACAGAGAAGAAAATAGACTAAGTTCAACCTTTAAATTTTTTGATCTGTTCTTTTTTTTTGCCTTCCAAACGTTGTAAAAAAATGTACAGAGATATTGTTTGGCTTTTATAGGCAATTTACATTGTATTTTTTGGTTGTATTCTATTGCCTTGCACTATCTGTTGCGTGCTCCGGCTTTTTTCTGTCATTTTGTAGGTGTTGATGAAGCTAGGCATGGTGGGTGGCGATGGGACAGGGCGGACGGCAGAGGGATGGGTGCGGCGCTAGGTTTGGCTAGGGTTTCATTTTTCTGAAACCCTAGTTGGATTTTTTGGGGGAATTGGGCTTCGAACTTGGGCCTTGGGTTTGGGTTGTAATTGGGCTTATGGGTTATTGGGTAGGTTAGTTGGGCTTGGTTTTCCTGGGTTAAGTCTGTTAGGGGCTGAATTTGGGTCGTTGGGCTATTCGGGTTTTGTATTGTCATTGGGCCCGGATTTTTTTTAAAAAAATTGGGCTTGTACAATGTTCGTGAAAGATTAGATAGAGGCCTTTTCGAAGTATTCTTTAAGACATCTAATGCATGCTATATCTGATCATTGCCAGATATTGGTAAATTTTGGGGTAGAACGCAATAAAGCTCGTTAGAATGGAAGCTTCAGATTTAACGCAAGTTGGGTGCTAGAAGAAGAATGTGAACATCGAATAAAAATTTTTGGAAAGGGAACGAGGAGGATGTTTGTACAAAGCTGTATAAACTAGGAGATGTTTTAGGCAAAAAGATGAGTCGATTTGCGAAAAATAAAAGAAGGGAATCTGTTTTCTTAAATAAGAGATTAGAGGAGCTGAATCTTATAGACCCAAATGATGAGACGCTTACAAAGATGGAAGAGGTCAAACTAGCTTTAAATTTGGAAGTTGATAAAGAAAAATTAATGTGGGAACAACAGAATAGGGCATATTGGCTCAGATTTGGTGATCGAAACACAACATTTTTTTCACAACTTCGTAAATCAAAGAAAGAGAAGAAACAAAGTGAAAAATTTGAGAGGACCGAACAGAGAATGGATCACTGATGAGGAAGGGAAATTAAGGATTGCGACAAAATACTTTAAGGAATTGTTTATGGCTTCAAATAGATGGAATGATAAGAGGGCGCTTTTAGGTACTACAAAGTGCATTCAAGAAGACATGAACATGACATTGTTGAAGGATTTTCAAATGGAAAAGGTAAATTTGGCAGTAAAAAACATAGGCCCGTTAAAAGCACCTGGAGTGGATGGTTTCCCCGTATTATTTTATCAGAAGTATTGGTACATCGTGGGTAAAAAAAGATCTAAATTTTTCTTAGACATCTTAAACAGGAGAAAGGAAATCAGAAAAACCAATGACACTAGTATTGTACTTATTCTAAAAGTTAGCCAACTGAAGAACATGGCACAATTCAAGCCGATTAGTTTGTGCAATGTGGTGTATAGATTCAGAACGGTGTTGGACAATTGTATTGACGAAGCATAAGCAACTTTTGTTCCTGGAAAACAAATCACAGATAATGTCCTTATTGCCTACAAGATACTTCAGATTTTAAAGTATAAGAAAGTAGGGCCACGGGGTCACTTTGCATTAAAGTTGGACATGAGTAAAATATATGACAGGGTGGAGTGGAATTTCATAAAAAAAATTACAAGACAAATGGGTTTCTACGAAGAATGGTTGAGTCTAATAATAAGTTGTCTTCGAACTATGGAATATTCAGTTATTTTTAATAAGACAAGAGGAGAAAAATTCAGACCTTAAGCGGGTTAAGACAGGGGTTCCACTCAGTCCATATTTGTTCTTATTATGTGCGGAAGGGTTCTCCTCACTACTGAAACTAGCAAAAAATGATGGAATTATTAAAGGGGTAAGGGTGGGAAAAGTGATTTAACCCTAACTCACCTATTTTTTACAACTGACAATATCTTATTCGGGGAAGCAAGTTTGGAAGGAGTCAACACTATTAAAATTATTATAAAAGAATACGAAGGGCTTTCGGGCCAACAAATTAATTTTGATAAATCCCTTGTTTATTTCAGTAGCAACGTGCAAAATGAAATTAAAGATCAGATTGGAGTGACCATTGGAGTATGAATTTCAAATTATCTGAAAAAAATATTTAGGTCTCCCAACTATGATTGGAAGATAAAAAAAGAAGAAGAAGCTTTGTTAGTTTCAAAGACAAATCTGCAAAAATATTAGAAAATTGGAATATCTGGTACTTATTGCTTGGAGGTAAAGAAGTTTTCATTAAGTCAGTTTTACAAGCCATACCAGTTTATTCCATGCAATGTTTTTTGTTACTTGTAACTTTATGTCGTGAGCTTGAAAAAACAATAAGTAAGTTTTTGTGGAGAAACTCCAAAACGGGGAAGGGGATACATTGGTGCGAGTGGAAGAAGAAACTCCAAAATGGGGAAAGGGATACATTGGTGTGAGTGGAAGAGCCTATGTAGGCCGAAAGCACAGGGTGGTTTAGGATTTAGAGATTTAGCTAAATTTAATATTATTTTCCTCGTTAAATAGTGTTGAAAATTAATCATGTACCCGAATTGATTACTTACTAGAGTCATGAAAGCTAAATATTACCAAAATAGTGACTTTTTAAAAGCATGTTTAGGATCTCACCCATCGTATACTTGGAGAAGCATTTGGAGTACGAGAGGCCTTTTAGAAGAAGGTATGGGTTGAAGGGTAAGTAATGGCAAGTCCATCAACATTTGGAATGAGGCGCGACTTCCGGGACTTGGGCAAGGAAAAATTACTGGTCAAGACATTAATGTTAACTACACAGTAGAAGATTTGATCAATTCAAACCATTCTACTTGGTGGTTGGAAGTCCTCGAGAAACTATTAAACGAAGACCAGAAAAATAGGATAATGACCATCCCAGTTGCAGGAGTCGATATCATGGACGTTAGAGTTTGGAGGGGGATAATACAGGCGAGTACACCGCAAAAAGTGGGTACAAGTGGTTACTTATAGAAGATACAACAACAAGGGATGCAACACTATCACAACCAACTCTATAGAATTTCTACAATAGGCTATAGAATTTACAACTGAGAAGCAAGATTAAAATTACATTATGGAAAGTAATAAACAATTACATTCTTACACGGGATAGAATGTATGTCTTTTTTGTCGATCAACGGAGGAATCAATGGATCATATTTTCTGGGAATGTTTGATTTCCAAAAGCAATCTACACGGGATAGGGATAGATACATCTCCTAACACCCATGGCCAAAATTGGAAATTTTGGTTAACAAATGTTTTCACCAACATGGAAGAGGAACAAATAGAATATTTAGCTATTGCGTTTTGGGCGATTTGGTAGAAAAGAAATAAAATCCACCATCAGGGCAGAAAGATGAATACAGGTAGGGTAATAGCATTTATCAAAGCATACAAGGCAAAGAGTACCAATATAGAAAAAAAATAGCAACATCTGCAAGGTTATATTATAGTATGTGGTCACCACCAAGAGCAAACACGATCAAATGCAATTTTGACACGGCTTACAACAGTAATTTACTTAAATCAATCACGGAAATCGTGTTCAGAGATAGTGAAGGACTTATTTTGGCATCGTGTACTTACCACAACCCCTTTATAGCAGATGCTACCACAGCGGAGGCGAAAGCGTGCCTCCAAGCAGTAATGGTGGCTGAGGAGTTGAGCTTTCGAAATCTGACAGTAGAAGGGGACTCTTTGACTGTAATCAAAAAAAATTGGGCATGAAAGGTGGGTAAATCAAACATAGCAGTGATAGTTCATATTAACATCATATCAGAAAATAAACCTCACACTTGTCGTTAATGAGAAAACCAACTAGTATTTAATACAGTGCTGGAACTAACTGTAATATCTAACTAACAAACTAATTACTAACTATCTTAACTGACTATCATTACTGACTTATTATTCCTAACATTCCTCATATTACTCAACTTTCTCTACTTGTTAGTACATGAAACAATTTTAAGTTAGGTCCGAAACTTGTGAAATAAATCTGCAGACAATGGTTTTGTCAACACGCCTGCAACTTGATCATGACTGGGAACATGGCCAACTTGAAACAACCCTTGTGCAACCTTCTCTCGGACAAAAAACAAATCTAATTCAACGTGTTTGAACCTTGAATGCATCACCGGATTCCCAGCAACTGCCACAACAGCCGAGCTATCACACCATACCAACGCTTTGCCTTTAAGTGTGACTCCTAACTCAGATAAAAGTGACTGAATCCAAATCATTTCATTGATGACATGAGCAAGACTTCGATATTCTGCCTTGGCTGTAGAGCGAGAGACAACCTCCTGCTTTTTCGAACCCCAAGAAATCAGATTTCCTCCAAGAAAAACACAGTAACTAGACGTGGAACGTCGGTCATCGCTATCATCTCCCCAGCTTGCATCAGAGAACCCTTCGAGAAGAAGTCTTGGACACCTAGTCAACTTGATACCATGGTCCAATATGCCTTTCAAATACCGTAAGATCCGTTTAACAGCTTTAAAATGTTGTTATGTTAGTTTATGCTTGTATTGACATACTTTATTAACCGAGAATGCTATGTCCGGCCTTGTTATGACGACATATTGCAATACGCCAACTAAACTTCTATATAGATGAGTATCTTCAATGGGATTACTTCCAGTAGCTGTCAAACAGCAAGTCGTTATCATAGGCGTTGGTGAACCATTTGATCTATCCATGGACGCTCGTGCAAGAAGATCAATGACATATTTTCATTGACTAAGGAAAACTCCATCCTTGGTATAGCTGAGTTCGATGCCTAAGAAGTAACTCAACCTCCCCAAATCTTTGAGTGAAAATTGAACATCGAGCTATTTAAAAAAACTGTCTATTTCTTGTGAATTCGTCCCTATCACAATAATGTCATCTACATATATAAGGACATATAGAAATTGAGACCCTGACCGTCGAACAAATAAATAATTATCAACTTTCGAGCTAGTGAATTGCACATTCTCAAGGAAACTTCTGAGTTTGTGAAACCAGGCTCATGGCGCCTGCTTTAGCCCATCGAGTGCCTTCTTCAACCGACAAACCAGCTGTTGACCATTGGGACCATGTTGTTCAAATCCCGGTGGTTGTAACATGTAAATTTCTTCCTGTAAGTCTCCATTGAGGAAAGCATTGTTTATATCAACTTGGCGAAGAGACCAGCCCATTGAGACAGCTAAAGCTAGGACAACCCGAATGGTGGTTGGCTTGACTACTGGACTGAAGGTTTCTTGAAAATCAACCCCAGCCTCTTGAAGATAGCCTTTGACCACTGCCGCCCTTTATACCGAGCCACTGAGCCATCAGCATGCCTTTTGATTTTAAAAATCCACTTGCAACCGATTGCTCGACCCCCTTCAGGTAGTGGAACAAGGTCCCAGGTGTGATTCATAGCGGTGCTTGATATTCACGTGAGTCGCAGCTTGACCAGTGAGGCTCAAAAGCTTCGAGAATGGTAGCAGGTTCGGTTTTTGTTAGAACTGTGGCTAATGCCTTAAGTTTGAATGTAATAGCCCGATTTCTGGCTTAGTCGGAACAGTGGTTTCAGGACCACAAATCCGACGAAAAAAAAAATGTAATGGCTTGAATTTTCAGAGGTGTCGGAACGGTGATTCGAGATCACTAAATTCGACAAATGGGTAGAAAATATTATTAATTTAGTAAGTATAAGTTAAATATGAAGTTAGGAAAATTTTTGAAATAGTGAATAGTGCACTAGAAATAAATATTAAAATAATTAGAATCAAAATGAGGTATCAAGACCTCGGGATTTTAAACTGAGCCATAAATATTTTTATAAATATTTATGGAGTGTTAAAAGTTAGTATTAAAGTTTCAGTTAAGAAATTTTAAAGTTCCGATAATTAATTGAACAAAAAGGACTAAATTGTAACAAATGCAAAATTTTGGGAAATGATTAAATAGCTTAAATGATAAAAGGAAGAGGGCTTAAAAGGCAAATAGACCCAAGGTCTATTTGGGCTGGACAACAGAGGCATGAAATCAGCAAGAAAGTAAGGAGAATTAAGGGCAAAATTGGAAAATTACAAAATTTGCTTAATAAAGTTAGGACCCAAGTGGAATTATCTAGATTTCTCTTCATTTTCTGAATTCTCATCAGCTAAAACACCATGGAAAGGCTTCTTCAAGCTGGTTCTTCATATTTTTATTACAAGTAAGTTCAATTCTTGACTATTTCTTGAAATTTTGTATTTTATGACTTTTACAACTAGGCCCACTTGTTAAATTCATTAGTTTTTAATTTTATGAAAGAAGTTGAAAGTTTATATGAATATGTGCTGGAACTATATGATTATTTATCATGAAATTAGAGCTTTAAATTGTTCATATGCTGATTTTATTGAAAGAATTGAATAGAAAGTGAATGTTTGGGACCTAATAGTAAAAGAGTTTGAAGATAGAGTTATATGTGGAAATTCTGAATTCCAATAGTTGTGTAACAGCTTATAATGTCTAGGTAAAGTATTAATTGAGAAAATTAGATTAATTGAGGGGTTAATTGAGAAAGGACCGAATTGTATAAACTGTGAAATTTGGGGCAAAATGGAAATCAACATTTTGCACTAAAGCAGTTTTGGACAGCAGCAGTAGTGTAACTTTGAAAATCACTAAAAATTGTAGAAATTGAATTAGAGGATGAATAAAATATGAAACTAAAACTTATTGAGTCTAGTTTCTTATAAAATAAATGGTGTGAGCAATGGAATTGTAAATCATGAGATATAATAGATTTTGTGAGACAAGGTCAGAATGAATTCGGGTTCCCCTGTTCTGACTTTGAAAAATCATTAAAAATTGTACAAAAATGATTATGAGTTATAATTTATATGGTTAGAATCCTTAATACGTCTATTTTTATGAGAAACAAAATAAAATATTATCCGAATTCTGTACAATGAGATAATTAATTTTTAGTGAAGAGTGGTCGGAACTGTCAGACAGCGAAACAGGGGAAACTTTAAAGAATAAACTGTACTATTTGGCTGAACCAAAAATTCTGAAAATTTTATGGTATGAAGATATGTGAGTCTAGTTTCAGGGAAAATTAACGGATCTTAATTTGGAGCTCTGTAGCTCCAGATAAAAATAATTTAGTGACTCTGACTCGGATAAACAGCTTTGAATATACATGTTAGTGAATATTGAAATTATGGTTAATGTTGTTTAAGTGTGTTATACACATTAAGGATGTGGAATGGAGAGGAGGAGGAGGAAAATTGGGAAATATATGAATGATTCGTGTATAAATGGTCATATGTTTGATTATAACTCATAAACGATGAAATATGAATGATGCTTATTTTTGTGCATTATTGGTCATGGTTTAAGCTCATGTGTGAAAATAAAGTTTCATAGTATGTGTGTATGGTATATTCAGTATATGATTTGGCATGAAATAATACCATGAATGGTTTATGAATTAACACATGTTGGTAAGCCTGATATATGAATAAATGATCAAATTGAGCGGAACGCCGGATTTGAGTACTTCTGATCAAGTGACAAAGTGATAAGTGGTAGCTTTAGCTACACTTATCTGATCAAGTGACAAGTGGGAAGTGATAAGTAATAGCTTCGGCTATACTTATCTGATCAAGTGACAAAGTGATAAGTGATAGCTTCGGCTATACTTATCTGATCAAGTGACAAAGTGATAAGTGATAGCTTCGGCTATACTTATCTGATCAAGTGACAAAGTGATAAGTGATAGCTTCAGCTACACTTATCTGATCAAGTGACAAGTGGAAAGTGATAAGTGATAGCTTCGGCTACACTTATCTGATCAAGTGACAAGTGAAAAGTGATAAGTGATAGCTTCGGCTATGCTTATCTGATCAAGAGACAAAGTGATAAGTGATAGCTTTAGCTACACTTATCTGATCAAGAGACAAAGTGATAAGTGGCTACACTTATCTGATCAAGAAACAAAGTGATAAGTGGCTACACTTATCTGATCAAGAAACAAAGTGATAGGTGGCTACACTTATCTGATCAGGGACAAGTGATAAGTGATCATATGTAAGACCATAGTTATACTATGGCAAAGTGAAAGTGAAGTACTCAATTTTTCCGTGACCGTTCCCTAATTTGATTAAGGATGGTAAGTGACAAATGGGCCCAAAAGAATTAAAGTAAATGGATAAGTGGTAGTGTATTTATATCAGGACGATGTTGTTATTCAAACTAAAGTGATATTTTCATTGCTAAATTGAGAATTTCATAAATGTGTTATTGAATGGTATAATCAATAAACATTGAGTTAAATGGTAAATACGTATTAGTTTTGAATTTGATGTCATTGAATTGTACGTGAATTAAATGGAAATTGCTAGTGATATGATTTAAATTATGAGCATGAGAAATTGCGAATTGAATGAAATGGAAATGAAGCATTAAATTGCATGAGTATGTATCGGGTCTCGCAGGCCCTAATTATTATGATTATAATATTTTGAGGATATATTGTGAAAAGTTATAGAAACATGTTAATTATTTTGAAAGTTTTAATATTGATGAAATTTTATAACTCGGTTAAATACGTTTACAAGTGTATGTGTTTTGGTAATGCCTCGTACCCTATTCCGGTGTTGGATACGGGTAAGGGGTGTTACATTGAAGATCCCATTCTTGGATCGAGTTTGCATGCAATGAACGTTCATAGGCATGACAGGTTGACTAGGAACAGTAGTTGGAGTATCATTTAATGACGCACATCGTGTCTCATTAGATGACATGGACTGTTGGCCAAGAGAAGAAGAATGACAAACTACAGATGAAGAACCTGCTATTGGAGAACACCTAGTCTCATGGGATGATGTCGACTGCCTATTAGATGATACCAAATGAGAAGAAGCACCATTTTCTACAATCGGCTGATTAGATGAAGAGGACCTTGTACCCATCACTATGGGAAGAACAGACTTGTGATGTAGAGAAGTAACCTGCACAGACTTACAATAAAAGAAATCTCCTTTTTGAAAAGGAAACAATTCTTCATTAAAAACAACATGTCTGGAGATAAAATACGCCCATCCTGATCTATACACTTGTAACCTTTGTGACTTGCAGCAACTCCAAGAAAAACACACTGTCGAGACCGAAATTGAAGTTTGTGATTCTGATATGGCCTTAAATTTGGAAAACAGGCACATCCAAAAACTTTAAGATGAGAATACACAGGTTGATTCTTGTATAATACCTCATATGGACTTTTCTACTGAAGAGCAGGAGTGGGAAGCCTATTGATTAAGTGCACTGCATGATCAAACGCATGAGTCCAGAAGGTTAACGGTAATGAACTTGCGCAAGCAAAGTCCGCCCCATGTCAACAATGTGTCTGTGCTTCCTTTTGACTATCCCATTTGGCTCAGAGGTGTGAGGGCAAGTAACCCGATGTTGGATATCGATGCGAACTCTTTGGAGACAGATCGATACTCACCGCCCCAATCAGTTTGTAGTTGTTTAATAGAATAACCAAATTGCACTTGAACCATTGAGCGAAACATAAGAAAACACTTGAAAACATCTGATTTGGACTGGATGAAATATACCCAGGAAAATTGACTATGCATATCCACAAAAGAGACATAGTAAGCACAACCATTAGACTTTAAGTGAGAAGGACCCCAAACATCCGATTCCACTAACTCAAAAGGGAATGAATACATGGTTGTCGAGGAAGGAAAAGGTAATTTATGTGTTTTGCCTAACTGACAAGCTGAACAACAAGACAACATATCAGTTCTTGGAAAAGAAATATTATAAGTACACAAGGCATTCACTAGGACAGAATGACAAAGGTGTCCAAGTCGATTGTGCCATATTGTAAATGAAGGCACACTTTGAGCTGCATATATCGTCGGCACACAAGACTGACTATCATTATTTGAGAGCACCCGAGAAGTATCAAATTTGTAGAGACCATCATGCATGCGGCCCACTAAAAGTGTCCTCCTGGTTCGAATATCCTTCACAAAACAAAACAATGGATGAAACTCAAAATACGCAGCATTATCCCTGGTAAACTGACCAACAGACAACAAGTTTTTGCAAACATCAGGAACATGAAGAACATTCTTTAGGTGCAACAGCCTAGGACTAACCTTCTTGCTGGTGGATCCAACATTAGCAATCGAAACAGCCTTACCATTTCCCATAGAGACTCGCTGTGTACCTGTATAAGAAGATACTGTTGAGAGATTACGCATATCAAGAGTGATGTGATTAGTTGCTTCGGAGTTTGGATACCACGAATGATCTGGAGCAGGAGATGAACACCGACAAGGGCTAGGATGAGAAGAAACAGTAGTCTGATACGAGGAGCTGCAAGGAGAAGACAAATGAGAACAAGGATTAGCATGATGAGAACTTCCTTGATCTTGAACCTGATGATAATTTACTGCCATCGACTGATTAGAATTGTTCCCTGAAAATGTCTCATCAAATCGATGATAACACGTTTGAACCAAGTGACCAATCTTCCCACACAGTTGACACTGTGGTTTGGATCGTTGCCAATGACGTCCTGCACCATTAGGTTTACCACGCGACCAACCTCGTCCTTGTCCCCGTTGGCCAAATCTACATTCCTAATGATCACATTTAGGAGGATTGGAGTGTCTAGACAGTGCACTATTATCCCCATTTTGATGATTTGCCAGATTTGCTTGCAAGGGCACCTCAGTCAAAGAAGCCAACTGTCGTGCTTCACAGTCTAGAAGCATCTCAGTCAAGAACTCGAGAGACATTGTCGTGGCAGAAGCAACTACCCGAATCGATTCATACTCTAGCAAAAGTCCAGCAAGAACGATACTTACTTGTTCATGCTCACTAACTACATTACCAGCAGCAGTAAGACTATCACTAAAACTTTTCACCTTGGCCAAATACTCCTTAACAGAAAGACTCCCTTTCTTGAGAGAGTACAACGCATGATGCATGCTAGACAGCTTAACACTGGAATTCGCCCCAAACCTTCTCTCGATGCTACTCCAAATATCAGAACTAGTCTTCGCCGTCGGAAGATGCTCCAGAACTTCAGTTGTCACCGTGGAAATCAGCCAGGAGGCTAAAAACTTGTCTTGCTTCTTGTGAAGCCGAAAAGACGGATTATCAACATATTGTCCATCAGAATCGGATATATGAGTGGGTGGAACTGGTGTTGTACCAAGAACAAACCCATCAAGATCATAACCTTCAAGAATCAACAAGATTTGACGTTTCCATAATAAGAAATTGTGTTCCCCAAGTTTGATCGTATCGTGTTTAGAAAAACTATGAACCGGCTGTGAAGCCATGCTATAAGAGCCTTGTGCATTATCTGCTCCTTCAACATTAGAGGAATGATGTGGTGTACCACCGTTGGGCATTGTTTCATCTGCCATTAGAAAATAAAAGAGAAAAACCTATCAAATAACCCCAAGAAAATTTTCTAGCACTGATACCATATTAACATCATATCAGAAAATAAACCTTACTCTTGTCATTAATGAGAAAACCAACTAGTATTTAATACAGTGCTGGAACTAACTATAATATCTAACTAACCAACTGATTACTAACTATCTTAACTGACTATCGTTACTGACTTATTATTCCTAACAGTTCATGAAATAAAAGAAAGAACGCGTAGATTTGAAATTTTTACTTGTTCTTTTATGGGATGATCGACGAACCAGGCGGTGCATGAAATGGCCAGATCAAAGGGTATGGATTGAGAAGTTCACTCACAAGGTGGAGATGATAGCTGAAAAGGATAGAAGGCCACTAAACGGTGGATGAAATGGGTCGGAGGAATAAATCATCTAGAAACTCAGATGGTTTCTACTTCTAAAGGAACCCATCGTGGACGATATTGGTATAGACCGACAAAAGATGGAATGATGACGGTCGATGAGAGGTGTGGATTGCAAGTCGAGTGCAGCTGTTGGGTTTTCTTAGATTTTAGAAGTAATTTGGGGTTTAGTCTCTCTGTTTATTTTGCTATTTTGAATTTTCTTTTAGGGTTTCAAGTATGGGTTTCTTGTTTTTGGACGATTAAAGTCCCTTAGGAAATGATTTGGCAATTCTTTTTTTTCATTAATTAGGAATTTTACCACCATTTTGTGGATTAGGCTGAGAAGGACACGTATCCCCCATACAGGCAATGTATTTATATTTCTGATTTATTGGAATCCACTCCCTAATTTTCTCAAAAAAAAAAAAGAGATCAATAGTAAATGGGTCCACATTTATTTTAATATAATCACATAAAATTGTTTTCTAATTTGCTTGTATACCTTACCATGCAATGCTTAAGCTTATTTTATTTAATAATTAAATTTCATTAAATAGAATTATTTAGAGACCTAAATTGAAAATGAATTAAATGTCTTAGATTATTACAGTTAACGTGTAGAGAAAAAAACCCAATAAACTTATCATTTTCTAAAACCTAAATTTGATTTAAATTAATTTAAAATTTTATACCCTTTGATGATTTCTTAAATTAAATTATAGTTTTTATATAATTAGTAAATAAAAATGTTTATGAATCATGTTATTCTAAAACTGTTAATTATGAAATTTTAAAATTATATTATTTTAAATTTGTAACAGTATTTTCAAATATTAAATTTAACTTTATGAACAACTACCCTTTTTATTACTTAAAAAACTACATTCTTTATTAAAATTAAATATTTATATGATTATATCTATATGAATTTAAAACGAGGGACTGGTAGGACAAAAAGACCATCAACAATAAAGCTAAAATATTATCAAATCGAAAATTACTAGAACGAAAGGAGTAACACAATAGTTGTTTATAATTTAAGTTGGTAATTTTACTAATGAAATTGTTGTAACCTCCTCACCCGGCCTCGACATTAGGCCCGAATTCAGAATATTACATTGCTCACCGAAATAACTCGGGAAACTATTAGAGTTTATAAAATAGTCATTTTAAAATATTTGTTTATCTTAGAAGAAAACTTAGTCCATTTTTAGAAAAATTCGCTAGTTAAAAAAAACGATTAAGTTTAACTTTTTCCTTAAAATGGTGACTACTTTTAAAATTTTGATAAATTTCTAATTTATTTAATATTTAGAATTTAGCTATAATCTAACAATGGAAAAAGTGATATTTAGCGTAGTTTTAAATAAAAAACCATATTTATTGTATAGATAATTAAAATCAATATCTCAACATCCTAAAATCAAATTAAATGTCATGTATGTTATAAAATAAAAAACCTAAATCTTAAGTCTCATGCCATAGTTCAATAATAAAACAATACAATCTCCAATTAATAAAAAAAATATCAAATAATAAATCTAAAATACGATATTAAAATCAAATCCGAGCCGATACCCTCCGGATGTCATGTTCGCTTCCTAACCTGATGGGTTATCTATAAACAAGGAAATAAAGAGAAGTGAGCTATGAAGCTCAATGTGAGTTCCATACAAGAAAACTAGTGTGGCGTAATAAACCAACATATGTATTAACAATTTTCAGTACAATATCATTTGTATAGTATAACAGAAATTAACAGTTCATTCAAGCATGTTTATGAGTGTCAATGCAATGCAATTTCAATTTAACAACAAAGAAAGGTCCTACCTAGCGGCTCGGCCCGACGGCCCGCCCGAAATATGGAAGGGTTCGAGTAAAAGTATAAGCCCGAAATATGGGTTTGAGCAAAAAAATGAGGCCCGTTTAGAAAATGGGTCGTGCCTCGGGCACCACTTTTTTGGCCCGGTTCGGCCCGGCCCGAATATAATAAATGTTTATATTTTTTATTTTTTAATTTTAAAATATTTTTAAAATAAATTTTTAGTGTTTATTAAAAAATGGGCCAAGCCGGGCCGAGCTCTGGCTTAGGAATTTTTCCCTAGCCGGGCCTAGACAAAATTTCAGGCCAATATTTTGGGCCAAGCCAGGCCCGGGCCTAGGACGCGGGCCGAAATTTTTTTCTGCTAGTCCTACCCCACTGCTACACTCCACATTAAGAGTTCCCAGTGTTTGCAAGTTAATACATGGCCAATAGGTTGTGGATGCACAACATATTTGCATACAAAAGCTGCCAGTAAATTTATGGATAAACCATCAGTGTTTACAGGTTAATACACTACTAGTGGGTTGTGAATGCACAACATAGTTGCAGATAAAAACTGCCAGTAAATTTGTGGATAAGCCACCAATATTTGCTGATAAACTATCAGTATTTCCTCCTTTCAAAGCATCCAACCCTATGCAATGCAATATGACATGCTAGTAACAATATAGTGCAAAAACAGTAGACGTGCTTAACGTGTATTCAGTTCAACAGTATCAGTAGGCATATTTGACATGTGATCGGTTCAACAGTGACAGTAGACATACAAATAGTAATATAGTGGTAAGAGTAATAGTATCAGTTCATTAAAAAGACAGTGACAGTGGACATGAAATATTCATATATCATTATTAAACAATAACAATTCAATCATCAAATCACAGAATCTAGCATGTTCATAAAATCAGGGGCTCAATCGAGTGAATAAAATTCCTAAAAATAGCTTCGGGATTATGTAGGGACTAATCTGAACAATTCTCAAAATTCTGGGTAAAATTGTAAAATAGGGATCACATAGTCATGTGGCCAGGCCGTGTAAGGTGCTTATATCATGTGGGAGGGTTACACGGCTATATAACTAGGCCATGTAACAAATTGTGATCGTGTGGCAATTGCAAAATTAACCTACAGGAGGGACACGACCGTGTAGAAGGTTCTGGGCCGTGTGAGACTCGAACTAGCCTAGGATTTGCAAGGCACATGGTCATGTGGAGGGCTGTTGTGGCCTATATGCCCGTATGGGAGACTGTGTGGCCCTATTCTTACACACGATCACCACCGATTCAATTGGGATAGAACACACACCTTTTATCGAGAGTCCAATTGTCGTTCTTTACGCTTGATTTTGGTTCGACGCACCTAAAACAGCTCCTTCAAACAACATTTATACACGAGTTAACATTGGGAATCAAGATTCATCAAGATTAACGGAAATTTTTGACAAGATCCATAAAAGATCATTTAATCTATCAAAAGATTAGCATGTGATAGAAATTCTATAAAATTTCGAGATTAATCATTGGGATTGGGA
This sequence comes from Gossypium raimondii, assembly GCF_025698545.1. Classification (NCBI taxonomy): domain Eukaryota; kingdom Viridiplantae; phylum Streptophyta; class Magnoliopsida; order Malvales; family Malvaceae; genus Gossypium; species Gossypium raimondii. The sequence goes on along the minus strand of NC_068570.1, from coordinate 53,921,879 downwards.
TGTACTTACGATTCTTTGGCAAATATTAAGGATGTTATTGATGAAAATTACGAAACCAGTAGGAAAATTAACAATTGAATGAAGGATTGATTTATTCAAGGAAAGCAAAATATTCAACACCAAAACATGTAAAATATGATGCAAAGAAGATGATAGAAAAAAAAAGGAGAAAAAAGAGCAAAATTCTAATTGGGGTTGAAAAGAAAGCATAGTCCAAGTGTGATTAGGAACAGAGGGACTAAATACCTTGGGTTTGGGAGCCCTAGGGGGTTGCATGGTAATTTATTTTTGCTGCTGAAAATAAAAAGAAATAGAGGGGGTTTTGGGCAGCTCAAGGGGGACAAGCATGTTAACCATTAGGCCTATTTCTTGTTTAGTTTTTACAGCAGACAATATATGTTCTAGTGTGGTTTTTATCCTAGTTTGCGGAAAAAAAGAAGAACTTAAAACTTTTAGGGAGTGCACTAACTACTTAACCATCAAGCCTAATTTATTTTTTAATTAATTATTCTATTTTGTAAAGAACTTGAGTAACATCAACTATTTAGTTAAGTGCCTCAAGAGAACTAAAATAATACCAAAAATTGAATAATTGAAAGATGAGTTAAATAATTAAAGGTGAAGTTTATTATTATGATTTTATGCATTTCAAAATTCTGATTATCTTCTTCCTTTCATGAATCATCAATAAGATAAATCAGTATCAATTCTTAAAAGTAATTGGTATAAAAACAACATAAACACTGATGAAATAGAAATAAAAATTTAAATAGGAAATTAATTTAGGTTAATTACAATATATTAACCCTATTTATCAATTCAAACACCTAAAATAACCACATAAAATTAGCATGAGAAGACATAAACTTAATGAATATGAAGATCTCCAAAAGACAATTATTTAGAGAGACCTGCTCTCCATATATATATAAACCGTGAAGAAAATATAAAAGGAAAAAATTAATTAAGCCCTTGTATTAAATTAGCACTTAATTAGGCCCATTCATTAATGATTTACATCATTAACCGCATCGACCGTTAAAATAATTTGAAAGACCAATAAAATAGTGACACATAGTAGCTTATGGTTTAATCTAATATTTTTCCCATAAAAAATCTTAAAAATCATTAAGATTTTATGAATATTATAAAATATAAAAATCTAATAAATTACATTAATAAAACTCATTTAATTTTTTTTAAAAAAAAACCTTATTAGAATTCTTAAAAAATAATAAAAATATGAAAATTGATATAAACTTAAAAAAAAATTATAAAAAAATCATATAACTTGAATTAGATTGGTTAGCTTGAAATCGACAAAGGCACCAATCTAAGTAAAGCCATTAGATCGGTTGACCTAGTAACTGGCAGTTGAATTGATTTTGTACTTTTTAATATTTTTATCAAGCCAAAATTCCATTTTTTAACTATTAGTATATGTTAGAGTGAAATATTATAACTAAGGTTTTCAAGACTGGAGCGGTGGTCGAACCGCTCAGGCCACCGATTTTCCAATTTGATAGGTTTGTCCAATTCAATTAAATAAAATATTAAACAATAAAAAAACATTTAAAAGAATCGGTTCAACAATCTGGTTCCTAGGCCAACCGATCTAATGACTTTCTCTGGACTGATACCTTACTGATTTTGATCTAATTAGTTCAATTGACTAAGCCGGTCCAATTCAAGTTTTTATAATTTTTATAAGTTTATATTAATTTTAATACTTTTTATAATTTTTATAGAATTTTAATACGTTGTTATAAAATTTTAAATATGTTTTATTAATTTTATAATTTATTAGATTATTTTATATATTTATAATATTTATATCAATTTTCATAGTTTTTAACATTTAATCATTTATATATTCTTTTGATATTTTTAATTTTTATAATTTTTCTGATTTTTTAATTTTTGTATTAAACTAGAAGTCATCACATGTCACCGTCGATTTGTCTATCAATTTATTTTCTACCTATTTCTATTCACATAATTACTTTTCTACTAAAGTAATAAAATCTTTTTTTGTTCTGTATTTGGTTCGTGTTGCTCGAGACCACACTTGACACAATTAGAGATAGAGGATAGCTAAGAAGACCGTTCGGTTGAAAGTCGAGAACAATTCAAATCAGTATCGCACAAAGCACAAGTCCTTTTTGGTAAAAATTTATTGTTATGAACATCACAAACTAACTCGGTTTAATTTTTTTAAACTTCTACTGTTTTCTGAACCGAATTTTTCTAACATATATTATTCCCTCTCTTTTTATTTTGCCTTTTTCTGATTTTCCATCGGTTTCACAGGTTGGGCCAAAAATTGGTTGCAAAGGGGTTTTGGGTTCATGGGTTTATGCAGGTTTGTGGGTTGCTATATATTTAAATTTAGGGTATTGTGGATTTGGTTTAGGTTAGGATTTGAAGGATTGAGTGGTCGGAGTAAACTTAGATTGGGTAAGGAAGAAGATGAGGAAAAGAGTAGGAGAGAATGAAAAGAAAAAAAATCAAATGAACAAAAAAGATTAAGGAAGAATGAAAAGGATAACATAATAAAAGAAACAAAATTTAAAGAAAAAGAAAATGGAGAAATACATGAAATTTGAAGTCAATATCTGTACATTTTAATGTATAATCAATTTTCTTTAACGGAGATAATCAAATTAACATTGAATAAACAAAATAGAAATAACCCTATCTGAAGTGTCTAATAAAATAGCTTATTTATTTAAAATGAAAGAATCGGTGCTACCCAAATTTTAATCAAGAAGCTACCCTATTTCTATGAATTCATGACAGGCATGCAATAACTCATTGAAGGTCGTAAGTTGTGCTGGAAGTTGTATAGGGTGTAAGCTATTCTTAAATGCCCTCTATTCTTAGCAACAACCATGGTTGATAAAAAATTTAACTTGCAATTACATTAAAATCTTTGAAATCATTAAATATAGTGATATTATGCCTTTTCTAATTTTAATAACAATTATTAAGATTAATGGCAGTAAATATCCGACCGAAATTACAAAATAATGATTCACGTTTGAGATCAACCCATAGCTTATCTTGTATGGGTTACAGAGAAATTTGGCTCAAAAAGTTGCTTCTTCTCAAAGATTGTAGCAACTGGAATATGAAATACAATTTGTGATGAATGTGGCCTATTTTCCAGGTGAAAAGAAAATAACGATGAAAATCTCAATTCAACATCGATTAGATTCCAAAATTCTGCTGACACCCAATATAAGATCCGAAATGCTATGATGCAACTGGGGAAGCATGCCAAACACCGGTTTTCGCTTGTGCCAGACACCAATATAAAGTCCAAAACTTCTATGATGCTGCGGAGAAAGTAAGCCAAACACCGGTTTTGGCCCGATCATGATCTAACTTCTTCAGTATATAGCAGTAGTTAAGCTGGACCAGATGGGAGGAGAAATTACGTTAGCTATAAAAATGCCAACTCCTAAACTCATGTAAAGCACTAAACAAACACAAGGGAAACCGGGGTGACAAAAGTAACTGTCATTAGTCTTGTACAGAACTCAAGCAAATTGACTCGATCATACCACATCTTTTTTCTCGTTAAGAAAGTCAACACACACAAAACAGTCGATGGAAAAAATAGAGAAAAATGGCATTGAGCTATCAACTCTATTAGCAATCCTTTGTATAGTATCTATATAGAGCATGGAAATTCAGCCAGAAACGGATCTTAATAACCTATCTTAATTACTTTCAGCAAACAATTTCTCTAACAAAATAGCACCGATTGAAATGAATGGCGTAATGGGACCTATGTGAACAGTCAAATTATCTACAACTATGTTATCCTTTCATAGTGTCAAAACCTTTATTTGACTTGATGTTCTCCTGAATAAGGAGGTCCTCTTCTAAGTTCAAATCCCCCCGCCCTGGTTTAATTATCAAAACTCGTCGATAATAGAATATTCAGAGAATATAAAGTCCTAATTAGATTATTAGTAAAATTATATAAAACAGAAAACTAACATCTAACAAATTATCAATTGCTTGACTGAAAATAATTAGAGAGAGAGAGAGAGCAAACCTCCATACGAAATAAACTCGTAGGAACGACAAGTCCGACACCTACTGAACTTCGGAGTGACTCTACGAACTTCAGAACAGAGATATTGCGATACTCATTCTCTGTTAATTTAGCAACATTACCAGCACATGCAAACACATGAGCATGGATTCCCTTTTCTCTAAACCACCTAAATGGAAGATCAAAAGAAAGGTCTGCCAAAGCAGTAACAGCGAGGTCTCCTCCAAGAAAATCCACACCAGAAGGATCGGCATTTTCATTGTTAACCTGTCTTTTTGGTTCTGTCGGTCCCAATCCCCTTGTCTTAAATCCCCACAATGCTGTTGGCCCTCCTAAAGCACAAACCGGAGATATGTTGCCACCTAAGAAGAATCTTTCTGGCAAAGATGATGGCCTACTTGAGAACCCATTCCCCCATGGAAAGACAACACCGCCAGAAACCCCAAAATTAAGGGCAGCATGATAAAATCCAAGAGGAACAACGTAGCGAAGATCAAACTCCTGTCATAAATTTCAATGAAAAGAACAAAAATATGACAAACAGCAATGCAGACAAACAAGTTCAAATGTGTGATTGTGAGACAAAATCAAGAACGCTTAGGACGTAAACAAAAAGCATGCATAATTCATACCTGCCGCAGAAACCGTAAGCTCCGGCTATCAGGTGTGAGGCCACCGATTTGAGTAGTAGAAACAAAAGCATAACCCCGAGTTGGTCGCATTGTTGAATTTCTCCTATCAAATTTAAAGGTATATTTCAAAGAAGAAAATAAATTATGGCCAAGCTGCCTCCTTATGGACCTTGATGACATTTGTGATGGATCTGTCAAGGTACGCCACGCAAGATTATATGCTAAATCATGATATGGAGTAGAAAATAATCCAAGAGAAAGGCCCATCGATCGCTCTTTGTAAGAAGAAAACTTTAGCCAGTCTTGGGATAGCAAGTATGCTCGTGCTGTGACAGGTGTTACCAATCCTTTTAATCTCGGCAAAAAAACACCAGCGCTCAACTCAGCTGAGTGATCGTAACCATATGCCAATGAACCATCCCAAAGATCCCCATAACCAAAGAAGTTTTTGTACTTGAGAGATCCTTCCACTGTGGAAGATCTAGCCTACAACAGCATTGTACAACTTTAAAACCGAATTCAAGGTATCATACTTATAAATTCACAGAAAATGAGTGATCAAAATGTAGGAGAAACAGAACTTTCTGAGTCAAAACTAGTACAAACATTACGATCACGCATATGTCTTTAGTTTATTTTCGATATCACATTTTGTTGGTCACATGTAGTGACCAAATGCATAACTATATAGCCTATGAAAGCAACTCTATAACATAAGATGCATGTGCATAAATGTCATACAAATGGAACAAAATGCACCTTCATTCTGACCCTGGAAACACTTATCTGACATCTACATATATGCAGGCTTACTCAATGGGCATTGTTTCTACTCTTTTATCCATCTAAATCTTTAATAAAGATAAAAACTCCAGCAAATCCACTAACTCACGATATTCTCATTCATTAGCATTGTCATTATTCCTAATACTACGTTCAGCTTAAACAAAAGAGTTCCTCTCCACAAAATCAAATCATCTACATTGTTCCCACTCTTCATTTCTCTTTAACTACCCACATCTGCCCGGCATGTATCTAGATCGGAGTATGAGATATGATCCTCCAAATACATACCCTGTCCAACATGAAAACTTCAGAGAATTTGAATAATACATGTACCCGAAACATACTCATACCTGACACTCATGCACGAGTCAAAGTAACATAACTAATTACCACATTACACTAAACAAATTCAGTTATCAGAAACTCAAACCTAGTTCCACCTTCCAACTACTCATACACTAAACTCATGTATATAAAAACCCACATTGCAACAATTTCACCAAATTTCTCAGTAACCAAAACACATATAAGTCAAAACAAGCAAATTAGAGAAGAAAAAATAAAGCTTCAAAAAATCAGATTGAAAAGAAAATCACCTCCGCTTTCGTATAAGCTCCAATCTGTCCCGAAAGCGGGCTGGCTGTCTCAACAACCTCGATAATCACGTTAGCAGTTCCAGGAAGTTCTGGCGGGCCGGAATCGAGCGTGATTTTCACGGAATCAAATATTTCAAGTGCTTGGAGCCGCAAATTCACTATCTGTGACGCTTTTAAGAGCTCTTGCATCGAGCCAACGTTGTTCAACACCTCCGTCTCGGCTTCAATTACGTGGTCCTTGGTTTTCGTGTTCCCTTTGATGATCACGTCGTGGACTCGGACCGAAACCGGACCGCTTTGCATTCGCTGGAGCAGCGAGTCCATTTTGAGTTTTTCCGAACGGAACTGAGCCTCTCGAGATTGAGGTTTAAGGCGGTTCGGCTCTCCAAATACCTCGCCCTTTGCGTCCTCGTCATCGTATTCGACGTCGTTCTCGTCGCTGTCTTCTTCTTCTTCTTCGTCGATGTCATCGGTGTTGAAGGGTTTTGGGTGTTCCGGGTCGGGTTTCGATTTATGTGGAGTCACATCGGGTAGAGAATCGGGGTTTGACATTGTAAACGGAAAAAAAGGGAAATCGCAATTGAAGACAGTGAAGTAAGGAGGCGGGCGGCGGTGCCAGGGGTTTTTGATGTTAAAGGTTTATTCAGGAAGTTCTTTTTTGCTAAAACACCCTTTTACTGTTTATTATTTACGTCATTATCACTAATATCTTTGTTGTTGGCTGATTTGATTTAGCATTTCGAGAAATTATCTCATTTATCAATAGAATAATAAAAATATATTTGCATTAATTTATAAAATTATTATTCATATGTACATATAAATCAATCACCATTTTTGAATTTTTATTTTATATTTAATATTATTTAATATTTAATTAATTTTAGAATATTTTATTTTAATTATAATAATTAATATAAAATGATATTTTTATTTGAATTATCGAATATAATTAAAATATACTAATTTATCAATTCAAATATTATAATAGAAAATTGTCAAATAATAATAATTAAAGTATTTTTAACATATTCAACCTACAATATAATTATAATTACTAGCACGACTCTTTTAATTAATAATTATCATTTAAATTCTAATTATTTTAAATGTGCAATTATCACAACTTCTATTAAATTGTTATTATTTTTAAATATATAGTTATCACAATTTTATTTTATTTTAAAATTTCAAACTAATAATTCTAAATTAAATATTATAATTATTTTTAAGTGTAAATTTAGTAATATGATAGAAAATAAGGGTATTATCGACAGTTTAAAAGTTTTTAAACTTATACTTTTATATATCGTAGCTTTTAATGTCTGATTTTACTCGTTTAATAATTTAATTAGGTTTTTAAAAATATTTTACTTTGCAATAATTAGCATAAAATAATTTTTCTTATTTAAATTATTGAATATAATTAAAATATATTAACTTATTAATTCAAAATTTTTAAATAAAATTAACACAACTTTGTTTATGTCAAATTTTTAACTAATAATGATAAATTATAACTATAACTAGTATGTTTTTCAACCCATGCTTTGTGTAAGATGAAGTATTTTTAGACTAAATAGTTAAAATTTAAAGGTTATAATATGCTCTAAGTTTCTATACTCTCTATATATTTGAAATTTAGTGTCCACCTTTTTATTTTTAAGAATTTAGTTTCGTATTTTTTAATTTAAAAATTCAAGTCCATTGTTAACATCATTAAAATGCTTGATTAAATTTATTGGTGCAACGTTCTAAATTTATTTATTTTTTAAAATTACTCACTTGATAATCATGTCACAAAAATGACATTATAATAGACTTAATTTTAACAAAAAATGTAACAATGTTAGTAGTTCTTTAAATTTACATCAACATTTTAATTAGAAGAAAATATTTAGATTAACTAATGACACTATAAACGACGAGGTACCAAATTATATAAAATATTCAAATATAAAGATCAAATCTCAAATTTTAATATAATATAGGGACTGGAATTGAAATTGAACTATTTTTATATAATTAAAAAGTAGAGAGACCAAAGTTAAAAATTAACCATTATTGTTAACAGTGTAAAAATAAAAAAGAGTAAGGCGGTTGTCAAATAAGGAAAGCCCTAAGGCCTTCCTTTTATATATATAGTCGTATAGATTATAATTATCACAACTTTTTTTCTATATATTTTATGCTTAGAGTATGATTTAAGTAATAATTCTATTTTAAAATTAGTAGAACTTTATTTAATTGATAATTAACAGAACTGATTAGATTGGCGGTACATTAAATAAGACTCAAGTAGAATAGATTTTAGATCCATTTATGATTTTAATTACTTGTGGCATTCATAGTATGGCATACCTTAATCTTAAGTGGGTAATGAGCTATGTATGTGTGACTCGTATACTTTGATGTAAGTAAAAACTTGAGTTCAAATAGATAATGAATCAAAAGCTTGTGCATGGGGTATACGACTTCGACAGTATGCAGCATCATTCATAATAATGAAATTCATGACCCAACTAATGGGTAAATGATATCCTTTCGTCGACATTACATGATAGATGAAAAGCAAATGTGACCACATGTCGTTTACTTTATTACTATTTTATAGTAATTGACTTTTCATTAAAAAATATGTAATAGTTATTATGAGATAAAATAGGATTATATTACGATAATGATTTATTTCAAAGAGATTAAAGATATTCTATGAGGTAACACATTTATGACAATGTCATTGGACGATCACTTATTAAAATAGCTTTCGTAATGATATGTAATTAGGGAGAGCCCACTCATAATACTATAATGGAATGACTTCGTGACTAAATAAGTTTTAAATAAATAGGCGAAAAACTAGAACTTAATTATAAATTATTTAAGTAATAATTATATATGTCCAATCGGTCCTTCCGTTAGCTCGTTGAAACCAGAAATGAATTACATGTAAAACCAAATGAACATTAATGAATGAGCATAACAAAGTTAGAGAAATAGGTCACATTCACAAATGAATGTGTTTTCCAACTAAGTATAGAAATGACTTAAAAATTAATTTAAGGTTTTCAAATTATTATTTAATTAATTATAACTAAATAATTGGAGTTCAAAATAGAATTAAATTAATTTGTCATTATGAATCCATTGACTATGAAAATTAAATATATTTTCTCATACATACTTTTAAAGTAAAGTTGTCATGACTTTAACGGAAATAAAATTGATATAAAAACTATTCAATTAGGAAATTAATTGAGCTAATTTAATTAATTAAATCAATTAAATAAATAATATTTATTTTGCAAATAGAAAAAAATATTGGGTTTGATTAAATTATAAACTGTTGAGTAAAAAGTTTAAGAAGCACATAAAATTGGACTCAATACAAGAGAGACCCAATTCCCCTCATATTAAGGGGTGACAACTCTAGTAATATTTACTAGCCGTGTTGCCCACCTCTCTCCTAGTTGGATTAGAGTAGTATTTTCTATTAAATAAATATTATTTGTATAATTCTTATTCAACTAGGATTATCTCATCTTTTTATAAATATATGACACTAGTAGAGTTATTTACACAAATTTTCATATATCGCTATTCTCCAGAAAGTAGTGAGAATTTATTTTCTTAGAATTACTTTCCGACTAAAGTAATAAAACCGTTTCTTGATTCTGTGTTTAGTTCATGTTGCTTGAGCCCACACTCAGCGCAATTTAGAGTACGAGGATATCTGAGAAGGCCGTTCGGTTAAAAGTCAAGAATGATTCAAATCCGTCTTGCATAAAACACAAGTAATTTCTGGTAAAATATTATTATAAATATCACAAACTAACCGAGTTTAGAAAATTTTTAAACTTTTACTATTACAGTAAACTGTTTTCTTAACCGGATTTTTTGAACATAAATCACCCCCTCTCTTTTTTACTTTGTTTTTTCTTATTTTGTTTTATAGTTTTTCACCGGTTTCATAGGATGGGCCCAAAATTGGTTGCAAAGAGGTTTTGGGTTCATGGTTGTATACATGTTTGTGGGTTGTTAGATATGTGAGTTTAGGGTATTGTGAATTTGGTTTAGGTTAGGATTTGGGAAAGGTTGAGTGATCAGAGCAAACCACAACGATTTGGGTAAGGAAGAAAATGAGGAAAGAGGACGAGAAAGAGAATAGAAAAAAAAATGAATGAAAAAAAAAAGAAAGAAAAAAAGATTAAGGATGAAAAGAATAACAGAATAAAGAAACAAAATTTAAAGAAAATGAAAAAATTTGTGAAAATTTTAAGTCCCTATTTAGTTGCCATGACTTGTTTGATCAATTTTGTAACATCTCGATTTTTAGTGGTGTTGAAAATGGTGGTTTTGAAATATTATTTTCGATGATTGAGGTTGTAAATATTATTAATTAATATTTACGAGTTAATTAAAATATTTCATTGAATTTTGGTTTGGTGAAAAAAGGATGTTATTGAAATTGGAGTGAAAATGAGGCTTAAATGTGAAAATTATTATAGTTTCGGTTTTAAGGATTAAATTGAATAAAATACAAAATTTTAGGAAAATCATGTAAAATAAAATTAAGTTGTCATATGCAAAGTAAATGGTACTGGTAATTGGCAATAAATTATTATAGATCGAGATTTAAATCAATCGAAAGTTAATCGAGAAATATAAGAGAGTGTAGATTAGTCCCCAACACTTTGTAGTTGTCGATTTCCAGGTAAGTTCGTATGGACTTACTTTATTAATTTTTATATATTTACATTATTTTATTTTATTTTATTGTTAGTTGGAAATGTTATATATATACAAAGTTTTTGGCATCAAATAGATTAAATCGTAAAATATGAAATATATGATAAATATGAATAGATGTATGGTAATGAATGATCGTGAAATTGTTGTATAAATGAATGATGTGTATATGATAATATTACACGGTTTAAAATATGTTTTGATTGTTTTTGAAATATGAAAACATGTATACAACTACAGAGATTGAATTAGTATAAGTATGATAATAGTAACGAGTGAAATAAATAGTTATTTGGAATGGAAGATTCATGGATTGTTAATTGAATCATGTTACATGTATATGGCAATGTTATGAAAGTTTAGAAGGTTGGAAACATATTTGTGGCCCGAGAGAACTTAGTAAACAATTAGGCTATATATATAATAGGTACTATGTACTAGTGTTGGCTATCATGCCGTATACATACAAGTATTATGTATCGGTGTCAACTTTCATGTCATATACATACAGTAGGTATTAGGTACCGGTGTTGACTTTCATGCCATATAAATATAGGAGGTACTATGTATTGGGGTTGGTTATCTTATCGATGATTTAGATATTGCATGTGTTGCGAACTCTCCCCAGCTCGTGAGAGCAATTTAAGTCTCGTCTATCCTTAATTTACTATAGTTCTCCGGGCAAAAATGTTTAACAAAATAGAAAGGTAATGAATAAAAAAGATGTTATTTACAAGGTTGTATGATGAGCTTGTATTGAATGGTATGATTATTTGTGTATGAATAAAATCATATGACATTTGATATGATGTATTTATGTAATGCATTAATCATGGGATTTGTGGTGTAAATTGTATAAGGATGTCAAGGTTTATAACATGCTTTGTGCCATATGTTTCAATTATTTGCATTGTTTAATATCAAGGTAAGTTAAGTTAAATTTCCGTAAGAATTTACTTAGTATTAGTATGCTCATGTTGCTTATCCTTGTAGATCGACAGTTGAGATCGAGTGGACCGGATCATACCAAAGCTCACACTATCCTTCTCAAGTTTCGGTAGACTTTTGTTCATTTTGGCTAGATTATGTATGACATGTACATAGGTGTCGTTGTGTATGTATGTTGATTTTGAGACATGTTGCTTTGGTCTCTATATGAAATTTTAGTGTTGGGATAAATGTAAACTATATGCATGAATGTGTGTATTTCATGTTTTGATCATGTTATTCTTGATGGTTAAAATGGCATTTTGTTATGAATATGGTATGACTGGACATGAATGTGTTAAAAGGCAAATGGTATTTATAGGTAGTTTTAGCCTAAATTGACATGAATTGAAGGAATGGACGGAATTTTTGTACTTTGGGTACCAATTGGATGTTTTTGTGTAGGTTTGAGTTAAGATTAATTGCATTAGTTGATGTGTTACAAGATTGAATTGAATTATGTACAAAATGTCATGTTTATGTATCACACGGTTTGGCACATGGCCGTGTGTCCACACGGATTGGTGACATAACTGTGTGACCACTGAAAGTAGAATGTATTAAAAATCACATGGTTTCCGATTGTTACACGGCTTGGTCACATGGCCGTGTGATACGCACGGGTTGAGACACGGTCGTGTGACATGATCGTGTGACTATTGAAGCATGAAAAATTAATTCTATATGGGCACAATGAGTTACACGGTCGTGTAACTCATGTTTGCAAAAAATTTCCATTAATTTTGAAAAAGTTTCAGATTGATCCTTAATTATTCTCGGGTCAACTTAAGAACTTTTGTAAGCTCGATTGAGACTCAGTTTAATTTGTAAATCATATTATGCATGGATTATGAAATGTTGTATTGTTTAATTGAATTTTAAAGCCTATATTGAATGTTATCTGCTTCGATGACTGTTGTAGCATTTCGTAGCTCTGGTCCGACGATCGGATCGGGTATGGAATGTTACAAATTTCCTTTAACAGCAATAACCAAATTAATATTGAACGTGGGAAAGTTACTTTCTCATTTTTTATCATGAGAAAGTCCAAAAAAAAAGGAAAAATTATTTTGACATATCAAACATTAAATAACTTTCTAACTGATTAAATTCCATCCTACCACACAAAAAGTTTCAATGGATAATTCATAATTGTGCCTCTTGTATGTGTGTCCAGATGTGATTAGTAGGCCGCTTGTCATCTCTTTCGAGCTTTCCCACTTTACTTAGAAGCGAGTTATATGCAATATACAAGAGGAAGCCAAGTAGCCAACACCATCCTATTAGCAAGTGATGAACAATAAACATTACTATTTGTTTACTTGAATTGTATTTGATTTGCTAACAATCATATAAAGGTAAAACAGATGATGAAGTTGCTTCAAAATTGAAATAGAAAATAAAATTAAAGCTAACAATGAACAAATCAGAACAAATAGAGACCACTAGGCTTGCAAATTATGCTTTTTCATTTCCATTTGCGTATTTTCACGCTGAAATCCAGAACGACGATTTTGCTGGATTTCCTCTCTTTCTTGAGTGTATATATATGTATGTATGTATGTATGTATGTATGTATGTATGTATGTATGTATGTATGTATGTATATACAACATATTTTCCATTCACCTAAACTAAATACGTGCAACCTTCGTTCTGCCTTTTCACCTATATAAGATATAAAACATCAAAGTTTCATTCTTATAACTTCAACTTCATCCCCTAGCTTGCTTCTGTAGACATAATCTCCAGCTCCGCCCACCAAAGAGGAGAAACTTTCGGGATTGCACCTTCAGGTGTAATTGCAGTTATCTCTCTCAATCTTGCACCGACTTCTCTCATATCTGGTCTTTGTTGAGGTTCAGGGTGGACACAAGATTTGATCACCTCTCCGATTTTCTCAACTTGATCTGCGTCGAAAGAGCTTAGAGTTGGATCAACCATCTGCATGAGTGGTTGATCCCTTCTTAAATAGTCCGATGCCCAGTCGTCGAGCGAGCCATTGTCATCCACCAAGTAAGGCATCCTTCCTGTTAAGATTTCGAATAATAATACCCCAAAGCTATAAACATTACTTTCTAGCCTTGATAATGATGGTGTATCTGAATGGTTTTTTCTATCAGTTTCACTCTCAGCTGCAGTTATCTCGTTCCAGGAGAACGGATCATAGACTTTGGCCGCGTAGTCTTCGGTTAGATTGACAGCAGCTGACGACAAGTTGGTATGCGGTATGGGAGGGTTCAGCTGGTGCATATGCTCTAGGCAGGAAGCCATGCCCACCATAATTCTTAACCTGGTCATCCAGTCTAAGTGCTCGGATTCTTTAACTGCAATATCATTTGAAATACACGGGAAAACTTAGGAAAAACTGAACATATTATGATGTTCTTATTCCATGTTATGTAGAAATACATCCGAGAAACAAGAGTTAGGTGCTTAACTGTGTAAATGCTCAAAGAGTGTTCCATTCGGAGCATATTCAAAAACCATCATCCTCGTAAAAGGCTCGTCTTCCTCGCAATATCCAACTAGGTTGACGAAATTTTTATGGTTCACCTTTGATAATGTTTCAATCTGAAATTATAAAACTAGATATAGTTAGACAAACCAATAAGAACACTCCAAGTAAAGCAAGACAGCAATGACCGAGGCATAGAGAGAGAGAGAGAGACATGAGTATGGAGATATGATCTTTCCACTCGAATCCTAGTAACAGAGATGGATGTTTTCAGTACAATACCTTGTTTCTGAACTGTGCTTCTAAATTCTTTGACCAATCTTTGGCAAATTTCACAGGGAAGTAGGCCACGGATATTTCAATCCCACTAGACAGTGTCCCTTTGTACACAGTGCCAACTGTTGAAGAACTAATCACATTGCTGAAATCTTCGCAGGCTGCTTCCAGCTCTGATCTCTTCAGCTTTGGTACACCTGAAATGCAACAGGAATTCAGGTACAATGTGTTGGATACAAATATGTGCTCGATTAATTCCAATTTATTCCAAATTTATTAAGGTACATCACAAGTCTTTAAGAAAAATGAAGAATTGAGGCAGCAACATGACAGAAGAATTACCGGTTACAAATGCTTTCTGAAGCTGTCCGCTTAGCCCAGTAGACCAAGGTTTCACAGTAGATACCTTAGAAGTTTTAAAGAGATAGGCAATGGCTATTAATATTAGAAGGAATACACCACCCCCTATGGTTCCGGCCAGTATTGCAGCTAGAGGATTCGAACCCGAACGAGTAGGATTGTTTCCTGAAGGTGATGGAGCAGAAGCATTTGGGATTGATGGAGATGGAGATGGAGATGGAGACGGAGACGGAGACGGAGATGCAGTCGGAGAGGAAGATCGGTTAACCGGAGCATCTCTTCTGAATGTAGTATTGCTGGAAGGTTCAGCGGAGACAGGAGTAGGAGCTCTAGGTGAAGGACGAGGAGACAAAGATATGTTGTTGAAGTTTATAGAGGGTGGCCTTGCTTGAAGTAGTCTCCTGCGCATTGCATCTTCAGATTGGCCAACATTCCTAACAGAGATGATAAAGATAAAGATAAAGAAGGATTAAACACAATCATAAAGAAAAAGACAAAGTAATAAAGCTAAAGGATGAAAATTTTCATGAAAATTACATCTATTTGATCCAGACAAAATATTCTTTATGATTTAATTTTGTTTTTGGAATAACATATGTACAACACTTTACATATAACTTCATGTAACTTTCACAGCACAAAAAGGTCCATCCTGGACATGACCTTTGTTGATTGATGCAATCACTCTTAAATTATGTTATTCAGTGAGTATCGGATGTGAGTACATATCTTTGTAATATGTTTGGAGGGTTATATCCCAAGTCGTCAAACATGAATATTTGGATGTCGATACTTAAAACAAAATAAAAGTCAAAACAACATCGGTATTGTATAAGAATGGCTTCTATTGGAAAAATGATGGCATACCATGTATTGATCTTTTGCTTGCAAGATAATTTAGCAGCCTTAGATAGTTGGTTTTCATCCACTTGAGTTTCTGAAAGCTTCTGAAGTTGATAAATCTCAGGAGATAAACTATTGAGGAGCTCATTATTGTCCAGTAAACTGCAAACATAAGCATAAATTAAGTTATTATACTAGGTGATAGAGAAAGAAAAGAAAAAGCTTCCGAATGAAAACAGATTCGGATTGGAATATTACAGAAAATGTAGATATCCAACCCGTTATCGTCCCTGGACACTGTCGACTTACAGGATCGTCAGTGACAAATTGTTTCCAAGTTCGGGCGGAATCGGTTCACTGAAGTTATTGTATCCCAAGTCCAACACCTCTAGTTCCTCGAGTTCTCGGATGCCTTGGGGGATAATTCCAGTAAAAGAGTTGTTCCGCAAAATACTGTAGAGGAAACGATGGTATTAGAATGACTATAAACTCGTGTATGAGACGAGTATATTCATTTAAAGAAAATATTTTCATGTATTTTAAGATCTCATAGAAGATCTATCGGATTCCAACATAAAATTTCAAAAAAAATGAAAAATGGAAGCAACATAGATATGAACTAGAGGATAAACAAATCAAAGTCACTTACATGGACTTAATATGAGCAAGAGATCCAAGTTCAGGTGCCAATGTTCCTTCAAGACAAAGATCCTTCAAGTTCCTGCATTTTATTCATTCCATCAAATTTTAGAACAAATTAAAGGAAATAAGTTATCAAAATTTCAATATACTAAATATGAATGTCTCAATTTTGGCAAAATTGGAAAGAAAATATTTCTGTTTGAATAATCATATCCTCAAAGCTAACATCTCCAGGAAAAAAAAAAAGCAAATACTGAGCACTCAAGATTACAATTCATTTTCCTTTCTTTTCTCAGCAGCCAAACAGCACAAATCAAAAGAGCAAGAAAAAGTAAGACATAGAAAGGAGAAAACTTACAAAACAACAACTTTGCCATCAGAACACTCGACACCAAACCAAGAACAATGGTCAAACTCTCCATCTTCTTCTTTCCAATTCGACAATGAACAAAAAGGATCGTTCACAACTCTATCTTTTAAACTTAACAACGCCAATCCTGCATAATATCCATTACCAATCATATATTTTCCTTCACTTTCCCAGCAAACAAACAAAATCCAAAACTTCAAAAAAGAAAAAAAAAGCTTACCTTCTTCATTCAATGACCAACAAACCAAAGTTTGACATAACAAAAACAGCAAGACACCAACTCCGAAACCTTGTTTTAATCTTATAAACTTCCAGTTCTTGTCCATGATCATCGTCTTCCTTTTTATTCTTCTTCTTTTGATTAAAGCTTAACCCAAAAAAGGAACCCAGAAATGTTTCACTGAGTTGAAAGAGAAGACGCCGCTGAGTCAGACGCTGAATACAACACGATAAGATCAATTTAGACTTCAGAATTCCTATGATTTTTCCTCTCCTTTTTTTTTTGAACTTATTTGTTTTGGGTTTGAAAACGCGTACACTCAAAAAGGCTGAACTCTGCAAACAACCTTTTAAAGCTTATGTTTTTATCGATTTGAATTTTCGTGTTTTTTTTTTTTCAGTTTTTCTTTATCGCGGTAAAATTAATAATTGCAAATCTTTTGGGGGTAAATTAACTAAAAGTGCCGGATTAGTCTTATTTGGGAGAGAGAATGAAAAAACGTGTCTAGCTAGATGCTTTCAATTTTTGTCAGATAGTTAAAAGTTAGTATTTTTATAATTGAGTCTTGGGTTTAATTTTTTTCCTACTCACATTTTTATTTTTTATTTTATGTTGCTTCAAGTTTTTAATTTTTTAACATACTAATTTTTTGTTAAATGGTTAGATAGTTACAATTACATCTTTAAATCTCTGGTTTAATACATTTCATATTCACATTTGTATTTTTATTTCGTGTTACTTCAAGTTTTTTTAATTAATATTTCTAACATATTAACTCTTTTCGTTAGATGGTTAGATAATTACGATTACATCCTTAAATCTCGGGTTCCATTATTTTTATAAGCATATTAATGTATATTTTATTCCATGTTATTTTTAATTAATATTTTAATTAATAAATATATTATTTTTATTTTAAGTCATCTTTCAATTAATGATATTTGCAATATTTATTGCAAATAAAAATTTAAAAATAATATATTTATTAATTAAAAGCATTAATTAAAAATAAAAAAGTTTGAAACAACATGAAATAAAAAATACATTAATATGTTTATAAAAATAATGGAATCTGAGACTTAAGATGTAATCGCAATCATCTAACTATCTAACAAAAAGAGCTAATATGTTAAAATATTAATTAAAAATAAAAATGAAGCAACATGAGAAAAGATACAAATATGAGTAGGAAAGTCGAACCCAAAACTTAAAGATATAATTACAATTATCTAACCATCTAACAAAAAATTAATATGCTAAAAATATTAAATTAAAAATTTAAAAAGCTTGAAGCAAAATAAAATAAAAAAATACACATGTAAGTAGGAGAAGAATTGAGCTCGAGATTCAAGAATAAAAACACTAACATTTAACCATCTAATCAAAGCTAAAAGCACATTTAGTTAAACACATTTTTTCATTTTCTTTCCAAAATCGGCATATTATGGTAAATTAAAAAAATGGCTTAATCTGTTAAATATTTAAAAGAAAAACGCGGCATTTTAGTTAATTTACCCAGTTTTTTGCCCCTGGCTCACGGCGAGGGTAAGTGAAAATTGACGTAAAGTAGAGGGCGGCGCCGCCGGAGAGTTGCGTTTTTGTTATTTTCTTTGCTTATAATTATACTGTGTGGGTTATACAATTTTTTGTATGATAATAACTCTTAGAAATTTGAGAATTATGTGTAGTTTAGAATTGTATAAATTTTATTATTTTTGTAATTCATATAATTTCTATATTATATTTCATATTAAGATGTTTTATTACTTTAAATACTGCAAAAATCTATAAATTATTTTATTTTTAATAATTTTACACTAAAATTGTTCTACTTACATATCTTACTAGGAATTTTGTTTTTTAGTTAAGTCCACTAAATTATTAGAAAGTTTACGTTTTGATCACTTTAATTCAAAAAATTACAAATTAGTTACTAAAAGATTCGAAAGTTTCTATTTAAGTCACTGAACTGGTAAGTTTAGTTTTTGAAAAAAGTTTGGTTAGCAAGCTTCAAGCAACGATTCAATAATCAGTACGGTGGATTAATACCCATCGATGAGTAGAATAATATACCTTAAATCTAAGTCGATTTAACGATCGGCGTTGAAAATCAAAGAAAAAAGTTGTTTAGATTTTAGAATTTAATTTATTAATTTTTATTTTTTGAATTTAGTCTGAAAAATAGAAGAATTAAATTCTAAAAAATAAAATTACATGAACTAAGTTTTAAATTTATGAAGAATTTATGTGATATTTTAAATTTTAAAAAAATATATTTTATTTCTTTTTAAATTAATTTTTATACGAAAGATTAGAAAAAGAAGGTCGCATGTATTGACTGAGACATTTTTGGTATTTACTTAGAACAGGGTTAGGTGGGTCCCAAGCTGACTTGGCATTTACTTGATTTTATTTATTTATTGTGGACTGTGGTAGGTTTAAAGGGGATTTTTTTTCCTTTAATGAAACAAATATATTAATTTATTAATTTGTTGAGTGACAGTGACGTTCTTTGATGTTTCCTCTTACTGTCTTGATTGAATATAGAAAATTCAGTGTGCAACAAATTGCTTTTTTTTTATTGTTAATGGAAAAGATTTCCAATAATGTTAATTTTATAAAGGAAAAAATTAAAATTTATTTAGTCTTTTAACTTTATAAAAAATTATTTATTTAATTTTTCACTTAACTAAAAATGGACTGCAATTAATTAATTTTAAATTTTTTATTTTTATATTTTTAAAATTTTTAAAATTTGATAATTTTAAAAATTAATTAATTATTGATGTGACAATTCGTGTTTATGTCATGTCAATAAAGCTAATATATATTAAATTTTTCATACACTCTGAGGTGTTTTGTCAAACAATACAAATTTAAAAATAAAATATTGATTAATCTAATTTTCTCTTTAATTAGCATTAATAATTTCATCTAAAAATGTTAAAAGATAATTGATTAAATAACAATGATTGATTAACATCTCAATAATTGATATATTCAGTCATGAATTAGAACCTAAATTAGAATGCCCAATTGAATTGACAAGTCAAAGGAGAGTATATACCCCCAAAACAATCAAATCAAAGAACAATAATGTTGACAAGTTCTTCTTCTTTTTTCTTTTTTTTTCCCTTTGAAAATTAAATTGTCATGACACGTGAATTTTGATTGTTCAAGGGGTTTTGCTTAATTGGAAGATTGTGATTTTGTGATTTTAGGTTTAAGTTTAACATTTATTTTTATTTAGGTTTAACTATTTTTGTATTCATTGAAAAGTTTATTTATTTTGATTTAAGTACAATATATTTCGATTATTAATCTAATTGTGTATTATAAAAATAATTTATTGTGATTTAAATTGAGTATATTTTAATTATAATAGTAGGTTTCAAATAAGTAAATAAATAGTTGGAATATATTTTATCAGATCCGTTAATAATATATTTTAAAATTTTATAAAGGAAATATATGAATTTTTAATTTTATTTATTAAATTAAATTTAAGAAGAGGAATAAGAATAGGAGGCAACTCCAAAAGTTGGAAGTTAATGACTTTTAAGGAAAATATAGATTCAGTAGATAGATTATATTAAAAGTTAGATTGTGTTTAATTTAGCCTTATATTAAAAGTGTTGTTTAGGTCTTTATAGGCATTCAATATAAAGGAATTTTGGAAATGAATAAAATCAAATCGATATATTCTGTATAATATTTACTGAGAAAAAAATACGTAATCAAGTTACTATTAATATAGGGCTAAAATATAAAAGAATATTGCAGAGATACTATTGCCGTGATCATTTTGTTGTTGTGTCCTGCGAGACAGACAACCAACGTTTCTCCAAGTAACATAAGAGCGGCCGAATCTATCTTAAGGAAACTGTGAAAACAGGCCTCAACATCTAGTAAAACTCTATTTCCTTATTCGATTTTTAGTTTTTCAAGATCCTCTTTATTTAATTTTTTTTCAGATCTGGTGTTTTTACATAAATCTAAATAAATCTAAATATTTGCTTATATTATTTGTTCAGATCTTGTATTTAATATAAATATTTATATTTATATTTGTTCGCTAATGTGATTTGTCCTACATTAACATTGTTAGTTTGCACTGATGTAGCACTGATAGCCAATCTGATGGTGCCACATGATAACCTTTCAGTAGTGACAAACATAAATTTAAAAATATAAAATCTCTAAATATATATATATATATAAAATAATAATATATTTTTTCAAATGAAGAATGAATCTGGACAAATTGAGATGTGTTTTAGTAATTTTATATTTTATATTATTTATAAAATATCATGGTACTTATATTATTATTACTTTGAAATTAAAAATATATAATTTTAAAAATAATATATATAAATCAATAAAGGCATAAAAAGTTTTACATCAAGAAGTGTAGACAACCATTTATTCAGATTCATTCTAAAGGTGTTTTTAGTTATTTCACATATTTATATATGTATTTATAAATTTTAGTTATTTTGTATATTTATATTTTTATGAGTTTTAAAATTTTTTATAAATTTTTATATTATACATTATAATTATATATATTTAAAATATTATAGGTTTTAAATATATATTTATAATTTATATATATTTCAAAATAATAACCTAAAACAAATATTTTATAAAATTATAAAAAATACTAAAAGCACATTTGAACAAATATTTGTCCAGTTTATTCTTGATGTGAAAAAAGTTATATTTTTATTAATTTATATATTTTTAAAGATTTTCTATTTTTATTTATGTTGTCTCATGGCACCACCAGATTGGCTAGCAATGCTATGTTAATACAAACTAATAATGTTATCATAAAAGTATCAACCTGATTGAAAAATACAAATTCATGTACCATCTAGATTAAAAATTGGGAAAAAATAGAAAATCGGTTTTATCTCAAAACTCTTGGAGTTTATATTAATTAGGGGTTTGAGAATTAAAAATATTTTAAAAATATTAAATCTCATATATTAATGTAAATATATTATATTCAATTAAGAATTTAATCAAATTTCACGAAAATAAACTTCATCTCCTAAATGATGATAGAATTTATACATAAAATGATAAATATTTATATATTTTTAAACAATAATCTTATTATAGGTTATTATAATATATGTTCTTTTTGATACAACTCTTAGAACCACTTATAGTCTTTCCTCAACCATTGAATAGGAGGATAATGCGCTTCAATGCAGGAGAACAATGCAGATACCAATCGAGTTAAGACTTAATTGACAACATTTTAATATATAATTTTTGAACGTTTCTTTTCATATTATATCAACAAACGTATTTTGTCATTTGATTTTAAAAAATTTATTGATATATTAAGAAAAAAATTTAACAAAGAAAATAGAATAGTTCCGTTGATTAAAAATCAAACAGGATCAACACAATCGTTGCAAGCGAAACCTCCTTCGACTTGTGTTACTTTATTTCTATCAAGCGGCACCAACACAGTTGAACTAAAACTTAATTAACAATATTTAATATATAGCGTTTGAACATTTATTTTCATATTATATCAACAAACGGATTCTAAAAATTTCATTAATATAAATTTGTTGTTAAGAAAAAAAATTCTAAATAGAAAATAAAACAATTTGGTTGAATAGAAAATCAAACAGAATCAACACAATCGTTGGAAGTGAACGTGTACTACCTTCTTCCTTTGAATAGTACATGAGAGAGAGAATCATCCAAAGAAAGTATCAATTTCCACTATTGTTGCTCCACATGAAATTTCTCAATTTTACGCATAATATTAATATATTTTATATTTGTCTAAATTCAGTCGGGTCTTAAAATTTTATCAAAATCTATTCATATTTGTAAATAACTAATTCAAGTCGATTTTAAACCCAACTATATTATTTAAAAAAATTTAAAATATATTTTTATATTGTTTTAATTTAATATTTAATAGTTTATATATTTTTATTTATTAAAATTTTATATATAGTTATCTTAATATTTTTAATGTTTATATTATAGTAGTATCATAAATTTATCTTTTATGTGTTATAAATTACATATAAAAATAACATAATATAAAATATTACAAACTTAAAAAAGAGTCGGACTAGACCAGGTTTGGCTCAAGCCTTGAATATTCAACCTCGAGCCCAACTCATATTTTAGACGGGTCTAATTTTTTTCTCAAGTCCATTTTTTAAACTTAATATTTTTACTCAGATCCTCCTAAATTTTAAGAGGATCTTTGAACTTGGACGAATAACTCTACCCATAAATAAGCCTATGTTTAAAATGCAAGTTTTAATTCCAACGCTCATTTAACCTTGGTGGAGTTTACAATGTATGAAATCATTTTTTAAAACTTCATTGATTAAGTATCATAAATTGATTAAACATCAATTCAGTCATGAAAATTTTAAAAAATTAACAAGAAAAAAAAAAGAATAGGAGTTACTGCTTAAAAATTTCAAATCAAATATTTGGTTTATCGGTGGTGATGCCGACCTTCAAGTTAATTGCTAGTCGCAGTTTCTTCAATAATATTTTATGGTTTTCGTTTTGTTTTTAGGCTCCGTTTGTTTGCCAGTAAAATGTTTTTCCGGAAAATGATTTCTAGAAAATGATTTACTTTTCTAGAAAATGATTTACTTTTCTGGAAATGATTTACTTTTCTGGTGTTTGGATGAATCTGTGTAAAATATTTTATGTTGTTTAGCAAATTTCTTAAAAATATTTTCCGAAAAGTTGTTTTTACATATATTAATAAATTTATATACATATTAATAAATATATATTTTAAATTTTTACATATATTGCAATGATTTATTTATAAATAAATCAAATTAAATATATAATAATACTCAATTATTAAGCTAGAATATTAACCGTCATAAATTGAAAACAACCAAAGTCAATTTGTAATTGTGTTATAAAAAAAAACAAGGATTGAATAATTATAAATTAGCTTCCAAACCATAATTAATACTAGAAATTAAATATTATCCAAATGCATAATTAGTAGTACACCACATAATAATAACAATATTGTCCAAGTGCATAACTAATATTACACCACATAAAAGTATCAATATCTTCAACCTTGAGAAAATTTTTGAAGCCAATTTTTTTATGCTTCTTACTTTTAACTAAAAAGGCTTTGGCCTGGGATTCATGACTCACTAGATAATCAAACACAGAACATAAGAAGTCATCATCAAATCCTTCTTCCTCCATCGACATCACTTCTTTGTAAAGATGTGGTGTCTTATCCGCAGTAAATTGTTCCAAAGCATTAGCAATTTTGCCAAGTTGTTCACCCACAAATTTAATTTGTTCATCAACGATATTTTCTTGAACATTTTTTCTTTTACGTTTGATGTGCCAGATGAAGATACATTTGTTCTTACCTCTTCAGCTTATTCATTGTCGCAATCTACAGGCACTGAATCTTGGTTACTATCATCCAAATCTATGTCAACAAATGTTCTGGCAAAACTCCCTGTTGCCATATCTTTGCCAACAACCAAAGCCATTTCATCATAATGATCAGTGCTTTTATTCAAAAATGGTTCATACTTCTTGTGTGCCTGTTGGATATTATACACAATTAAAATAACAAGTAAAAAACAATTGAAATATACTTAACATATATATATACATATATTACCATCACTGCTGCATCATATGTCGCTCTATCACATGTGATCATTTTCATGTTATCATTCCATCCAAAACCACTTTCACCTCAAATTGTGCATATAATCTGCCGCTGATTTTTTACAGTCTTCAAATGATTTTTCACATGCTTCTCATCGCATTGGACTTGAAATCTTTCAGAAATAGCTTCGGCAAATCGATTAATAGAAACTGCTTTGAAAGTATTAGAAGGCTTATTTCCTCTCTGGGCCTCTTCTGCTAGAATTTCAAGAAAAAGATGTTCCATCGGTTTTGTTCACCTGAATTGCTTGGAGGTCCCTTCTTTGTTGCCCTTACCCATTCTACATTAATAATTGTCATTGTCAATCATTTCAATATCCAACAAGATTAAAACATAATAAATTCAATATCTAACAAGCTTAAAACATAATCAATATCTAACAAATTCGACATAATAATTTCAAAATCCAACAAACTAAAATGGAAGAACATATCATTATCCAACCAACATTAACAAAAAAAAACAATTTTTAATACTAAACATACATAACATAGAAACAATAACCCTAAGCCTTAAACCTCCTTAATATTTCTAACCATATAATTAGTCCACATAGTTTGTGCAATTTTTTCTCTCTTAGCAGACCATTCTGTTGCTTCTTTTCTTTCTTCTCGCTTCGTAAGAGTTGGTATTATCAAATCAGACTCAGGCTCCTCATATAATCCTTGATTAAGTAAATCACTAGGACCAACTCCTATTATATGATTATGAATGATACAACAAGCCAAAACTATATCTACTTGAGTTTGAAAATTCCAAAATGGTTCAACATCTAATACACGAAATCATTTTTTCAAAATCCCAAAAACACGTTCAATAGTGATTCGTAATGATGAATGACGAAGATTAAAGAGTTCCTTTGCATTTTCAGGCCCCTGAGCACTAAACTCTTTTAAATGATATCGGACACCACGATATGGGGTAATATATCCATTTTGGATGCCATATCCAGTATCAACAAGATAATATTTACCTACAATTTTACAAAACATAATTAATACTAATAAATTATGAGCTTACTAGAACTATTTGGTATTTAATGATAATTATTACCTTCCGGAATTCTTAATCCTCTTGGGCGTGAAAGTGCATCACTTAAAATACGAGAATTATGTGCACTACCTTCCTAACCAGCTAGAACATAGGAAAATTTCAAATCAAATGTAATGGCAGGCAATACATTTTGTGTCGTCCCCCTTTTATGGCTACGAAATTTTCTTTGAATGCTAAGTGGAACGGATACACGAACATGAGTTCCATCTACTGCTCCAATACAATCTTTAAAATAAAGATAAAACATTGGGTTGTTTCTGATTTCACTAGGAGTTGACTCATCAGGTAATCTAATAACTAGTTTATACAATTTCAAAATAGCTCTCAATACAACCCTAAAGTAACGGTGAACTATCTCAGTTGATCTATAATATCTAGATCCAATCACTCGAAACCTTACATTATGACCAATTATATGTAAAAATATAACTACTTGCTCTCTAATATTCACAGATTTAGATGATTGTAACAAATTATTCCTACTAAAAATATCACACAAATTAAAAAAGGCGATCGGGCTCATCCTTATCACATCAATACAATGTTGGTCACCACTATATAAAATACTATTAATATAATTTTCTCTTTCATAATCTCGATTCACACGAGGGTGAGAATGTAACAGCCCGATTTTGACCCTAATTGGAACGGTAGTTTCGGGACCACAAATCTGAGTCTGAAAAATATTTTAATATTATTTTATGTGTTTATTATGTGTGAATTTACTTGTGTGAAAACTTCGTGTGAAAATTTTATCGTTTGTGTGCTCGATTTTATAAAAGGACTTAATCGCGTAAAATGCAAAAGTGGCTAGCTATTTGTTAAAGTGCTATATTGCCATGACTTTTATAATGTGGGTTCCTTATGTTGATATTATACCATTGAAATTTTGAGTGGACTTTTATGGACATGGTTAGTTAATTATTAAAGTAAAATCATTAAGGTTAGTTTTGTAAATTAGTTAAATATGTTAATATAACAAAACATAAAATAAAAGCCATGCATGTTATTCATTTTTTTTGGCCGAATGTGAGAAGAAAAGAAAGTCATTTACCTTGTTAAGGTTTCGGCACTTTGGAGTTAAAATTTAGGTATGAATTTTGTTCGGTTTTCGATAATTTTTACGTTTTTGAGATTGTTGTTTCGAATATTACCTAGCCCATTCTTTGATTTTTTGAAATTTATGATGAATTTGATATTTGCCATTGTTGATAATGTGATGAGTTTGTTGTTTGATGATGAAAACAAATCTTTGATGTTTGATTATTATGTTTAATTAAGTGATTTTTGATAAAAATCTAAATTAGGGATTTAATTGTGAAATTGAAAATTTAGGGCTTAAATGTAAAATAAATGACATGCAAGGACCTATATGAGACTAAGTAACATTCGGCCAAACTATAGTGTAATTAATTTGGAATATTTTGTGTTTTTGTACAAATTGGACTAAATTGTAAAAGTGTAAAATGTTAGGGGAAAAATTGTAATTTGCTCATTCATGTGTTTTTAGGCTAAATTGAATAGAATGGTGTTTAAATAAACTTAATTTAAATATGTTTAGATCAAGAATTAAAGAAATCAAATTTGGATCGGGGAAAGACAAAAGTGTTTAAGTAGCCGATTTAACAGTCGACGATATTCGAGGTAAGTCAATAAGCATTTAAATGTTGAACTAACTATGATATATATATTTGTTATGCATTGAAATGAATTATTTGAAGTTATATAAGCTAGGGCCGAATGTAATATTGTGAATTGATTATATTCCGAGAATGATTTAATTTATATGTGAATTATGTGAAAGACCGATTTTGTAAGTTCAGGCTTTATGCTTATGTAACACCCCTAACCCGTATACGTTGCCGTATTAGGATTACAAGGTATTACCGAACAAACACAGCCAATCAAGAAATATAATCAAGCTATCAATCATACTAATTATCATTTATACAAATAGACCTATGCCATAGTCGAATCATTTAAATCAATCACATTGAACATTCAACCTAGAATATATATAAAACTAAGTTTAAACCTAATGATCAAGCCATTTTTAACTAAACCGAAATTAAGCATAAGAAATAGACCATTAAAACATATTCTTTAATACCAAATTCAAAACGAAAAGAGACAAGCCATTTTCGCATGGCTCATATTTACATATAAAAAATAATTTAAACATATTAACTAGACTATACATGCCATAGGTTCGAGTTCAAAATATACAAAATACCAAGAACGGTCGATAGTGTGATAGACTAAGTGACGATCCCGAACTCGTAACGCGCCTCCAAAATCTATAAACAAATAAACAAAAACAATAAAAGTAAGCTTCTAAAACTCAAGAAGTTTATAGCATATCCAAAATACATATTAACGATCACTTGTATTATCATTATATACATAAAATTAAGTTATATACATCATCATTAATTGCATATATATATATATATTCCAAATATACTTATCGCCACACTTGCCAAATGCACACATATATGTATATATACTTTAGTTCACATATGCTTAACGCATAGATATATATATATATATACTTACTGACACAAAGATTCGAGCTTTTAAATGCTCTTCAAAAACATAGCAATGAGATGTTCATATATTAATCCAATATAAATAACCAAATCATATACATATATATATTCAATGTATACAATCACTTAATTAAAATAGATTCAACGGCACATAGACTGCTAGACTTATAGCTTGATTCAGATCACCGGCACGTAGCCTGCTAGGTTTATAACCCGATTCAAATCACCGGCACGTAGCCTGCTAGGTTTATAACCCGATTCAAATCACCGGCACATAGCCTGCTAGGTTTATAACACAATTCAAATCACCGGCACATAGCCTGCTAGGTTTATAACCCGATTCAAATCATCGGCACGTAGCCTGCTAGGCGCTTAGCCTGAAAATCTCAATTTCACAGATACAAGGATGATTTCTCGTATATTTCTTAATAGCAACATACATTCATAACATTTATATATAATTCACAATCTCAACTCTATCTCAAGAAAATTGGTAGTCCATGTTTGAATCATGCAAGCATTTAAAATTTATACTTTTAATTCAATGCAAATCTTAAACCTATATATATATATATATATATACAATCAACCATGTATATCAATATATAATTCCATACCTAATTTCAATACATATACTTTTAAATTTTTAGCTCATCAAATATATAATAGTTGTACATTTATATATATATATATATATATAACACTCATACTTAAAGTTCATTATAAGAACATATACATATATGTAAGCATGCTTATTCAAATATAGCATATATATATAAATTATAATTCACATGTACATATCTATTTAAAACTTCTCTTACAATTATGGGTTACATAACTTCAAATAAATCCAAGAGTTTATACATATATATGCCTACATATATATATATATATATATATTCGCACCATATATATATATTATACAATTCTTTAATTAAAATCAAGAATTTATACCTATGCAATATTCATACTTTAACTAATTTCAATAACTTATATATATATATATATATATATTCTAGCATTATATATATACATATATATATACATGCTTATTCGAATATCAACTATACTCTTATACATTTCTTACCTTTATTTCAACCCATAAATCTATACAAGTTTATACTTTTATATTCGAACATTCTATATATATAAATATCATCCATACTTCAAAATTTACTCAATCAATATACTTTTAATTATAGCTCAACTCCAAATACAATTAGTATACATGAATAAATATTAACATAATAAATTTTAATTGCTAATAGACTTACCTCGGATATCAGCGGACACGATCGACTATTCGATTACTTTCGTTTTTCCCCGATCCAAATTCGTTTTCTTCGTTTCTTGATCTAAACATAATCAAATTTAACATTTTTATTCATCAAAACATTCAATTAAGTTCAAAAATACATAAATGGAAAATTACCATTTTGCCCCTAACATTTTGCACTTTTTGCAATTTAGTCCTTTTTGTACAAAACACAAAATACACAAAATTTGTCCATACCACACAAGAGCCGAATATTCATGGTTCTCATACAAGTCCACACATTGCATTTATTTCATATTTTAGTCCTTCAAAAATTTATTTTCACAATTTAACTCTAATTACTCAAATTCACTAAAAATTTAAAGACAAAACATGTTAATCTAACACATATATTTCATATTTCATCAACTAACATGACAAAACTCAAACATCCATCAATGGTACATTTCAAAATCATCAACAATTCACAAAATTAATACATGGGTTTTGAAGTATTCAAAGCAACGATCTCAAAAACGTAAAAATTATCAAAAACCGAAACAATTTCATACCTTAATCAAGCTAGTAAAGTGCCAAAACCCTAAATGCCATGGATGTTTTCTTTCTTTGCAACATTCGGCCAACAAAAGAGATGATAATGGCTTGTTTTATGTTTTGTTTTATTATACTATACATTATTTATTAATTTACTTATTTAACCTTTAATAATTAATAAACAAAACATATATAATAAGGTTATATTAGTCCTTTGCCACCCACTATCTATGTTTTAGTCTAATTGCATCATTAATCCCCCATTTTAAAAAGACAACAACAATTAGGTACTTTTAGATTTAACCCCTAAAATTTTATTTTAAGCGATTTAATCCTTTTATTTAATCGGACACTCAAATGACAAAATTAAAACACGAAAATTTCACACAATTAAATTCACACATAATAAACACACAAAATAATATTAAAATATTTTTTTGACTCAGACTTGTGGTCCCGAAACCACTATGTCCGATTAGAGTCAAAACCGGGTTGTTACAACTCTCCCCCCTTAGGGATTTTCGTCCCCGAAAATCTTACCGGTGAATAGGTTTGGATAACGCTCTTTCATTGTATCTTCTGACTCCCAAGTTGCTTCTTCAACCCCATGTTTATGCCACAATACTTTAACTAACGGAATTTTCTTATTTCGTAATTCTTTGATCTCACGAGCCAGAATGCTAATCGGTTCTTCCTCATATGTCATATCAGAGTTAATTTCAATCTCCGTCGGACTAATCACATGTGAAGGATCAGATCGGTATCTACGGAGCATCGAAACATGGAATACGTTATGAATCTTTTCTAACTCAGGTGGTAACATCAATCTATAAGCAACCGATCCAACTCGCTCTGTAATCTCATATGGTCCAATGAATCTCGGACTCAATTTGCCTTTACGACCGAATCTGAGTATTTTCTTCCACGGTGAGACTTTTAAAAACACTTTATCCCCGATCTGAAATTCTATATCCTTTCTTTTCAAATCCGCATAAGATTTCTGACGATCCGATGCTGATTTCAGACTGTCCCGAATCACTTTCACTTTCTGTTCGGTCTCTTTAATCAAATCAACCCCGTGTATCTTATTTTCACTGAGCTCGGTCCAATACAGTGGTGTACGACATTTACGACCGTACAAAGCCTCATAAGGTGCCATTTTGATACTAGATTGAAAGCTATTATTATAAGCAAATTCAATCAAAGGTAAGTATCGTTCCCACGTACCTTCAAACTCAAGAATGCAACATCTCAACATATCCTCAAGTATCCGAATGATTCGCTCAGATTGACCATCTGTCTGCGGATGGAAAGTCGTAAAAATGTAGTTTCGTACCTAAAACATCTTGTAGTTTCTTCCAAAATCGCGATGTGAATCTCGGATCTCTGTCTAAACAATAGAAATAGGTACACCATGCAACCTCACAATTTGTGAAATATACAATTCCGCAAGTTTATCGAGCGAAAAATCTGTATCGAATCGGAATAAAGTGTGTCGATTTTGTCAACCTATCAACAATAACCCAGATTGCATCTTTCTTGCTCGGTGTCAACGGTAAACCGGATACAAAATCCATCGTGACTCGATCCCATTTCCATTCAGGTATCATGATCGGTCAAGCAACCGGATGGTACCGATGCTCACTTTTAACTTGTCGACAAATTAAACATTTCGAAACAAAGTCAGAAATGTCTCGTTTCATACCTTGCCGCCAATAGTGCTGTTTCAGATCGTTATACATTTTCGTGCTCCCCGGATGAACAGAAAATCGACTACTATGAGCTTCCTTCAAAATCATCTGAATTAACTCTGAATTGTTTGGAACACATAATTGGTTTCTAAATCTCAAACAATCCTCAGCATCAACTAAAAACTCCGAATCAACATTTAAGTCACACTGAGCTCGTTTTGCACTTAAATCATTATCGACTTTCTGAGCTTCACAAAACTGTTGAACAAATAACGGTTTTGCTTTCAACTCAGCTACTATCGTACCATCATCAGACATAACCATATGTGCGTTCATTGCACGCAAAGCAAATAGTGATTTTCGACTTAGGGCATCAGCAACAATATTAGCTTTTCCCGGATGATAGTCAATCACAAGCTCGTAATCTTTCAGCAATTCTAACCATCGACGATGTCTCAAATTCAGATCTTTCTGAGTCATCAAATATTTCAGGCTTTTGTGATCGGAATAAACATGACATCTTTCGCCAAACAGATAGTGACGCCATATTTTTAACACAAATACAATAGCGGCCAATTCCAGATCATGCGTCGGATAGTTCTTTTCATGCGGCTTTAACTGTCTCGAGGCATAGGCTACAACTTTGCCTTCCTGCATCAAAACACAGCCCAAACCATTTAAAGATGCATCACTATAGATAACAAACTCTTTACCCGATTCGGGTTGAACTAGGATTGGAGCTTCGGTCAAAAGAACTTTCAACTGATCAAAGCTTTTCTGACACTTTTCTGACCACTCGAACTTAACGTCTTTTTGTAGTAGCTTTGTCATCGGGGTCGCAATCATAGAGAACCCTTTCACAAAACGTCTATAATATCCAGCGAGCCCCAGAAAGCTTCAAACTTCCGAAACATTCCTCGGAGGTTTCCAATCAAGTATAGCTGAAATTTTACTCGGATCAACCCGAATACCCGATGCTGATACAACATGGCCCAGAAAACTGACTTCACGTAACCAGAACTCACATTTACTAAACTTTGCATACAACTGCTTATCTCGCAAAGTTTGTAACACAAGTCTCAGATGTTTGGCATGCTCATTTTCATCACGAGAATAGATCAAAATGTCATCAATAAATACTACCACAAACTGATCTAGATACTTCTTAAAGATCCGATTCATCAAATCCATGAAAATAGCAGGTGCATTAGTAAGTCCGAAAGGCATAACAAGAAACTCATAATGTTCGTACCTCGTTCGGAAAGTAGTCTTTGGCACATCAGAGTCTTTAACTCGCAACTGATAGTAGCCTGATCTCAGATCTATCTTCAAAACACAAGAGCCCTTTCAACCGATCGAACAAATCATCAATCCGTGGTAACGGATACTTATTCTTTATAGTCACCTTATTGAGTTGCTTGGTAATCAATGCACATTCTCATCGTTTCGTCTTTCTTTCTCACAAATAGAACTGTGCACCCAAGGAGAGAAACTTCGGTCGTGCAAAACCTTTATCACCAACTCTTGCAACTGTACTTTCAATTCTTTTAATTCGGTTGGTTGCCATACAGTGCGGAGCTATCGAGATTGAGTCGTCCCGGTACTAACTCAATACCAAACTCTACCTCTCGAATAGGTGGCAAACCCGTAATTTTTCGGGAAACACGTCTGAATACTCACACACTACTGGCACAGATTCAATCTTCTTTTCGGTCACTTTACTATCAAGAACAAATGTAAGGTAAGCTTCACAACCTTTTCTCACATACTTCTGAGTCGACATCGAGGATATTATTGCTGGTAAACCATTCAGATCATTAGATTCAATCCGAATAATCTCATCATTCTGACACCATAGATCAATAGTTTTCCGTTTGCAGTTTACTATAGCATCATACAGAGTTAACCAATCCATACCCAGAATTATATCAAACTCGTCGAATGGTAACAACATCAAATCACCGAAAACATAAATCTCGAATCATCAACGGACAATTCTTGCACACTTTGTCAACCAAAACACACCGCCCGGGGTTCGATACTTTAATTACAAACTCGAGAGACTCAACAAGCAAAGTCTTCTCAATACTAAAGTCTCACACACATAAGAATGAGTCGAACCAGATCAATCAATGCAATAACATTAGTATCATAAAGAGTGAAAGTACCAGAATAATATCCGGAGAAGAAGCCTCCTCCGAGCACGGATGGCATATGCTCGACAGTGCACGAGCCTCGATCGAATCGCCGTGTCCTTTGTTCCTCTCGACTACCACTTACATTACTCAATTGCCTTGGCGGTCTACCTCGATTGGCACATTACTCGATGCGGTATTCGCGACATGTGTTTTGCTCACTACCATCGGACACTCTCGAATGAAATGATCCTTTGAACCGTACTTAAAGCAAGACCGATCATGAAATCTGCAATCTCCAGGATGCCATTTCCTACAATGCTTGCAATCTGATCTATTTTGTCGAACACTACCAATGCTAGCAACTGAAGTAGCTCGTGAACTTACAGGGGGTCGATCTCGATCATACTTAGGAAACCCTGCAGTAGCTTTAGATCGGCTATGATCCTCTCTGGATTTCCTTGAGGTCGACTGGAATGATTTACTGAATGATCTTTTACGAGAATCTCGAGCTTCATAGTCAGCTTTCCTCTTCTCTTTCCCGAGCTCCTCAGCTTTACAAGCTCGTTCAACAAGTACTACGAACTCTTTTATCTCAAGTATACCAACTAGCGCTTTAATATCTTCATTCAAATTTATCTTCAAATCTTTTACACATGATAGCTTCAGTCGAAATACATTCTCGAGCATATCTACTGAGTCTCACAAATTTCCGCTCATATTCTGTCACTGTCATACGACCCTGTTTCAATTCAAGAAATTCCTTACGTTTCTGATCAATGAATCTCTGGTGATGTATTTCTTACTAACTCAATCAAAGAATTCCCAGTCACTCGCTCTTTCGGAACCACCGATACTAGTGTATTCCACCAGTGATATGCAGTGTTCCGTAGCAAAGATATGGCACATTTCAAGCACTCATCAGAGGTGCAAGATAACTCATCAAACACTCAAATAGTATTATCAAGCCGAATTCACTTCGCTCGGCATCATCATCATCAAGAGCTCGAACTCTTCGCCCCGTGTTTTCAATTTTGTCAGCAGGAGGCTTAAGTAATCTCATCGGATCACTTACTTGAGGTATAACAGAATCAAAGGTGGATTAGTCGGGGTGGAGGTTGTTGTGCAACCGGATTAGTTCGGACATATTGAGTAAACCACCATTCATCATTTGGTAGAAGGCTTATTTAGCCTCTCCTCCGGTTACTCGAGGTCGGTCGAGAATCTACTGCTCTCATCCCTTGTCTTGAGGAGCAGCGCTATACTCTCAACATCATCGGCTACGGCTCGATCGGGATCCATTACTATACGAAAACACATTTTAGATGTCGTGATCATCACACTATCTCGATATAAAAATATGGCATGTATAGCTAGACTCATACATGCTACGTTAGTCCAAGAATCGACTAAACCGTAGCTCTGATACCAATAAAATGTAACACTCCTAACCCGTATACGTTGCCGTATTAGGATTACAAGGCATTACCGAACAAACACAGCCAATCAAGAAATATAATCAAGCTATCAATCATACTAATTATCATTTATACAAATAGACCTATGCCATAGTCGAATCATTTAAATCAATCACATTGAACATTCAACCTAGAATATATATAAAACTAAGTTTAAACCTAATGATCAAGCCATTTTTAACTAAACCGAAATTAAGCATAAGAAATAGACCATTAAAACATATTCTTTAATACCAAATTCAAAACGAAAAGAGACAAGCCATTTTCGCATGGCTCATATTTACATATAAAAAATAATTTAAACATATTAACTAGACTATACATGCCATAGGTTCGAGTTCAAAATATACAAAATACCAAGAACGATCGATAGTGTGATAGACTAAGTGACGATCCCGAACTCGTAACGCGTCTCCAAAATCTATAAACAAATAAACAAAACAATCAAAGTAAGCTTCTAAAACTCAAGAAGTTTATAGCATATCCAAAATACATATTAACGATCACTTGTATTATCATTATATACATAAAAATTAAGTTATATACATCATCATTAATTGCATATATATATATATATATTCCAAATATACTTATCGGCCACACTTGCCGAATGCACACATATATGTATATATACTTTAGTTCACATATGCCGAACGCATAGATATATATATACTTACCAGACACAAAGATTCGAGCTTTTAAATGCTCTTCAAAAACATAGCACCAGATGTTCATATATTAATCCAATATAAATAACCAAATCATATACATATATATATTCAATGTATACAATCACTTAATTAAAACAGATTCAACGGCACATAGACTGCTAGACTTATAGCTTGATTCAGATCACCGGCACGTAGCCTGCTAGGTTTATAACCCGATTCAAATCACCGGCACGTAGCCTGCTAGGTTTATAACCCGATTCAAATCACCGGCACATAGCCTGCTAGGTTTATAACACGATTCAAATCACCGGCACATAGCCTGCTAGGTTTATAACCCGATTCAAATCATCGGCACGTAGCCTGCTAGGCGCTTAGCCTGAAAATCTCAATTCACAGATACAAGGATGATTTCTCGTATATTTCTTAATAGCAACATACATTCATAACATTTATATATAATTCACAATCTCAACTCTATCTCAAGAAAATTGGTAGTCCATGTTTGAATCATGCAAGCATTTAAAATTTATACTTTTAATTCAATGCAAATCTTAAACCTATATATATATATATATATATATATATATACAATCAACCATGTATATCAATATATAATTCCATACCTAATTTCAATACATATACTTTTAAATTTTTAGCTCATCAAATATATAATAGTTGTACATTTATATTTATATATATATATAACACTCATACATAAAGTTCATTATAAGAACATATACATATATGTAAGCATGCTTATTCAAATATAGCATATATATATAAATTATAATTCACATGTACATATCTATTTAAAACTTCTCTTACAATCATGGGTTACATAACTTCAAATAAATCCAAGAGTTTATACATATATATGCCTACATATATATATATATATTCGCACCATATATATATATATATATATATTATACAATTCTTTAATTAAAATCAAGAATTTATACCTATGCAATATTCATACTTTAACTAATTTCAATAACTTATATATATATATATATATATATATATATTCTAGCATTATATATATACATATATATATACATGCTTATTCGAATATCAACTATACTCTTATACATTTCTTACCTTTATTTCAACCCATAAATCTATACAAGATTATACTTTTATATTCGAACATTCAATATATATAAATATCATCCATACTTCAAAATTTACTCAATCAATATACTTTTAATTATAGCTCAACTCCAAATACAATTAGTATACATGAATAAATATTAACATAATAAATTTTAATTGCTAATAGACTTACCTCGGATATCAGCGGACACGATCGACTATTCGATTACTTTCGTTTTTCCCCGATCCAAATTCGTTTTCTTCGTTTCTTGATCTAAACATAATCAAATTTAACCTTTTATTCATCAAAACATTCAATTAAGTTCAAAATACATAAATGGAAAATTACCATTTTGCCCCTAACATTTTGCACTTTTTGCAATTTAGTCCTTTTTGCACAAAACACAAAATACACAAAATTTGCCCATACCACACAAGAGCCGAATATTCATGGTTCTCATACAAGTCCACACATTGCATTTATTTCATATTTTAGTCCTTCAAAATTTATTTTCACAATTTAACTCTAATTACTCAAATTCACTAAAATTTAAAGACAAAACATGTTAATCTAACACATATATTTCATATTTCATCAACTAACATGACAAAACTCAAACGTCCATCAATGGCACATTTCAAAATCATCAACAATTCACAAAATTAATACATGGGTTTTGAAGTATTCAAAGCAACGATCTCAAAAACGTAAAAATTATCAAAAACCGAAACAATTTCATACCTTAATCAAGCTAGTAAAGTGCCGAAACCCTAAATGCCATGGATGCTTTCTTTATTTGCAACATTCGGCCAACAAAAGAGATGATAATGGCTTGTTTTATGTTTTGTTTTATTATACTATACATTATTTATTAATTTACTTATTTAACCTTTAATAATTAATAAACAAAACATATATAATAAGGTTATATTAGTCCTTTGCCACCCACTATCTATGTTTTAGTCTAATTGCATCATTAATCCCCCATTTTAAAAAGACAACAACAATTAAGTACTTTTAGATTTAACCCCTAAATTTTTATTTTAAGCGATTTAATCCTTTTATTTAATCAGACACTCAAATGACAAAATTAAAACACGAAAATTTCACACAATTAAATTCACACATAATAAACACACAAAATAATATTAAAATATTTTTTTGACTCGGACTTGTGGTTCCGAAACCACTATGTCCGATTAGAGTCAAAACCGGGTTGTTAC
The DNA here is from genome assembly GCF_025698545.1 of Gossypium raimondii. Lineage (NCBI taxonomy): Eukaryota > Viridiplantae > Streptophyta > Magnoliopsida > Malvales > Malvaceae > Gossypium > Gossypium raimondii. Next base: position 53,883,465 of record NC_068570.1, on the reverse strand, counting down.
AGCTTAGCAGGCTTTATGCCGATGAATTATATCAGGCTTTATGCCTAGCAGGCTCTGTGCCGGTGAATTATATCAGACTTTATGTCTAGCAGGCTTTGTGTCGGTGAAATGTCTCGGGCTTTGTGCCTAGCAGGCTTTATGCCGGTGTTTTATACAAGGCTCTATGTTCTATAAATCTTATGTGAGCAATAGTAAAAGCAAATAAATGTGTTAAGAAAGCTAAATTATTCAGGTATGTGTTAGCCATTAGCTTAATTGGTGATAAGGTAAGTTGATTATTTTAAATTGATAATAGTTTCAAATGAAATATAGAGTATGAGTTAACCATTGGAGTATAAGCATGTTTTGGCATAATGATTTATTGAATATTCAGCTTTGTTAAATATTTATGTGTATTTGGCTATATGATTTGTTTATATGAAAATACAATGTGATCTTGATTCAAGTGTTATATGGTACAAAATATTAGGATATTTGGTTTATTTAACTTAATGATGGAATAAGTATTAATATATATATATATATGAATTTTTGCTTATGACTTACTAAGCTTTAATAGCTTAATGTGTGTTTGTATTTGTTTACCTCTGTTTTATAGATTTTGGAGTCGCGTTACGAGCTCGGGGATCGTCAGCATAGTCTATCACACTATCGACCGTCTTTGGTATTTTGTAAATTTGAATTTGAACCCATGGCATGTATAGTCTAGTTAATATGTTTAATTTTGGGATATGTGAATATGAGCCATGCGAAAATGACTTACTCATTTTGGTTAAGCTTGGTTTTATGTTTTTGATCTATTTGATATATATATATATATATATATATGATGTTTGAGCTTATGTAAATTTCGGTTATATATATAGAAATGTGATGTGTTTAGCATAATTGTTAATAGTTGTATAAATTAGTTATATTTAAGCCTATTTGTCTGTATATATGTTTGTTAAATTTTGGTGTAAAAGTGTTTATTAAATTTGGTATGTATATGTTGCCCATTTGTTGTATATAAGAGTTGTCCAAACAAGGTAGATTACGATATTATAATATGTAGTATAGTTAATAAATTGAAATGAAATAACGTGTACAAATAAATGTTTGGATACATACTTGATTTATGATATATACTCTTATAGGTTTGAAAATGTTTTAAGAATTTGAATTATATCAAATTTTGATTAGGTAAAAGATAATGATATGGTTGAATTTTGAAACATAGTTGGTATATGTACTTTGATTAATGATGCATGTTTGGTTTTAATTGATTATGTGCTTAAATGCATATATATTTATGGGAGGAAATTTTGTGGTTGAGTTAGTATAAAAAAAAATTTCGAGTTGGGTTTTATCGGTAATGCCTCGTAACTCTAATCCAACGACGGACACGAGTCAGGTTGTTACAGAGAAGCAATTTCCTTCATAGTTTTTAATTTTTAATCCAAAGAGCTCCAAAAGCTAAAACTGAAGCCACGACTCCAACAATTGCATTTTGATCTTGATTACGATCCATCTACACAAAATAATGCCACACAAATATTTAATCACTACAAAAAAGATGCAAGATTTTCATAAGATCACATATATGACTAAAAGTTACCATGACTAAAGTGCATACATACATATCAAGCTAATTATAATTGCATTAATAATTTTTTGAGAAATTAAGCTACTTTCTTTGTACCAATACTTCAATAAATATATTGATCATAGTTAATAGAGATCTTAATGAGTTAATTTATGGAAACTGAATAATCCAAGAACCTATTTGAAAAAGGGAGAGAAATATTGCACATTCCTAATGTACAGCCCAATTATGCCGGGGCCCAACAAGCAGAGACCCAAAAAAATCAAATTAATTAAACCCAAACTAAATCTACCCAAACAGCTCCTTTACAAATCCAAAAACTAGCCCAAAACCATATTACACCCAAGCCCGGAGCCCAAAAACGAGGCCCAACCGGCCTAATCCCAAAACAAGGCCTAATTCTGAAACCAAAGTCAGCCTAGGGTTTCAGAAACCTGAAACCCTAAGCGTCGCATCTATGGTCTTTAGACCCTTTTCCTTCTGGCGCCGTCGCCGTACCCCGCACCCTTGGCCCTATCTGCCACCGTCGTTTGTCGTGTCACATCTGCCCCTACTCTCTGCCTCTGTAGCCCATCATCAAGCGCTGCAAACAAGTAAAGAAAGGGCCACAACAACAGTAGAAAATAATAACTCAATTGGCTATAAAAACCGAAGCAAAATGTAACCTTTTTCTCTTCCGGATACAAACATATTTTTAAAGAAATAAAAAGAGAAAATAGTTCAAAGGTGATTCCTTTAGCATTTCCGATTCACATTTCTCTTCTTCTGTTTATCTTTCCCTTTTTTACTTCTTTACATACGAAATAAATAGAATAAAAGGGGAGAAGAAAACGTACCGGAGTCGCCGTTGTTTATAACGTCGCCGGAGTCTTTCGGGTCACCAAAAATGGACGGGGAAGGTGACATTTGGGGTTTCTTCCCTCAGCCTTAAGGCCGTGAAAGCCTGATCTTCGAATGGCTTTTGAAGCAGGGTAAAAAAAAGCCGACTTTTTGCCTTCTGACCGCCGCCTACGACGGCGCCAGCGCCAGTGAGCGACGATTGGCCGGACGATAAGGCCGGAGTCTGGGCCGAAAGAGGGGTGGGGAGTGAACTGTAAACCCTTTTTTTGAAATAACAAGGCAAAATGTTTTTTTTCTCTAAAAACTAGGCTTTTATAGGCCCCCAAAACGGTGTCGTTTTGGGGCAAGCCTCTCAGGCCAAAACGACACCGTTTTGTATGACCCGAGTTCGACCCGACTATTAGGCCCAAGATCCGCGTGTTTTTGGATAAAAGGGGTTATTTACGCCTCCAGTCCTTCCGCGTTTGAGGCTTTTTGCAATCGGGTCTTTCTTCCTTTTTTATTATTATAATTTTTGCCATAAGATTTCACCTTTCTCATGACTTGGTCCTTAACGAAGCTGCGCGTTTTGGAGAGGGTGGGGATATTTCCTCCTTTAAGTCCCTCCTTGTTATTCGCGTACTCGATGGGGTTCCCCTTTTTTATTTATTTTCGAATTGGCCACCAGATTTCTGTATTAAGTTCAAATTAGTCCCTTTTGTTATTGTTGCTATCAAATTAATTAATTTTAACAATATTGCCCTTATTTTCGCTATTATTATTATATCTGATATTGCTATTATTATTGTATTATTATTACTTATGTTATTATTATTATTACTATTATTTGCTCATTTATACATTTTTAAGTTTTAGATTTAATTATATATATACATACTTGTATTTTCTTCTATATTTTATAATCTATATATATATATATATATCTACATGCATACTTTACTTTCATATACATATATACTTATATAAATTTTTTATCTAATATGTATATACACGTACATACTTTTTATTTATTGAATATTTTTTATATTCCATATTTTTATACACACATGTATACGTATAAATATCTATGTTTTAGTTCATATACATATATATGTACATATACATATTTATGTGTTTTATGTATATATTATAATTTGTTTACATATCTATATATATTTTTATATTTCATGATAGTTATATGAATATATGTACATGTTTACTTATATATTTTATATAATAATTTTAGAATACATATATATTTTTCATGTTTTTGTGAATTCATGTGCATACACTTGTTTTTACAACATACATACTTATAATTCATATATTTTTGTACTCTACAATCTGCATACGTATACATGTAAATACTTATATTTTATATCTTATAATTCATATATACATATTTTATATTTCCATAATTTTGTGTATATACATACATATTTCCCTTATATGTACCTACCTTTTTATATTTTATAATTTTCATATATTTTCCTTTAATTTTATGTTCAATTATGTATTCATTTAGATGTCCATCTTTATGCTTTAGTTTATTTATTTATTTATTTGCTATGATATATGCATGATTTATTTATTTTATTATTCGTTTTCGTCCGTTTTTTTATTATTTCACACTATCATGTTTAATATTCCATTATGCATATAAAGATCATATTTCAAAAGGAAAAATATTTCTAATTGAGGCAATATTTAGCGTTTGGAAATTCGAGAAAACGTGCCCTAATGTGCTGGGTTTCGATTTTTCTCGTTCAACCAAATAGCTAAGTATCCTTTTAAAAATTTCAAAATAGGGCAATGTTTTGCATTTGGAAATTTGAGAAAACGTGCCCTAATGTGCTGGGTTTCGATTTCTCGTTTAACCAAATAGCTAAATATCCTTTTAAAAATTTCAAAATAAGGCAATGTTTTGCGTTCAGAAATTCGAGGAGCGTCCCCTAATGTGCTGGGTTTCGATTTCTCGTTTAACCAAACAGCCAAATATCCTCTTGAATTTCAATCCATGCCATTCGTTTTTTTTAGGATCGTATTTTAAATTTCTTTAAAGTTTTCAGTTTTTTCGACACTAAGACATTAAGTAATCAACTAGGTACCAATTTTGGGCGTATCGAGGGTGCTAATCCTTCCTCATGCATAACCGACTTCCGAACCTGTTTTTCTGAATTTCGTGGACCAAAATCGTTGTTTTAATAAAATCAAATCATTTATTAAAAACAACCTTTTTCAAGGTGACCCAATCACACCTTAAAAAGGATTGGTGGCGACTCCCGTTTTGATTTTCAAAATCCAAGTCGACCCCGTTTTCATCAAAAAAATGGTGTCAACAGCTTGGCGACTCCACTGGGGAATTTTTTTAAAATAAGTGAGTCGAGCCACGAGTTGATTACTTTCTGTGTTTTTGTCGAAAATTGAAAATTTAGTTTAAATTTACGATCCTGTCATTACATTTCATTCATTATAATTTTCTTCATTGTGATTTATAATTGCCCTGTTTGTTTAAATTTTGATATCTTTTTGCATTGCATTGCATGACCTTTGGTCACACCCTCTTAAGTGGGAGTGTGAAGCTACTCCTTCGTGAGGTTTTCACCTCCGTGCAGGATAGTGGATTGCTTTCGGGATACATCCGTACCTATGTCTTCGTGAGATTTTCATCTCCGTGCAGCCATAGGGAAATGTATTCCCCTGAACCGAACTCGGTCTATATGAGCCTATAATTGGTGAAGATCGAGGAATCTGATGGTTCGGGTACCCTTACTTTAGAACCAAACCACATGTAGTGATCCCTAGGAACCCACCCTAGATAGAGCTACTTCAAACCCCTGGTAGATATCCAAATAGGTGCTCTATTATTTCTTGCTTGTATCGGATTTTAATACTGACTTATTATTTTGTTTTGATTGCATGGCATTTTGTCTACATGGCATTTCATTATAGAAGGCGTTGATTCACATTCGGTTACTAGATAGAAAAGCCAATCATGGAAAGTGAATTTCTTAACAAGGTGGAAGATAATGCGGTTATCCGAATATGGTCAGAAAAGTCACAACTCGAGAAAGGTGATAGTCTGACAATGGGGTATGCATCAGAGTTATGGGATTACACTAGCATCAATGTGACTCAGAATAACCTTCAAGAGTTGAAAGAAATTTGAGCTCAGTGGGATGATGAAGTCAGACAATTGTTTTACTGTAATTATGGTGATTTACCCTACTTGCTTGACATCAATGTAGATGAACATTTATTTCGAGCTCTGGCCCAATTTTGGAATTCCGCTTATAGCTGCTTCACATTTGGGGAGGTAGACATGGTGCCTACTGTGGAGGAGTATACAACTTTACTTCGTTGTCCAAGAATCCAGGTGGATAAAGTTTATTCTAGAGCTGCTAATGTTTTGACTTTTACAAAGAAGTTAACAAGAATTACTGGAATGAGTGAGCAATGGGTCGCAGCACGAATCAAACAAAAGGGAGAAAATAGATGTATCCGTTGGAGAAGTTTACGAGATCAGATTGTGGCACACCCTGATGCGAAGAAGAAGGTTGATGTTTTTGCTTTGAGTATGTATGGGCTGGTCATTTTTCCTAAAGCGTTGGGGCATATAGACGAAGCCATTACTGATTTGTTCGATCAACTTGATAGGAGGGTCACACCTGTTCTAGCAATTTTGGCTGAAACGTTCAGATCTTTGAGTGCATGTCAAAGAACAGGGGAGGGAAGATTCGTTGGTTGTGCACAACTCCTGTTAGTTTGGTTTCATAGCCATTTCTGGAAGGTGGATAAGATTTCTTATCAAGTTTTCTCAGAAAATTATTCGCCTCTGAAGGAATTAGCGGCGACACCAAGACGTGATGACATCACGAAGGAAAAGTGGATGACGATCCTTCAAAATCTCCAAGATGAAGATGTCGAATGGAGAGCTTCTTGGATGGTACCCGACGAGATTTTGTACCGATGTGGGGAATTTGACTGGGTCCCTTTGCTTGGAATTTGGGGAGCCGTCGGATATGCCCCTCTGCTCGTGTTAAGACAATATAGGTCAAGACAGTTCGTACCAGCGACGCAAAGGCTGGCCGAGTGCGAGTTTTCTTATAAATGTAATAACTACATGGGAAAGATTCGAGAGATGTCTAACGCTTGGAAACAAATTCACCGGATGAAAAGAATTACCGTAGGAGCAACGACAACTCCCGAATATCACGGGTGGCAGAGTAAGAGGATCAATGATAACATCCCAAAGCCTAGAGAAGAATGTGGTCGTTCTGTAGAAGAGCATTTACGAGTAATCCCTTCAGAATTAGAGATCATCAGGCAAGACTTCGAAAAAAGAAGTTTGGAGTTTGGAAAGACGATAGAACAGCTAGAAGAGGAAAATATGCGTTTGGGACTAGATGTTGATATCCACAAGTTGGAAGCCGAAAAGCTAAGAAAAGGGAAGAATAAGGCTGAAGAGGATTTGGATTGTTTAAAAATGGATTATAAGAAGCTGCGTTTATCAATGCGAACTGTAGGTTTGGGGAAAACATCGGAACAGTAGAAATAGGAGATCAATGAAGAAAAGACCAAAGCTGATCAGTGGGAAAAGAAATTTCAAGATGCCCGAGCTTGAGAAAGCGCCTTGGAGAAAAGTTTATCAGAATGCCAAAATGAAGAAGCAAGATTGAAGGATTGAGTAGCGGAGTTAGAAAGGTCACTTCACTTGTGCCGTAGTCACAACTCTGTGATCGAGCTAAAAGCAAGTTTGAGTAGGATTGAAGAGTTGAAGAAAAAGATAGGAGAGCTTGAAGACGTACTGCAAAACTCTGAATTGCGAGTGAAACTTCTTGAGAAGCGTAACGAACAATGCCAAGAGCAGCTCTATCATTCTCAAAATCAGATTAGAGATAGGGATTACATGATGGGTGAAGCCATAACTCAAGTTAGGGAAGTAGCTGATCATTTGCAAGCTTTAGCGGTTCAGGCCGATGTATTGAGTTTGAAATATGAATCGGAATCAAGTCGGGGTCGAGAGTTAGCTTGGCTCCTTAGGAGAGTTAAGGCTTTGAGCATAAAGACAAAGTCGTATATGTAATCCACTTTATGTAAAAGAAATTTGTTTTCTAGTTGAGTTTTTTCTAATGAAATTGAATAAGAATCAATGCCTCTTTTGCATTCATTCATCCTCATTACATTTTATCATATGCATTGAAATTTTGAAAAGAGCCCTAATTAATTTAAATTATAGCAGTTATCCTAGAAACCAACAAAAACTTGCCAACTGAGCATTGTTACGGTACCCGTGCTAAGTCAAAAATTATGGATCAAAGGTTGGAAAAGCTAGAACAACTTCAAAAGGAAATGCAAGACCAGTTGCAGACGCAAATGAAAAAACAAATGGAAAAGATTCAGCGTGACATGGCACAAAAGATACAGGAGTCTCAAAATGATCTAATAACTAAAATGACGCAATTATTAAATGGAGTAGATAAGGGGAAAGGTCCTGTGATTATTAACGAAGAAGAAAACAATGGTGAACCACTTTACCCTCTAGGTTTCACACCTCTGCACGCGCAGGTTCAGACTGAGCTGTATCCGTGAAGACCCTCTGTGTCGGTTAGGCCTCAGCAGTTCCAAGGCGATGCTTCAATACCGATGAATTTCCAACCCGGAGCAGGCTCTAATCCCGGTGATAGCCCGAATAATATTGCTATCCCAGATCTTGATGAGATGCCTGAAAAGGACAAGGCGAAGGAGGAACTTCCAAAACAATTTGAGGAGAAATAGAAATGGATAGAAGAGAAGTTTAGGGCAATAGAAAGCATCGAAAGCTATCATGGGATAGATGCAAAAGATCTGAGCTTGGTTCCGGACTTGGTGCTACCTTACAAATTTAAAATGCCGGAATTCGAGAAATATAACGGGACCAGTTGCCTAGAAGCCCATATTACTATGTTTTGCAGAAGAATGACGGGGTATATTAATAATGATCGATTATTAATACATTACTTTCAGGAAAGTCTTACAGGAGCGGCGTCAAAGTGGTACAATCAGCTGAGCCGAACCAAGATTGCTACTTGGAGGGATTTAGCACAGGCTTTAATGAGACAATACAATCATGTCTCGGAAATGATGCCTGACAGGATAACTCTGGAAAATTTAGAGAAGAAATCAAACGAAAGCTTCAGACAGTATGCGCAGAGGTGGAGAGAGGTGGCGGTTCAGGTGTAACCACCGCTTTTGGAAAAAGAGATGACGACGCTTTTTATTAATACATTGAAGGCCCCATTCATTACTCACCTGTTGGGAAGTGCTTCAAAGAATTTCTCGGATATAATCATGAATGGTGAAATGATTGAGCATGCCATTAAAAGTGGAAGAATAGATGGAGGGGAGAACAATAGAAGGGCAGCCCCGAGGAAAAGAGAAAATGAAGTGAATAATGTGAATGCCTACGGTAGATCAATTACTGTGAATCAACCAAAGAAAGTGGTTGCTAATCAACAGGGATCGTCAAGACAAGAGTCGAGAGCTAGGCAAACTACTGAAAAGCCCCAATTCACGCCAATCCCAATGTCATACAAGGAGTTGTATCAGACTTTATTCAATGCACATGTTGTTGCCCCTCATTACTTGAATCCTTTACAACCCTCGTATCCAAAATGGTGTGACCCGAACGCACAATTTGATTATCACGCGAGAATTTCAGGGCATTCAATAGAAAATTGTACAGCTTTCAAGAAGGTAGTGGAAGGACTTATCAATTTAGGTGTTGTCAAACTTGACGACTCACCTAACGCAGAAAATCTGTTACCTAATCACGCTGATAAGGGGGTAAATATGGTGAGTGAAGGTACGAGAGAAGAAGTCAAGACTGACATTGCCGAAGTAAAAACTCCATTGAAATTGGTTTGGAAAGAGATGGCAAAGAGAGGGTTAGTTACTTCAGATTTTGAGGAGGGGTATGAGACGGGAAGTTATTGTGAATTCCACCATAAAACGGGGCACGAAATTCAAGAATGTGAAGGATTCAGGGCTTTGGGTCAAGGCATGATGGATAACAAGGAGATGAGGTTTATGAAGATACGGAAGAAAAAGGGAGCATATGCGCGATAGAGTCGGGAACAGGGACTCCGAAAACAAATCATCCTGTGGTCATTATCTCACGCCTTAAGGGTAATGAGGCTAGGGCTCAAGTAACACCGAAAATTTTAATTCAGAAACCATCAAATTTCTTATATAAGGATAGCAAAATGGTGCCGTGGAATTATGGGTGCAATGTGACCGTCTTGGGAAAAGAAGCAGAAAAAAGTCAGGAAATAGGTTCTTACACGCGTAATGGGAAACGATATGACACTCAAGCAGAGTCGTCCAGGGAAGAGAATTGGAAGAAAGAACAGAGGAAAGGGAAAGCAGCAGAAGTTGAGCCATTGGTTAATGAACCAATAAAAGAAGAGGAGGCAAAGGAGTTTTTGAAGTTTCTGAAACACAGTGAATACAGTGTTGTGGAGCAACTGCATAAACAGCCAGCCCACATTTCTGTATTAGCTTTACTCCTAAGCTCAGAAGTACATCGGAATGCACTTCTGAAGGTACTAAATGAAACATATGTGGCTGACGATATTTCGGTAAACAAGCTGGATCGGTTGATCAACAATATAGGCGCTGACAATTTTATCTTCTTCAATGATGACGAAATACCATCCGGAGGAAGGGGTTCTACTAAAGCCCTGCACGTTCTCGTCTGATGCAAAGGGTACACACTCCCGGGGGCCCTGGTTGATAATGGATCTGTACTGAATGTATTGCCTCTATCCACTCTTAGTCGATTACCGGTGGACAGTTCGCACATGAAAGCATGCCAGGGTATAGTAAGGACATTTGATGGGATGGAAAAGAAGGTTATGGGGAGAATTGAGGTACTGTTAAGGATTGGCCCAATCACTTATGAGGTGGACTTCCTGGTAATGGATATTAAGCCTTCCTACAACTGTCTATTGGGAAGACCATGGATACACTCCGCAGGGGCAGTACCTTCATCATTACATCAGAAGGTGAAGTTGGTGTCGGAGGGTCAGTTGGTAACAATAGATGCAGAGGAGGATATTATCGCAATGATGACTAGTGATGCACCTTATTTGGACATCAACGATGAGGCACTGGAATGTTCTTTTCGGTCGTTAGAATTTGTGTACGTGATGTTTATTGCGGAGGGAAGCAGAATTCTAATACCGAAAATATCGAGGACCACCGAAATGGGGTTGCGATTGATGGTAGGAAGAGGAGCCTCACCAGGGAAAGGATTGGGAAAATATCTTCAGGGAAGGATTGAAGCACCAATGCTGAAAGAAAAGTTCGATAGTTTTGGCTTAGGATACAAGCCAGACATGAAGCAGAAGAAGAAAGAAGTAGAGAAGAGACAAGAGAAAAGAAGGTCGCGTTTGAACGGATATGAAGCTAAGTGGGAGCCTTTAACCTTTCCGCACATATCTACATCTTTTGTGTCGGGAGGATTTATTCATTCTGAGTGTGGAATGTCCAGTAGCAAAGGCATTAAAGGAATGTTGGAAAATGTTTATATCAACGCTATAGAAGCAGCGGAAAAAAGGGCCTTGTTAGATATCTGCCCTTATGAGCCTGGGAGCGAGCTAAACAATTGGACTGCTGAGGATATCCCTGTAGTCTTTAGGGCTTATTCAGAGTAATGCTCAAAACATTCTTGTTGTTTTTGGCCTAGGAACGATATGAAATCTTTTTTGAAATAGGCTTGGGCTTAAATATTATTATTTTAATGAAATACATATCTACATTCATCTCGATTAATCACTCTTTTTTCCTTTCTATGCAAATACATATTTTCTATTTGGTTGATTGTCTTACAAATAATTCTTTCATTTGTAACTCTTTTGCACAAATATTTATTCATAAATTTATATATTATTGGTATATTCTTTGATATGCCCTCATAGGTCTTCAGATATCAATGACATGAGTGACGCTGCTTCAAACACGGAGCCTATTTTTGAGCAAAAAATGTGTTTGGAGGGATCTCACGACTTTGAAAATGATGAAGATTATGGTGTGTCTCCGGACTTGTTAAGAATGGTGGAACAAAAGGATAAGCAGATCCCACCTCATAGGGAATCATTAGAAATCGTGAGCCTAGAGGATGGAAAAGAGGTGAAAATTGGGACTGAAATCACCGCAGAGACAAAACAAGACCTCATTGGATTGCTCCGAGAGTTCAAAGATGTTTTCGCATGGTCATACCAAGATATGCCCGGGTTAAGTACTAGCATTGTGGTACATCGTTTGCCCATAAAAGAAGATTGTAAACCAGTTCAATAGAAGCTCGGAAGGATGAGACCCGATGTTGTGTTGAAAATAAAGGAAGAAGTCAAAAGGCAATTTGACGTTGGATTCTTACAAGAAATCAAATATTCAGATTGGGTAGCAAACATTGTCCCTGTTCCCAAGAAGGATGGAAAGGTACGAATGTGCGTGGATTACAGAGACTTGAACAAGGCTAGTCCTAAGGACAATTTTCCATTGCCTCACATTGATACTTTGGTAGATAATACGGCAGGCTACTCATTATTCTCTTTCATGGATGGTTTTTCTGGTTACAATCAAATAAAGATGCACCCTGAAGATATGGGGAAAACAACACTCATTACTTTATGGGGAACATTTTGTAACAAAGTAATGCCCTTCGGATTGAAGAATGCGGGAGCAACATATCAAAGAGCTATGGTGACTTTGTTTCATGACATGATGCATAAGGAGATCGAAGTTTATGTTGATGATATGATCGCAAAGTCTAGAACTGAAGAAGAGCATATTCAAGTCTTGAAAAAGTTATTTTTGAGATTGAGGAAATTTCAGCTCAAGCTTAACCTGGCAAAATGCACGTTTGGAGCCAGATCGGGGAAGTTATCAGGCTTCATAGTCAGCAAAAAGGGGATTGAGGTTGACCCTGACAAAGTAAAGGCAATACGAGACTTACCTCCCCCACGCACTCAGAAGGAAGTTCGAGGTTTCCTAGGGAGATTGAATTACATTGCTCGATTCATTTCACAATTGACGGAGAAATGTGATCCAGTATTCCGTATATTAAAGAAACATAATCCGGGTGAATGGGATGAGGAATGTCAGAGGGCTTTTGATAAGATAAAGCAATACTTGGCTAATACTCCAGTACTATCGCCGCCAAGTCCAGATAGGCCATTGATACTGTATCTAACGGTGTTTGAGAATTCTATGGGATGCGTATTAGGCCAACATGATGAGACCGGAAAGAAAGAAAGGGCAATATACTATCTCAGCAAGAAATTTACTGATTGCGAAATGAGATACTCATCAATTGAGAAGTTGTGTTGTGCTTTAATCTGGGTAACCCGAAGACTAAGGCAGTATATGTTGTATCATACAACTTGGCTGATTTCAAAGTTGGATCCTTTAAAGTATATGATGGAATCAACTGCTTTAAACGGGAGAATGGCTAGATGGCAGATTCTGCTATCTGAGTTTGACATAGTTTATGTAAGTCAGAAGGCTGTAAAGGGAAGTGCGATAGCTGACTTCTTAGCTAGTAGAGCTTTGGAAGACTATGAGTCTTTAGACTTCGATTTTCCAAATGAGGACCTGATGTATGTGGCGAGCACCTAAGAGAATCCTCAAAAGGATAACGTATGGAGGTTAAATTTTGATGGAGCTTCGAATGCTACGGGTAATGGAATTGGGGCAGTCTTGGTATCCCTAAATGGAGATCATTATCCTGTTGCTAGCAAGTTGGATTTCGATTGTACAAATAATATGGCAGAATATGAAACATGTATTATGGGCATTCGTGCAGCCATTGAACGAAACATCAAAGTGCTAAGAGTATATGGGGATTCTGCATTGGTGATATACCAACTTAAAGGGGAATAAGAGACTAGGGACCCTAAGTTAATCGATTATAAAAAACTGGTCCTCGAATTGGCTGAAGAGTTTGACGATATCACCTTCTATTATCTCCCACGAGAGGAAAACCAGATGGCTGATGCATTAGCTACTCTAGCTTCGATGATTCAGGTGAATAAACTTGAGGCAATGAGGCCTATTCAGATGAGTATCTATGAGACCCCAGCTCATTGCTGTAATATTGAGGAGGAGGGAAAAGATAATTGTCCTTGGTATCAAAGTATCCTACATTATGTGAAGAATCGGGAGTACCCTAATCAAGCAACAGAGAATGACAAAAGAACTCTGAGAAGATTAGCCACCGAATATGTTTTAGATGGAGAAGTGTTATACAAAAGAAGGAAGGATCAAGTACTGTTAAGATGTGTGGATGCCGTGGAAGCCAGGAAAATCTTGGAAGAAGTACATGAGGATATTTGTGGGACGTACGCCAATGGTTTTAGGATGGCTAGACAGATCATGAGATTTGGGTACTATTGGCCCACCATGGAAGGAGATTACATTGGTTATGCCAAGAAGTGCCACAAATGCCAAATTTACGGAGACAAAATACATGCGCTTCCTTCACCTCTTCACGTCATGACCTCTCCTTGGCCGTTTTCCATGTGGGGTATGGATGTTATTGAGCCAATATCACCAAAGGCTTCTAATGGGTATCGCTTCATCTTCGTGGTCATTGATTACTTTACCAAGTGGGTAGAGGCTGCTTCATACGCAAATGTCACGAAGTCAGTAGTCAGCAAATTCTTGAAGAAGGAGATTATTTGTTGATATGGAATGCCTGAGAAAATTATATCCGACAATGCGTTAAATTTGAATAATAGCACAATAGCTGAAGTTTGTAGCCAATTTAAAATCAAACATCATAACTCATCGCCGTATCGTCCAAAAATGAATGGTGCAGTGGAAGCGGCCAATAAGAACATCAAAAGGATCGTGGGGAAAATGACTAAAACTTACAAGGATTGGCATGAAAAGTTATCATTTGCTCTCCTTGCCTATCGAACATCTGGTATATGGTATGGAGGCGGTATTACCCATTGAAGTTGAAATTCCTTCTCTACGGGTGCTATCTGAACTACAGTTGGACGAAGCCAATTGGGTCCAATCTCGGTACGATCAGTTGAACCTAATAGAAGGAAAGAGGTTAAGAGTTATTCGCCATGGGAAAATGTACCAGAAACGAATGATGCGAGCATATAATAAAAAGGTCCACCCTAGAGAGTTTCATGAAGGAGACTTGGTGCTAAAAAAGATTCTCTCCATGCAAAAAGATTCGAGAGGAAAATGGATGCCAAATTGGGATGGTCCTTATGTTGTACAGAAGGCTTTTTCCGGCGGGGCTTTGATCCTAGGAGAGATGGATGGCAAAAGTTTGCCAAACCCTATAAACGCAGACTCCGTCAAGAAATACTTCACTTGAAAGAAAAGAGAACCAAAGTGAAAACCCATAAAGGGCGCTTTGCTTCCTAAAAAAAAACTTTAGAGAGGCCAGGGTGAAAACCCGCAAAGGGCACCTTGAGACCAAATGGGGCTTGAGTCGAAAACCTGGAAAGGGCGGCTCAAGTATGGATCGGATTGGGGCATGAGGTAATTTGAGCGGACCAAATTTTGATTGGGGGCATATGATGATTTTGCTTTACCTGAACCAACGAGAAAGGATGTGCGGCGTCTTGGAGCATTGACAGAGTATTGCAGATCTCCTAAACTCATGTCAAACCCAGAATGGTCTTCAGAAAGTTTGTACAGAGAAATTCAAGCTGCGATATCTGGAGCACCTAGTTCTTATTCTATTTATATGTGTATTCTTGAAAATACATTTTTCTCTTTTTGTGAAGATACACATTCTCAATCCACTTCTTTGTTATCTTTCTTTCTCTATCTTCGATGTTTTATTTCTTTTGTGTTATGATCAGAACCAGCTTCATTATTATCCATTGTTATGATCTTTTTGCAAATATGTTGCATTGAAATAATGATTAATGAACTAATAAAACTTTCACAAAGGAAGTTTTGCATATTACTCTGAAAAGTTTCTAAATAATGTAGGAGCCTGAGGCAGGACTATTGTTTAAAACACACCAGGTAAAGGTTGGAAATTTGAGAAGGAAGAGTCTAAATTTAGACTGTCTCTTTGGATTTCGTTGTCAAATGCATTGATTGAACAAAATGATAAGATAACAGATTAACGACAAAGTTGGAATGAACAAGCAAGCAATAATCATTAGGCAGTAGGAAGAGGTTACCTCGGAGAAGAGAGCGTTCATCTGCGCATAAGTCTTTGGTATGGCACCCTGAGAATAGTGTAAGAAACCAGAATGATTTAGGATAAGATAGGATTGAGATAAAAGCCACATATTTCTGCCTTTGGATTGTAGTGGGAGAATGATAGCACAAATTTTGGCATCCCAGTGGATATAAATTTAAGGTTTACTGTGGGGGCAGTCTGGCTAAATGTTTCTTCAGAAAGCGCCAGTCGAGAAGGAAGGTGTTGTAACATTTCAATGACAAAGCCTTAATAAACTTCGAGTAGTGATAACCTAAGCGAGATCATTCTCGAAAATATAAAATTCTGCCTTCATGCAAACACCATTCACACATGTCTAGTTAGGAGCATTTGATTCATTTTGATCATGCCATCCTAATCATTAGGCATAATTAAGCTCATTATACAGGTCATGTTCCCCAGAGAACAGGTCAGTGAATATTTCAGATCTTATCTCCCTAAGGTTACAGTGGAGCAGATTGAAGCCAGAGATCTTATCTCCCTGAGATTACAGCGGAGTAGATTGAAGCTAGTAATCCTATCTCTCTGAAGTTACAGTAGAGCGGATTAAAATAAAGGATCTCATCTCTCTGGAGTTACAGTAGAGTAGATCGCATCAGGTCTTATCTCCCTGAGGTTACAGTGGAGCAGACCGAAGAATTTTAGATCTTATCTCCCTGAGATTATAGTGGAGCAGATTGAAACTAGTAATCCTATCTCCCTGAGATTACAGTGGAGCGGATTACAATAAAGAATCTCATCTCTCTGAAGTTACAGTAGAGTAGATCGCATCAGGCCTTATCTCCCTGAGGTGACAGTGGACCAGACCGAAGAATTTCAGATCTTATCTCCCTGAGATTACAGTGGAGCAGATTGAAACTAGTAATCCTATCTCCCTGAGATTACAGTGGAGCAGATTAAAATAAAGGATCTTATCCCTCTGAAGTTGCAGTAGAGCAGATCGTATCCAGTCTTATCTCCCTGACGTTGCAGTGGAGCAGACTAAAACCATGAATCTCGTCCCCCTAAAAGGCTGCGAAGAAGATTGAAGCTGCAAGTTAGATCTCGCTGAAGTGCGGTGACGTGGATTGAAGCAACAAGACACAGTGGACTGGAGTAAACTACTTGAAAAGAGAAGCACCAAAGCAAATCAAGAATTAATGAGACCGGGCAAAATTGGTCTTTCTTAGTCTTTGCTCTGTTATCGTTACACGACAACAAGCAAAGAGGGGCAGCTGTACAGCCCAATTTATGCCTGGGCCCAACAAGCAGAGACCCAAAAAAATCAAATTAATTAAACCCAAACTAAATCTACCCAAACAGCCCATTTACAAATCCAAAAACTAGCCCAAAACCATATTACACCCAAGCCCGGAGCCCAAAAACGAGGCCCAACCGGCCTAATCCCAAAACGAGGCCCAATTCTGAAACCAAAGTCAGCCTAGGGTTTTAGAAACCTGAAACCCTAACTGCCGCATCTATAGTCTTTAGACCCTCGGCCTTCTGGCGCCGTCGCCGTACCCCGCACCCTTGGCCCTATCTGCCACCGCCGTTTGTCGTGTCACATCTGCCCCTACTCTCTGCCTCTGTAGCCCATCATCAAGCGCTGCAAACAAGTAAAGAAACGGCCACAACAACAGTAGAAAATAATAACTCAATCGGCTATAAAAACCGAAGCAAAATGTAACATTTTTCTCTTCCGGATACAAACATATTTTTAAAGAAATAAAAAGAGAAAACAGTTCAAAGGTGATTCCTTTAGCATTTCTGATTCACATTTATCTTCTTCTCTGTTTATCTTTCCCTTTTTTACTTCTTTACATACGAAATAAATAGAATAAAAGGGGAGAAGAAAACGTACCAGAGTCGCCGTTGTTTATAACGTCGCCGGAGTCTTTCGGGTCACCAAAAATGGACGGGGAATGTGACATTTGGGGTTTCTTCCCTCAGCCTTAAGGCCGTGAAAGCCTGATCTCCGAATGGCTTTTGAAGCAGTGTAAAAAAAAGCTGACTTTTCGCCTTCTGACAATCGCCTACGGCGGCACCGGCGCCAGTGAGCGGCGACCGGCACGGCGGCGATTGGCCGGACGATAAGGTCGGAGTCTGGGCCGAAAGAGGGGTGGGGAGAGAACTGTAAACCCTTTTTTTGAAATAACAAGGCAAAATGTTTTTTTTTTCTCTAAAAACTAGGCTTTTATAGGCCCCCAAAGCGGTGTCGTTTTGGGGCAAGCCTCGTGCCAAAACGATACCGCTTTTGTATGACCCGAGTTCGACCGACTATTAGGCCCGTGATCCGCGTGTTTTTGGATAAAGGGGTTATTTACGCCTCCAGGTCCTTCTGCTTTGAGGCTTTTTGCAATCGGGTCTTTCTTCCTTTTTATTATTATAATTTTGCCATAAGATTTCACCTTTCTCATGACTTGGTCCTTAACGGTCGCTGCTTTTGGAGAGGTGGGATATTTCCTCCTTTAAGTC
The DNA here is from genome assembly GCF_025698545.1 of Gossypium raimondii. Classification (NCBI taxonomy): domain Eukaryota; kingdom Viridiplantae; phylum Streptophyta; class Magnoliopsida; order Malvales; family Malvaceae; genus Gossypium; species Gossypium raimondii. Next base: position 53,865,364 of record NC_068570.1, on the reverse strand, counting down.
CCTCCTTGTTATTCGCGTACTCGATGGGGTTCCCCTTTTTTATTTATTTTCGAATTGGCCACCAGATTTCTGTATTAAGTTCAAATTAGTCCCTTTTGTTATTGTTGCTATCAAATTAATTAATTTTAACAATATTGCCCTTATTTTCGCTATTATTATTATATCTGATATTGCTATTATTATTGTATTATTATTACTTATGTTATTATTATTATTACTATTATTTGCTCATTTATACATTTTAAGTTTTAGATTTAATTATATATATACATACTTGTATTTTCTTCTATATTTTATAATCTATATATATATATATATATCTACATGCATACTTTACTTTCATATACATATATACTTATATAAATTTTTTATCTAATATGTATATACACGTACATACTTTTATTTATTGAATATTTTTTATATTCCATATTTTTATACACACATGTATACGTATAAATATCTATGTTTTAATTCATATACATATATATGTACAAATACATATTTATGTGTTTTATGTATATATTATAATTTGTTTACATTTCTATATATATTTTTATATTTCATGATAGTTATATGAATATATGTACATGTTTACTTATATATTTTTATATAATAATTTTAGAATACATATATATTTTCATGTTTTTGTGAATTCATGTGCATACACTTGTTTTTACAACATACATACTTATAATTCATATATTTTTGTACTCTACAATCTGCATACGTATACATGTAAATACTTATATTTTTATATCTTATAATTCATATATACATATTTTATATTTCCATAATTTTGTGTATATACATACATATTTCCCTTATATGTACCTACCTTTTTATATTTTATAATTTTCATATATTTTCCTTTAATTTTATGTTCAATTATGTATTCATTTAGATGTCCATCTTTATGCTTTAGTTTATTTATTTATTTATTTGCTATGATATATGCATGATTGATTTATTTTATTATTCGTTTTCGTTCGTTTTTTATTATTTCACACTATCATGTTTAATATTCCATTATGCATATAAAGATCATATTTCAAAAGGAAAAATATTTCTAATTGAGGCAATATTTAGCGTTTGGAAATTCGAGAAAACGTGCCCTAATGTGCTGGGTTTCGATTTTTCTCGTTCAACCAAATAGCTAAGTATCCTTTTAAAAATTTCAAAATAGGGCAATGTTTTGCATTTGGAAATTTGAGAAAACGTGCTCTAATGTGCTGGGTTTCGATTTCTCGTTTAACCAAATAGCTAAATATCCTTTTAAAAATTTCAAAATAAGGCAATGTTTTGCGTTCAGAAATTCGAGGAGCGTGCCCTAATGTGCTGGGTTTCGATTTCTCGTTTAACCAAACAACCAAATATCCTCTTGAATTTCAATCCATGCCATTCGTTTTTTTAGGATCGTATTTTAAATTTCTTTAAAGTTTTCAGTTTTTTCGACACTAAAACATTAAGTAATCAACTAGGTACCAATTTTGGGCGTATCGAGGGTGCTAATCCTTCCTCGTGCGTAACCGACTTCCGAACCTGTTTTTCTGAATTTCGTGGACCAAAACCGTTGTTTTAATAAAATCAAATCATTTATTAAAAACAACATTTTTCAAGGTGACCCAATCACACCTTAAAAAGGATTGGTGGCGACTCCCGTTTTGATTTTCAAAATCCAAGTCGACCCCGTTTTCATCAAAAAAATGGTGTCAACACCTAAAACTCGAATTATAGAGAAGATGCTAGATTATGTTTTGAGAAACAATATTTGTTCCCTTCTTTATAAACAAAATTTAATCATGATGATGTAAATAATTTGAGATAAATAGTTAAGAAAACCTTACAACAAAATAGGATAAATTTATTGTAAACAGTTGTTTGACCTAAAATAAAAGCTCACCAAGAATAGAGAACCCAAAGTGAACATTAACCTCTCACCATTCTAGAAAAGATGTAATTTCTGAAGCTCTTTTGAGTTGTTAATTTTGCATTATACTTTTTGCCTTATTGCATTTAAAGCAAAAAAACAAAGAAGAAGAAGCAAATCTTGCATTTTGGATACAAAAACAAAGTAATACTTCTGAAGAATTAAGAACATCATTTTCATGAATATATAAACGCATGATTCAGTTTCATATGATTTTATTCTAAGTAGAGCCATTATGTTTGAATTTCCTTTTATCATTTTCTCATTTTAAATCATAAATATGAATTTTATATTTTTATTATTTGCTTGCAGTAACTTCTGAGGATACCAATAGCATATAGCAAAAAGAATTGCAGCTTAAACTATCTGATTTCTAATGTTTGGACAGCAAAAGATAGAAGCCCATTTTGATCACGTGCTAAGGATTTCATATGGTTATTTTAACTTACCTAAGTTCTAAAGAAGACCAACATTACTTAACCTAGATCCTAAATTTTAAGGATTACTTACCTAAGTTCTAAATTTTAAAACAGCTAACGAAACTAAATAGTTATTAAAATTTGTAAGCTACTAGATGCTAACCTATGAAATTTCTGGTAGTGTCCAAAAAGCTTTATAAGAAGAAATCCAGTTTCTGAAATTACAAGTGAATTCAACTACCATAGGACAAGTTCATCATTGTTGCTAAAACTGTAAGGGACTAACTTTCAAATTACGTTTACTTGTACTAGTTTCAAAAATTATGAAGGCATCCCTGCACCTAAGGATATGCGCGTATTCCAGTTTATCTATTACAACCAAACAAAACTGAAACACATATAACAGCAAATTGAAAAATGAAATACACTACACGATGAATGTTAAGCTTCTAGCAGCCGTGTTTGGTAGACAAGAAAAAGGTGTAAAAAAAGGGATAGAAATGGCTTCTTTTCCTTTTCTTCTTTTTTTCAATATTCGATAAGAAACTGATTAGTTGAAGCATGTCATCGTAACATACTATAAGTAAAAATTTATACATGCTGCTGCAAGAGCTGGAAATCTTGCTGCCGTGTCTGAAATATTAAAAAACACTGGGCCGGATGAACTTAAAGAACTGTTGCCTAAACAGAATCAATCCGGTGAAACCGCCTTATATGTCACTGCTGAATACGGTTATGTCGATTTGGTCAAGGAGGTGATTAACTATTATGATCTTACAGATGCTGGGATCAAAGCTAGAAATGGTTTTGATGCTTTTCACATTGCTACTAAATAAGGAGATTTAGTTATGTTTTTCTTATTACAAATTCCTCCATAGTTTAATCAACAATTACCCCATTTCATTATCCACAAGCAATAACTAAAATCTGCCAATTTTAAGCTGTAAACCCATAAATTTCTTCAATTGTTTAACAATCAACAATAACCCCATTTCATAAATCCACTAGCAATTACTAAAATCCAGTTGAAACCACCAATTTTTTAAGCTATAAACCCACAAAATTCCTACATAGTTTAACCAGCAACAATAACCCCATTTGATTAACCCATTATCAATTACTAAAATCCAGCTAAAACCACCAATTACTAAAATCCAGCTTAAGTCATAAATTATGAAAAAAGGAAAAGAAAATTGATTTTGTTGATCATCATATCGGATTGAAAAGAAAGTGAAATTTTTTAGAAATAATTGAGCCAAAAAAAAAAACTTGAAGCATATGGCATCGTAAATAAAAAAATTATGTTTAATGGGTGACTCACCAAAACTGAGAGTTAAAAAGCGATCTATGGAGCAGAAAGATGAAGAAGGAAGACGAAGCTGAGAGACAAAGATGACGAGGCAGAGATGAGGCAGAGGCTGATGGACAAAGAGGAATAGTGAACCACTGCTTAGAAAAGAAAGGAAAATGTCTTACGGCTTAAAAATCGGTAAGACATTTTCTAAAAATTGGTTCTGATTTTACCCGTGTTTGGAAAATGAATTCCTTTAAGAATTCATTTTCCACCAAACAAACACCAGAAATTAAGGAAAATGTTTTCCGAAAAACATCTTCCACCAAACAAATAGGGCCTTAATTTCAATCCACACACACTTTCATGATTTTTGTTCTGTCCACTTTGTTTTATCTGAAAGCAGCGGTGGTTTTAGTTTTTAGTCATGTTTTGGTGTATATGAGATTTATCATGATAAGAGTGCCACCAAATTTATTGGAAACTATTCTCAAAGGGTTTTATCATGATAAAGCACAATGATGATGTTCGTAAATTTAGAATCCGAGATGATGACGAGGAGGAGGATAGACCATCTGAGACTTAACATTTTGTGCATTATTGGTGCGGTAGGTCTCTTAAGGTTCTCGGCAACGATTTCTTAGTTGACTGGAGTCATCGTCAAGTTGGCCTAATGATGGTGGGATTATGATGCAATTTTTAACGGTTTGGTCAAGATGATGCATCTCTAGTTTGTTTCTAAATTCTTCTAGTGTTGCGATTAGTGTGAGTTTGTCTTTCTACTCTTTTGGGATTATTTTGCAAACATGACATTTATGCATCAATTTATAGTGTCTTATTTATCTTTTGTATTATGTGCTCTGTCTTTGTATTTTTATTGTTCGTGGTTCTAATTAATTATAGTATTTTATTAAAAAGAATTTTTTAAATAACAAAAATTATTTGGAAAGTATATTTTATTTACCAAACCTCAAAATGGTAAATTGCTTTATCAACCCTTCTTATTTACTATTTCTTTTATTTCCTTCAATACAAAAATAGAGAAGTTTTTATCAACTAATCCAAGTTTTTCTACCAAAAATATATTTGTAAAAATTATATTCCAATTGAAAATGAATTTTATTTATTTTTCAAAAATAATTTTTTCAAATAATTTTATTCTAGTTGGAATAATTTTTGAAAAATAATTTTACAAAAAATTATTTGAACCAAAAAATATTTTTGAAAAATAAATTTATTTATTTTAGTTGAATCAGCTTTTTGCAAAAAAATTTTGATAGAAAAACTTTTAGACTAATTGATAAAAAACCTCTCCATTTTTTATGTTAAAGGAAAATAAAAGAAATAATAAACAAAAAGGGTTTATGAAGGAATTTATCATTTTTGAAATTTTGTACACTGTCAGTGGCACCTAAAACCTTTTTTTTTTCAGCTGACAATGGAAATGGAAGATTTACATGTTAAGTTCCTAAATGTTTTAGTTCATCACATTTTAGTTTAATGCAGCAAATTTGTCAGGAGGCATAGACAGAACACTATAGCAAACATGTCATTTTGGTAAATAGTCTCATAGGCATACCATTTAAGGTTTTTTTTTTTTTCATTATTTGGATAGAAAAGCCTCTAAAACAATCAATTTTTAGGCATCCAATAATAATATGTTACACCATTTTTTAGAATGTATAAATAATATAATACATCAAATTAACACTTGTTACTATTTTTAACTCTAAAATTAATAAAATTTATTTATTTTTGTAAAATTCTAAAATCCTAAAACTTAAACCCCTTCAAATCTAATCTAATCATTTTCCTAAAACCATAAATATTAAAATTCTAAGTTCTAAACCACCATATCATAAATCATAAATCTAATAGAAAAAATACCATAAACATTGTGTTACTATTATTATTTGTTAATTTTGTTTAATTTTTACATTAATTTTATTTAATTAACCAACATTAATTAGGATTAAAATATTATTAAGGAGATTTGATGTAGTATTAGAAAGTGTGAGATATTGATTAAATTTTTAAAAAATGAAATGACACATTTTTATAAATAAATTATGGAAAAAAAAGTCAGTTTTTTTTTTAAAAGGGAATAGGCCGATTTCTGTGGTATCTATTGGAATAGGCCGATTTTGAAGAGAGAAGGTGAAAACGAGTCCAAGAGAATATTTTTTTGGCGAATATTGACATGCCCCGCTGGACGTGCTTTCTTGCCTAGTCAAAAGTAGCGATACCTTTTACCATGTATCAATACCTTATCCTTGTACACCCTCCCCAAGGTATCTTTACTTTTCTCAAGGTATATGTACTTTCAAGAAAGTATCGATAACCTTGCCTATGTTGCTTCCTTTGAAGTCTGTTGATCGAATTAAAGAGACTCATCAGCAATGTGCGGAAGGAAAGAATGCTTTGTGGACTGATACTTTCTAATGTAAGTCAACATCTTGTTTTCTTCCTAACTCAGGAGGATGGCATGCATAATGAGTCCTCCAATACCAAAATCCCTTTTTTGTAGTTTAATGAAGATAAAAGGAAAACATTATCAGAGTAGAGATAGTGATACACCATTGAAAATGGGGGGACCTTTACAATATTAGTTTAAGGAAAGTACCACTATAGTAACCCTACAAGGAAGCGGCTGCCACCACCACCACCCATCTTTTCAAGGCTTGATACCAATTTGTAAGTCATGGTTTCATAAACCTCATCATAAATACAAAATATTTTTGGTTCCTTTAATCATCCATTTCTGCAACATTTTCCATATGTTGATCTCTCATACAACTTTTCTAAAATCATGTTTCAGATATGACAAACTTGCAAGGTAAACCAATATGTCGGGAAATGGTAAAGTATGTGAAGAAAAATGCATATGAAAATGAACAAAAGGAAAGAAATTTGAAAGATTAATGATGGTATCGATACATGGTGAAAAGTTCCATTACTTTTTTTAAAAGTATTGGAAGTGAATTGATACTTCTGACTACGTAGGAAAGTACGTTCACAGAAATCGGCCTATTCCAGTAAATATCACAGAAATCGGACTATTCACTTTTTTTAACCGACTTTTTTTCATAATTTAACTCATTTTTATTGAGTGCTTAAAATATGAATTTTTAGTATCATCTTAATATAAACTTTGATTCGTTAATGGCATGTTTGTACTTGTTTTAATTGTTTTTTCATGCTGTGTTTATATGATGCAAAATATAGTATTTAGAATTATCAAATTTATAAATGGAGCAACTAAATGTTTAATTATTTGAAGAAAAAAAAAGCACATATTACTCTAACATTTTTTTTTCTTTTCTTTTCTTTAGAAGCAATGATAGTTTATTTTTTTGAAAGTCGTGGTGGTGTTTATAACTTTGATATTAATTTCTTTTGGTTGTTGTTTAGTTTGAGTATGATTGATTTTAGTTTCCGAGATGACGAGTGTAGAAGCCCAAATTTGCTGGCTCAGTAAAAAATAAAAACCTACACCTAAAGCCCAACAAAATTAAAAAATTGCAGCAGGAAACCCTAGCTGCTATTGCTATTGTCGCACCTAAGTCCACCCTAGCCACCAGCCTCCTCAAGCATGCCTCTGCCACCACCATATGCGCCGCTCCCGCTCCTCCACGCGTCTGACACCTGCAAGTCCAAGGCAGCACGCAACAACAAAGAAAAAACAATGTAAAAAAACAAAACAGAGATTAAAGCGTTTGTAATCGGGTTATAAAAACCCCAAGCACTGCTCATATTGCTTCTTCTTGGGGGCTTTCGACAAAACATTAATAAAAAAAAGAAACCAAACACCGATTTTCAAAGGTGAAAAAAAATAAAAATAAAAATTTCAAATAAGGCAATATTTTGCATTTTGGAAATTCGAGAAATTGTACCTTAACTTACTGGGTCTCAATTTTCTCGTTAAACCTAAATAGCCAAATATCCTTTTAAATTTCCAAACACATAAAATTTTAAAAATAAAGGCAATATTCCGTATTTAGAAAATTTGAGAAATCGTGCCCTAACTTACTAGGCTTCGATTTTTTTCGCGTTGATCCTAAATAATCGAATATCCTTTTAAAATTAAAACGAATGAGGTTTAAATAAAAAGTGAAAGGCAAGCTTACTCCCAAAATACGAGGTGTCGTGTCCTAACTTGCTGGATGTGACATCTTGTTATTTCGAGATAAGGAGGCATTTTCCATTTTGATTTATTCGAGTAATTTTAAAATAACACAATATAAAGAAGGATCATATTTTTAAATTCTTTTTGAGTTTTTAATTTTCGACACAAAAACACTAATCAATCAACTAGGTACCAATTTTGGGCGTTACGAGGGTGCTAATCCTTCCTCGTACGTAACCGACTCCCGAACCTATCTTTCTGAATTTCGTAGACCAAAAAGCGTTATTTTAATAAACCAAACCGTTTATTAAAAATAGCCATTTTCTTCGGTGACCCGATCACACCTCATCAAAAAAGGATTGGTGGCGACTCCCATTTTCGTTTTCATTTTTAAAATCCAAGTCGACCCCGTTTCATCCAAAAAAATGGTGTCAACAGCTTGGCGACTCCACTGGGGATCCAAAATAAGAGAGTCAAGCCACGTGTTGATTACTTTTTGTATTTTTATCGAAAATTGAAAATTTGGTTTAAATTTACGATCCTTTCGTTGCATTTTCATTCGTCTTTGTTACAATCTTCATCATTGTGGTTTTATAATTGTAATGTCGGTTTAAGTTTTGATGTATTTTTGCACATTGCATTGTATGATCGTTTGATCTTCACCTTTAAGTGGGAGTGAGAAGCTACTCCTTCGTGAGGTTTTCACCTCCGTACAGGATAGCGGATCGCTTTCGGGATACATCTGTACCTATGTCTTCGTGAGATTTTCATCTCCGTGCAGCCATAGGGAAATGTATCCCCCTGAACTGAACTCTGTCTGTATGAGCCTATAATGGGTGAGGATCGAGGAATCTGCTAGTTCGGGTACCTTTGCTTTAGAGCCGAACTGCATATAGTGAACCTAAGAGCCTACCCTAGATAGAACCACTTCAAACCCCTAGTGGTCACCCGAATAGGTGTTCTATTTATTCTTGCTTGCTTTTGCTTTGTACTAACATGTTTTCTTTTGTTTTGGTTATGATTGCATTGCATTTTCATCATAAAAAAAGAGGTGTTGATTCACGTTCAGTTGTTAAATAGAGAGCTTGTCATAAGGAAATGGGTTTCTTGATAAAGTGGATAATAATACGGTTGTCCGAATATGGTCCAAGAAAACGTGATAAGAGAAGGATGATAGTTTAATGGAGGACTATACGACCATTGCTCCGTTGCCCGAGAATTGAAGGTGACAAGGATTATTCGAGAGCCGCTGAATTTTCTTAAAATATAAGCCAACGAGTATCACGAGGTTGAGTGAGCAACGAGTCACGGCCAGGATCAAGTAAAAAAGAGATAGAAGAGACGTCCTTTTTGAAGAGTTCGTGAGACTTATCTTAACGCTCGAATGAAGAAGAGGATCAAATGACTCCGCCTATGGAGGCAAAGCCGTATATATATCCACTTTATGTAAAGAGATTTATTTTCTAGTAAAGTCATTCTAATAGAATTGAACCAAGAATCAACGTCTCTTTCTGCATTCATTCCATGCATTTGCATTACATTGCATCATATGCATTAGATTTTCACAAAATGACCCTAATTAGGTAAAATTATTTTAGTTACCCTGGAAACCAACAAGAATCCGCCAACCACATATCATTACGGTACCCGTCGCCAAACAAAAGCAATGGATCAAAGGTTAGAAAGGTTGGAACAAATGCAAAAAGAAATGTAGGATAAGATGCAAGAACAATTGGATAAAATCCAACAAGACGCGCTGAAATCCCAAAGAATTATGAGCCAACTGGCACAATTATTGGCTGATAAAGGAAAGAGCCATGTAATTAATTCGGGAGTTGATCAGGAGGACCCTGTTTATCCTCCAGGTTTTACCCCGACAAGCGCCCAGGTACGACTAGATATGTGCCCCCAAGGAGCACCTGTCACTATTGGACCTCAATATCGGGCTGGCGCCTCGGTACCAATGCACTTTCAAGTAGGCTCAGGTTCTAATCCCGGGGACAACCCTACCAACCCTGTGGTCCCTGATCTCGATGACATAGCAGAGATGGAGAGAGCAAAAACGGACCTGCCAAAACAACTTGAGGACCGGTGTAGATGGCTAGAGGAAAAATTTAGAGCTATGGAGAACACCGACCACCATTATGGAGTCGACGTCAAGGACTTGAGTTCGGTACCTGATCTAGTACTCCCTCCCAAATTCAAAATGCCGGAGTTTGAAAAGTATAACAGGACAAGTTGTCTTGAAACTCATATCACTATGTTCTGCCGAAGGATGACGGGATACATCAACAATGATCAACTGTTGATTCATTGCTTCCAAGACAGTTTGATCGGGTCAGCGGCAAGATGGTACAATCAATTGAGCCGGGCTAATATCTACTCATGGAAGGATTTGGCGTAGGCTTTTATGAAGCAGTACAACCATGTGATGGATATAGCATCTGATCGAATCACATTGCAGAACATGGAGAGAGATCGCGACAAAGGTTCAGCCACTTCTTTTGGAGAAAGAAACCACGATGCTTTTCATCAACACTCTGAAAGCACCGTTCATTAATCACATGTTAGGAAGTGCTACCATGAGCTTCTCAGATGTAGTGATGTCTGGTGAAATGATTGAAAATTCAATAAGAAGTGGGAAGATAGATGCGGGAGAAGGCATCAAGAGATCAGCCCCAAAGCACAAAGATAATGAGGTGAACAACACGAGTACATATAACAAGGGTTATTCAAAACCAATTACAGCGAATCAGCCAAGAAAAATGGTCGCTAACCCACAAGGCTCATTGAGACAAGAACCTGGAGTGAAACCAGGTACTGAGAAACTCCAGTTCACACCAATTCCGATGTCATATAAAGAGCTGTATCAAAATTTATTCGATGTGCATGTTGTTTCCCCTTCCTACTTAAAACCCCCACAACCTCCATATCCAAAGTGGTATGATGCAAACGCACAATGTGACTACCATGCAGGAATTACGGGGCACTCAATAGAGAATTGCATCACCTTCAAGAAGCTAGTTGAAAAACTTATCAACATAGGTATTGTCAAGTTGGGTGACTCATCTACTGCAGAAAATCTGCTACCCAATCATGATTGACAATAAAGTGAATGCGATGTATGAAGAGATGTTGGGAAGTGTTCACATCAATGACATGCATGAAGACATAACTGAAGAAGGGACCTTGTTAGATGTCTGCCCTTATAAATTTGAAAGTGTTCTAAATAAATCAGACTGTAAAAGAAGTCTCTGTAGTATTTAGAGCCTACTTAGAGTAATATTCAGAACAAACTTGTTACTTTTAGCCTGAAGCAATAAGAACTCTTTTGTGAAATAGGCTCATGTCTGAACGTCGTTATTTTAATAAAATGCATCTTTGCGATCATTTTTTAGCCAATATTCTTTCATTCTTTATGAATAATTATTTTTAATCTTTCATTCTTTTTTCCAAATCATTCATTCATTCATAATCATACTGTGCAGATGATTATTCTTAAATTCATACATTCTTTGTATATTCTCTTGTACCTATAATAGGTTCCCAAATATCAATGACATGAGTGACGCTGCTTTGAGCGAGACATGTGTCTAGGGGGATGACATGGATTGTAGCCTATTTTCGAACTTATTGAGGATGGTAGAACAATATGGAAAACAGATCCTACCCTACAAAGAATTAATGAAATCCACGACTTCTCCCTATGTGGGGCATGAAGGTTGTTGGGTCGATCTCGCCAAAAGAGTCTGGCGGTCATCAGAAGCTGCTTCATATGCCAATGTCACAAAGTCGACAGTAAATTTTTGGAAAAATCACGTCAGCATGAAAAGCCGAAAAGGATCATATCTAAAAATGCACTAAATTTGAACAAGAGCACGATATCAGAAGTTTGCAGTCTGTTCAAGATTAACACCATATCGCCAAAAAAGATGATGGCAAAAAAAAAAGAACTCTGCCGGGGCAACGCCCTCTTTTTGGGCTTATCGCGGTTTCACCTATTGAGGTCGAGATTTCCTTCTCTTTGAGTTTTTGGATCCAATCCTAATTAAAGAGGAATGTTCAAAGTATCCATCATGGTCAAATGTACCAAAAGCGAATGATATGAGTTCACCAAAACAAGGTTTGCTCCAGAGAATTCCACGAGGGGGACCTGATATCGAAGAAGATCATTCCCATACAAAGGGGACTTCAGAAGAAAGTGGATGCCAAGCCTGAAGGACCTTATATGGAAGGCCTTATCTGGGAGAGCGTCGGTATTGACCAAGATGGATGGCAAGAACTTGCCTAATCTTGAGAATTTTGATTCAAGGAACAAATACTTCACTTGAAAAAAAAATAAAATTAATGAAAAAAAAAAAGAAAAATGAGTGAAAAAGAAAAAGGAGAGGCCAATGTGAAAACTCGCAAAAGGCGCATTGAGACCAAAGGGGCTTGAGTTGAAAACCTGAAAAGGGCGACTCAAATTTTGGATCAAATTGGGGCATGAGGTGATCAAAGCAGCTCAAATTTTAATTAGATCGGGGCATGTGATGATCTTGCTATACCTGAATCAACAAGAAAGGGTAGGCAACATCTTGGGGCATCGACAAAGTCCTGTAGATCTCCTAAACACATGTCAAACTCAGAAAGCTCTTCAGAAAGTTTGTACAGAGAAGTTCAAGCTGCGATATCTGGGGCACCTAACCTTCATACTATTTGTATTATTTTTTTTTGATTGATTCTTAGAATACTTCATTCTTTTTCAAGATACGTGTTCCCAATTAATTCCCCTTTTATTCTTACTATCCTTGATAATTTATTCATTTCGAGCTATGCTTCCAAATCAATTTTACTTTTATCCGTTGTTATGATCTTTTTGCAAGCATGTTGCATTGGAATAATGATTAATGGACTAATAAAACTTTCACAAGGGAAGTTTTGCATATTACTCTAAAAAGTTTCTAAATAATACAGAAACCTGAAACAGGACTATTGTTTCGAACGCACCAAATTTAAAGGATGGAAAACTGAGAAGGAAGAGTCTAAATTAAGACTTTCTCTTTGGATTTTATTGTCAAAAACATTGATTAAGCAAAATGACAAGATGTCGTATAGGTAATAAGGTTTCAATAAACAAGCAAGCAATAACCACCAGGTAATTGGAAGAGGTTTCGTCGGAGAAGAAATTCCTCATTTTGTGCATGAGCATTTGGTATGACACCCTGAGAATGGTGTAGGAGACCAAAGAGATTCAAATCCTATATCCCCGAATGGCAGTGTGAGAGGATTGAGAAAGAGCCAGATCTTATACTCGGTTGGACGAAGATGGCTCGAATTTTATGTCCCAAAATTACCATGGATTTAACCTTGAAGATTATAATGGATTGAACTTTGAAGATTACAGTAAGGGTAATCCGACTAAGTGATAGATGAGTGTTACTAGCCGACCAAGATGACATTCTGACGTGTTGGTAATAGAGCCTAAATGAACAAAGAGGAATGAGAACCCAAACATTAAAATGGATCATTCTCATGACATTCTGCATTCATACAAATATCATTCCATGTAAATATCATCCATACACATCTAGTTAGGAGCATGTGATTCATTCTAATCATGTTATCCTAAACACTAAGCATAAGTAGGTCCATAAAATAGATTTTACAGGTCATGTTCCCCAAAGAACAGATCAAAGAAACAGATCCTATACCCCTGAAGTTGCAGTGGGATGGATTGAAGTCATTAAAACAGATCTTGCCTTCATGTATTGGCGTGAAATAGATTGAAGATAGCAGGTCATGTCTTCCTATATTGGTAGGAAGTGGATCGAAGATGCAGATCTTGTCTTCCCATACTGGTGGCGAAGTAGATCAAAGAAAACAGATCTTATCTCCCTAAGCAGTAGTGGAGCAGATCGAAGATGGTGGATTTTACTTCCCTAAGATTACGGTGGAGTACATTGAAGCCAGTAGTTCTATCTCCCTGGGCAGCAGAGGAATAATTGAAGATTACAGATCTTATCTCCCTAAGCAGTAGTGGAGCAGATCGAAGATGGCGGATTTTACCTCCCTGAGATTACGGTGGAGTACATTGAAGCCAGTAGTTCTATCTCCCTGAGCAGCAGTGGAATAGATTGAAGATTACAGATATTATCTCCCTAAGCAGTAGTGGAGCAGGTTGAAGATGGCAGATGTTACCTCCCTAAGATTACGGTGGAGTACATTGAAGCCAGTAGTTCTATCTCCCTGGGCAGCAGTGGAATAGATTTAAGATTACAGATCTTATCTCCCTAAGCAGTAGTGGAGCAGGTCGAAGATGGTGGATTTTACCTCCCTGAGATTTCAGTGGAGTACATTGAAGCCAGTAGTTCTATCTCCCTGGGCAGCAGTGGAATAGATTAAAGATTACAGATCTTATCTCCCTAAGCATAGTGGAGCAGATCGCATCAAGTCTATCTCCATGGGCAGCAGTGGAATAGATTGAAGATTAAAGATCTTATCTCCCTAAGCAATAGTGGAGCAGGTCGAAGATGGCGGATTTTACCTCCCTGAGATTATATTGAAGCCGGTAGTTCTATCTCCCTGGGCAGCAGTGGAATAGATTGAAGATTACAGATCTTATCTCCCTAAGCAGTAGTGGAGCAGACAGAAAAAAACCAATCCTATCTCCCTGAAGTTGCAGTGGAGCGAATTAAAACCACAGATCTTATCTCCCTAGGCAGTAGTGGAGCAGATCGCATCAAGTCTTATCTCCCTGAAGTTGCAGTGGAGCAGACTAAAACCACAAATCCCATCCCCATGGATTTGCAACAGAGTAGATTGAAGTCATATCTCTCTAAAGATGCTATAAAATGGATCAAAGCAACAAGACACAGTAGATTGGAATGAAGCTACTTGAAGAGAAGCACCCAAAGAAGTCAAGCCTCAGCAAGACCAGGCAAATTTGGTCCTTCTTAGTCTTTGCTTTGTTCTCGTTACACAAAAACGAGCAAAGTGGGGCAGCTGTAGAAGCCCAAATTTGCTGGCCCAGTAAAAAATAAAAACCTACACCTAAAGCCCAACAAAATTAAAAAATTGCAGCAGGAAACCCTAGCTGTTGTTGCTACTGTCGCACCTAAGTCCACCCTAGCCACCAGCCTCCTCACGCATGCCTCTGCCACCACCATATGCGCCACTCCCGCTCCTCCACGCGTCTGACACCTGCAAGACCAAGGCAGCACGCAACAACAAAGAAAAAACAATGTAAAAAAACAAAACAGAGATTAAAGCGTTTGTAATCGGGTTATAAAAACCCCCAAGCACTGCTCATATTGCTTCTTCTTGGGGGCTTTCGACAAAACATTAATAAAAAAAAACCGAACACCGATTTTCAAAGGTGAAAAAAATAAAATAAAAATTTCAAATAAGGCAATATTTTACATTTTGGAAATTCGAGAAATTGTACCCTAACTTACTGGGTCTCGATTTTCTCGTTAAACCTAAATAGCCAAATATTCTTTTAAATTTCCAAACACATAAAATTTTAAAAATAAAGGCAATATTCCCTATTTAGAAAATTCGAGAAATCGTGCCCTAACTTACTGGGCTTCGAGTTTTTTCGCGTTGATCCTAAATAATCGAATATCCTTTTAAAATTAAAACTAATGAGGTTTAAATAAAAAGTGAAAGGCAAACTTACTCCCAAAATATGAGGTGTCGTGTCCTAACTTACTGGATGTGACATCTTGTTACTTCGAGATAAGGAGGCATTTTTCATTTTGATTTATTCGAGTAATTTTAAAATAACACAATATAAAGATGGATCATATTTTTAAATTCTTTTTGAGTTTTTAATTTTCGACACAAAGACACTAATCAATCAACTAGGTACCAATTTTGGGCGTTACGAGGGTGCTAATCCTTCCTCGTACGTAATCGACTCCCGAACCCATCTTTCTGAATTTCGTAGACCAAAAAGCGTTATTTTAATAAACCAAACCGTTTATTAAAAATAGCCATTTTCTTCGGTGACCCGATCACACCTCATCAAAAAAGGATTGGTGGCGACTCCCATTTTCGTTTTCATTTTTAAAATCCAAGTCGACCCCGTTTCATCCAAAAAAATGGTGTCAACAACGAGGAAAAAGTTAGGCTATACATGGATTGGTTTCATGTACCACCAATGTGAAAGGCGAAATCTTGTAAAGACTTTTGACATTATCATATTGGTTTACCAGAGTTTGTTAGCGGTATAGTTTGATAACAAAGAGGTTAAGAAGTTGTTATCAACGGTTACTCAAGGTGATGTATTTTTGGTAGTTCTTACGTTACTAGAGTAACGCTTATTGTTGTTAATTTGAAACTCTCCTCTACTAACCTATTCATGAAGGACGAAGCATTAGTGCAGTAGTTAATTGCTAGTTGGTTTAAGAGTAGAGGAAGATGTCGTCTTTTCGCTCTTTTAAATTTTAATATCAAATAATAATTGGAACCCGAATTAATTTGAATTGCAATCTTTTTGACAACTCTTTCATTCCCATTTATATTGAAATAAGAATATTAATATGACTGTGTGCAAATCAAATATCATTTGTACAATACGTGATTCCACATTATATCCATTTTCAAAAAAGAGTTTTTCCTCCTAATTTTTAGTATTTTTTAATTTTGTGAGGAGGAAAAACTAAAAATTAAGAGAAAAAATTGATTTGTCATTCTACTATAAGATGACACAATTTCATACCATCCTTCCTCGAACATTTTAATGGAAAACAAAAAAGTAAATAAAATCTCTAATTCAAATAGTAAAAAGAAGCTAGGGAATTCAAGAAAATACAAATGCCTGTTTTCTTTTTACTAATTTGATTTAATATTAATAAAAATTAAGCTAAGAAAAAGAGTAGGAGACTCGACGGTGACCGGGGCTGCAAGACGGGCACCTGACGAGACCGTTAGCATTGCAATCGTTACAACTTCGGAACCCAGATTTTTCAAAATAGATCTTATGGCTACCATTGCATTGTCGACAAACAACGAATCTCATCCCTTGGCATAAATCACAGACACTGGACCCTACAGCAACCGGTGACCCACCAATCAGGTTCTTCAGTTCTCCACACTCATGTAACCGTTTGATTTCCTCCGCCCCACCTACGTACTTCCCGCCGATGAAAACCAAGGGTAGCGTAAAGCTTTTGATTTCATTCTGGCCGCTGATCCCCTGCAACTCCCCTATGAAATCCGAATCCATAGACAAATCTCGTTCGTCGATCGGTACGCCGAATCCACGTAGGATTGACCTGACGGCCTTACAGTCCTCGAAAGTCCTACGGACGACACGGAGGCTGGTGAAGTAAAGTACAACCCGGTGATCAGCGTAAGGGAGAGTAACGGAGGGTTGGGGTGATAAGGGAGCATGGTAGTGGGTTTGAGCCGCTGACGCTGCGGCCGCAGCCCATGCGCGGAGGACGGAGGTTGAGAGTGTTACACGGTGGAAAATGGAGGGTTTTTGGGGGGATTTAGAATAGGACTGGAAGGGTTGGTCTTCTTGGAGGATGGCGTTAATGTCTTTCAAAGAAGAGGAAGAGAAATGGGAGGGTGATTTGGGAGTGGAGGTTGCAGTGTTTGGTGGTGATCTTAGTAGCCAGTGAGGGAACATTGGAGAGGGTTTGAAGGGATTAGGAAGGAGGGATTAACATAGAAATTAAGGATTACGAACCAAATATAAGGTTAAGTGGGATTTGCGCTTATTAAGGCAACCCTGGATAAGGCTTAGATTAAGGGATTCCAGATTCATGCCTACCTTGAGAGGGAGAGTGATACTCTGTATAATCATATTTATTTTTTTAATGAAAATATTTAATTATATTATATACAATTTTTAACATGATTTAAAAAAAAACATAATTATTATTATCTTTTGAAAATTTTATACTTATAAATAAAATAAAAAAGGGTATGGAATTCAACCTAATTATCATGGAATTAAAATGTTTCCATTTTCGTGTATCAAAGATAGGAACTCTTTATTAGTTAGTTAGTCTTAATTAGGATAACTTATTAAAAAAGAAAAGCCCTTCAATTTTATAAAAAAAATTATTTAGTTTTCTGTCTTTTTTAGTTTTAAACTTGTATTGTTTATCAAATCACCCAAAATAAATAGAAAAATTAATATCAATTAATTTTGTTAATGTGAATTACTACGGATCCCACATCACAATTAATTAATTTTAAAAATTATTTAAATTGTTAATATTTTTAAATTAATTAATTGCTAATGTGACATACATGTGAACTGCCACGTGAATGTCACATTAACAAAGTTAGCAAATGTTAAATTTTATCTATTTTGATTGATTTGACAAATAAATTTTTAAATATTAAAATAAACAAAAGACTAAAATAATTTTTTTATGTGAAAAGAAATCAACATATTGGTTCGCTAAAATGTGCCACGTGTTACTGATTTTCTTAAATTTTGTTTATACTTGGATTTGTGGAAAAAGTTCTAACTTATTAGATTATTTAGAGTTAATTACATCAAACATCCAAATTTTAAAATGTTTTAATTGTATTTTAAACTATTATATTATATTGATTAAACCGTTAAACACATATCAAATTTTATGTAGCTGAATTTAAAATGAATATTTAAAAAAAACAGAACGTTGTCACATAATAAAATTAACTAATAAAAGAGTGAAAAATTGAAAAAGAAGAGTAAATGATAATATTTCTATAAAAGTTTGAAAACCTCGAAAGTAAGATTTTTAAAATATCTATTTTACAATATTTATTTTTCTTAAAATTTTCATTTTAAATTAAGTCATATAAAATTTGACTTGTCATTTAACTATTAAATTAACGATTTTAATAACAAAATGATCTAGTAGTTTAAGGATGTAATTAAAATATTTAAAGTTTAAGAATCAAATTAAAATAAAAGTTATAATTTAAAAATATTTGATGCAATTAACTCGAATATTTACTAACTATTTTCAAAAGTTAAAATGATTATTAAAAATTAAGTACATGGCACAATTTGACATTAAATTCTCTATATGCATTTTGTAAGAAAAATATTTTATATTTATATAATTTTGTAAAATATTTTTCCTGATTTAGATTAAGATATTTGACCCAAAAATATAAAAATTTATTCAACAAGTTGATGGTTGATAATTCAACTGTGGTTTATACTTATTTTATGGTTAATCAGTTTCATCCCTTACTTTAGACTAATATATTGGTCAATTCTTGATCGATTGATCAATCGGTCCGATTTAACAATCATGATTTTATGTCAAGATATATTTTAAAATTTATTATGCAATCAGTTGAGATTATAAAGATGAGAATACAACATAAAATCAATATAGTTATATAAATTGATTGAGCCTTGGATCAATCAGCATCGTTATCTATGCAACATATAGGAGGATGTGAATTCGAATACATTTAAGGACATATCATTCTCTTATTTATACACTTTAATTTTTTTTATTACATTCCATCCAATTTTGCCCTTAATTGTTAGTGTGGCTATTAAAGAAAAAGGTAAAATAACATTTACATCCCTTAACATTTATCGTTTTTGTTAATTTAGCTTTTAATCTTTAGAACTAGACCTGTCCATGGGTCAGGCCGGGTTCGGGCCGGGCCCGAAATTTTTTTGGCCCGCCTCCTAGGCCCTGGCCCGGCCCGGCCCAAAATATGGTCTTGAAATTTTGACCAGGCCAGGCCTGGGAAAAAATATCATAAGCCCGAGCCCGGCCCGGCCCGGCCCATTTTTTAATAAACATTAAAAAATTATTTTAAAAATAAAAAAATTTTTAAAATTAAAAAATAAAAATAAAAATATATATTTATTATATTCGGGCCGGGCCGGGCCGGGCAAAAAAAGTGGTGCCCGAGGCCCGGCCAATTTTTTAAGCGGGCCTCGTTTTTTGCCCAATCCCATATTTCGAGCCTATATTTTTACCCGAACCCTCCCATATTTTAGGCGGGCCGTCGGGCCGGACCGGGCCGCCCGGCCCATGGACAGGTCTATTTAGAACCCATAAAAATTCTTAATTTCTTCTCATATTTAAAAATAAAAATTATGAAATTTAGAAATAAAAAAAAAGTGTTTTAAATAAATTTAAAAAAGAAAAGCCTTCCATGCTACTTGCTAATTGCTATCGTTTACGCATGACAGGATCATGGACTTCGCCCTCTTATTGCTTAGTTTGAAGGACGTAAAGGGTTTGTTCTTACCTTTTTGTAATATTTTTATGGTCCCTGTTCTTTTGCCATAATATCAACTACACATTTTGTCTTTTTTTGTTTCACTAAATTTAAATTACAATAATTCATAAAATTTTAATTTGCTGACTCAAATTAGTCCCTACCAATTTATTCAGCATCCTATAATTTTGCGATGAGTGGGAAGGGGAATTATTTAGGGTTAAAGTACTTGAGAAGTCCCTATATTACAGGGGTTCGATCGAATTAGTCATTTTAGTATTAAATGAATCAATTCAGTCCCTACACTATTAAAAAGAATTAAATAAGTCCAAATTGTTAAAAATTAAGATTTATGTATAAAAATATATTGAAAATTATCATTATTTATTTGTAGTTATATTCCAAATAAAATATTTTATTTATAGAACCATAAAAACTTTAAAATTTTAACTTTATTAAATTATAAATGATAACTCTATTCCAATTTAACTTTATTTGATTCCGTTTAATAGTACGGGATTAAATTAATATATTTAATAATAAAATAATAATTTAATCATACCTCTTAAGTAGATTCACCATTTCATAGTCTATAACCATAGGTGTCTTAGGTCTTATTTTTCTGTATTAATGCAATCATACATTTCACTGATCAAATGGGTGAAAAGGTCTTATCGCTTTTAGAAAAGAAGCCCTTTTGGGCAAAATTTAAAGAAATTGAGTCTCGAAATTAGTATATTGTGTATACATTGTATTTAAATTTAATTTGAAAGATTGAAATTCCATATCATTATTAAAAAAATTCAAATTAATATTTAAATAAAAAATTATATATAATTTATTTGAATTAAATTAAAAAATATTTGTTTGAATTTTATTTAATACGACCGATTGAATAGCTTAAACTTTGAATAAACTTTATTACAAAGAGTAAATAATAATTTTTTTTGAATTTTGTAACTTTTATAATTTTTGAAATTTAAAATTTTTTAATTTTAAAGAGTTTTATTTTTTCATATTTTTTATTTTTAAAACATTAGAATTTTATATATTTTAAGATTTCCATAAAAAATCTTTTTACTTTTTAGAATTTTTATGTATTTTTAAAAATAAAACCAACTTGAAAAGAAATGCAAAATTTAAGGGTTATAAAAGTTATTTCACCTTTTTCTATAATTATCACATCAACAACTAACAACAAATTTGAATGGATGTTTGTGAAAAATGGAGATATTTAAATTTAAATAAAATAGTATAGAAATTTATATTTTGGAAGAATATAAAGACCCTTAACCTATTTAAACCCTTTTGGATTAACTCCTAAGTGATGGTCAAAATTAAATTTATGATTTTAAATATATTATATTTTTGAGAAATAAAGATATTAAATTCACAAATGATCAAATTTCTATAATTGAAGGACTATTTATGTAATTTAGTCTGATAAAAATCTCTCTCTTCCCTTCCCTAAAGCAAGAGTAGATCCTCCCAGTGACTGAAATATCTATTTTGTTGTTCATATTCATAAAGAAGCTACACAACTGTGTACAACTATGTATTTTTCCCCTTGATGATGGTTATATGTTATATAATTTGACACCTAGAGAAAAAATTGAATACCCAAAGTATTAAAAACATGCAAATTAACTAACATTTTCAAGAACAAAAATGAGCTGCTGTTACTTTGCTGTCACTGGCTTATTGCTCTTCCTCACCGGAACACTACCCTCCGCCGCCGCCGCACCTGATCGCTTCCATAAACCCTTTCGGCTGAAATCTTCGGACCCAAAACCCCAATCTCAAGAATTCTTCGAGTTGACCAATCCTCTACCGTCCGATCGTCTGACTCCGTCATGTTCCCTCACCGTCATCAATCATTCATTCGCCAACACAATCGACTCCCCTCCTTTCTCCGCCCCTTACTCTCCACCTTCCGATTGTTCTCCGCCCTGGCCGCGCGTCGTCCTCGATTTCCGCGCTGACTCCTCCGGCGATCAGTACGATCGTATCGCCGCCATCTGGCTCGACGGCGCCGAGATTTTCCGGACCAGCACGGCGGAGCCGACGGATACGGGGATCTTCTGGAGAGTCAGGAAGGATATCACTAGGTATTCTTCGATTCTTTATAAACCCCAACTTAACGTCACCATGATGCTCGAGAACGTCGTTAACGACATTTACACTGGCGTTTACGACATTCATGTTTCCTTCCTGTTTTACAAAGAAAACATCGTGCCTAACGACGTTAGGTTTCCGTCAATTATTTCCCCAAGTCAAAAGCATTACGACAATTTGGGAACCGCCGAATTGGGATTGTTCAAAACCCCGCCAGATTTGATAATCCCGATCTCCAGCGACGGCGAAAGAGGGCATTGGTTCAGAGTGGAAAGCGAATCGGACGTTCACGTCAAAAAAGTCCGATTCCCGGACAACACTATTCAAGTCGTTTTGGAATTATACGCGTCGTTTCATGGCAATGACGAGTTTTGGTATTCGAATCCGCCTTATTCCTACATCCGAATGAACAATCTGACGACGGCGCGTGGGAACGGCGCATACAGGGAAGTTTTCGTGACGATCGACGGGAAATTCGTGGGATCGGAGGTGGTTTTTCCGGTTGTTTTCACCGGCGGGATTAACCCATTATTCTGGGAACCGATCGTGGCGATCGGGGATTTCAATTTACCAAGCTACGATCTAGATTTAACCCCGTTTTTGGGATGGTTATTGGACGGGAAATATCACGATATTGCAATCTGTGTCGATGATGCGATATCGTTTTGGCTGGTGAATGCGAATTTACACTTTTGGTTAGATCATGGAACTCCCAAAGTTGAAGCTCAATCGGTGGTTTACAACAGTCCGGCGCTGGCCATTCAAAGACGAGAAGCTTTCACAATGCTTGATGGGAGTTTTAGGATTAAAGCCAATAGGAAAAGTGAGTTTGCAGGTTGGGTTAAATCCACAGCTGGTAATTTCACCACCATTGTTTCACAGCAATTTAAGCTTACAAATGTAGTCAGGTTTTACTTCAATGGGACTTACAAGATTGTTCAACAAAGAGTTAAGGCGAAGAGGGATTCGAGGATTCGAGCGGATTCGGGTAATTTGGTAGGTCGTACGGTTGTTCAGAGGCAGTATCCATTAAAGGTGATCACGTCTACTGTTCCATTGCCTCTGATAGGTTCCTTGGGGTCCAAGGAAGAGGAAATGTATATGATGATCACCAACGTTTCTCATGCCTTGAGAGAACGGCGGATCAATGGGTTGTCTTCGAGTACTCTAAACAACCGGCAGGAATCGGAGGGATGGATGAAGGTGAAGGGTCATTCAGTTATCTCCGGCAGTGGGAGTACATGGCAGAAATACAATTACAGGGACGAGTTCGGTTGCTATTCTCGGACCGTATTGGCATTGGAGGGCAAGCTTGCAATTGACAATACGACGTTTTCTTGTGCATCTTCCGCGTAGTTTCAGTTGTTTGCCATCACCAATTTGTATGGAACACTCCAAATAATACTTTGGTATGTCGTCTATACAGTATGTAGTGTACGAGTTTGTGTGTCTACTTTAGCTTCTACCTTACTCTAATGTATATGGTTTCTATTTAATACCTTCTTTGTATTCATCGCTATTCGCTAGTTATGTTTTGCACATTTCTTTTTTCTAACGAGAGATAGTAATTCCATTCATTAAAAAAATACATCAATTGAAATGACAACAATAGCCTTTTATAAATTCTAATGAATCAAATAAAACCAAAACGGAAATAGCATTTGGAGCTATTTATTTTCATTGTTCTAATAATTGCATGTCATGACCGTTATCAAAGTCTCATGAAAGAGAAATATATACAATAAACACCGCTAAACTAGCAATATCAGAAAAACTACCAATGATGCCATAATCAGACTATGCTAATAACGAGCTCTAGTTAACGACAATGTCAGAGATCCCAAAACACTCAACATTGGTGATGCACAAAATCAATCACCCAAATGGCCCAACCTTATTCAAAACTTCTCGAAAACAAAACTAAAAAATACTAAAATTATAATTATTAACACCGCCACAACTTTCAAAGAAAATAGAGTAAATTATCGTTACCATTACAACTTTTGAAGAAAGTAAAATAAACTTTATTTGTACATTGAAATGAAACTCATCGACTAGAAAAATATCTCTAAAACTGTTAAAAATCAAGAAAAAAAGGAGAGAACTAAAAGAAACCTCGAGAGGAGAGTAGAGAGCAGAAAATTTTCATTTTAAGCACAAATAGAATTTCGACATACCATATTGATTAATACAACTAACTTCTAAGTGATTGGTGTAAACAAAAAAAAAACATATTTACAAGCTAATTCGATTTTATTCGAAGAAAATTATTTAATTATTATAATATTGAGCTTAAATCAATAAGTGAATAAAATTTAAATATTTTAATATATATTTTAAAAAATTTCTTATATTTTTGAAAATCTCAATATAAACTCTAACATAATTAATCAAGATTGGATTGAATTCAAGATTTATTTATTTATTTTCATAAAAAACAAAAAGTATTCAAAAATGGAATCAGACTATTAATATCATTACACCATGAGTCCTTGGTGAAGGGCATCCGATTTCTAAAAGAAGTCTTCTCCTACAAGTAAAACCGTTTTGTCCAATTTCTAAATGAAGTGGATACCTCCTCTTTACTTGGAAACTTCATTAGATTCACTTAAATTGTCTGCAACTATGGAATTTTATTTAAATTAGGCAAATAAAAAATTGGAAAGAAAAAGGAAATGAAGAAGGCGAAACCATTTGCTTTTTTTTTTCCTTTCCAGCTGTTCATCTAACATTATTCAGACTAAAATTTTTAAAAGAAAATATCAACGTCTGATACATTCAGATATTAGTACAAGATCTATGATCCTCTGAATAATTAACAAAATTTAAAAGAAATTGAAAATACTTGTGTTGAATACAACACTCACTTCGAGTCCGTCTAACGTAACTGTCCAAAACCTCTGCTGGACCTGTTGTTCATGGCCGAGCAAAACTCGGATAATTTAATCGACAGATAAGCTATTTTAATGCTATAAACTTATCCTTCTTCTATAGGATTGAATTTAGGGTAAAGAAGTATTTGAATGTTGCAGAGTTGAAGTCCAATCTTAATCGAGGACAAATTGGGAGTGGAAGAACCTGGATAGCTGCTCATGTTTCTTTTCGGTTATCATTCTCACTCGGACGCCAAAAGCCCTTCTCGCCAACAAGAAATTGGCCTTGATAAAGTGTTGTTGACCAGTGAAGTGAACGGAGTACCGGATTGAGCTTCTTAATATTTTCCATGGTGTCTTGGACCAAAAGATATCCACCGGGTCTAAGTATCCGATCCATTTCCACAGCTAAGTCAATAATATCGCATCTGAGAGAGGGGCAAAATGTCTGATAACTAATTCAACCATAAATCCAATAGCTTCGAAATTATATGCATGGCGCAGTTACTAGCTTTAGTCATCTATTAGGTCATTCAATCACCTACTTGGAGTACACATCCCAAATAAAGCATAAAAATATTTAGATCAGTAACTTTTTAAGTGTTCACTACTGCATACCTCTCTTTTAGGTTTTTGAAGAGAAAGCTGGCATGCAGTAGATCGTATGTTCGAGGGTACGTATTGAAAGACTCACACCAGTCATGATAGACTCCGATCAACCCCCTTTCGAAAATAATGGACAATGTATCTTGTGCATCAATTGGTACAACATTCATCACCCAAAGAGGTTGGTCAATAAGAGCTGCAGCAAACCTGCAAACAACAATTTCGATACGAGCATGGGAAATCTTCACAAGAGAAAGTTTATCTTGATATGTCAGATAGCAGTGGATATGAAAAATAAAGGATCAGAGGACATATTCGAAAAAAGAAAACTGCTCTTGCGATACTACAGCAACATACCATATGTCATATAACTCGTAAGAAATTAAAGGTGCTAGAAATATGAGGCAGAGAACTCCTATAAAACACTTGTATCTCCTTTCATCGAAGTGAAATGGAATATAGGTCATAGGATCACGAATTACACAGAGAATGAGCAAGATGAATCACACGTTTAAACATTAATAAACTTTTTTTTTTTACAGAAAAAAGTTTAGAACATTGTTATATTACTTACCCTCCATAACCAGCATTCATATCCATTACATTTCTTATCCGCCCCAAGCTTATAGCTAGCCCATCAAGATACACCTCTGATACAAGTGCTGCCCAATGTTTGGTGTCCTCGATGAATATGTCTTCAGCATCTGGTTCGGATGGAAGGCTTGGAGGCTTACTGCTAAGCCTTTGTGGCCACGGTGTGGACCATCTGAGCAAATTACCCATCCTGTCAACTGGAAGACGCGAAATACAATAACTAAGAGGCTCGTACCTGTCACCGTCAATAGACATCATGAGAAGCAATTTCAAAACAAATAAATGCCAGCACCACATATCCCAACATTATTCATGCAAGTCTTTGAGCGTGAGCAATGTAAGGTATAGACAATACTCTTAAAAGATTACCATGAGACATTCTGATTGGTTTTCTGTTCACACAAAGGTGGAAGTTTTTCTTTGCGCTGCTTGTAACAGGAATATGAGGAAGGCTTTTGATATATTACGAGCCCAACTCCAGTTGAATCAACAGTTTTAGCCACAATCTTCCAGCATAAGGATGTTGTCAAAGCTACCATTGCTGAAATATATACAAAGTATTGGACCAACTTAGCACATTTAGATTATAATAATGAGATGGAAAAAAGAAATAAATGAGGTGACTTAATCATACTGGGACAAAACAAGTAAGCAAGGAAAATCTAAAGAAGGGAAAACAATTTTGTGTTTCCCCCATGAAAAGTAAGAGAGAGCAGCATTCTCACACTTCCAAACTTTACTATCTCTTTCATCATCTCGATAAACTGGTGTAGCAGACCATATGAAATATCCTCCTGGCTTAAGAACCCTGTTCAGCTCCAATAATGGTTTCCCACCTGCATTTTGCATTCCAAAGCAGCAAAAGTCTCAAAAATTCCATGATATGCTAAAAAAAATAGAAAACTGAAACAAGGAAAATAAGTATAACAGCAAAGTCAAACATATGCTGAAAGGAATTAATAAAAGATACCATACCATCTCCGTCCCAATGAACCCTGCATCGTGCACAATGTATCAAATCATATGCATTGTCTGGAAATGTTAGCTTTTGTGTACCGATGACAGAAAGTATAGCAGGAATTCCCCTCTCTAGAGCAAACTGTATCTGAGATTCATGTTCATCCTTGGGGGCAAATGACATGGTAATTACATCTTTATCCAGCAAATAACCACCAAAGCTAGCAACACCGCAGCCGACATCTAAAATAACCCTAATGTTCTTTCCCCATTTAATAGCTGGTAAAGTCTGGAGGGCAAAAAATAACTATAAGGGAGAGGGACGTAACGATGCTTAAAATAAAATATTAGTAGTCTTTTTGAGATCCACACTTCAACCAATAGCAGAGGAGAAATCAGAAATCAAGTGTTAACTTGCCAAAGGATTGGAAAATCCAGCACATACCTTATGTATGAAATCAATGTAGCTTTGAACACCGTTCTTAAATTGAGTACCGCCACCAGGGAAAACAAAATAATCACCAGATTTTCGCACCCAATTCTGTTCCTTTTTGTATTCCACAAGCTTAGGATGAGGAACATTGCTATACCAAATCTACAAACGAGCACGAATACGTTATATCACCTGCATATTTAGCAAGTAAAACAACACTAGAAATGTTTATACATCAGAAATTTCGTTCATTTTATATCTTTTAGCACCCAGCTTCCCAAAACCTGTTCCTGGTGAACATCAGACTTCCGTTCTTCGCATCTCACTCCTCACGTATAATAGGCTATGTTACTCTAACTTGGGTGTGCTTGTTAATTATGGGTATATGCCGGATACAAGCATGTTCAATTTTTTATTTTTATTTTTATTTTTTAAAGTTTTTCTATATATTTGGACCGTCCTCTAGAGTCATATTCAATACCCTCTGTCCAAATATAGATTGGGTGTAGGCAATTGACATTTCAAGAAAAAATAAGCCTCAAAATAACATAGCAATTGAACAGGCTTATGATTAAAGAAACGAAATGTTTAAAATCGCCATCGTAACAGAGCATACTACTATTTTCTAGATAGACAAAAAATTATCTAGAAGTTCACTAAATGTTAAGAATTTTATCATATAAATTCGACTTTTCAGTTCTATAAATCACTTTCGCACTAAAATTTAAGAACTAAGTCTCTAAACTATCAAAACAAAGAAATATATAAAATTAAACCTTATTTCACACTTTTTCAATGACTAAACCATGTTGCAAGTAATTTTGTTTAAATAAAAATCAATTAAACAAAAATCTTACCAAAAATAAAAAAGCTGAAGCTCACCATGTCCCTGCTTTTAGGCCAATGAACCGGAACCTTATAACCAATCGGCAAAGGCGCCAAACATCTCGGACTGGGCTTCGGACAATGCCTTTCCCTATGCTCCATCCGCCTCCTGGATTTCAATTCTTTAATCGCTTTCCAATTATCCAAGCACGGTATATAATCCACCGCCAACGGACCTAACTGACAGTTCTCCCATTTTATATCCAAACTCACATTCAAGTCCACGTCAGAAGCTGCGGCGGTGGTCTTGGAAACCGGTTTCGTGGAGGAGACGGGGACATTGTTCGGAGATCGTGTGGGTAACGGACGCGGCGGTGGAGGAAGAGGATCGGAAACTTGGAAATTGGTGGAGAGGAGGAGGGAAGGGGAAGAGGAGGAGTAGGAAAAGAGGAGGATGGTGACGGAAATGAGAAGAAATGAGAAAGCGAAAAGGAAAGGGAATTTGCGTTCTTTGAACATGTTTTGGACGGAAATCGGCATTTTGGATCGGAGAGTAAAATTTGCTTAAAACTTTACTATTAAAAGAGAGAAAAGGAATTCCAAATGTCGTTATCATTGAAGACATTTTGCTGTGTGTGGGACACTTGCTCATGCTGTAAATCAACCGGGTTGGATCCCATCCCACTCACTCCGATTTATAAAATAAAAAATTTAAAACCAGTTTAACCCCTCTATATCGATTCACGACTCAGTATTGATATTTTAATCCGCTCTCGGTACAATAGCTCAGTTCGATTCAAACAATCACGACTGTAAATTTTTATATACTTCTTACATTTAAAAGTTCATCCCTTATTTTAATTTTTTCAAGAAAAATTTACTTTCAAATTATATAGAACCACATTATATTTAATGATATTAACTATTGAATTAATTAATAACATTATAAAATTTTAGAAATCAAATTATGTTAAAATTAAAATATAAGGATTAAATATCAAATTTAAACATAATAAAAAGTAAAAAACTGAAATATATAGATTTTCGTTTTCAACTAATCTATCTAGTTGGTTCTTAATTTTTTTTTAGATCTAGTGAGTCCCTAAATTTGTTTTCCGTTAATCAAGTTGGTATCTCCACACTAACACCGTTAGTTTGTGCTGATGTGGCATTACTAATCAATCTTACATTGCCACATGGTAGCCTTTTATTACGTCATGTAACAATTTTTTTAAAATTTAATTAAAAATGTATATTTTTTTCACATCTAGAATGGATTGTATATGGACGACTGGATTCAATCTAGATGAATTTTTGATAATTTTATATTTTTTTACTATTTTTATAAAATATTAGTTATTCAGGGTATTGTTATTTAAATATATATAACATATAAGCTTATAAATATATATATATAAATATTTAGATATATAAAAACCTATCATATATATATATATATATAAAGGGTGAATATTAAGTATACTGATAATATTTTTTTTTCCACAAGCAATTTTAAAAAATTGGCATGGCCATATTTAAGGGAGCTGGCAGGGGCCCGGTCTTCCCTAAAATGGAAAATTATCCATTAGACTCTTTATAAATTTTAAAATTTTAAATTAGTAAAGATAAAACTAAACTTTGGCCCGCTAAAAATGATAAAAATTTGATTTAATCCTTTAATAATTATAAAGATATAGACTATTAAAAATTAAAATTTAATTTTGACCCCTAAAAAATATTTTGACTTCGCCCCTGGACATGTCCCTCCTTTTATTAAATATTTATTTTTAATAATTTACTATAACCCTATAGAACATTTGTCAATTCGACTTTGCTTATGTAGTCCAAAAACTCCACGGTAGTGTATCAAATAATTTCCATTATATAAATATATAAAATGTATAAAGTTATAAGCATATGTTTATATTTTTATACAAATATATTTATAAAATTTTATAATATATTTTTTATAAATTTATATATATTATAGGTTTTATATATTTAAATATTTTTATAAGTTTATATTTTATATATTTTCAAAACAATATAAATTTTAAAAATATTTTATAAAAATTAACGACATATATAAAATTACCAAAAACACATTTGGAATAAATCGACTGATTCCATTTTTGATGTAAAAAATAAACATTTTAATTAATTTATAGATTTTTTATGTTTTTAATTTATGTTTGCCTTATGACTCATTGAGAGGTTGCTATGGGGCACCATTGGATTGGCTTATAGTGCCACATCAGCACAAAATAACGATACTAGTGTAGAAGTACCAACCTGGTTGATAGAATACAAGTATAGGGACCAACTAGGTAACATAAAATATAGACCAACTAGGTACAAATGGACAAGTTTGAAGGCCAAAATATATATTAACCCCTGATCCATTAACCTTAAAAAATACTATTTAAAAAATAAAGATAAAAATAAGTTTAGCCCGTAACGTTTACATCTTTGATCAATTTGATTCTTATATTTTTAGCTAAATTTATTCATTAACCTTCCAAGTAGAGTTAACCACATTCTTTTTAACGGCAATGTTGAGTAAAATAATTTTTTTAACCATACTGGGGAGGTAACCTGCATAGAAGTCCATGTATACTTTATGTTGACATTACACTATTGTCTTATATTAAAAAAATTAATGTGAAGTACACGTGAATTTTAATATGTATTGCCAAGTTTAAAAGTTTGACATTTTAATCACTATTTTGTTAAAAATAGAAATTTTATTTTTTCTTGATAGGTTAATAGTTAAATTCGCTTTTTAAAAAAGATTGAGGTCTGAATCTAGTTAAAAAGAGAGACCCAATTGGTAAAATATATAAATGTGAAAGGCTACATTTACCCTTATGGCTATTAAATATTATTTTAAATATTTATATATTATTAAAAACTTTATTTTATTCAAATATATATATATATATATATATATTATAGCTTGGTTTTAATAAATAAATAAATAAAATTAATTAATTGATACAATTATTTTGACACCTAGTATAGTACACATTCTGTTTACTAGATTAGCTTGATTTGAGTCTGGTTTTCAATACATTTGACGTTTGGAAGTTAGAATAAAAATTTATGGGCAAAAAAGACAAATTGTCTACCTATACTTTCTTATGTCTAAATACTTATTCCCATTAATTTAAGGCGAAAGCATGTCTTCAAGCAGTTTTCGAAATCTGATAGTGGAAAGAGATTTATTGACAGTAACAAAAAAATTTAATATTCAGAAGTGGATAAATCGAGTACAGCGGTGGTTATTCAAGAAATTAAAGAAGATGCCGAAAATTCGAAAACATTGCCGATTGGCGAACTAAACGGCACATGAGGTGGCGGAGGAAGGGAAGAACTGGACGAAAATTCCGACGGTCTTTCTACAAAGAAATTCCATCAAAGGTGCAAAAAGCACAGATCTTTCCAAGATGGAACAATTGTAGTTGATGAAAGAGTGGATTGGCAGAGGAGAATTTACTGGATTTTCTTGTTTTTTCAAAAAATTAGAATGTAATCGACTTTTAAGGTTTGTTTCTTTTAAATATTTTCTGCTTCTTTTAGGAACGGACGATTTAAGTCCTTTAAGAAATGAAATGTAGTCTTAATTAGGATTTGTTCCTTCAAATTGAAGAGTGTAGTACCCATATAGAGAGTGTATTTAAACCATTCCTTTTGATTAATTAAACTAATTAAAGGTTTAAAATCAAATAACTTAAAAATAAAAATCTCCATGCATTAATTATCTAGATAAATTAATTTCCCATATATCATAACTAAAAGATAAGCTTTCAATTAACGACAACTTATTCATATAATTGTGTATATTTCGTGATGAACTCAAAATGTTTATTCATAAATAAAGTATTAATTTTATATTTGAAATTATTTAAATAGCTTGCAAAGTTTAATAGTGAATATTATACACAGGCGTAACGTATTACTAGAGTAATTATGAAAATTCTATTAAATAATATTTACTTATTTCTACAATTTCACTTATCTACCCCACCTACAATGTTTTACATCTCTTGAATAGCATTTCTATGTATATTCTAAAATTCATTTTATTTATAAATTTTATTCAATAAAAACACATTTTCCAAGACAATTTTAAGTTAAAAATTTATCCAAACAGTGTTTTAAGCATTATAAAAATATATTAAATCTAAAAAAGAAAAAAATATTATAAGACTCCATTTAACACACTTAGATTTATGTATAGCAAAAAGAATAATAGGCTTAAATATGTATCTAAGATTAATTTCAAATTTGGTTTTGGTTTAATCTATTAACTCCATTTATGTGGACCAACCCTGTCAACTCCCTTTTTCTTAGGACTTGGATGTTAATTATATCTTAGTTACTCAGTAAATCTTAATTTTTAACATCTATAATACAAAATTATACCACTAATATTATAACATAGGGTAGCTATGTTATTAAGAACCACTTTTTATTTTCCAATAAAATTTTCAAGTTAATTGAAAAAACTACAGTTTTAAAGATGTTTTCGATGTAAGATTTTACTCCTTTATTTATCAAATTAAAGTTGAGCTTTGGGTAAAATAATACAAGAACAACTTCAACTCTTCCTATTTATTTAAACAAAATTAATAAAAATTTTAATATTTATTTCCATATATAACTGTAATAAATCTCTTTAAAAATAAATTCATCTAACAAAGACATTAAATAGAATCAGAATTCTTTATTCATAATAAATTTAAAATGGGAAAAAAGGTAGAATTAATATTGTTCAGTTCAAAAACTTAGAACCGCAATAATAATAATAATAATAAGAACCTTATTAGAACCATTCCCATAGATTAAGCATGATATGAGAAGAAGTTACCACACTCACAACATGTGAACTAGAAAAACAACACAGGAAGAAACTAATTTGTTTTTCTTTAACCAGTTAGGTCTGTTGAAAAATTAGATTCAAATTTAAACATAATTAATTTACCCTAGACGCTATAATAGATTTTGCACGTTTGTGGTCCCAATACTGTCGGTTCTGGGCCCCCCCCCCCGATGATATGTCTACAACCTAGTCGAAATCTATGGTATGTCGGTGCAATTTTCCTAATAATTTTGTCATTAAATGTCTCACCGTTTCCTCCAACCACAAACTCTCCAAAAACCTTCGTATACAACCAACACAGGAGTTAATTAATTTAAGTTTTATTAACAATAAAATACTAAGGTGGGGACAATGTCCTCGTATACTATCAATCTACTGTACTTCCCTTCGTTCCATACTGTGGATTCCCCCATGACAGTCCCCAACGCATATGCCTGTATATGATTGAGTATAAATAAATAACTAATGCCCGTTTACCTCAAAAAAAGAAAATTAAAATTGATTAGCTAATTATCAAGCCTAGCTCAAGCTTGAGCAACTTGAGCTATTGAGTCAAATTTGAGCTTAGGAATACTTGATTCACGACTCGTGAGCTTTACATATTTTTATTTTATTAAATTACATTATTACCCTTAATATATATTAGTAACCCTATGCTTAACTATTAAGCTAATCAAATTCGAACTTAAGTATATATTCAGGCTCACCTAGACGATTACACCTTATGTATGTATATAAAGAGAGAAAAGAGATCCTATAATATTCATAATCCCTTTCCTACATGAATCCTCCAATCAGACTATTAGAAAAAAGCCATGTACCAAGATACATCGTTGTACCAAAATCGATTTTGTGTTTAGCCATAGAGTGAATACAGAAAAAAGAGTGGCTACAAGGAAAAGGAAACAATTATACCTTCAATTTTTGTTCCTTGAAAAGCAGACTACAATTCAACTCCGTGGGATGGTGTATCATCATTCCCCCCCAGCCGAAAGATCCAATGGAACAGTTGTGATAACTTACTGGTTTCAGGCTTATGCTTTGACTCATCAAGATGTGCATTGCAAAGGGTATCGTAATCGTGCATAAAATGGGGTTCGACAATTTTATCCTGGAAGTGACATTTGCAACTATGAGGAGAAAGTCATTATTATGTCTATAGTTCATACAAGAAGGATCTGATTATGGTACCTTGAAAACTTGAAATGGACAAAAGTCGGTACTGCCACAACCCTATTCACCACAAAAGAAACATCACTATCAAACCGATATTAGAAGATATTTACATGAAATAGGAAAAAGTTCATGTAGGATCTTAAAAAACCGTAGCATGCAAAACTAAAGCATAAACAAGAAACAAGAAACTAGGTAAAAACTAAGTACAATTAAGGCAGGCGAACATGGGATTTCACAACGTTTTTTTGATGTAATCATCACTCCTGCCCATTGACAGTAACACTAATGCTAATAATTTCATGTTGTCGGAACATGAAATGACAAAAATAACATTTCCTTTTGCTGGTATAACCAGTGAATTATTGGAAGACTGAAAAAAAAAACTTGGTTGAGTGAAGAAGTGATGCACAGGGAAGTGAAAAACGTTAATTTTGAGTGTAATTGATATGAAGAAATTAATAAAGACCATGGTTTTCCATCATAATGCGTATAAAGGAGAGAGAACATGACTAAATGAGATGTACATTAAGTGTGCATTTTTTAAAATTTTCATGTTTTTTTTTCCTTCCATCTTCCTTTCTACATGACAACTAACGAAGGAAAATTGCTTTTTCTTTTCATTTTTTCACTTTTCATCTTTTGAACCAAAGACGGCAATGGAAAGAAAAAATATATTTTCTTTCCATTTTCCTCTAATTTTTCATCTCTCAATTTTCTTTCCACCCTACCAAGCAATGCCTAGGAGAAGAACCTTCAAAGTCAATAACTTACAGGCATTGGGATGGGATGCTCATTGTGTAGAACTTGCACAAAGTATTTGCTTGAAGAATTAGCCGGACAGCTATATAAGACCAGCATATTATTCCCAGCAAAAGGTGCCACAATGCTGCCTCTCCAATTTCTTTTCTGGGGAGGCTTAGGAGGGAGATCCAAAGGCTCCTCCTTTTGTATTCGTTCAAAATCTGCAATGTTTAAATAAACACCAAGTTATCAGCAAATAGTAAGAACCTTATGCAGATGCACATAATCTCGCTTTTAAGTATTGTCGTGAAACAGGTTATCAAGGATGCAACAATGTAAGGCTGAAAGCACTGACCAGATCCTTCAAGGAAAAGCCCAAGCAAGCACGAAAAAGGAACTACAGTTTCTGCATGTGCAAAACGCAATCTTGCCTTCTCATAACTGCCAGGTACTTGGTTATCTACACACGAGGAAAATATTGGAAGTCAAAATTGAGAACAAGCAATTATCAAGCAAGCTTTTGCCTTGTACGGTAAGCTATTCTCACAAGAAAAGTATATCTCATCTACTTTAGGTTCAGCAATCTCTCAAGAAATTATGCTAATGAATGGCAACAATAGCAACCCTAAAAATGCTCTTGATTTTTTTGCCCCACTTCATTCTCTAGATTAAAAACTTGCAGGAAAGTTACAGACAGAAGAAGTCAACTAATTATGTAATAATTATGTTAAGTTGAATTGTGAATTATTCTGCCCTTGCAATAATAAGAGAGAACAACATCAGACTAAGAAGAAGACAATTTATAATATTTTATAGGCAATTCAAGACTACTCATTGCTAAATATCACCCACTCCTAGACAAGTAAAGACTGTACAACCAAAAACTCATAAAAATATTACCTTCGTCAGCGTTGATAGCTTCTGACATGGATTGCAGAACATCTTTAAGCAAAGGCACTCCCATTCTATAATTTAATGATTTACCATAACCCTTTACCATGAACATCTGTATATCATCCGTCCACTCCAACAAAGCAACCTAAATATTTAGACAGCTTTGAAGGTTAAAACCCATATAGCATGGAAAATAACAAGATTAACTAAATATACTGTTGAAATTAGCGTGACAAATAGCAGGATACAAGCTTCCCTGAAAGTAAAGATCTTGGTTCATTTTTCCTTAATATTTACTTAAGGAACAAAGACAAAGTAATCTAAACAAACAAGATGGTTATCTTAATGAAGGCAATTTCTTCTATGTATTTACTGGTATGGAGATCAGCAAATGATATATGTTAGATTAATGAAAAATAATAAACATATAAATAAAATAAACTGTATAAAATTTAAGCTTCAAAATATTTAGAGATGATCTATACTCCTAGCGAACATTAGTAGCATCAATATTTTTAAAAAAATGTCTACATTCTGGAAAATGATAACGGCCCCTACATATCAGCAGTATTTCCAATATGAGCAGTGATGGGATATGCATACTATCTCCAATCTTTTAAATGAACAGATCCCAACTCCAATGAAGCTGTTTATATTGATTTCTCCATAAAGAGTAATGAAGCATGAGAATACCTCAGTGGGACTGAAAAGACTGCAAGCTTGATCAGTTATATCCAACAAGGATGATTCCTGCCATATTGAAAATCAAAGGAACCAAAATATAAGACTAAAGTTGAATTGACCAATATTAGAGCTTCCTGATTTTTAACAGGGTATGAACTACAAAATTTACATGAAAAGAAGATGAGTACCTGTTTACACAGAAACCAGAGAGAGGATATATCCTGTCTTGTAAAATTGAACTCATACCGCTTAGCCAATGCAGAGGTAATCTCTGTCAGGATCGGTTCTTTCAGCTTATTGAAAGAAGGCTCTTGGTTTTTCCTGAAGTCCTGCACTCACAAAATTCAGCTTAAATAAGCAAATAAGAAGGCAAACCAATCAAATTACAGCACAAATGAATCAACAAAATGATTAGATTAATCTAAGCGGTAAAGGTTAGATTGATCAACAAATGAATCAAATCCGAAAGTTGAAGGTTAGATTAATCTAAGAGGTAAAGGTGCTGGATATGTATAAAATGTACAAAAATGATTAAGAAAACAACAAAATGAATGTTTGACTAACTTAAAATCTCAGCTAATTTTCTTGCATCAAACTTCTCAAATTTGTAGCCAAAATTAATATCAGTATAAAAATATGAAAAATCTAGAAACACATAATCGCATTAACCATATTTGTGTTGGTGCTGTAATAATAATGAAGAAACATCGTCCATACCTTGTAGGTTTGACAACACTCAAAAAACCTCAGGATTGTGTCACTTGCTCGACTTTCACTTGTAACAGCAAATGCTCGATGACGACCTGGACCTAGACTTCCTTTTCCACTAAATAGCCCCATGCCAAATGCAACAGCACTAGCGGAAGCCCGAGGAATCTTTCCCACAAATTAAGAAGGAAATTCTAAATAAATAAATAATGTACAATAAGACCATCTTCAGAGATGGGGATAAAGGAAAATAGGTTTGCAGTAGCATCCATATGTTATACCAGAAATCACAAATCAAACAAAAAAACCTCTTAATCACACACACACACACACACACACACACACACACATATATATATAATAGAAGATAAATTTTCAAACATAGAACTCACTTGAGTAGTCTTTATGGGATACACATCGGGGTGGTATTCCTCGTTAAATATATCAGGAAATCTTTCCCTAACCCTGATTCCAAGCTGATACAATTCCTCTTCTCCTTTGATATCCAACTCTCCACCTTTCAGTTTCCCTTTCCAAGGAGACTCCCAGTTATGAAACCAAGCAGGGACTTTTTGTAAGGACAAATTCCTCTGTTTGGCATCTTCTATAAGTTCCTTTATATGAGAAGCCAGCTTTTCCATCTCTCTCACCCGCTTCTTTGTAGGAGAACGCGTTCCATGTCTTGCCTAAAAACAAAAATTTGAACTAATCCCTTTTGTTTGTACTCCCAAGATGGCAGAGTTTGGACATGCAACAAGTAATAACTAACCACACTAGAAATCTCAAGCAAAACAATGAGTCTTAAAAGGCAGTTCAATGAGTAACAAGCAATCTCAAAACTGCTATGCTTTGCACAGAATATAACAGCAGCAAATCTTAAAGATATCCAATAAGCTAACAATTGGAGACAATGCACAATACTTACCCAACTTCTCCCATGCATCTTATTAAATTTGGTTCAGTGGGGGCATATTATTAAAGAATAATTATGCTAAATTTTGTAAAGACAAACTTCATCGAACAATAAAATGTAGATCCAAAATATACATCTACTCCATATGAACTTAATCTCAACAGCATTTCTAGCTACCGCGAAGAATTAAAAACTCAACTTTCAAGAAAATAAAACAAAATTACCACAAGATTTAAGTGGATAGGAGTACAGCCTTGAGGAATATCAGAAGGTATAAACGAATTGTCAACAATATCTTTCACAGCACCATATCTGCTCCAAAAAAAGAAGAAGGTATGAATAAGAAAAAAAAAACTAAAATAATCATATAAACCTGATTCAAAATTGTAAAGATGGTGAAACTACGATTCAGTGAGATAGTGAAGAAGAGCGAGACCTTGTTACAGTACAGAGGTGTTGACGAACATCGAAATCTCGATCAGCTTTTGAATTCGAAAATAACGTTAAAAACAGCAACAAAATTGCTGCCATAGCCATTTTCTTCAGAGACCTTTGTTTGAAAATTAACTGGGAAATAAAATGGAGGGTTTTAATATATAGACTAAAAATGAAAGCTTTGGGTTTGGGTTGAAAACCGCCATTAATAATTCCATGCTACTCGCGTACTGTATTGAGGCGTCTGAGTTATTACTGCACGTTGATCTAGATTACTTTTGGGGTTAAATAATTGTTGACCATATTTTCCACGGTGTTAGATTAAGATCGCTATTCTAAACTGGCGCAGCGCTCGTCTTTTTACCGCGAATTTAATACTTGACAAGTTAAAAACATCCATACGCCACGTGGCAGATTGAAATACCTTTCTTAGAATTTGGGTTTGGAATTCTCACCTGCGTTGATCCGAATTATTTCATTTCCGCCCATCACATTAATATTAAAGCTTGGAAAGGTCCAAATATTACATTATATTGGGCTTTTTTATGATGGGTTACTATCATTGGGAAAGTTGTGGGAAAAATAACACTAGCCTAACTTGTTTTTTGATAGTCTAAAATAAAGTGTTAAACAATTAAGTTATTCAATTTTGGGGTTGTGCTTATTAGAACAAAACCACCAAAAGTTATTTAGAGACCACACCTCGTTAAACTTCACTTACTCTGTTTTCAGGTGATGACATTGATTCTTGGAGATGTGTCCATCAAATAAAAAAAATAAAAAGTTCTGCAAATAAAAGGATCCATTTTAAGGGAAATGGGAAGTCTTCCAAAATTGTTCTTTTTTAGAATATATTTATGGTGATAAAAGGTAACATTTTTGGAGAATTTGTTTATCTCAAGGTTGACACTATCTGTAGTCAGAACTGACCTATACTAGGAGAACCCTCAAAAGTAAGGATAAATAGATTGCTAAAGCTAATTGAAGAATATTCTTCTCAAAGTTTCTTATAATCTAAAAAATACAATACTAACATATGTTAAGAAGCATCTTATAGTTGTTTAGAGGTCATATTATCTTTAAAAACTAGAGATGATGGGGCAAATGAAAACCCACTTCAAATAGATGTAATGGGAGATAAAAGCCTCATCCAATGGTTGTAACTTCACTTATTTGGTGTGATCTTAATGGAACCAAGAACTTGTATTTATAATGATGCGGCTTGAGACACGGTACATCAACATGGTTATCTCCCCTGTGGCAGTGATGCATAATCGATTGTCACTTTCCATTGAAGCATTTCTCCATGCAATCTTGAAGGATTGTCGATGATTTTGTAAGGCAAAATGAAAAAAACTAAAAGGACAAAAAGACAAGAGGAAGCAAGTTTTTGACAATGGCAAGGGCCTTAAAGTCACAAAAGAGCCCTATTTATAAGAAACAATGTAATCTGACAAACATCAATCAAAGGCAAACACATGTCTAAAAGCAATCAATACACAGGTACAATGATCATGGAATTAGTTATGAGTTTTGAGCTCTCTACATGCCTCACCAAAAAACTTAAAAGCTCATTTAAAGTTACGAATCAATTCATGTCACTTTATAACTTGTCTTTCGTCTAGAGAGTAATAACATGTTTAGTTGGGGGTTTATGAATAAGTTCCAGTCCAATTCGGCAGGCCCATCACCAGTTCATGCCTCCCTTGCTTGCTTCGCCTCCGGCCACTTTCGTTCCTCCACTCTTTCATGTCAGTCAATTGAAGCCACCAGTTCCTCCGTTCCTCTCGACAACCTCTGTCTTGTTTATGCGTTCAGTTTAGGGGTTTGTTCTTCTTCCTTTTTTTTGCTTTTCTTCTCTATGGTTCTTGTTTATAGGAGAGAAATAACTGTTGTCTTATTTCTGCTGCTAGTGGATGTTCATTAGTTCTTGATTTTGGTTCCTCCCTAATGTTTTATAGTTCAGATTTAGTTCATCTGTGCCCCTTTTATGGTTCTATGTTTTGTTGACCTAGTTTAGGATAATGGTTTCAAACTTTAGTGATGTATATAAATGTCTGAATACCCTATATGGATTAAATTTGGGATATCTTCACATTTGGTGGTCTTTGTTGATGCTATTCTGCACTGAACCAATCTATCTCTATGTTGATTGATTTGCATTGTCTAAACCCTATACCAGTTGTTGCAGGTTGAGAGGCCACTTGGCTTAATTACTTACTGCTTGTTGTTCCTCCTGATTACTGCATTTGCTTGTAATTTCTGGTTCTTGCTTCTGTAGCCTCATTGCATTCTATTATTTCTACTAAGCAACATAACTCGGACTTGACTTACTCTCTTGCTATAGTAATCTGGAAATAGATGGAAACATATTTGTGAAATGTTGTTTTGCATTTTTCTTCACAAGTACATTTTCTAGAAGCATTTTTTATATAAAGGGAAGGGGGTAGTGGTTGTCCATGGATCGAATTCAGGATGGGTGTCAACTGAAGACTTGAACACAAGTCCTTTGCCACTTCACCCGCGGTTCATTTGACTTCCTGGAAGCATATTTAATGCCTGCTCTCTTTTACTTTGTTGTGATTTTATGGTGGCTTATTTTCTATCGGAATATTGTTCAGGACTGCACAAT
The DNA here is from genome assembly GCF_025698545.1 of Gossypium raimondii. Taxonomy (NCBI): domain Eukaryota; kingdom Viridiplantae; phylum Streptophyta; class Magnoliopsida; order Malvales; family Malvaceae; genus Gossypium; species Gossypium raimondii. The sequence goes on along the minus strand of NC_068570.1, from coordinate 53,823,947 downwards.
AATTTGTTTGGAAGTTTGTTGTTTACGTGTTTTTTATTTTCTTTTTTGTGTTTAATCTGAGATGAAAATGTAAATATCGTACTGATATGTTTTTCTAAATCCAAAAATTAGGGCTTCGAATTGCATTATTCTCCCTTAAGTTGTTCTGTTTTTAAGAATTTCCCCTAAACCTTTTTCTTTTATTTGAAAAAAACTAAAATGAGACGAATAACTAATGCCTTTCTTGATGTTCAGGTGAAACAGTATAACTAGCATGATGTGGAGTCGAGGAAACTAGCGTGATGTGGAGTCAGGTATTCATGGAGCTGTGACTGAAAGTTGTCATCAGTGGGGTATTCCACTTGACCTAATTTAAATGAATGGTTAAAGGTTATTTGAATTGTGGTCTCCATGTGTGTGTGTTTTTTTCCTTGTTGGACATATTTTCTATGGAGAGAGCACATTAACAAGGAATTACTATTTGTGGTCCTACCAACTCGTAGGAAGGGTGCCTCTGTTTTACTTGGTGAATATGATCTATGTCTGTAAGAGGAGTTTGTTACTGGTTTGTCTTTTTTTAATGTGATCATCTGTTTTTTCTGTTTGTCTGATTTCATCTTATAAAATCACTATTTAATGGAACTCATGAATTGATGTATGTGACATATATCATTTGTACATACATAGACATTTGCTTGTAAATACTTAGATGGTTGTCTATTGTTATTTTTCATTCTTTCCTACATACATGCAACTACGTATGGTTGAAAACTGCAATAATATGTCTGGAAGAATTTTGGGTTCTCACTTCCTTCATTCCGAAGATGTTCACTTGGAAAATTTTGGATATTGAATGATATGTTTGGTTGTAGCTAGAGGTGTCCATGGGCCGGGCCAGGCCCAAAAAAATTTTAGCCCGCCTCCTAGGCTCGGGCCCAGCCCGAAATATGGGCCTGGAATTTTGTCCAGACCCGGCCCAGGAATAAAATCCTAAGCCTGAGCCCGGCCCATTTTTTAATAAACACCAAAAAATAATTTTAAAATTATTTTAAAATTAAAAATTAAAAAATAAAAAATATATTTTTATTAAATTCGGGTCGGGCTGGGCCAAAAAAGTGATGTCTGAGGCCTGACCCGTTTTCTGAACGGGTTTCGTTTTTTTTGCCCAAACCCATATTTCGGGCCTATATTTTTACCCGAATCCTCCCATATTTCGGGCGGGCCATCGGGCCTAGTTGTAGCTAATAGAATGGTTGTCTATTTGTGAATGGTATGCTTATACTTTTAACAATACTAGAATGGTTCTAAAGCTAAAACCTCATCAAGTTATTTGCAATTTGATGCTTGCGATGCATACTTTTAAAACGCAACACCTAAATACAACATGTAAATGCAATTTCATGCAATTTTCAGTGTTTTTTTTAAAATTATTTTGCCCTACAGCCGATTATATAATTTTGTGCAACATTGAAGACATTATTATTTGCAAAGATATGAATTTTGTTTAATAAAGTAGGTTATATATTATTTTTATAATATTATATAATATTATTTTATTAATTCATATTTTAATAATAATTATATTATGAATGTTATTAAATTGTATTTAATAATAATTATGTTAAAATATGATTAAATTATTTTTTTATTTTTATTAAATTATATTTAATAATAATCTTAAAATTTAATAATAATTACAATAATAATAATCATCTAACTAAAAAAAATTCTACTAATGTACTTTGGTCATTTAAGCCTTTTTCCTTATGTTATTATAACATTTATTCTATTTAACCAAACACACGAATATTATTGCTCTATTCCATTCCATTGGACTAAACAATTGAATTACAGATTACAATTCTATTTTATTTGAGTCCTATTCTATTCTTCCAACCCAAATGTGGTGTAATTGTTATACCGTTGCCTTAACACCCTTGTTGAATCACCCAACAACTACACTTAAAGGGACAACATGGTGAAGCTCGATATTGTAGCCTCACTAGGAGAATATTTCTAGTCTCAACCTTGCCTTGCCAAAGTAGTACGTCACATAAGGTAGGCAAATGCGATTCTCAGAAGATAAATAACAAAGAGTTCCTATTAGCACATATCAATCCATCACTTTCTTAGACCTCGCAATGTTCATCCGATCATCTCATATAGTCCCTTTATATCAACTCCAACAGTGCCCATAACTTTACATTTGCCACTAAGTTTGATTTCTAAGACCCACACGAAGTCAACCTCTCTCTATAAATACCCCTTTCATCACCAAGGCAATGAGCAATAAAAAAACAAGACGCATGATCAACTCCATAACTTACACTCAATCACCTTTCTAACCCAGATCAATCACCATCTTTATTAACTCTCTGCATCATTTAAGTTTAAGATTTAAGGTGTAAGATTAGGGTTTATTTTATACTCTCAAACGTAATGTATAACTTTATTTTCTATAACAATTTCATGTTATTATCTTTTTACGATGTTTCCGGATAAACTTTTCCTAGCTTGAATTGTGAGGTGTGTATAAAAAAAAAGACCTGAATGAAGAAAAGGCAAAAGGAAAAAAAGAAATAACAAAGGGGTTGGGAAGAGATGAACATTGCACAAAACACCATCCCCAACAGTGGGATTACCAATGTTAAAAGACAATCAACTTTAATTACGACCGAATCATCACAGAAAATTACAAAAAAAAGAAAAAAGAAGAAGAAATGATTCTCGAAAATGAACCAAATTCATTGTTTACGAAGCTCATTTAATTCACACATGCATCGGAGCTCTATCTTAGATGCTGAAGATGTCTGTTTCTTTTGCTTCCCAATTATATTACACAGTATCCCAAAATAAAGCTTGATATCATTTCACGTAATGTTAAAATATTAGACGAGCTTAGCTTAATTTGATTATTTTATTTTATTATTGAAGACGTGAAAAGAAGTTTGGAATCATGTGATGGTTCATTAAATGAGAAATTTAGAATACTGATAAGACTTAGGGTTCCTACAAGGCTACAAATTTCAATATTAATCTCTCTCGAATTAGGTTTCAATTTTAAATTCATAAATAAACACTACAAATTTCATGTCAGGGTCTCATTAATTTCTTTGTGGGAGGTTGTGCTCTATTATATCTTCATTATTGATTATAATTTTCCACCACATCATTCTATTTTAGCAATTAATATTTATATTTATTAATTTGATCATTATTTATTTTTAAGTCAAATTTAGTCTTTGCTTTTTTTTTAAATTCAAAATTTACCATTAAATTTTCGAAAGATTCGAATTATTGATTTTTAACGAAATATTAATTAAAATATTAAATTTTAAAATCCTAGAGCTTGTATGACAATTCATATATATTATATTTTAATATTTTTATAATTTTTAAATTATTTATTGACGTGACATATAAAATAAAATAGTGTCATATTAGCATGAAGTACATGTCAAATTGATGTTTATAGTTATTGAAATAAAATTGTTGATTGTATCGTCAAAATAGCCTTTAATATGCAAGATAGGATTGCATATTAAATTTCTTCCGTTGTTAAAGTAAGTGACAGTCTTGCTCAAGAAATTCTTGTGTAGTTAATTTGTCTCGGTCTGTTTTCTTTTAAAAAATATATATATTGGTAGAGAGAAATTTAAATCTAAAGATGGAATTAATTTGATTTAATTGAACTTAATGAGTCAAATTTGAATTTTGTGCATGTTGAGTCTGACTCAACTCTGATTAACTCTAGGTGTTCAATGAGGTGACCAAATTTGAATATATGGAATGTACTCAATTCAATATCTGGTTTTCTAAGTATACAAAACAATGGGCTGTAATCATATTTCAATCATCATTTTTCTAGTTCCTTTTAGATGATAACGATTGATTAATGATTTGTATTATTGTAAATTAAGAAAACTTAAAATGTCACAGGTTTAATGACTCGGTCAGCATGACTCAACCATACCCCACGAGTCCAATTACCCAATCGGAATCGATTGCATTTGGCAACAAAATAAGTCGACCACCATCCATTGATAACGACTGACGAAGACTTAGCTCACGGGAGTGGGTCTCCAAGAGATCATCTATTGGAAAATATGAACCATATATAATAATCCAAATCTTTCGAGAAAGACTTCATTAAAAGCTTGGAATTTTCTTGAGAATTAAATAAAAAGAACCAAAACCAATTTATTTATTTTTAAGTAGTTCTCGATGTTAAAATATATTAACTCTTTTTGACAAAATGTTTAAAATTATCTATAACCTCTCCCCAAGTCATAAATAGGAGAATAATGCATTTCAGTGCATTTGAACCCAAATCTTCTTGCATTGATAACAATTCCATATAAATCGAACTATTAAATTAAAAAGTGTCGCAACAGATAGAGGAGGATTTATTCAATCAAATAGTTCGGGCTTTTAGGATATGGTACTCTTGGGGTTTTCTATTTGATTGTATCGAAAGACCCAATGAGCTTCAAGAGAAAGATTCGACGTTTTTGCAGAGTGGAACCATGCAGTATCAGGCACAAGATAGATCTTTGGGAATATTTTTTTTAAAATTTTTAAAGAATCTATTTTTTCTTTTTTTATATAGTCACAAATATCTTCATCGGTTTTATAGTCTGAGTGTAGTTCTATTCAAGCCAAGGGTGATATTCAAGTAAAATCTTCTTAACAATGACGATTTCGAGATTGAAACTTAATTTAAATGCCTAGAAACTTTTTTCAACCATTTGTTGATTCTGAAAATATATTTTAAATTATAGTACAATCTTATTTATTATTAATTGAACGAATAAATAAGAAAAAAAAAGAGAGGAAGTGTTTAGCCACACAACAAAAGTCATGAAATTTATTTATAAAGGAAAAAAAGTGTGCACATGTCTTACTTGCATGGAGAGGTGTGGATGAACTTTTATTAGGATCCTAATTTTCTTATTTCAAAATACGATCACTTTTAGGAGATAATTATAGTTGCCCATAACAAATAATGCTTTAATTATCCTATATTAATAAAAAAGATACATGTTTTCATAAAGAATCTGATTGAAGAATGATATATATGAGTTTGCTAATCACACAATATTTGTAATATGTGTACATATTTTATACACTCTTGTTCTGTTATTGACTGGTGGTTGATCTAATAAAAGATTTAGGGTCAAAACTCTAAACTATGTATATATATATAATATTTTATGTAGTATATTACTATAATATTAAATTAGGGTAAACGACATCGGTAGTCATTCATTTATGGGTTTAAAAGTTACAAAACTATTATTCAACTATTTAATTTTGTGTTTTTTTTTATCATCCAACTATCTTGAATTTTTGCGCGTTTTCATTTTTATATTAACCAGTTGGTGATAAATTAAATTAAATTAAATAGTTGGGAGAGGGGGGGGGGGGAGAACCTTGTTTTAGGCTAGTGTTCACGTGAATGTTTGTGAGGCTAACAAAGTAACAAACATTCACGTAGAGAGGCTCGGCTCACACCTCTCTCAAGGGTCACCACCCCCCATGGTGCTGCTTTTGGGGTTTTTATATTTTTCAATTGTTTTTGTGCAACTTGCAAGGTGATGAGGAGGCCTTGACTTGACCCCCTAATATGCTATGTTTATCTACACATCATTATTGTTATTGTTATTTCCAACCCTAATGCCCTAACCCGCCCCATTATGAGCCCCTATAGTGCCATGCACGCACGTTGAGGCATTACTTCATCCAATACATACATACATACATAGATAGATAAATTATTTTTATATATCTAATAAAGTACTCACTATAAACTGTTTTAATCTGTTTCAGTAGACAAAGTCAAGATATTTATATTTAGAATAGGATTTAAAAAAATAACTTTTCAGTACAAAAAATATATCTTCTTTTTACCACTTTTGAGTTGAATAATTGTTAGAAATCTTGAGATTCTATAGGAAGGTTTGAAGTTATGAAAGGCTATTTAAATAGGTTTTTAGAGTATTTATGCTATTTTCCATCTACTTATACTATTATTAATATTTTGATTATGTGTTGTCCATCAATTAAATTTTAATTCAAGTATAAATTTATCAAAAGTTCATTCTTCTTATAAAAGAACTAAAATTATTTTAAAGGAATATATATGTTTTTATACTTTAATAAATCTAAAAACTTATATACACACAATAATAATATCAAGATTTGAACCCGTTCCTCAAAAAAGAAAAACCCAATACATTATAATTTTCATTATATCAACTTTACCGTTTAAGTAAGGCCATATTTAATTTTAATTCATTTTTTTATAAATTTGTTACATAAATTGTTTTTTGAGTGTATCATCTAGTAAAGTAAATTAAAATATTGTTAATAAATTAAATATAATTGATTAATATATATATTAAGATTTTAATTGAGTTTGTATCACCAATCAACCAAGTTCCAACTCGGTTGTAAAATTACTAAACGACTCGTTACTTTTACAAGGAAACAAATGTTATTTTAAAGATATTTATATATTTTATTTATATTGTATACTAAAGCTTTGATTAAGTTGGTGTCACTCATTAACCTAGCCTCAACTTAATTGTAAAATTACTAAACATATATTATTTGGGTGTATATATATCTTTTTGATTTTGATAAATCTATAAAATAAATGAGAATTTCAACTTTACCATTCAAAAATATTTGATTCTCATGTCAATTTTATAAATTTAATATACAAATTTTCACTTATGAGTGTGTCATATTTTAATAAAAAAATACAAAGAGGAATAAAAAGCCGAAACTCTAAGAAAATGAACGAAGAACGTGGAGGGCAACCCTATTGATTATTTATAGACGGGGCAACTATCACACACGAACGCTTGGGCGGCGGTCAACCGTTTACCGTTGTGTTTTTACTCTCAGTTTTGGGCCCGATGGAGTTGGGTGGGCGCCTCTTGTATTTTCTTTTTGCTACATTATGTATGCTGATGCTTGAAAAATATACATATTTTATTTCCTTCACACTTTCACTCTATTTTTATATAAAAAATTAGGATGAGTATTTAGTATACAAGTGTTTTATAGGGGTATGGTAAAATGTTCAAAAAGAAAGAGACAGATGTCAAAATTTTAAAATTGCTTGTGAAATAAAAAAAGAAAAACACTTTCAGTGAACCAAATACTCACCCCTAACTCTGCTTGTGAAGTCTAAAAACTCTACTGACAACATATCGAATGTTTTCCCAAAAGATTATTGTATGTCAGAAAGAAAAAAAAAACGATAGCAGGTATTGATATTTAGACCTATTCGAGAATATTAAGTTTGAAAAATGGATTTGGATAAAAACATTAGGCCCGCTTGAAATATGAATTTAGATCGAATCTAATATCCAAAGCTCGATAGCGTAGCCAATTTTGAACTTTATAATACATAAAATTTATTTTGTATCTTATATAATGTAGGGTTAGTATTTGGTACACTAGTAATGTACTTTTTTAATTCCAAAAGCAACATAAAAAGTTTATCATTTGTCTCTTTTTCTTAAATATTTTTAATATTTTACTATACCCCATAAGATATTTGTCAACCCCAAACTCTACTGGCAGTGCAGTAAACACTTTCCTTGTATACATGAATTAAGTATAGTAATGTAAATGTCTTTAGAAATTTAACAAAAGAAATATATAAATATAATAATTACTAAATATTAAATAAAATAATATGAATAAATCATTTATAATATAAATAGATTTAGGGTGGGTTTGGATGGACGATGCGTTTACGGTTAGTGTAAAAATAGTGGTGATAGTGAAATTAGATACGGTAACGTAAGACAAAAAGTAAACTAAACGCACTGTACCGCACTCAATCGTCCATCCAAACCCAATAATAAAAGCAAAATTTAAATTCACAATAAATTATCTCATATATAATTGAGACTTGCAAATTAAAATTTTATTTTATTCAAACATCAGTAGAAGTCATGGCGGATGAATAGTCGAAGCCTGAATCATTTGTAGTGGGATTTGATCCAACTTGTCTCCATTACTATATTTTAGGAGACTGGGATATTTTACCTTTCACCTCATTTTTCAAACTTTCTCTCTCCTTCCATTGCTCCAATGTCAATTTATCCTTTTTTTTGTTTTTTGAATTCATGTGTTTTTATTTACCCTATGGTTCTATTTTGGACTCATTTGAACTCACCTCGTCTAATCCTAGTTATCATCAACAAAAAAAAGTTAAGAGAATTACTGTTTTCAACATTGTTTGTAAAATCAAAATTTTTGGTAAATTATATCTAAAGTTATTAAATTATTAATAAGTTTATGTTTTAGTCACTTAACTTTAAAAAGTTACAAAATGGTTACTGAATTATTCGAAAGGCTTAAATAAAAAAAAAAGAGCTTAATAGCCAGTGACTTAAATAAAAACTTTCGAATAGTTCAATGACTTAAATGGAAACTTTGAATAGTTTAGTGACCATTTTGTAACTTTTTAAAGTCAAGTGACCAAAATGTAAATCTACGGGTAGTTTAGTGATCTTGACTGTAGTTTACCCATATATTTATTAAATTGAATTTATTAATATAAATAAAGAGTGAAGACAAAATTACCATTGTTGAACAATTGCACACTTGGGGCACACATGTTCTTCGGCTATTATAAATATGCATGCCCTCTAAATTAATGTAAGCCTGTGCCTTTATTCACACACCCTTCCTTCAAGCTATCAAATCACCTGTTTCCTTAACTTAATTTCCTTTTTATCGTAATTTCTTCATAAATCACCATTTTTGAAAACCTTTTTTTTTTTTTTTAAGTTCCCAAAGATGGGTGGAAATTCACCATGCGCTTCCTGCAAGTTGCTTCGTCGCCGCTGTGCTAAGGACTGTATCTTTGCCCCTTACTTCCCTTCCGATGATCCTCACAAGTTTGCCATTGTTCACAAAGTTTTTGGTGCTAGCAATGTCAGCAAAATGCTTCAGGTTCATCCTATATCACCTACATATCATTATCACCAGATTTTATATATCTTTGTTGTTTAAATATATGTATGTATGTATGTATGTATGTATGTATATAAGCAGGAGCTGCCAGTGCAGCAAAGGGCGGATGCAGTGAGCAGTTTGGTGTATGAAGCGAACGCAAGGGTGAGAGATCCAGTTTATGGATGTGTAGGGGCCATATCTTTCTTGCAGAACCAGGTTTCTGAGCTTCAAATGCAGCTCGCTGTGGCTCAAGCTGAGATACTTTGCATCCAGATGCAACACCAAGTCCAAGACCCCATGCTTCAACAACTTCCCAACCCCACTCCAACCACCGCACACGGCGGTGCCACCGCCTCTCAGTTGTTAGACGACCAACTCCATTATGACAAACCCTTTCTCCTCCACAATCATCATCAGTTCATTAATTCTACTACCAATGTAATTCATGATCAATATTCTGTCAAGAGAGAGACCATCTTTGGAGACATGGTTTCTTAATAATAAACTCTCCTTTTCTTTTCTTTTTTTTTGTCTCTCCCTCAAATGGTTCTTTTTTGGGTTGGATCCTGGTAAGCTCTAAACTCTGAGTCTAAAAATATTAAATTTTATAAATTTATTAATTAAATTTCTTTCCTGGATTTTTCTAGCCGAAAAGTGGAACCTCATTTCTTCATGTTTGATCGGGATTTTTAAGTATTAAAATGACATGTAAAGACAGAGAGTATAGACAAGAGTATGTGCTAAGACAACAAATAAAAGACTTAAAAAAGAGGAAGTTGATAAGGTCAACTCTAGCATGTGAGAAGTGAAGTAAAACTAGGGTTTTCTTTCCATCTCTTTTATTATAAAAATTTTAATACTAATAACATGTTTTTATGCAACTCACACCATAAAATAAATCACTCTCCTACATACATCATAAACACATAATCTCTATGATTTAAACTTCAAACTATATCCAATAAATTTAAACTTCAATACTAATTATATTAATATCATTGAGAAATGATTGTATGAAATTGTGATTCCATGTCATCCCTACCTCTTTTGAATAGAAGAATAACAAATTAAATTTTTCCTCCTGAAAAAATTCAAATCCAACTAAAAATACTGAATACCGGGAGAAAAAAAATCTAATTTGTCATTCTCCTATTAGAAAGGGACAGAGATGACGTGGAATCGCAGTTTCATATAATCCTTTCTCACGAGAGACTATATTGAAAATTCTATAATTTTTGCATAGTTGTGGGTTCAACTAAATTTAAATACATCTCCTATAATTAATTAGAGGTTTGAAAGATTAAGGTGAATTGAAAATGTATATATTGCAATTTTAAATAGATGATTTTGAGTTTAAATCTTATAGATTATAATGTTAAAAAGCACATCTATAAATCTTTTAAAAAAAAATACCTCTATGGATCATAAAACAAACTTAAAAAGATACCTTAATTCTAAAAAAAATGTATAAAAATATATAATTAAATTGCTAGTAATCCATATTATTAGAAAAATAATATAAGTTGATGTAGTTTCCACGTGCCATGCTAGATCTCACTTCATCAAGCTTCTTCACGTGGGGGTACGAGAGATTTAACCTCTTAAGGAGTGTCTCTTGAACTTTGTTTTTATATATATATATTTGCTTTCCTCTTCAACTTTATGTTTGACACATAATTAAATAGATTTTTGGATAAAAATATGAAATTTCCATTAATGAGTTACGAATTTAGTACTTCAATTTATTAATTTTGCTTATATTTATTGTATTTTTAGTTTCGACTTAATTGTTAAATTTTTTTATTGTTAAAATTTTATGTGATAAACAGATACTTATATGTATGTAATGTTACGTCAACATACTATTTTCACATAATATTTATTAAAGTCACATAGTTTTACTTAATATATTTAATGGTTACTGTTTGAGTTAAGGATTAAACCCACAATTTATGAACAGTATAAAATTAATAACAAAATTTAAATAAAATATTTAATTGTCATAATTAAAATTTCAAAATTTGAATAGATTAAATTAGAATATAAAACTAACTTTTAAAATTTCAATAAAATCCATCCCTCTCCCCATACTTAAAAGTATTTCAGATTTAGATGATGAAATAAAAAAAATTAAGACAAAAACAACCGACCTAAGATTCCTCAATTTGGTTTTGTTTTTTTAATTACAAAAGAGAGGTTTGAGTTTGAGGATACCTGCAGATGTTGGGTTGAAATTTCTAACCTTTGTTTAAAAATGCATTACCCCCAATTAAGTCAACCTTTGCTAAATTTTATTTTATTTTATGAATACTTATCAATTCCAGCTGTTGTGTTAACTCCTTTCATCCAATTATGGAGCTGTATAATCATTAATTTCATGCTTATCAGGATATCTTACTATTATTTTAAATTAATATCATCATAAATTTAACTCTAATATTTCTTCCTTTTATCACTTAAATCCTAAGTCTTTTTTAAAAAGGATTACTTTGACTCTCAACCTTCAAAATTTAGTCAAATTGTTTTTCTTAGATAAAAAATTTGATTAAAACATTAAAATTTTAATAACACATATGTGACAACTTACCTAAAAGTTTACATGTAATTCATAAATATTCAAAAAAATCAATATTTAAAATAAATTCATTAAAATATTTTTAAAAATATTAATATCAATAATGAAGTACGTGTAGATTGTGCAGGCTGCCACGTTAGTGTCTTTAAAATTCTTACATATTAATTAGCATTTTAAGTAAAAAAAAGTATTTTGATTAAAATTTGAAAGTTAATAGACAAAATGATCCCAACAACATCAAAGTGATAAAATGAATAAATGTTAAGAGTATATTTGTGAAATATGCATCGCTATTTAGTAATGTAAGTAATTTCAGTACTAAACTATAAATATGCTTTATAGTTAATCAATTTTAATTAGCTTTATAGCATATTTTGATTTTTTAATAATAAATATTTGAGTCTATTTGGCTATGAATTTGTCATGTATTGTAACACTGACTCTAGTTTTAATTGTGCAAATTGTGGTTGTGACAACCCTCACTCGATCCAACTGTCGGATTCAGATATGAAACATCACATTATATTGTCGAAGCAACGTCTCAGACTAATTCGAATCATTTACAAAATAATTAAGCGTATAAACATGGCATAATTCAAACCATTTTCAATTTCAAATATATGAATTACCGAAATCTAATAATCTCATTTAAGTTGTCTTGGGGTTATACGGGGTCCTACTCAAAGTCAAGACTCGAATCCAAACTCAACTATCAAAATTCAGGTGGATGTCTCAAGAAATAGGGGACCATGTCTCGAGACAGTCTTCTCATGTTTTAGACCCCTAACTTCGGTGTTTACCTGTCTTGAGATTAAAGGGCACTTGTTTCGAGACTTAGCAATTGATGTTTCAAGACCATTACCCAAAAATGCTTGGAATGGTCATTTTTGTTTATAGTGTCTCGAGATATGACCATAGTGTCTTGAGACCAGCATACCAAATTGTCCATAATGCAAAATCTCAAGCTTGGAAATGATGTCTAATGTCACTTAAGTTATACCAATAGCATACCATGCCAATACACACACATTTAACATGTGAAAACACATTCAAATTGTTCACAAACATGGCATCCAATACATCATGTCATCATATAGTTAGAAAGATAATAAGGCAAGCTAAAACATACATATAATAATCAAAATTAGATAGTGAAGTTTAACTTTATGGCACTCAAATGTTGAACAAGTACCATAGCATAACATATCAAAAGACCTAAAAATGACATTTAATCATGTGACTAAACTTTGGTACATGGCTTTAACCATTCACAAGCAAAAGAACACAAACTTGGTTTGAACTGAGCTACTAAGTCTTGGATGCTGTACAAGTTGCTTCTAACTATCAAATACTTGTCTATCACATGCATACAGAAACAAACACATCCACACGTTGAGTATAGAGAACTCAATGGTGTTAACATAATTTGAATATCAAAGCAAAACATAATAATAATTAAACATGCTTCTAATCCATAAGAGTATATCATATTATCGAGTTTATAATGGAGCCAATATCTCATGACATCATTTCCTTAAGCTTTCATATAAGCATCATAACTTGATTCTTGTTTTGTACATAAGCATATCGATGCACCCTCAAGACTTTGCATATCAACCAATCATATCAACTAACTTAATACCTTTCATAACATTTCTCACATTTCAACTTCATTTCATTTGAGCCATAGAGTAAACCAGAGTCAATCTCTTCATTTCCTTGTAATAATTTCTATGTCGTACTATGTTCCATTACTATATTATTCAATTTAGTTATTATAGTCAAAACTAATCACCAATACATCCTTTTATAATTATTCACATTCATAGTAAGGTTATCAACTTACCGTAGATTGATCAACCGATTGACAATTCTATACTTGTGGCCTTTATTAACTAATTCTGAACGAACGGACATGTATATGAATCATTATATCAATATATGCTCATGAACTCAAAGGGCTCTAGAGCTAGTGTTATATTCTCATGGACACTTAGTATGTAACACCCCAAACTCGACCTAGACGTTATGGCCGAATCCGGGAGTGTTACAAAGAAGGGTTTTGAAAACAGTGTTATTTCGGTATAGCTTTGAATAGTTGTTCGATAAATCATCCAAGTTTTGTATCCCATATTCGTTTATATAACTATTACTGAAAGCGTTATTTAATTAATTTATTTGCCAAAACAAAACTTATAGCGGAAGTCTTAGAAACCGTTATATTTTGGAAATCCAGTTCTTATTTTAAAAAAAACCTTTGTTTTTTCAAAACCGTGGTTTTAGTCAAACATCACAGTAAAAGTTCTAAACGAATCCAAAAACCAAAATAAAGATCAAACAGTCCAGAGAGTCCAATAATTACAAAACTCTTAGAAAATAATCCTTAAATTAAACAAAAACCATTATTTAAAACAGTTTACGAACTCGTGGTCACCATAAGACTCCGTCGCACCGATCCTCCTAAATCTGTAGATTACTTGAACAGAACAGACAAACAGAGGTGAGTTTTCGTAAAATCAGTGTGTAACTCAACATAAATAGTCATACAATATACATAAAATTTCATTCAGTCAGATACAGATTCGGACCTAAGTCCATAACAGATACGAATATGAGAATCAGATAAGCATCACAAATATACAGAATCCTACCTCCGCCCTCTACACACCATCTCCAACCATCTATTCACACCATGTAAGGTTAAAAATACCCATCCATCCCTTCACACCATATAGTGTCGATACGACACATAACAGATAATATGCACTCGAGCTGCAAAAATATAGGCGAAGAGTCGCAATATAGATCACTTCCTCCACATATACAAGCTCCACCCCAATCACAGATACAGAAACAAAATCATGCTTAACATGCTCGTGTACAGATAACATATATATTTAGCAGGATAATCAGACATACATTTCGGTGTCCTACTCAGAGCAGACTATTAGAATATCAAATCATATAATTTAGGGTTTGGTTATCCCTTACCGAACCTACGATAGGCCTACGGTCAATCGAAACGGCCCATGCGACCCTAGGAAAATTTTTGAGCATGTGGGCCCACACACCCGTGTGGCATGCCCGTATAGGCCCAGACGCCCAACTTGGCCTAGCTCGAGTCCACACGGCCACACCCACACTACCACATAGTCTTGTCTTATACACGACCATGCCTTCATCGACCACACGGCCAAGTGTACGCTCGTGTGGCGTTAACAGAATGGTTTTTCAACTTTTGCCGAAGTGTAATTTTTTGCGTTTCGGGTACCCACCTGGTTCATTTAAGATGCTACAGTAATCCCGAGGCCTCCGAAATCGATGACAAAAAACACCGCTAACACCATTTAAACAAATTGAGTGAAACTCACAGTTCGACGCCTTCTCCGATAACACGAAAAACCAAGGATTCGAAACGCCCAAAAGTAAGGATTAGTGGTAGAAACAAAGAAGAGAAAATAGTTTAATTTTCTGTCAGGGAGTAAAGAAAACGAAAAGAACAATAATGGGGATTTTGTTTTGGAAGAAGAAGAACGCCAAAACAAAGGGAATTTTGGGAAATAAAAATAAAATAAAATTAAAACCAATTGGATATCCCCCAACTTCCTACTAACAACTTAATCTCAACCACTGCTTTGATAAGCGCTGCAAAAAACGCCGCTTTAGATAGCGCCGCTAAAATTTGCGGCATTTATGTGAAAAACATCGCAAAAAAGTCGAGCATGTTGTGATGTTCGTAGCTAGAAGCGCCGCAAAAGATCATGTTCTATAGCGACGTTTGTTGGTAAGCACCACTAACATCAACAGATTTTACCAACCCATTTTATTTTATATAAAACCCGAATTTTCAACATATTTTCTTGTAACTTCAAATCCAAAAACAAACTTCAAATCTAAATGATACTATCACGAAAGAAATATGTATATGATCTAAATTAATAACTGAAATAACAAAATATATTCAAGAATACATATAATTATAAAAAAAAAAGCAACAACAAACACACCTATTTAACGATTTCCTTGATTTAAGTTCCTTATCCTCGAAAGAAAAAAAAATAAATCCAAAGGAAATTTAACCATAAATTCTTAAATTGGACACATTTATATGCAAAAGGGATCAAGGAAAAAAGTATAACAGAAGTATAACAAATGACAGTTGTTTAATATTTTAGCTACCTTTCTGTATTCTAAAGTAGGGCTTCCAATTACAGGCGACTAAAATCAAAGGCAAAACAAAAATCTCAGGGCTTCCAATTTCATCTTGAGGCTTTGCTTGGTTCCTCATACCTAACAAGAAGCTACCTCTCCATGTTTATTGCCTCGACAACTGAAAATGCTTGTGGAAGTGCGGCTGGTTCAAATATCCATTAGCAAAGTTCTAGTCACACTTAATGTTTCTATAGATCCTCCTTACAAATAAATTAGAACCAAGATAACCAATAGCTCCTATACATTGAAAAGGAAATCATCAAAAACCCACATGAAGCTGAAGCAAGTGATGCCATAAATCTCTACTCCTATCTGTCTTAAACAAACAACGCTAAATAGCTATATAGATTAAGGGTATACTCCATATTCCATCGAAAATTTCATGAGAGAAAATTTGATTTGGAAAGAAAACATAAAAAAGGCTAAATAACCTTTTTTTTTCTAAAAATACTGTTGTCAAGGCAGTAGAGAAAAATAATGTCCACTGCCAGTGATAGTTCTCTGCGTTTAACAAGAAATATGTCCCCACAATTGTCACACAGACAGTTACAATGACAAGAATTAGGAACACCAGTAGCACAAATCCATAGACATAATAACCCTACAAAAGACAAAGGCTTGTTGAATCAGAAATCACTAGAATACGAACAAAATTTCCAAGTATACATGAACCTAACTTTAAGGAGGAAGCGAAACTCCTATATGCTATTAAACTGCATAAATCCAAATAATTTACGACTCCTACCAGGCAAATTATAAACATAATAGGCAAACCCAAATAATTTACGATCTTATCAAACTTCGAAACAAGAGTTAGATGAACAGAGGACTGTTGAGCAGCGATAGACGAAGGAGATGGAGATTGATGGCAAATGCACTATCAATGGCGATGTAGCAGACGGATGACTGGACAGATGACTAGCAACAGATGGATGGGGGAAAAAAACTAAGTTAGAGATTTGGGGGAATAAGGGTTGGGGGTCAGCTATCAAAACAGCGCTATTTTAATAAAAATTAAAAAATATTCACAGCATTTATGGGCAAAACACCGCTATTGCTTTACCTTTAGCGGCGTTTATAAGAAAAATGCCGCTATCGTATTTAACCTTTTGCGGCGTTTATAGGAAAAACGCTGCTAACGTTGCTCCCATTCAGTGTACCTTTGTAGTGCATAGCATAAAACGTTGCTAATATGTACTATTTGCAGCGTTATGTCCACAAACGCCACTATAAAACGACTTATTACGGCATTTTTTGGTTAGCGCCACTAATGGTATATATTTGTGGCGTTTTTCAATACAAACACCGTTAAAAGTTCAACCTTTGCAGCGTTTTCGATCCAAACGCCTCTAAAAACACCGCTAAAAACTTAATTTGCTGTAGTGATATCATTTACCCATTAGTTGGGCTATGAATTATACTATCGTGAATGGTGCTACATACTACAGAAGTTGTATACCTAATCCACCAACCTTCGGTTCCTTATCTATTTGAACTCAGGCCTTTACTTACATGAAAGTATACAGGTTACACATACATAGTTCATCATCTACTCAATATTAAGGTAAGCCACACCGTGAACATCACAAGTGAATAAATCTACAAATGGATGTAGGATCTATTCTACTTGGGTTTTATCGATGCACTGCTAGTCCAGTCAATCACATCTATGTCTCTATCTTCTGGGAGTCATCTGCTTTGATGCTTAAGACAAAACATCTCCTTAATTGGACTTGATAGACAACATATTAGTCTTTCAATTAGTGTCCTCATTTCTGATTAAACTAAGGACATGCTTAGGTTTATTTATTAATACAAGTTGTCTTTCCATATTGTGATCCAACCATGTAATACTGCTTAGCATTAGTTAAACCTTAAATAACTAGTAAGCCAATATTTGCTTCCATTTTGCTTTGCGTTTAAAAACATTGAGGATAATGTACAAAGAATATTAATGTAATTAATGAATATTTTTATCAAACCAATTTGCTCGAAAAATACAAGTATGCAAAATGAATATACTACACTTAGGGCACTATATCCAACACTATCGTCTCTCTAAAATTTCATGAAATCAACAATGGTTAGCTACCAAAACCTTAATAATTTTATGATCTATCACATAGGTTTTCATTATTCATCATCCTAAGCTTATAATTTAACAAAAATTCAATGAAAAATTTCTTACTTCTTTGTTGATTAGCACATTACATGAAAGAAAAGCTTAAAGACTTATATCTATTCTTTCTTTCTTTATAAACAATGGAGGATGATAAAATGAAACATTCTCTCTTTCTTTCCATTATTCTCATGTTATTTCTTAACTTAATTAATTTACCAATAAATCAATGGTTAATAAGCTTTCATGGAAAATGTTAGTGGGATCCCATGGCTAGAATAATTTCTTCCCACTAATGAAATTGAAAATTGAAGATATTAATCATGTGTATCCTATCTTGGAATATGGGAGGGGATGGAAAAGCGTTGAAAGTGCGGGTTTTGAAGAAACAAATTCTGAATTACTATTTCAAGAATCTAAGCTAGAGGAGGTGAACAAGGTATTACTTAAATATGATTTTTGATTTCATTTTCTCTCATTCTCTAGGCAAGTAAGGGGGTATTAGTGTTACATGGGAGAGGGGTAAGTTTGAGATTGTTGATTGACGAATATTACCTTCTATCATTGTTGTTAAGGTTAGGTGGTGTGAGTCGAATTTTGTATTGTGTGTCGAAAATATACATTGCATGCAGAATTATGGAACAAAGGGAACTTCAACTTGAATTGTAATGTATTATAGTTATTGAAGCGAGTCTTAAGGCCCAATTTTAGACCCATAGATGTGATGAGCTTACACTACCTTAAGGTCCAACAACAAGGTCAAAGGCCAAGCAAATCAAACCAAGATTTGATCAAAGGCAATATCTGAGGATGAATCTTTTCGAGGAAACGAGGAATGATACATGCATGGAATGGGTGAAATTTATTAAAGTCAATTCAATCAATCTGCAAATTTTCAAACTGAAAAGATTAGTCAACTTGCGATGAATTTTTGGATGAAATCCAAACATTTATGGGCTTAGATGTCTGCATAGAGTTTGAAGATATATCACTTATCTTTAAAACACACTTTAAATCACTCTATTTCAAGTTCGGGAGCTCAAGTTATGACAGTTTTAGTGAAGACTACATGAACTGAATTTCTGGACGAGATTATGACGGGAATTATGAGTTTCGGGCTTTTAATTCGAGTTTAAATTATATTGGGTTTGGTTTTTAGGCTTAATTTTTATTATACATGAGTCCGATATTGTATTGATTACATTTTATTATTTATTTATTCGAATTTTGGATATTGTTTAAGTATTTTAAGTTGTATAGGAGTTTTTGTTTCTTAGTCAAACAAGAAAGTTTAGTTTAAAACTACTTATTGTTTAGATTAATTAGAGTTTCCGTATACTTTAGAGTTTTATTTGGAAGTACTTAGCTAGCCTATATAAAGGCTTCTTAATTGTTCATTAAGTAGACAATTGTTTTCTTTAATAAAGTTTCCAACTTTAGGAGTTTGTTTATTTGTGTAAGATTTCTTTCTTATGATTTTTAGAAATAGTTTTCTTGTCAATTTTCTTCAAGGAGTCGTGGGATTCATTCTCCACCCTTCAATTTGCCAAGGATTATTTCTTGGAGGGTTGATTAGAGCCATTAATTGAATTTGTTGAGATTTATATCTCAAATGATTCAATTGGTCATTTATCATTCTATGCATTATATCCATCGGTTTACTCATTCCATCTTCCACTTTGTTTTAATCTATCTATTTAAGAATATAAACATCATCATTTTCATCTAATGACTACTATTCATTTTCAATTTTCAAAATAATTCAAGAAATCTAATTTCACCAATAATTATGATATTTTTATCATAATTATCATTTAAGAAAATATTATTTTGGCCTTCATCAATCTTTACAATTCCATCTTTATTTAATGACGCTCTCTTAATATATTCACACTCCTAATCCTTCCTCCTTTTCCTTTAATTCAATTTAATTATTTATATTTTTAATATTCACAGTTTTTCATAACACTTTTCATACGCATATGATTTAGTCTCATACATTAGGGAAGGATATAAAGATCATCACATAAAGGATATAAAGATCATCACATCTTACTTTCTAGATTTTTTTAATTTGTAAGTAAATATTTCAACTAATTTAAAACTAAAAGTAAAAATTCAATAAATAAATAAAGTTGACAATAATTAACAAACCTATTAATAAAAATTTTCTTAAAAAGATAATTAATTCTATAAAAGTATATCTATGTTTAAAACTATTACACTCATATTTTTTAAATTGATTTGTCGATGCTCAAAAATATCGAATTTTGTTGTTCGACACGTGATTATTTGTTTTTTTAGTTTTAAAATATTTTAAGTTTGAAATTTCAAATATTTAATTTTAAAACTAGTTTAGATTATATATTTACAAATTATTTTATACTTTCTCGAATCCATTTTAAGGTGAGCATATATGCTAAAAATAAATTGAAAGTAGCCATGTAAATCATTTTAAATATATCATTTTAAAATAAAATAAATGTATGTGGATTGAGTTTTAATTCGATCGGTATTGGCATTGTTGTCAGTGTAGGAAGACATAGGCTTGACTGCGTTGAAGCGCATTATCCTTTTATTTCAAGGTTGAGGAGGGACTATGAGTAGTTGTAGGCATTGTATCAAAAATAGCAATTTCTCGAATAGATTATATATATTTTTAAGATATTTATATATTTTTTAGTATGGTTGTTATTATTAGTAATTTTATAAGAAAATGTAGTTACTTTTATTTATTTATGGAATTGCTGCTTTTAATTTTAAATTAATTCAAAAAGAAGAAGAAAGAAAGCAAGTTTTAATATTTTTACCCTTTAAATATTATTGTTGACTTTTTATTTGGTAGTATTTATATATCCATGGCCTAGAAAAATCAAAAGGTTGAAATTGTTCTGATTGTCATGGTTCACCGCATACATTATTTACTAATATTTACAGCAGTAACAATCTTTAGATTATTCTAAAATTTAAAGTTAAATTATAGAAATGGTCATTCGTTTGTGTTCTTGTTTTGGTCACTTAAATTTAAAATTTTCAATTTAGATGCTAACGTTTATATTCGTTCCTATTTTGGTCACGCGCCATTAAATTCATAAGGTAAATAATAAAGTGGCCTTTTTCTAACCGGTATAATAATACATTTAGTCCTTAATACTTACATATTCTATTAATTTGATCCTAATTTTAAATAATTTGATCTATTTAACTATTTATTTTTAAAATTTTTATCAATTTAATCCTCGAATATTTAATATAATTATTATTATTACCAACATCATCATGGCCACCGCCTTATAAACAAGGCTTACATAGAACCATGGTGGCTTCTACTTGTTGACAATTTTGCATTAGAATAACAAAATCATAAATTATAAACTAGGTAGTATATTCTAAGCAGGGGTGAATCCATTGAATTATATATTTTTGAGAGGTGAAAATATAATTTTATCATTTATTAATTTATGATTTTATAATTTTTGAAGGGATTTAATAAATTTTTTTTTATTTTAAGGACCTAAGTATAATTTATCCATATAATTTTTTTTTCATTTCAGAGATGCCAAGGCCCTTGTTTGCCCTGTCTAAGTTTGCTCTGATTCCAGAAAGAGGTCTATCATATTTATATACACATATTTTCTTTGTCGCTATAAAAAATTAAAAAAAAAAAAAAAAAGGTGAACGCTAGCAATGGAACTGGGAATTGGGAAATGGTGGAGCAGTGCGTGGTGGGCACACGGAAATGAATTGGGAAGGGGTGTGAGAAGGCATTGTTGGGTAGAAAAGAAATTGTTTAATTAACTTAAAAACCTTTTTAAAAAAAAAACAGTGTTTGAAAGAATGGATGAAACAAGGAGGGGATACTCGGTGGATGATTGGTTCGGTAGCTCAAACTCTGTATAGGTTTTTTTCAAACAATGAAAGGGACGGGCTAGGAAGAGGATGAAGAAGAGCACCAAATGCGAGTCATTGGGTTGGGCGTGGATGGGAGTTTGAGTGTTTGATTCTTTGATTTGGTTTCAAAATCCGCCTGCTCAATCCGAAAACAAGTAGGAATTTGTAAGTCTCTGTTTTAAAATTGAAAGCTTTGGTTAGATTGTTTGATAGAATTTATAAATATGAAAGTTTAAATTTATTGAATTATTTAAAATTAAGATCAAATTGATAGAATATGTAAGTCTTGAGGACTGAATGTATTATTATGCTAGTTAGAAAAAAAGGTCACGTCATTGTTTCCGTTATCAATTTAATAACAGGTGACCAGAACAGAAACGGATACAAACATTAGTACCTAAATTAAAACTTTTTAAAGTTGGGTGACCAAAACAATGACATGGTCATAGTATATAATTTACCCAATAAAGAATAGTTAGTACAAAGTATAAACTCTTGCAAAAAAATAAGACATCTTTAAAATAAGCGAAATTTTTTCTTTCTTTTCTTGCTAAAAACAAGTCACGAGAGTGGTTAAATATTACCAATTGATTTAGTTTATTACTAACCCATATATTAAAGCATATATAAAAATAATACTCCTACCAACGTAACATAAATGTTTATTTTATTAACAAAAAATTTATTATAAGATACCCATTTTAATTCCTTAATCAAATTATTAATATCCAGCAACTTGAATTTTTCTCCCCAAAATCTAAATGACAAATGATGTTGTTTAAATTTTTTTTGAATAATCTCATTATAGGTTTTGATTATATCTGCTTTTTTTGACACAATGTTTAAAACTACCTTTAGCCCATTTCAAACCCATAAATAGGAGAAAAATGTGCTTTAGTAACTCGAATCCACGTCCTCTTGTATTGACAATAATACATATATCAATCGAACTAAGACTCAATCAACATGTTGTTTAAATTTAAATTCGAGAATTAATGTTTATGTAATTTTTTTCTATTATAAAAGACAATGGGGCTTGTATAATCATTGAAAACGACCAGCTATGTGATATTATATCTGATATTTAGCTGTAAAAATTGACAGAATTTGGCTCAATACATAAGGTTCATGAAGCTTCTATCCTCCATTTACAGCTTAAGTAAGAAAAGCCAAAAAGAAAGAAGGACATAAGAAGACAAAGATATGTTAGTTTTTGGATCTATCAACCTCGAATATTGCAACATTAAGGGGGGGACAAAGATAAGGAGTAGGGGGGAAAAAGAAAGAAAAAGAAGGTTTGCTTTACATGGAGTGTCGGGTTTTGAGTGCTCGAGGTTAATATACTTCCAAACTAAGGTGGTTTAATTTTCAAATTACATTCCTTCTTTTCTGTTCTGTAAGAATCTCACACCTTCTTTCTATCTCATCTTTTCTCTCAGGATTATATTTTGCCATACTTCTTTTCTTTCTTTTATTGTAGGGTTCTTTTGGATAAATGATGTGTTTATTTGTGATTTGTGTAAAAGGAGTAATAGTTGTGAGATTAAATACTGTAATACTATAGCAAGGGACAAAAAAAAAGCTGAACACATTGAATCGCATTGAAATAAATACTCATCTAAAGGGATCTTTAGTTAAGTTTGTTCAAGAATGAAATTCTATGAATTGTGTTTTAAACATCTTTTCATATAATTAAAATTTAATTTATAGAATATATGAATGCTGAAATGAAATAATTAATTTTCAAGGTGAGTTATAAAATTGATAACTTCCATTTGCTTAAGTTTACATTTTGATTATTAAATTTTAAAAGTTTATTATATGATGATTTATTACATTATGGTTACTCAATTGTTAACTCTCGTCAAGGGCTCAATATCAAGTTGATGTGATCGTTAACGCTGTTTTTATTTTATTTTATCTTTCTCTTCTTTTCATGTGCTCTTTTTCTTCTTTTTTTTCTCTCTCTTCTTCTTTCCCATTAGCCTTACCTACCGCCAACTTTACCACCATCAACCGCCACCGTCCGACCTTCAATCTTCGATCAGAACCCACCAAATCATTGGTCTTTTCCCTTTCTCTCCTTCCATTGGTTTTGATTTCCAAGAAGCCAACCAAACATTTACGAAAATAAAACTAATTTTGAACTATTCTTAGCCCCTTTCGTTACTGTCAGTCACTAAATTGGACTGAGATTCCAACAAAAGCTTCTCCCCACTAAAACCAATGCTTTTATCGTTGAAATCTTCTATTGGAGCTTCAAATATTTAGGAATTTGACAAGCCAAGAAAATATGAGTTCATCTTTATATATATATATATATTCGATCTCCTCCCTCTCTCATTCTCTCTCATTTTTGTTGTTTTCAACTTCTAATTCAACAAGTTGAGAGGGGATTGTGGGCTTTTGTACATGTTTAGAGATTTTTATTGGAAATCTAAGGCCGGAGACAGTAGAGTTAGCAATAACGACTCGAGTTTGATTGAGAGAAAATGAGAAGGAAGGAGTAGACAAAGGAAAATAAAGAAAGAATAGAGGAAAAAAGGTTAAATATTTAGTGTTTAAAGAATAATAAAAAGATACTATTAATGGTCACATTAATTTGTGTTACATTTTTAACGAGAATTAATGATTAAACAATCACAACATAATAAATTGATAAGAATAAGTTTTTAAAACTTGATATAAAAAAAATATAATAGTATCATACATAAAAGACAATAAATAAAATATGTTGTTATAATAAGCTGCATTTTAACTTACTACATACATGTATGTTGAAAGAGTTCAGTGAAAAAGTGAAAGTGATAGAGATGGGAGACAGTCATTCATCACATTGGCTGCTCAAAAAGATTCTACTCTTCTTTATTTTATTGGATTTCATGTTCAAAATGGAAGCGACAAACATTTCCATTTAGACTTTCTACATAACCTTTTCTGCAACTCTAATCTCAGTTCAGACCTAACGTCTTGAAATCGTTGCATTTTTGTCATGCACTGTTTTCCAATTTATGATTCACGTTGGGTTGATTTTAAAATATACTCTAAATTTCTATAGATTTCATGCATTTGGATTTTAATCTCCTTATTTTTATTTTTGGGAATATAGTCCTTTACTCTTTGAATTTAAATATTTAAGTCCGTTAAAATTATTTTATTAGTTTTTTAGTGTGAAATTTTAAAATTAAAAAATTCACTTGGTAGTCATTAACAAAAAGAAATTGAAAATACTAATTAGGATTTTTTCCTTAAAATACATATTCAAAATTGACATGATTAAATATATGTTTTCTATTAGAATAATGTTATTAAACATATATATATATATATATATATATATTTTAGTTGAAATAGTTAACAATATTTATTATTTAGACTATCTAATAATATTATAAAAGTAGAGGACCAAATTATGTAAAAAATATAGATTAAATCTCAAATTTCAGTATAGTTTATGGCCATACTTTATTTCTAAAAAAGGTCAAAATTGAAATTTGACCATTGTTTTATAATGTAAAAAAAAAAGGCAATGCAAATGTAAAGAAATAAGAAGTCATATGTTAGTATCTAAGATTTGAGGTATTCAAATTATATATAATCACATAATATGTAATCGAAAGTTAACGATATTAACTATTTTGACCAATTTATAATATTATAAAATTAAAAGGATCAAATTAGTTTAGAAATTCAAGTATATAGATTAAATATCGAATTTAGACATATTAGAAGGACCAAAGCTGAAATTTAACATTATGGTAAAATGCAAAAAAGAAGAAGAAAAGCATAGTTGAGTTGGCCGTGCAAAAAGTAAATATAGTTCCTGAAGCATTTATCATTTGTTAATAAAACATTAAAAAGTCCTCGGCACGCACCAGTGGGGTTAAAACATCTTTTCTTAGGAATTTTTTTTTTCGAAATTAAATTGTATATTTTATGATAATACAAATATAATTTTATCATTTTAATAGTTTATATTTTATAATTTTAAAGGATTAAATCAATATTTTATCATTTTTAGGGGTCAAAGTACAATTTTACTATTACAATTTAAAATTTTATAAACTATAAAAGGACTAAATGGAAAATCTTAAATAAATAGTGTGATGAATGTAAAATGTTTGCCTAGTTTTACATTATAAATTTAGTTCAAGAATGAACTCATAAAAACCCAGACTTCCGTGAGGTAATCTTTGTCTATTTTCTTTTCATTGATGACGGGTGTTGACACCATTTTTTGGATGAAAGACGGGGTCGACTTGGGTTTTGAAAATGAAAACGAAAACGGGAGTCGCCACCAATCCTTTTTGATAAGGTGTGATTGGATCACCTCGAAAAATGGTTGTTTTTAATAAAAGGTTTGATTTTATTAAAACAACAAGTTTGGTCCACGAAATTTAGAAAAACGGGTTCGGGAGTCGGTTACGCACGAGGAAGGATTAGCACCCTCGATACGCCCAAAATTGGTACCTAGTTAATTACTTAATGTCTTAGTGTCGAAGATTGAAAACTTTAAAGAAATTTAAAATACGATCCTTAAAAAAAAACTCGAATGGCATGGATTTAAATTCAATAGGATATTTGGCAATTTGGTTAAACGAGAAATCGAAACCAAGCACCTTAGGGCACGTCCCTCGAATTTCCAAACGCAAAACATTGCCTTATTTTGAAATTTTTAAGAAGGATATTAAGCCATTTGGTTGAACGAGAAAAATCGACACCCAGCACCTTAGGGCATGTTTTCTCGAATTTCCAAACGCAAAACATTGCCTTATTTAAAATTTTTAAAAGGATATTAAGCCATTTGGTTGAACGAGAAAAATCGACACCCAGCACCTTAGGGCATGTTTTCTCGAATTTCCAAACGCAAAACATTGCCTTATTTATAAATTTTTTTGTTTTTTGAAGTATGGTATTAATATGCATAATGGAATAGCAAATATGACATTGTGCATAAAATAATATGTGTAAAGAACGAAATAAATAAAATAAAATAAATTAAAAATTAAATCGATCATGTATATACAAGTAAATAAAAAAAAACTAAAACATTTTAAAGAATGAACATATAAAAAATAAAAATAAATGAACATTAAGTAAAACAAATAATAACAAAGAAGAAAATAGATCAAAAATTATATAAAATATATAAAAAATATTCATGCGCATATAAAGAAAATATTTAAAATTATAAAAATATGAAAACATATATGTATATATATATGTTTTAACGTTATTAAAATAAAAAGCTTATATAAGTATATACGTATATGTATGCATGTACCTATAAAAGGATAAAAGAAGATATTTATATATATATATATATATATATATATATATATATATATATTCGTAAGAGAAATATATATGGACGTATATATATAAATTATAAAGTATAAAATATATATATAGGTACACGGGTATAAAAAAATATGTATGTATATATAACAAAACTAAAAAGTTAAAAGACATGGACAAGTAAACAATAATGAAACATAGG
The DNA here is from genome assembly GCF_025698545.1 of Gossypium raimondii. Classification (NCBI taxonomy): domain Eukaryota; kingdom Viridiplantae; phylum Streptophyta; class Magnoliopsida; order Malvales; family Malvaceae; genus Gossypium; species Gossypium raimondii. The sequence continues at coordinate 53,796,689 of NC_068570.1, read as the reverse complement.
ACAAAATCGAGAAGCAAAATGAAATTACAGGGTAAAACTACAATAAAACAAACAAGAAAGACTAAAATGGAAATGCGCGCAAATGTCGGGGATCAAATGAATAATAAAACCATTATTAGGACACGTGTTCGTTGTCCAGTACGCTGGAGGGCTAGGGACGAAATCGAAAAAGAAACAAAAGTTCGGGACAAAATTGAAATAAAATAAAATCGAACAAAAGGGAGCAAATTAAAAAAAAATGTGGAAGACTGAAATCGCAAATAGACCCTCAGGTATGAAAACAAGCGGACCTTCATCGGGTCAGGTCGGCCGGATAGGGTCAAAGCCAAAACGGTGTCGTTTTGGGTGCCTGGGAGGCATGCTCAAAACGGCGCCGTTTTGAATGCCTATATAAATCAAATTTTTTTCTTAAAAATTTCATTTTCTGCCTTTTCTTAAAAAAAAACCTAAAATTCTCTCAAGCCCTCTCTCCCCTTTCTAGATGCCGGTCAGAGATCCAGGCGACCACCGCCGCGCCGGCCGCCGATCACCGGCGACGGCGCCGCCGTCCGCAGTGGCCGAGAAATTGAAAAGGTGCGTTTTTAAAAAAAAAATCTTTTTCAATGTATATGTATAATAGTTAAAAGAGAAAACTAAAGAAATATATGTATGTATATAAACAGTTTCAAAAGGAAGGAAAAAAAATAAAAATAAAAAAAAGGAATTAGATCTTATATCGAAAACAAAGAGTCCTTGAATCTGTTTTTTTTTTTTACTTTTTATTTCTTGAAATCGTGAAGAAGAGAGAGCCTTTTTACAATACATATTCTTGGCTTTATAGCCGATTCACATGAGATTTCTAGTCTATTTCCTATGCTTGTCATGTCTGCCTTGATTTGTTTGCAGGGACCAACGCACGTGGATGGAGATGACAGTGGCAGTTGGCGGTGGTTGCTGGCAGAGCAGGTGAGCAGAAGACTAAGGGTGGTTGCGGCGCTAGGCTAGGGAGAGCGGCTAGGTTTTTTTTTGTTTATTTCTTTTTTGTTTTTTGGCTAAAAATGGTTTAGGTTTTGGGCTTGTTAGGCCATTAGGGTTTTAATTTATTTGGGCTGATGTTTGGGTCATGGGTGTTGGGTTAGTGTTTAGGTGGGTTGAGGTTTGGGTGTATGTATTTTATTTGTTTGTAATGGGCCAGGGTGAAATTGGGCTTCTACAACGGGTTTAATCTAGTTGACTCGAGCTTAATTTATAGTAGTTCAAGATTAAACTCAATTCAAATTGAAGGTATAAAATAAGTTTAAATTCACATCTTTCATTTTAAACTTGATTATTTATGCTAAGCTTAAATTCAACTTTAAGTTCAAATTGAGATTTTATAATACAAAATAAAATAAATATGTTTTAAAAATATAAAACCAAAATTCAATCAGCTTGTGAGTAGATTTGATCATGGACCGAGTTATCTGCTCAAGTCCGAAGGCTTGTCCGAAGAATGAAAGGGTTTGGGCAAAAATATAGGCTTGAAAAATGGGTTTGGACAAAAAAATAAAGCTCGTTTTCTAAAGGGAACTGGCCTAAGGTAGATTTTTTTGGCCCGGCCTGAATAAGTTGTTTTTGTTACCATTTCGTTATTATTTTGTTGTTATTGTTTTTGAATTAAAGCATCCGAATTTCGTTCTTGACAGAATTAAACATAAAATCATCAATTTAGCAGGAATTATTTCAAGAACTAATTGATTTAAACACGTAAAATTTGCAAAATAAACATACTATAAAATCCCCTTACTTAGCCTATACTTGACCTCAAGCATATTGTATAAGAATTAAAGTAAGTAGAGAGAAGTGTCAAGTATACTCCCTGTGTATATCTAGCGTGGTTGCCAGCATTGGGAGTGACTACTTTGTAAGATGACGAGAGTCGTGGAGACTTAGGTTTCCATTGTTTCAAGGTGAGCTTTGATGCAGCTTAAGCATTGCTCTACAGATGAAGGAGGCTGCTCCTCTGGCTCCCTAGTAGTGAAGTTGTGACGTTGGCGAAAGACCCTATTATTGCGAGCAGTTCGCATACTTGGAGGAACAAAATAATATGCAGTAGGGGTGTCAGCAAGCAAACCCATAGAATCCAAACAATACTCATCTATATGATTCATAGTATATGCACATGTAAAGGAGGAAAAATTGAATTCAGAAGGAAAAAGTTGAGAGATTAAATTTATAATATATGACCCAAGAATGAGTGGTCGATTAGAGCGTAAATCAACATGAAAATTCCGTGCAATCTAATATATTAAATTAACCTTATATCCAAAATGCATACACCATAAGAAGAATAACTCTGTCTTGGTTAAAATAGATGATGAATCATTTAAGCTTGAATAGCTAAAAGCTAAAAACTGATGAATATATCTTAAAGTTGGTTCGTGCACTGACAAGTCCTTAGATGTCTTAGGATTGTAAAGATGATTCCTAGGTTGAGTTAAAATAGAGTAAGCATCATTAGCATTAAAATTACTTGGTATATCCAATAAAGCAGTATGATATGAATAAGCTTGAACCTCGTTAGGGTCAGCGAAACCTATAGCAATGTTAAAATCTGAAATTGACATCTTAAAATCCTTACCAAGTAACCGAAAATAGATAACATCTCGAGTTTCAATAGTTTGCAATGCATTAATATTGAAACTAAACATTGCATAGAACTCATAGGCTAGTTCATAATACCCAACACATGAAATATTCGTAAACGAATTCTAACCAATAACATCAAAATAGTTTAATTTAACATCATGTATATTAAGCATGTCAAGAGTGTAAAGATCAATTTTCTTACAGATCAAGAGTGGTCGTTTTCGAATGTCGTCGTATCTTGTGCGATGCTCTGCGGTTGCAAAGTTTAGAGACCCTCGAAGTCGTGTTTCTTCGGTATAGTGTGGGTACAACCTCGCCTATTACGTTGACCGTCTCGGGGTGGTTGAACATTTTCTTTAGGCAAGTCGGGTGGTGGGCTCGAATTTTCAGCAGCTTTAATACTACTATATGGAGATGTTATTGGTTTATCAAGTGATGGTCGATGTGTTCGAGTGTTGGACAACCATGTTCGACTTTGAGGAACATGTTCATTTCTATTCGAAGGACCTTTGCCATGGTTGTTAGAAGTCCCAGCCTCGTCTAAGTAACTTGCATAGTACGTTAGTAAAGGTAAAATAGGTTGTAAGTTAGGAATCGACCTTTTGGGAGTAGCGAAACTGCTGTGAGAGCATTCTTTCTCGATTTGAGTCTTCATTGTCTAAATCAATAACTGAAGGAGCCAAAAATCAGTTTCGACCGCGATTAAGAGAGACTGGGAATCCGTAGGCCACTTGGTTTCTAGTGCACACCATAGTTTGTGTTTGGGTTTGCGAAAGAAATGATGTCTATTACGGTTGCTCACAACGGTGATCTCCCGGTGGCGGATGGCGACGTTTGGGTTAGGGGAAGTTGAACAGAGCAACGATCATTCAGGCTTGAGGTGATAGCAATTTCTAAAGAGGAGGAGAGGTTCGATAGTGGAATAAATAAGAGGTGAGGTGGCGTTACGGCAAGGAAAAGAGAGTAGATCGGCGAGGAGAGAAATATCGAGATCGCGACGGTTTTGTGATGTCCAAGGTCGATAGAAGTGAGAGAGAAAGGACACGAGCGACGGTGCTCGTAAAACGGTGCCATTTGGTGCTAGCTTGGTGTTGTTGTACGAGGAAAGAAGAAAAAGAAAAGAATTGGTGATTAATCGGTGCCATGGTGGTGTTAGGCGATGATGGTGATGGTTGGGAAGGTAGTAATGGGCTTAGGGTTTTTAAATAGAAGAAGGAAGAAAGAAGTATGAAGAAGGGTGGGGGTTTACAGGCTTGAGGAGTGTTTTTCTTTTTTTTTTTGTTTGGGTTTTCTCTCATTTTTTTTCTTTCTTGGGCCACATTTGGCCATTTGGCCCTTTCTCATTTTTTTTCTTTTGGGTTACTTTGGACTTGTTTTGGGTTTGGGGAATTGGATTGGTTTTGCGTTTTATGTGTTGATTTTTTTTTTCACTTGGGCTAGTATTGGTATGTGGTATCAGGTTTGTGGATTTTGGTTAGGTGTGGTTATGTGAAGAAAAATGGTAGCACTAGGCGTGAAATGCCTAATGAAACTATTTTAGTGAAATTTAATTGTCTCAATTCCCGGGGGATTACACCAAAAATTTAAGTTCCTTTTGGATTTCCTTCTTGATCAATGACAACGGCAGCATTGTCATCATATCATATTATCATATCGTTGTCGCTTTTGAGTTCTTTACGAGTACGTACAATTACAGCTCTGATCACTTTTGATCTTTCTAGAGGTGTATTTGGTAATGCTTCCTTGATCACAGCAATAATAACGTCACCAATATGAGCATATCGGTGATTACTAGCTCCTATGACTCAAATACACATCAATTCTCGGGTCCCGCTGTTATCTGCTAAATTCAAATGGGTCTGAGGTGGAATCATTTTTTAAATCTCTTTTTTCAATGTGTAAGCACTAAATTTTGTCCGGGTTTTGTCGTGTTTATATATATATATATTTAAAAAAATTCAAAAAAAATTTCAAAAAATAAAAAATCAAAAAAATACATTTTGACCACTGAACTTTTTGAAATTACATTTTGACCCACCAACTTTTCAAAATTACATTTTGACCCCTAAATTTTCTCAAAATTTGTTTTAGCCCCAGAAAATTTACTAAAATTGCAGTTTAGTCCTTCTGGCAGCAACTTGCACACCTACCCCCGTGATTTCCAGCCACCGGCCTAATGCATGGCCTCCCTCTCCCCTAGCCACCTAATCTCTGCAAAAAGGAAGAGAAAAACATCTATAAATTGGGCTTAAAACCCCAAAAATAGAGGCCTGACAAAATCAAAAAAAAGAAAGTTTCAAAAAAAAATTTCAGCAGCAAAAAGAAGGAGGAAGAGGAAGAGGAAAGAAAGGAAAAGAGGGGAGGAGCGACAGCGGTGCAGGGACGGCGTGAAGGAGGCCGATCAGAGAAGAAGAAAGAAAAAAGAGAAAGAAAGAAGGAAAAAGAAGAAGAAAGAAAAAGAAAAAGAAAAATAATTAATAGCCAGGTCAAACCGACCCGACCCGATCCGACAACCCGACTCGCGACCCAAGAAACCCAAAGAAGAAATTTCACCAAAAAAAATTTAAGAAAAAAAGAAAAAAAAAAAAAGCAGCCAACCCAACAAAGATTTGAGCCCAACATATCTGCAATGTCCAAAGAATTTCACTCAACAACCATGATGCAAGAGCACGCCAGACGCCCAAATTTCAAAGAAGAAGAAGAGGCTAGGCGACTAATGGCCCAAAGAGCCCAAAAGAAGCGAGCCGAAAGAAGAGAGAAGAAAAAGAAAAAAAAAAAAAAAAGAAAAAAAAAAGAAGAAAAAGAAAAGTAAAATTCAATTTGTGTAACCCATTCGGTGAAGCTCGCGTTTTAGATTTTTCGGTAATTTCGTTTATTTCACTTTTAATTTAATGCTCGTATTTTTATGTTATTTCATTTTAATATTTTTAGCATTTTATGCATTTTATATTTTTGTATTTATATTTTCAATTTAATTCAATTTTAATTTTATTTTATTTTATTTTAAATAATTTTAAAAAATAAGGCAACGGATCGATTTATCATAAAATCGTTGATTTCATCGCTATGTTGGGTGAATATCACCGGTTTGTGTTAAACTCGATACGCCCTTTTAAAAATAAAAAATATTCAAAAAATTCGTATTTTCAAAAAAATCCTCGGGTTTCAAAATTTTCGTGTCTTCGAAAAATTCTCGTGTTTTCAAAATAAAGTAACGAATCGATTTGACACTAATTCGTTGATTTCATTGCTCTGTTGAGTGAATATCACCGATTAGTGTTAAATACGATACGTACTTAATAAAAAATCAGAAAATTTTTCGTGTTTTCAAAAAATTCCAATTTTCAAAATTGTTCATGTTTTCAGAAAATTCTCGTGTTTCAAAAATCCTCGTGTTTTCAAAAATTTCAGTGTTTTAAAAATTTTCGTGTTTTCAAAAAAAATCTCGTGTTTCATAAATTTTCGTTTTTTTAAAACAATTGTTTCCAAAATTCTCGTGTTTTAAAAAAAATTCTCGTGTTTTAATCGGATTACGATTAAATATTAAATTGAACTCGTATTTTTGAAAATTAAGACAACGTGCGTTTAACGAGATACAAATTTTGGGCGTCGCGAGGGTGCTAATACCTTCCTCGCGTGTAACCGACTCCCGAACTCTAATTTTCTCTGGATTTTCACGTAGACCTAAAATCTCCTCTTTTTTAAAAAAAATTTAAAAATAAGTTTTTTCTAAAAAGAGAATTTATTAGGTGTCCGATCACACCTAGGAAAAAAGATCGGTGGCGACTCATTTTTCAAATAAAATCGAGATTCGGTTTTCAAGTTTTCAATAATTACTTTGATTAGCGCCCGTGCCGAAAATTTTTAGGTCGCTACAGCTTGCGACTCCACTGGGGACGTTTTTGAGAGTCGAGTCTGATGTTAAACGCGTGTTGTCAAAATTTTTAAAATTCTCTGTTCAAATTAATTTTTAATCGTGATCCCTGAATTTTATTTTTGAAAAGTCATGCATCTGCATTCAATTTTTAAATTAATGTTTTCTAACTTGTTTTTTTTTTGTTTTTAGCTCTAAGTTTTACGTTTTTTAGTTTGGTTTTTAGTAAAAATAAAAAAATTAAAAGGTTTGTGAGTTTCTCCCCACACACTGTGCACTTGCATTCTTGCATAACATGAGCTCTCTACCCGGGCTCCGTCCGTTTAAGTGGAAGTAAATGCTACGCCTTCGTGAGTTAACTCGTCCTTCCGCACAAGCTAGTGAAATACTTCCGTTTACATATGACTTATGCTTTCGTGAGTTAACTCGTCCCTCCGCATAGACATAAGTAAATGTAATCCCTCGAATTGAGCTCGTGAGCCTGGGATGGGTGATGACCGAGGCTCCATACTAACCTTAGTAGGTGACAGTATGGATAAATCGAGTACCTTTCTAGAACCAAAACCACATATAGTGAACCGTACGAGCCACCCAATTAGAGCCATGCCGAACCTCTGTCCGTTTGATAGTTACCAAAATAAGTACACGGGAGAAACGCCTCTTACCTTTTATTTCTTTTACAGTTACACTTATTTGCAAATGAATTGAGTCTGTTTAATAAATTTGGCCGGATAGATTGTCTGAGGGTATGTGGGGTAGGTTTCTTGTAAAGCATGTTGGGGCAAAAAAATGCGGGTCCTTTCCATCAAATTGCATGATGAATAGCTTAATCTGTTAAATTTTCCATAGTCTTTAATTTTCTTCTTTCTTCTGTTTATATATGTTGTGATCTCTAACCAAGATTATTTATTCTTCATTTTATTTTTCATCATGCATCGTAGACATCTCATTAGGAAGGTGTTGATTAGAGATTGGCCAAAAACGGGTTTCTGATGGAGGAGTCAATTACACAAGTAACCGAGAAAAATGTCGTAGTCCGAGACTGGTCTTTGAGGACCCAAAAAGCAAAAGGGGATAGTTTAAAAGAAAGATATATCTCCGATCTTCCTGAGCATATGACTTCGAATGCTTTACAGAATAACCTCGAAGATTTGACTAGAATCTGGAAACAATGAGACTCAAACACTAGGGGCATCTTCATCAACAAAATATTTTGTAATCGACTCTTTTGATAATTGAAACGCCAAAATATGGGGCTATCTTAAAATCAACACCACTTTTTGCATATTTACGCATGACTAGCATCCATTTGTCATTCATTCATTCATTCATTGCATGTACATATCACCCTAATCATTCACTGAGACTAAAACAATATAATCCACAGTTGTGACACTACAAGTCTGGAATCACGTTATTCTTATAGAACGCATCTAAGAGCTAGAGCTATGTATGCTGAGCTCAACGAAAGTGATACAATTGAAGATGTTTAAATGATACACCCTTGTCCTCTAGGATATGTTTTGAACAATTGGACTGCTGTGGACCTCATTATAGTTTCTAAGTCCTCTCCAGAGTAATGCCCAATATTAATTCTCCATTATTTTGTGTGTTCCTAAATAATGGTATTCCTTTTGTAAGAGCTTATGTTTGCTCTTTATCATTTCAATGAAAATTAATAAAGATGCATTTTGTCATGGTCTTTTCATTTCAATTAGTGTTGCAATTATTACCGCTTCTCATAGCTTTCTCCTATATATATATCATATCACTCCATAACATTGTGTGTGTAGATTCCAGTACTTTGATGCTCCTCTATAGTTTTCTTTCTCATTCACCTTTCAGGTGCTCAGATGTCCATAGCATGAACAATTCCGTTACAAGTCTTGAAATCGATTTCGAGAAGGCTGTTTGTTTAGGAGAATTCGAAGCTAAGGAAGATGCTGAAAATTGTGTCCCGCATTCTGACTTACTAAGAATGGTTGAAAAAGAAGAGAAACAGATTTTACCCCATCAAGAATCTGTTGAGACTCTGAACTTGGGAAGTGAAGAAAAAAACAAGAGGTGAAGATAGGGACTTCCATTTTAGAGAACACCAAACAGAATTTGATCGCCTTGCTCTGTGAGTACAAAGATGTATTTGCCTGGTCATATCAGGATATGCCAGGGTTGAATGAGGATGTGGTGGTCCACAGGCTCCCATTAAAACCAGAATACAAGCCCGTTCAGCAGAAATTAAGAAGGATGAGACCTAAAATGCTGTTAAAGATAAAAGATGAGGTTAAGAAACAATATGATGCTGGCTTTTTACAGGTCTCTAAATATACGGAATGGGTAGCTAACATAGTCCCGGTACAGAAGAAAGATGGCAAGGTATGAATGTGCGTGGATTATCGTGATTTGAATCGAGCAAGCCCTAAGGACAATTTTCCTTTGCCACACATCGATACGTTGGTAGATAACACAGCACATCATTCATTGTTTTCTTTCATGGATGGTTTCTCGGGTTATAATCAGATTAAGATGGCTCCCGAAAATATGGAGAAAACTACATTCGTTACAATATGGGGAATGTTCTGCTATAAAGTGATGCCGTTCGGATTGAAGAATGCTGGGGCAACATATCACAGAGCCATGGTGATGTTGTTCCATGACATGATGCATAAAGAAATAGAAGTTTATGTCGATGATATGATTTCCAAATCTTGGGAAGAAAAAGAGCATGTTGGGAATCTCAAGAAGCTGTTTAAAAGGCTAAGAAAGCTCCAGTTGAAGCTTAACCCTGCCAAATGTACGTTTGGGGCTACCTCTGGAAAATTGCTAGGTTTCATTGTTAGTGAGAGAGGCATCGAGGTTGATCTAGACAAGATAAAAGCTATACAAGAACTGCCTCCCCCGCGCACACAAAAGGAAGTCAGAGGATTTTTAGGAAGGTTGAATTACATTGCTTGATTCGTTGCCCAACTTACCAATCAGTGTGATCCAATTTTTCGACTCTTCCGAAAACATAATCCGAGAGAATGGAACGAGGAGTGTCAAGTGGCTTTCGGCAAGATAAGAATAATAACCAAAATAAATATAGAAAAGAGGTTTTGAAACGTACCTGAAGATCGACCATAGACCACCGTCGGAGATCTTCTCCGTTTGTCGGGGTCACGGAAGCCTTTAAGGTTTCGCTTAGACCGTGATTGAAGGGGTGTTGAGGCCGAAAGGTCACCATTTATTTAGGGTTTATTTATTTATTTTTTTAATAAAAAGAAAAAAAGGGAAAAGGGGAAGAAAGACTCACCTAAATCCCTTCGCCGTCATCGTCGGCCCTTTGCCGTCGTCGGACGCAAGTTTAGGAAGAGGCAAAGGCTTTCCGTTTTCCCCTCGTTTCCCCGTTTCGAAGCCTTGGTCTCTGAACGATCTCCAAAGCGCTGGTGGGAGACGCCCTCGCATGGCTCTGGCCACCAGGCGGTGAGGAGGAACGACGGCGACTGGGCCTGGAACCCAAACAGAAAAGGGGAAGCCTCCCTTTTATTTTTTCAATTTTTTTTGCAAGAAAGTGAAACTGCAGAGGGAGTGAAAATTTTTGCTTTTATAGTGATGAAAACGGCGCCGTTTAAAGGGGAGACCTGCGCACTTTGCCCTAATGGTTTATTTGCGCTTTTGGTCCCTCTAATTCTGCGACACGTTCCATGTAGCCTTTCAATTCTTTTAATTTTGGCCGCATAATTTTTCGTCTGCTCCAATTTAGTCCGCGCATAAATGCGGCGCTTCAGGACTTGGGCATATTTCCCGATCAGTCCTCCGTACTTTGTGCGTGCCTCATTTCAGTCCCCCCAGCCTTTAAATATCTCGTATTTCAGCCCCAAATCATTTTATTTGTTTGCGATTCGCCCCTAAATTTTAGTTTAGTTTTCAATTTAATCCCTTATTTGTTATTTTAGTTATTTTATCATTAAATTAGTTATTTTAATATTATTATTATTATTATATTACATTATTATTATTGTTATCTATTTATTTATATTTATTTAAATTTTCGTACATATATATACTTATATACATTTTATATATTTTACAACTTATGTACATACCTATATATCTATATACATATTTTTATTTTCATAAATATATACACGTTACGTTTTCTCTAATATATATGTATGTATATATATTCATATACATTTCTTACTATATCTTATAATTTATATATACATACGTATATATTCTTTATTTATTTTAAATATATTTTTATATTTCATATTTTCTACATGCATATATATGTACTTATCTATTTACATATTTTAATTCATATACCTATACATGTATACATATTTACATATATTTTTATATTTAATAATCTCACAATACGTATATGTACATAGATTTTCATATTTTCATAATTTTGTGTACATTCATGTATATACGTTTTTTTACATCTATTCGTTATTTATTTATTTATCTTCATTTTCACTATTATTTATATTTAATAATCTTATTTTCGTTGCTATTACTCGTGTTGTTTTTATGCCATCATATTCATTATTGTTTTGCTATGCATATTAACACCATACATCAAAAAGAAATTTTTTTAAACAAGGCAATGTTTTGCGTTTAGAAATTCGAGAAATTGTACCCTAACTTACTGGGCCTCGATTTTCTCGTTAAACCTAAATAGCAAAATATCCTTTTAAATTTCCAAAACATAAAATTTCAAGAATAAAGGCAATATTCTATATTTAGAAAATTCGAGAAATCGTGCCCTAACTTACTGGGTTTCGATTTTCTTCGTTGATTCTAAGTAACTGAATATCCCTTTGAAATTAAAAATAAATGAGGTCTCAATAAAAAATGAAAATGCAAGCTTACTCTCTAAAATACAAGGTGTTGTGTCCTAACTTACTGGATGTGACATCTTATAAGAAGGCATTTTTCATTTTGATTTATTCGAGTAATTTTAAAATAACGCAATATAAAGAGGGATCATATTTTTAAATTCTTTTCGAGTTCTCAATTTTCGACACCAAGACATTAAGTAATCAACTAGGTACCAATTTTGGGCGTATTGAGTGTGCTAATCCTTCCTCGTGCGTAACCGACTCCCGAACCCATTTTTCTGAATTTCGCAGACCAAAATCGTTGTTTTAATAAAAATTAATTCGTTTATTAAAAACAATCACTTTTCGAGGTGACCCGATCACACCTCATCAAAAAGGATTGGTGGCGACTCCCGTTTTTGTTTTCATTTTCAAAATCCAAGTGGACCCCGTTTTCATCAAAAAAATGGTGTCAACAGCTTGGCGACTCCGCTGGGGACCCAGAATAAGAGAGTCAAGCCACATGTTGATTATTTCTTGTCTTTTTTTCGAAAGTTTAAAATTTGATTTAAATCTACGATCCTCTCATTGCATTTTCTTTGTTGTGAGTTATATTTTTCATCATGTTCTGTATTTTATTTTTATATACCTCTGCACATTGCATTGCATGACCATGGGTCACACCTTTTAAGTGGGAGTGAGAAACTACGCCTTCGTGAGGTTTTAACCTCCGCATGGAATAGTGAATCACTTCCGGGATACATCCGTACCTATGTCTTCGTGAGATTTTCATCTCCGCATGGCCATAGGGAAATGTATTCCCCTGAACTGAACTCAGTCCATATGAGCCTATAATGGGTGAGGATCGAGGAATCTGTTGGTTCAGGTACCCTTACTTTAGAACCGAACCACATGTAGTGAGCCATAGGAACCCACCTAGATGGAACTCCGCCAAACCTTAGTACTTACCCAAATGGATGCTTTATTTATCATCATTTACTTTAGATCTTGTTCAGTGTTTAATATTTATTTGTTTGTTTGTGATTGCATGGCATTTTTATTCTAAAAGAGGTGTCGATTCACGTTCAGTATCTAAATAGAAAGCTTATCATGGAAAAGGGGTTTCTTGATAAAGTAGAAGATAATGCGGCTGTGCGAATATGGGCTGAGACGACACAACGGGAGAAAGGCGATAGTCTTACCAAGGGACACATGTCAGAATTGTGGGATTTCACCCGTATCAGTGTAATCCAGAATGACATTCGGGAAATGAAAGAAGTTTGGGATCAATGGGATGTCGAGACCAAGCACCTGTTCTATTGTAACTACGGTGACCTGCCTTATCTGCTCAGTGTCAAAGTGGACAAGTATTTATTTCGAGCCCTTGCTCAATTTTGGAATCCCGCCTATGGTTGTTTCATTTTCGAAAAAGTGGACTTGACGCCTACTGTGGATGAGTATACGACCTTGCTTCGGTGCCCAAAGATTCAAGTCGACAAGGCTTACTCTAGAGCTGCTGGGGCCCTTCCGTTGTTAAAGAAATTAATGAACATTACTGGGATGGGTGAGCAGTGGGTTGCTGCCCGAATCCAGCAGAAAGGCGATAGTAAATGCGTTCCTTGGAAAAGCTTGCGAAATTTGGTGCTGGTACATCCTGATGTAAAGAAAAGGGTCGATGTCTTCACTTTAGGTATCTACGGACTAGTGGTCTTCCCCAAAGCATTAGGACATATAGACGAGGACGTTTCTGATCTGTTTGATCGGCTTGGTAAAGGGGTTACTCCCGTTCCGGCAATACTGGCTGAAACTTTCAGATATTTGAACGCATGCCGGAGAGCTGAAGAGGGAAGGTTCATTGGATGTGCCCAGCTCTTACTAGCATGGTTTCATAGCCAATTCTGGAAAGTAGAAAAGATCTCTTATCGGGTATTCTCTGATAGCTATTCTCCTCTAGAAGAATTGGTGACCACGCCAAGACGAGATGACGTTTCAGAAGAAAAGTGGATGGCGATACTCCAGAATCTCCAAGATGAAGATGTTGAGTGGAGGACTCCTTGGTTAATTCCTGATGAGATTTTATACCGGTGTGGAGATTTTGATTGGGTTCCTCTGCTCGAAATATGGAGAGCTATCGAATATGCTCCTCTACTCGTATCAAGACAGTTTAGATCACGACAATTCATAACAGCAACACAGGGGTTGGCCCATTATGAATTTTCCTATAAGGAGGACAATTACAAGAAAAGGGTTCGAGAAATGTCTAATGCCTGGAACCAGACTCGCCGAATGAAAATCTTAGCTGTGGGACCGGTGATGACCCCCGAGTATAGTCAGTGGCATGATCAAAGGGTCAATGACAATATCCCAGCATCAAATCTAGAAACTGCTCGATCTTTAGAGGAGCACCTACAAATATTGCCCTCTGAGATAGAAATCATCAAACAAGAATTTGAAAAGAGGAGTTTGGAGTTAGGGAAGAAGATAGAGCAACTAGAGGAAGAAAAACTATAGTTAGGACTGGATGTGGACATTCAAAGACTGGAGGCTGACAAATTGAGAAAGGAAAGAACAAGGCAGAAGAAGATTTAGACAGCCTAAAGACGGACTACAAGAAGCTGCGTAGGTCTATAAGAACTGCTGGCTTGGGTAAAACGCCAGAACAATGGCGACAGGAAATTCAGGAGGAAAAATCGAAAGCTAATCAGTGGGAAAAGAAATTTCAGGATACTCGAGCTCGAGAAGTTACTTTAGGAGAGAGTCTACTAGTCTGCCAAAATGAGAAGACGGAGTTGAAGGTCCGAGTAACAGAACTAGAAAGATCGCTTTACCAATACCGTAGTCGTAATTCTACGGTTGAATTAAAGGCAAGCTTAGACAAAATTGAAGGATTAAAAGGACAAGTAGGAGAGCTCGAGGATGCATTGCAAAATAGTGAACTTCGAATAGAGCTTCTGGAGAAAAGTAATGAGCAGTGGCAAGGGCAATTCCATCGATCTCAAGATCAGATCAGAGAAAGAGATTATATTATGGGCGAGGCGATGGCTCAAGTACGCGAAGTAGCTGATCATTTGCAGACCCTAGCAGTTCAGGCTGATTTATTAAGTTTGAAATACGAGTCGGAGTCAAATCGGGGCCGTGAATTAGCTTAGCTTCTTAGAAAGGTTAAGGCTTTGAGTGTAAGAGCAAAGCCATATATGTAATCTATTTTATGTAAAGAAACTTCTTTTCTAGTAAAGTTTTCTAATGAAGTTGAATTAGAATCAGTGCCTCTTTTTTGCATTCTTTTCATGCATTGCATCACATCATATGCATTAATGACCATTAAAGAACCCTAATCAAATAAAATTATTTCAGTTAACCTGGAAAACCGACAAAGTTATGGCACTCGAGCTAAGTCAAAAATTATGGACCAAAGGCTGGAAAAGCTAGAGCGACTTCAAAAGGAAATGCAAGACCAGTTGCAGGTGTAAATGAAAGAGCAAATAGAAAAAATTCAGCATGACATGGAACAAATGATGCAGGAGTCTCAAAATGATCTGATAACTAAGATGACGCAATTATTGAAGGGAGTGGATAAGGAAAAAGGACCTGTGATTATTAATGAGGAAGAAAACAATAGCGAACCACTTTATCCTCCAGGTTTCACGTCTCCGCACGCGCAGGTTCAGACTGAGCTGCATCCACAAAGACCCTCTGTGTCGGTTAGGCCTCAGCAGTTCCAAGGTGATGCTTTAATACCAATGAATTTTCAACCCGGAGTGGGCTCTAATCCCGGAGATAGCCCGAATAATATTGCTATCCCAGATCTTGATGAGATGGCTAAAAAGGACAAGGCGAAAGAGGAACTTCCAAAACAATTTGAGGAGAAATGGAAATGGATAGAAGAGAAGTTTAGGGCAATAGAAAGCATTGAAAGCTATCGTGGGATAGACGCAAAAGACCTGAGCTTGGTTTCGGACTTGGTGCTACCTTACAAATTTAAAATGCCGGAATTTGAGAAATATAACGGGACCAGTTGCCCAGAAGCCCATATTACTATGTTTTGCAGAAGAATGACAGGGTATATTAATAATGATCAATTATTAATACATTACTTTCAGGAAAGTCTTACAGGAGCGGTGTCAAAGTGGTATAATCAGCTGAGCAGAACAAAAATTGCTACTTGGAAGGATTTGACACCGGCTTTCATGAGACAATACGATCATGTCTCGGAAATGATGCCTGACAGGATAACTCTGCAGAATTTAGAAAAAAAATCGAACGAAAGCTTCAGACAGTACGCGCAGAGGTGGAGAGAGGTGGCAGTTTAGGTACAACCACCGTTTTTAGAAAAAGAGATGACGACGCTTTTTATTAATACATTGAAGGCCCCATTCATTACTCACATGTTGGGAAGCGCTTCAAAGAATTTCTCGGATATAATCATGAATGGTGAAATGATTGAGCATGCCATTAAAAATGGAAGAATAGATGGAGGGGAGAATAATAGAAGGGCAGCCCCGAGGAAAAGAGAAAATGAAGTGAATAATGTGAATGCCTACGGTAGGTCAATTACTGTGAATCAACCAAAGAAAGTGGTTGCTAATCAACCGGGATCGTCAAGACAAGAGTCGAGAGCTAGGCAAACTACTAAAAAGCCCCAATTCATGCCAATCCCAATGTCATACAAGGAGTTGTATCAGACTTTATTCAATGCACATGTTGTTGCCCCTCGTTACTTGAGTCCTCTACAACCCCCATATCCAAAATGGTATGACACGAATACACAATGTGATTATCACGCGGGAATTTCAGGGCACTCAATAGAAAATTGTACAGCTTTCAAGAAAGTAGTGGAAGGACTTATCAAATTAGGTGTTGTTAAACTTGACGACTCACCTAACGCAGAAAATCCGTTACCTAATCACGCTGATAAGGGGGTGAATATGGTGAGCGAAGGTACGAGAGGAGAAGTCAAGTCTGACGTTGCTGAAGTAAAAACTCCGTTGAAACGGGTCCGGAAAGAGATGGCAAAGAGAGGTTAGTTATTTCAAATTTTGAGGAAGGGTACGAATGGAAAATTATTGTGAATTCCACCATAAAACAGGGCACGAAATCCAAGAATGTGAAGGATTCAGGCTTTGGTTCAAAACATGATGGATAACAAAGAGATGACGTTTATGAAGAGGCGGAAGAAAGGAGGAGCATATGCGCGAGTCGAGTCGAACAGAACTCCAAAATAAATCATCCTGTGGTCATTATCTCACGCCTAAGGGTAATGAAGCTAGGGCTCAGGTAACACCGAAAGTTGTAATTCAAAAACCATCAAATTTCTTGTATAAGGATAGCAAAATGGTGCCGTGGAATTATGGGTGCAATGTGACCATCTTGGGAAAAGAAGCGGAAGAAAGCCAGGAAATAGGTTCTTACACACGCAATAGGAAACGATATGACACTCAAGCAGAGTCGTCCAGAGAAGAGAATTGGAAGAAAGAACAGAGGAAAGGAAAAGCAGCAGAAGTTGAGCCATTGGTTAATGAACCAATAAAAGAAGATGAGGCAAAAGAGTTTTTGAAGTTTTTGAAGCACAGTGAATACAGTGTTGTGGAGCAACTGCACAAATAGCCAGCCCGCATTTCTGTATTAGCTTTACTCCTAGGCTCAGAAATACATCGGAATGCGCTTCTGAAGGTACTAAACGAAACATATGTGGCCGACGATATTTCGGTAAACAAGCTAGATCGGTTGATCAACAACATAGGCGCTGACAATTTTATCTTCTTCAATGATGACGAAATACCATCCGGAGGAAGGGGTTCTACTAAAGCCCAGCACGTTACTGTCCGATGCAAAGGGTACACACTCCCGGGGGCCCTGGTTGATAATGGATCTGCACTGAATGTATTGCCTCTATCCACTCTTGGTCGATTACCGTGGACAGTTCACACATGAAAGCATGCCAGAGTATAGTAAGGGCATTTGATGGAACGAAAAAGAAGGTTATGGGGAGAATTTAGGTACCGTTAAGGATTGGCCCAATCACTTATGAGGTGGACTTCTTGGTAATGGATATTAAGCCTTCCTACAACTGTCTATTGGGAAGACCATGGATACACTCATCGGGGGCAGTACCTTCATCATTACATCAGAAGGTGAAGTTGGTATCGGAGGGTCAGTTGGTAACAATAGATGCAGAGGAAGATATTATCACAATGATGACCAGTGATGCACCTTATGTGGACATCAACGATGAGGCACTGGAATGTTCTTTTCGGTCGTTAGAATTTGTGAACGCGATGTTTATTGCGGAGGGAAGCAGAATTCTAATACCAAAAATATCCAGGACCACCGAAATGGGGTTGCGATTGATGGTAGGAAGAGGAGCCCCACTGTGGAAAGGATCGGGAAAATATCTTCGTGGAAGGATTGAAGCTCCAATGTCAAGGAAAAGTTCGATAGTTTTGGCTTAGGATACAAGCCAGACATGAAGCAGAAAAAGAAAGAAATAGAGAAGAGACAAGAGAAAAGAAGGGCGCGTTTGAGCGGATATGAAGCTAAGTGGGAGCCTTTAACCTTTCCCCACATATCTACATCCTTTGTGTCGGGAGGATTTATTCATTCTGAGTGTGGAGTGTCCGGTAGAAAAGGCATTGAA
The DNA here is from genome assembly GCF_025698545.1 of Gossypium raimondii. Classification (NCBI taxonomy): domain Eukaryota; kingdom Viridiplantae; phylum Streptophyta; class Magnoliopsida; order Malvales; family Malvaceae; genus Gossypium; species Gossypium raimondii. Next base: position 53,778,769 of record NC_068570.1, on the reverse strand, counting down.
GGAATGCTGGAAAATGTTCATATCAACACTGTGGAAGCAGCAAAAAAAGGGGCCTTGTTGGAGATCCGCCCTTATGAGCCGGGGAGCGAGCTAAACAATTAGACTGCTGAAGAAATCCCTGTAGTCTTTAGGGCTTATTCAGAATAATGCTCAAAACATTCTTGTTGTTTTGGCCTAGGAACGATATGAAATCTTTTGTGAAATAGGCTTTGGGCCTAAATATCATCATTTTAATGAAATACATATCAACATTCATCTCGATCAGTCACCTTTTTTTTCCTTTACATGCAAATAAATATTTTCCATTTGATTAATTGTCTTACAAATAATTCTTTCATTTGTAACTCTTTTGCATAAATATTTTTTCATAAATTTATATATTCTTGGTATATTCTTTGATATGCCTTCATAGGTCTTCAGATATCAACAACATAAGTGATGCTGCTTCAAACACGGAGCCTATTTTTGAGCAAGAAATGTGTTTGGAGGGATCTCACGACTTTGAAAATGACGAAGATTATGGTGTGTCTCCGGACTTGCAAAGAATGGTGGAACAAGAGGATAAACAGATCCTACCTCATAGGGAATTATTAGAAATCGTGAGCCTAGAGGATGGAAAAGAGGTGAAAATTGGTACTGAAATCACTGCAAAGACAAAACAAGACCTCATTAATTTACTCCGAAAGTTCAAAGATGTTTTCGCGTGGTCGTACCAAGATATGCCCGGGCTAAGCACTAACATTGTTGTGCATCATCTGCCCATAAAAGAGGATTGTAAACCCTTCAGTAGAAGCTCAGGAGAATGAGACCTGATATTGTGTTGAAAATAAAAGAAGAAGTCAAAAGGCAATTCGACGCCGGATTCTTACAAGAGGTCAAGTATTCGGATTGGGTAGCAAACATCGTCCCTATTCCCAAAAAAGATGGAAAGGTACGAATGTGTGTGGATTATAAGGATTTGAACAAGGCGAGTCCAAAAGATAATTTTCCATTGCCTCACATTGATACCTTGGTAGATAACACGGCGGGCTATTCATTGTTTTCTTTCATGGATGGCTTCTCTGGGTACAATCAAATAAAGATGCATCCTGAAGACATGAGGAAAACCACATTCATTACCTTATGGGGAACATTTTGTTACAAGGTAATGCCCTTCGGATTGAAAAATGCGGGAGCAACATATCAAAGAGCTGTGGTGACTTTGTTTCACAACATGATGCACAAGGAGATCGAAGTCTATGTGGATGATATGATTGCGAAGTCTAGAACGGAAGAAGAGCATGTTCAAGTCTTGAAAAAGTTATTTTTGGGATTGAGGAAATTTCAGCTCAAGCTTAACCCGGCAAAGTGCACATTTGGAGCCAGATCAGGGAAGTTATTAGGCTTCATAGTTAGCAAAAAAGGGATTGAAGTAGACCCAGACAAAGTAAAAGCAATATGAGATTTACCTCCCCTGCGCACTCAGAAGGAAGTTCGAGGTTTCCTAGGGAGATTAAATTACATTACTCGATTCATCTCACAACTGACGGAGAAATATGATCCAGTATTCCGTCTCTTAAAGAAGCATAATCCGGGTGAATGAGATGAAGAATGCCAGAGAGCTTTCGATAAGATAAAGCAGTACTTGGTTAATACTCCAGTCTTATCGCCGCCAAGTCCAGATAGGCCATTGATATTATATCTAACAGTGTTGGAGAATTCCATGGGATGCGTATTGGGCCAACATGATGAGACGGGAAAAAAAGAAAAGGTAATAAGCTATCTCAGCAAGAAATTTACTGATTGAGAAATGAGATACTCATCAATTGAGAAGTTGTGTTGCACTTTAATCTGGGCAACCCGAAGACTATGGCAGTATATGTTGTATCATACGACTTGGCTGATTTCAAAGTTAGATCCTTTAAAGTATATGATGGAATCGACTGCTTTAAACGGGAGAATGGCTAGATGGCAGATCCTGCTCTCGGAATTTGACATAGTATATGTAAGTCAGAAGGCCATAAAGGGAAGTGCGATAGCTGACTTCTTAGCTAGTAGAGCCTTGGAAGACTATGAGACTTTGAACTTCGATTTTCCAAATGAAGACCTGAAGTATGTGGTGAACACTGAAGAGAATCCTCAGATGGATAGCGTATGGAGGTTAAATTTTGATGGAGCTTCAAATGCTACGGGTAATGGAATTGGGGCAGTCTTGGTATCCCCAAAGGGAGATCATTATCCTGTTGCTAGCAAGTTGGACTTCGATTGCACAAATAATATGGCAGAATATGAAGCATGTATTATGGGCATTCATGCAGCCATTGAACGAAACATCAAAGTGCTAAGAGTATATGGGGATTCTGCATTGGTGATATACCAACTTAAAGGGGAATGGGAGACTAGGGACCCTAAGTTAATCGATTATAGAAAACTGGTCCTCGAATTGACTGATGAATTTGACGATATCACCTTCTATTATCTCCCACGAGAGGAAAACCAGATGGCTGACTCATTAGCTACTCTAGCTTCAATGATTCAGGTGAATAGACTCGAGGCAATGAGGCCTATTCAGATGAGTATCTATGAGACCCCAGCTCATTGCTACAATATTGAAGAGGAGGGAAAAGATGATTGTCCTTGGTATCAGAATATCCTACAGTACGTGAAGAATCGGGAGTACCCTAATCAAGCGACAGAGAATGACAAAAGAACTCTGAGAAGAATAGCCATCGAATATGTCCTAGATGGGGAAGTGTTATACAAAAGAAGGAAGGATCAAGTATTGTTAAGATGTGTGGATGCCGTGGAAGCCAAGAAAATATTGGAGGAAGTACATGAGGGTATTTGTGGGACGCACGCCAATGGTTTTACGATGGCCAGACAAATCATGAGATTTGGGTACTATTGGCCCACCCTGGAAGGAGATTGCATAGATTACGCCAAGAAATGCCACAAATGCCAAATTTACGGAGACAAAATACATGCGCCTCCTTCACCTCTTCACGTCATGACCTCTCCTTGGCCGTTTTCCATGTGGGGTATGGATGTTATTGGGCCAATATCACCAAAGGCTTCTAATGGGCATCGCTTCATCTTCGTGGTCATTGATTACTTTACCAAGTGGGTAAAGGTTGCTTCATACGTAAATGTCACGAAGTCAGCAGTCAGTAAATTCTTGAAGAAGGAGATTATTTGTCGATATGGAATGCCTGAGAAAATTATATCCGACAATGCGTTGAATTTGAATAATAGCACAATAGCTGAGGTTTGCATCCAATTTAAAATCAAACATCATAACTCATCACCGTATCGTCCAAAAATGAATGGCGCAGTAGAGGCGGCCAATAAGAACATCAAAAGGATCGTGGGGAAAATGACTGAAACTTATAAGGATTGGCATGAGAAGTTATCATTTGCTCTCCTTGCCTATCGAACATCTGTTAGAACTTCTACCGGAGCAACACCTTTTTCTCTGGTATATGGAATGGAGGCGGTATTACCCATTGAAATTGAAATCTCCTCTCTACGGGTGCAATCTGAACTACAGTTGGACGAGGCCGATTGGGTCCAATCTCGATACGATCAGTTGAACCTAATAGAAGAAAAGAGGCTAAGAGCTATTCGTCATGGGCAAATGTACCAGAAACGAATGATGCGAGCCTATAATAAAAAGGTCCGCCCCAGAGAGTTTCGTGAAGGAGACTTGGTGCTAAAAAAGATTCTCCCCATGTAAAAAGATTCAAAAGGAAAATGGATGCCAAATTGGGAAGGTCCCTATGTTGTAAAGAAAGCCTTTTCCGGAGGGGCTTTGATCCTATGTGAGATGGATGGCAAAAGTTTGCCAAACCCTGTAAACCCAGACTCCGTCAAGAAATACTTCACTTGAAAGAAAAGAGAACCAAAGTGAAAACCCGCAAAGGGCGCTTTGCTTCCCAAAAAAAAAACTTTGGAGAGGCCAGGGTGAAAACCCGCAAGAGGCACCTTGAGACCAAAGGGGGCTTGAGTCGAAAACCTGGAAAGGGCAGCTCAAATATTGATTGGATTGAGGCATGAGGTGATTTGAGCGGATCAAATTTTGATCAGGGGCATATGATGATTTTGCTTTACCTGAACCAACAAGAAAGGATATGCGGCGTCTTGGAGCATTGACAGAGTATTACAGATCTCCTAAACACATGTCAAACTCAGAATGGTCTTCAGAAAGTTTGTACAGAGAAATTCAAGTTGCGATAACTGGGGCACCTAGTTCTTATTCTATTTATATGTGTATTCTTGAAAATACATTTTTTTCTTCTTTTTGCTAAGATACACATTCTCGATCCACTTCCTTGTTATCCTTCTTCCACTATCTTCGATGTTTTATTTCTTTTGAGTTATGATCAGAACCAACTTTATTCTTGTCCATTATTATGATAATGATTAATGGACTAATAAAACTTTCACAAAAGAAGTTTTGCATATTACTCTGAAAAGTTTCTAAATAATATAGGAACCCGAAACAGGACAATTGTTTAGAACACTAAATTTAAAGGTTGGAAATTTGGGAAGAAATAGTCTAAATTTAGACTTTCTCTTTGGATTTTCGTTGTCAAATGCGTTGATTGACAAAACGCTATGTTGGTGACAAAGCTTACACGAACAAGCAAGCATTGACCATCAGGCAATAGGAAGAGGTTACCTTGGAGAAGAGAGCCTTCATTTGCACATGAGTACGACACCTTGAGAATAGTTGGGAGAATGATGGCACAAATTGGGCGCCCTAATGGATTAAACTTTGAGGTTTACAGTGGGGGGCAACTTGGCTAAATGTTTCTTCAAAAAAGCCAGTCAAGCAAAAAGGCGCTGTGACACGTCAGTCACAAAGCCTTAATAAGCTTTGAGTAATGACAACCTGAGCGGGATCATTCTCAAAAAAAATAAAAAATAAATTTGCATTCATGCAAACACCATTCACACATGTCTAGTCAGGAGCATTTGATTCATTTTGATCATGCCATCCTAATCATTAGGCATAATTACGTTCATTATACAGGTCATGTTCCCAGATAACGGATCAGTGAATATTTTAGATCTTATCTCACTGAGGTTACAGTGGAGCAGATTGAAGCCAGAGATCTTATCTCCCTGAGATTACAGCGGAGCAGATCGAAGACACTATCTTATCTCCCTGAAGTTACAGTGGAGCGGATTAAAATAAAGGATCTTATCTCTCTGAAGTTACAGCAGAGTAGATCGCATCAGGTCTTATCTCCCTGAGGTTACAGTGGAGTAGACCGAAGAATTAGAGATCTTATCTCCCTGAGATTACAGCGTAGCAGATTGAAGATAGTAATCCTATCTCCCTGAGGTTACAGTGGAGCGGATTAAAATAAATGATCTTATCTCTCTGAAGTTACAGTAGAGTAGATCGCATAATGTCTTATCTCCCTGAGGTTACGGTGGAGTAGACCGAAGAATTTAAGATCTTATCTCCCTGAGGTTACAGTGGAGCAGATTGAAGCCAGAGATCTTATCTCCCTGAGTTTACAGCGGAGCAAATCGCATCAAGTCTTATCTCCCTAAGTAGTAGTGGAGCAGACAGAACCAATCCTATCTCCTTGAAGTTGCAAAAGAGTGGATTAAAATCACAAGCTTCATCCCTTGAAGTCCTTGCGAAGAAGATCGAAGCAACAAGGCACAGTGGACTGGAATAAAGTTATTCGAAAAAGAGAAGCACCAGAAGAAGTTAAGACTCGGCGTGACCAGGCAAAATTGGACCTTTTGAAGTCTTTGCTCTGTTCTCGTTACACGACAATGAACAAAGAGGGGCAGCTGTAGGAGCCCGGGCCCAAAATTAAATAACCCATTTACAATAGGCCTAAAACGGCCCAAATTCTAAAAAAAAACCTAGAAGGCCCATTGGAGCCCAAAAATCAAGCAAGCACCAGGGAACCCTAGGGTTCCTCCTCTCGCCGTTCCCCCTTTTTCGACCACCCGAGGTGCTTGTTTGAGGTCCGCCTCCCTTTGCATCGAAATGGCAAGGTCACCTCAGTTGACCTTGCCTAACCCCAAAAACAAAGCAAAAGAGGATGAAACACGTAAAGAAAAGAGAGAACCTTTGTAATCGGCTATAAAGCCTGAAAAAAAATGTAATCTTTACACACAACAGGGGAATACAAACAGAGAACGAAATCAATCAAAGTATCAAGGTTGATTATTTTTACTTCGCGCATCTGCTTCTTTTAGATTTTATTATGCTTTTTTTACACTGTTATAGATAAGAATAATAACCAAAATAAATATAGAAAAGAGGTTTTGAAACGTACCTGAGGATCGGCCATAGACCACCGTCGGAGATCTTCTCCATTCGTCGGGGTCACGGAAGCCTTTAAGGTTTCGCTTGGACCGTGATTGAAGGGGCATTGAGGCCGAAAGGTCACCATTTATTTAGAGTTTATTTATTTTTTTAATAAAAAGAAAAAAAGGGAAAAGGGGAAGAAAGACTCACCTGAATCGGCCCTTCGCCGTCATCGTCGGCGCTTCGCCGTCGTCGGACGCGAGTTTAGGAAGGGGCAGAGGCTTTCCGTTTTCCCCTCGTTTCCCCGTTTCGAAGCCCTGGTCTCTGAACGCGCTCCAAAGCTCTGGTGGGAGGCGCCAGATGGCTCCGCCACCCAAGCGTGGGAGGGACGACGGCAACGGGCTGGAACCCGATGAAAAGGGAAGCCTCTCTTTTATTTTTTCAATTTTCTTTGCAAGAGAGTGAAACGACAGAGGGAGTGAAAATTTTTGCTTTTATAGTGATGAAAACGGCGTCATTTAAAGGGGAGACCTGCGCACTTTGCCTTAATGGTTTATTTGCGCTTTTGGTCCCTCTAATTCTGCGACACGTTCCATGCAGCCTTTCAATTCTTTTAATTTTGGCCGCATAATTTTTCGTCTGCTCCAATTTAGTCTCATGCATAAATGCGGTAACCAGACTTGGGCATATTTCCCGATCAGTCCTCCGTACTTTGTGCGTGCCTCACTTCAGTCCCTCCAGCCTTTAAATATCTCGTATTTCAGCCCCAAATCATTTTATTTTTTTGCGATTCACCCCCAAATTTTAGTTTAGTTTTGAATTTAATCCCTTATTTGTTATTTTAGTTAATTTATCATTAAATTAGTTATTTTAATAATATTATTACTATTATATTACATTATTATTATTATTATTGTTATCTATTTATTTATATTTATTTAAATTTCGGTACATATATATACTTATATACATTTTATATATTTTACAACTTATGTACATACCTATATATCTATATACATATTTTATTTTCATAAATATATACACGTACACGTTTTCTCTAATATATATGTATGTATATATATTCATATACATTTCTTACTATATCTTATAATTTGTATATACATACGTACATATTCTTTATTTATTTTAAATATATTTTTATATTTCATATTTTCTACATGCATATATATGTACTTATCTATTTACATATTTTAATTCATATACCTATACATGTATACATATTTACATATATTTTTATATTTAATAATCTCACAATACGATATGTACATAGATTTTCATATTTTCATAATTTTGTGTACATTCATGTATATACGTTTTTTACATCTATTCGTTATTTATTTATTTATCTTCATTTTCACTATTATTTATATTTAATAATCTTATTTTCGTTGCTATTACTCGTGTTGTTTTTATGCCATCATATTCATTATTGTTTTGCTATGCATATTAACATCATACATCAAAAAGAAATTTTTTTAAACAAGGCAATGTTTTACGTTTAGAAATTCGAGAAATTGTACCCTAACTTACTGGGCCTCGATTTTCTCGTTAAACCTAAATAGCAAAATATCCTTTTAAATTTCCAAAACATAAAATTTCAAGAATAAAGGCAATATTCTATATTTAGAAAATTCGAGAAATCGTGCCCTAACTTACTGGGTTTCGATTTTCTTCGTTGATTCTAAGTAACTGAATATCCCTTTGAAATTAAAAATAAATGAGGTCTCAATAAAAAATGAAAATGCAAGCTTACTCTAGAAAATACAAGGTGTTGTGTCCTAACTTACTGGATGTGGCATCTTATAAGAAGGCATTTTTCATTTTGATTTATTCGAGTAATTTTAAAATAACGCAATATAAAGAGGGATCGTATTTTTAAATTCTTTTCGAGTTCTCAATTTTCGACAGCAAGACATTAAGTAATCAACTAGGTACCAATTTTGGGCGTTTCGAGTGTGCTAATCCTTCCTCGTGCGTAACCGACTCCCGAACCCATTTTTCTGAATTTCGCAGACCAAAATCGTTGTTTTAATAAAAATTAAATCGTTTATTAAAAACAATCACTTTTCGAGGTGACCCGATCACACCTCATCAAAAAGGATTGGTGGCGACTCCCGTTTTTGTTTTCATTTTCAAAATCCAAGTGGACCTCGTTTTCATCAAAAAAATGGTGTCAACACATGTTGTATCATACGACATGGTTAATTTCAAAACTGGATCCAATAAAGTACATGATGGAGTCACCTGCACTCTCAGGAAGAATGGCACGATGGCAGATCTTACTGACTGGGTATGATATCGTGTATGTGAGCCAAAAATCGATAAAGGGAAGCGCGATAGCTGACTTCTTGGCAAGTCGAACAACGGAAGAATACGAGCCTTTGAGATTTGATTTCCCAGATGAAGACTTGATGTGCATTTCAGAAAAAGAGGGTGAGTCATCAAAAGAGAAATCATGGAAGATGAACTTTGATGGTGCATCGAATGCATTGAGGCATGGGATCAGAGCAGTCTTAGTGTCGCCGGAAGGAGATCATTATCTGCTCACTGCCAGATTGAACTTCTTCTGTACCAATAATATAGCAGAGTATGAAGCTTGCATCATGGGACTTCGTTCAGCTATCGAGAGGAAAATTGAAATTTTAGAGGTACACGGGGACTAAACATTAGTCATTTATCAAATTCGTGGAGATTGGGAAGTGAGAGATCCAAAATTAGTCAGATATCACGATCTCGTTGCGAAATTGGTCAAAGAATTCAAAGAAGTGACTTTTAACTGCTTTCCACGAGAAGATAACCAATTGGCTGATGCCCTAGCCACCTTGGCTTCGATGTTCAAAGCAAACAGAGAAACTGAGATGATGCCTATCCAAATGAGCATATATGAGACTCCCGCACCCTGTTTTAGCATTGAGGAGGAGTCAAATGGACGACCATGGTTCCATGATATCCTAGAGTACATCAAGAATCAAAGGTACCCTGAGCAAGCAAACGAGAATGACAAAAGAAAAATAAGAAGAATGGCGATTGGGTTTGTTCTTGACGGGGATATTCTATACAAAAGAGGAAAAGATCAAGTGCTCTTGAGGTACGTTGACGCTGTTGAAGCTAGAAAGATACTTGAGGAGGTTCATGAAGGAATTTGTGGAACGCATGCTAGTGGTTTCGCCATGGCCAGGCAGATTATGAGACTTGGTTATTATTGGCTAACGATGGAAAGGGATTGCATTGACTACGCACGAAAGTGCCACAAATGTCAAATTTATGGCGATAAAATTCATGTTGCTCCGTTGCCCCTTCATGTCATGACTTCTTCGTGGCCTTTTTATATGTGGGGGATGGATGTTATAGGGCCAATTTCCCCGAAAGCTTCCAATGGGCATCGATTCATCTTTGTGGTTATAGACTACTTCACAAAATGGGTAGAAGCCACTTCGTTTGCTAATGTTACAAAGGCAGCAATCTGTAGGTTCTTAAAAAAGGAGATCATATGTCGATATGGTCTGCCTGAAAGAATCATTTCAGATAATGCTTTAAATTTGAACAACAAGATGATGAAAGAAGTATGTGAGCAATTTCAGATAAAGCATCATAATTCTTCACCCTATCGCCCGAAGATGAACGGAGCGGTAGAAGCGGCTAATAATAATATAAAGAGGATTATCGGGAAGATGACTGAGACATATAAGGACTGGCACGAGAAGCTACCATTTGCTTTGTACGCGTACCGCACCTCTGTGCGAACATCTACGGGGGCAACTCCTTTTTCTCTAGTCTACGGAATGGAAGCTGTTCTGCCCATCGAAGTGGAGATCCCATCCCTACGTGTCTTGTTGGAATCAAAGTTAGAAGAATCAGAGTGGGTTCAAGCTCGATATGATCAGCTAAATCTTATTGAGGGAAAACGCTTGAAGGCAATTTGTCATGGACAGATTTATTAGAATAGAATGATCACGGCCCATGATAAAAGGGTACGGCTAAGAGAATTCCGCGAAGGGGAACTGGTACTAAGAAAGATCCTTCCAATACAAAAAGACTTTCGAGGAAAATGGTCGCCAAATTGGGAAGGGCCATACGTTGTAAAAAAGGCATTCTCAAGAGGGGCTCTGATTCTCACTGAGATAGATGGGAAAGAATTGCCTAATCCACTGAACTCAGATGCTGTGAAAAAATATTATGCTTAAAAAAACAAGACAAAAAAAAACAAAAAAACAGAAAAAGAAAAGAAAAGAAAAATCAAGATGAAAACCCGAAAAGTGTGTCTTGATAAACAAAAAGGATTAGGATAAAAACCCAAAAGGGCGTCCTAATGAAATGGGCTTGAACTTAAGGAGCAAGACGACTTGAATGGGGAGTCGAATGACGAGATTACAATATTTGAAGCATTCTCAGAAGCTCAAAATCTTCTACACAAGAAGCCGTGCTCGAAAAGATCCAGGATGAAGAAACGTGGAAAGTTCATGCATTGGATGTCTAGAGCATTTCTGGCTATTGAATTCGCTTTCTTTTCTTTATGAAAATTTATTTGTTAAACTTTCCTTGTCAATTTCCTTCGTTTGTTGCTTAAAAAAATGAATGTGAGGTATTTCTTTCATGCCTACTTTTTCTTTTTTATGCATCTCGTGTTTGATTCATTTAAATGATAAATAGTAAGATGACATATTCTAAACAAAAGGAATGTTGAGCATTACCTGGTTGAGAATTTATTAAGTACGCGGGCCCCAAAGTAAGAACAAGGTTCAACAGGGGGCAGGAGGGTGATATACGAGGAAGAGTGGATTATTCGCAAAATTTGAAGATGAATACAAAACCTGAGAGAAAGTCGAGAATGAAGGCAATGAATGAAGGCCCTCACGAAAGTCAGAAAGGGTCATGTGACAAACAACCCAGAGTGCATGGCATGATCATGTCAGACATAAAAGCATTTAGGACAAACATGTGCATATCATAATAACATCATACTTGACATATACAGGTATACTAGTAGTGCAAGCAATACTGGGAGAAAGCTGCACAGAATAAATGAAGAAGAAGGCTTTTAGTTCACCGGATGTTTCTTGAAACCCTGTTTCTTTCAAGATTTTTTTAATTTAATTTCTGTTGTTTTTCAAAAATCAACTCATAATACGAGAGGTGAGTTGTGCCTCGGGTCACGCTGAGGTATTTTTTAATTTCTATTTTTTTTCAAAAATCAACTCATAATACGAGAGGTGAGTTGAGCCTCGGTCACTGTTGAGGTATTTTTAATTTCATTGTTTTTCAAAAATCAACTCATAATCTGAGAGGTGAGTTGAGCCTCGGGTCACGCCGAGGTATTTTTAATTTCTTTTTTTTCAAAATCAACTCATAATCGAGAGGTGAGTTGAGCCTCGAGTCCTGTTGAGGTATTTTTAATTTCTTTTTTTTCAAAAATCAACTCATAATCTGAGAGGTGAGTTGAGCCTCGGGTCACACCGAGGTATTTTTTTAATTTCTTTTTTTCAAAATCAACTCATATCTGAGAGGTGAGTTGAGCTTGGTCCTGTTGAGGTATTTTTAATTTCATTGTTTTCAAAATCAACTCATAATACGAGAGGTGAGTTGAGCCTCGGGTCACGCTGAGGTATTTTTTTTAATTTCTGTTGTTTTTCAAAAATCAACTCATAATACAAGAGGTGAGTTGAGCCTCGGGTCAAGCTGTGATATTTTTTAATTTCTGTTTTTTTCCAAAAATCAACTCATAATCTGAGAGGTGAGTTGAGCCTCGCCCTGCCGAGGTATTTTTTAATTTCTATTTTTTTTCAAAAATCAACTTATAATACGAGAGGTGAGTTGAGCCTCGGGTCACGCTGAGGTATTTTTAATTTCTGTTTTTTTTCAAAAATCAACTCATAATACGAGAGGTGAGTTGAGCCTCGGGTCACGCTGAGTTATTTTTTTTTAATTTCTATTTTTTTCAAAAAAATAAACTCATATTGCGAGAGGTGAGTTGAGCCTCGGAAACATGCCGAAGTATTTCTTTTAAATTTCTGTTTTTTAAAATCAACTCATAATACGAGAGGTGAGTTGAGCCTCGGGTCACATGCCGAGCGATTTTTGTTTTTTGTTTTTCAACAAGAAAAATAGAGAATAAAATTGGACAATCAAACAAAATTCAGTGCTTTTAAAGTCTTTGCTCTATCCCTGTTTCACAGCGATGAGCAAAGAGGGGCAGCTGTAAGCACTAAATTTTGTCCGGGTTTTGTCGTGTTTATATATATATTTAAAAAAATTCAAAAAAATTTCAAAAATAAAAAATAAAAAAATACATTTTGACCACTAAACTTTTTGAAATTACATTTTGACCCACCAACTTTTTAAAATTACATTTTAACCCCTAAATTTTCTCAAAACTCGTTTTGGCCCTAGAACTTTTACTGAAATTGCAGTTTAGTCCTTCTAGCAGCAACTTGCACACCTACCCCCGTGATTTCCGGCCACCGGCCTAAGGCATGGCCTCCCTCTCCCCTAGCCACCTAATCTCTGCAAAAAGGAAGAGAAAAACATCTATAAATTGGACTTAAAACCCCAAAAATGGAGGCCCGGACAAAATAAAAAAAAAGAAAGTTTCAAAAAAAATTTCAGCAGCAAAAAGAAGGAGGAGGAAGAGGAAGAGGAAAGAAAGGAAGAGAGAGGAGGAGCGACGGCGGTGCAGCAGCGGCGTGAAGGAGGCCGATCGGAGAAGAAGAAAGAAAAAAGAGAAAGAAAGAAGGAAGAAAAAGAAAAAAGAAAAAGAAAAAATAAAAAAATAAAAATTAATAGCCAGGTCAAACCGACCCAACCCGATCCGGCAACCCGACTCGCGACCCAAGAAACCCAGCAGCAGCCCTAGCCCAAAAAAATTTTAAGCAAAAAAAAAAAAAAAAAACCAAAAAAAAGCTTAGCAGGCCAACCCAACAGCATTTGAGCCCAACATACTGCAGCTGTCCAGCAGCCCACTCAACAGCCAGCCCAGCAGCAGGCCCGCACGCTCCAGCCCAGCAGCAGCAGGCTAGGCCTGACCAACGGCCCAGCAGGCCCAAAAGAAGCAGGCCAGAAAGAAGAGAGAAGAAAAAAGAAAAAAGAAAAAAAAAAAAAAGAAGAGAAAAAGAAAAGAAAATTTCAATTTGTGTAACCCGTTCGATGAAGCTCGCGTTTTAGATTTTTCGGTAATTTCGTTTATTTCACTTTTAATTTAATGCTCGTATTTTTATGTTATTTCATTTTAATATTATTAGCATTTTATGCATTTTTATATTTTTGTATTTATATTTTCAATTTAATTCAATTTTAATTTTATTTTATTTTAAATAATTTTAAAAAATAAGGCAACGGATCGATTTATCATAAAATCGTTGATTTCATCGCTATGTTGGGTGAATATCACCGGTTTGTGTTAAACTCGATACGCCCTTTTAAAAATAAAAAATATTCAAAAAATTCGTATTTTCAAAAAAATCCTCGGGTTTCAAAATTTTCGTGTCTTCGAAAAATTTTCTCGTGTTTTCAAAAATAAAGTAACGAATCGATTTGACACTAATTCGTTGATTTCATTGCTATGTTGAGTGAATATCACCGATTAGTGTTAAATACGATACGTGCTTAATAAAAAAATCAGAAAAATTTTCGTGTTTTCAAAAAATTCCAATTTTCAAAATTTTACATGTTTTCAGAAAATTCCCGTGTTTCAAAAATCCTCGTGTTGTCAAAAATTTCGGTGTTTTGAAAATTTTTGTGTTTTCAAAAAAAAATCTCGTGTTTCATAAATTTTCGTTTTTTTAAAAAATTGTGTTTCCAAAATTCTCGTGTTTTAAAAAAAATTCTCGTGTTTTAATCGGATCACGATTAAATATTAGATTGAACTCGTATTTTTGAAAATTAAGACAACGTGCATTTAACGAGATACTAATTTTGGGCGTCATGAGGTGCTAATACCTTCCTCATGGCGAATCGACTCCCAAACTCTAATTTTCTCTGGATTTTCACGTAGACCTAAAATCTCCTCTTTTAAAAAAAATTTAAAATAATTTTTTTTTCTAAAAAGAGAATTTATTAGGTGTCCGATCACACCTAGGAAAAAAGATTGGTGGCGACTCCTTTTTCAAATAAAATCGAGATTCGGTTTTCAAGTTTTCAATAATTACTTCGACTAGCGCCCGTGCCGAAAATTTTTAGGTCGCTACACAATGTAACAAAGGACGAAGAAAAAAAGAAATATTGTTCTTCAAAAAAAAAAGGAAACTATTATTTTTTTTATTCCCAAGACAAGACTTCTTTCCTTTAGTTCTATATTCCTATTCTGAAATAATGAATTGAGCTTTTATAGGCATTTTTGACGCCGCTATTGAAATAGCCTTTCTGGCTATATTTTCTGCCACGAACAAAATTTGATTTTGTGAATTAATCGTATTGAATGATAACTAATAAATTAATTATTAATTGTATTAAAATTGTAATTAATTGACACAATACTTAATCGATGCATATTTAATCTTCTAAGGTAGTTGAAGGTTAAATTAGCGACGATGATAAACGATACATTAGCCTTGCATAACTTGCAAGATTATTGTGATTAAACTGTTTCAGCGTAGGAATATATTGTTACTTAACGTAATATTTTACTTGCTTATTAAAATTGATTAATTGTTTCAATTGACATAGTAATATGTTCAAGAGATTAGTTAATTTGGTAAGTCTGTATATGCTATAGTTAACAAATTACTAAGTTGCCGTGAATATATTCATAACAACATGAACATTGTTTTAGTAATAATAAGTTAAGAAAAGTAATTGATCTAACACAATTATGTAATATTGATTAAACTTATTTTTCAGAATTCATACTTTGCAATTTTATCTTTTAATTTTCTTAGTTAATTTACTTAGTAAAAATCTAGTTTTATTAAACAGTTTTCTTTCAAAACAAAATATTTTCCTTCACCAAAATGTTTTTGATTGTATTTCATAAATATTTTCTTACATAGTCTCTGTAGCTACGATAACTCGATATTTATTTGTCACTTTATTACTTGTTGCGATTGTGTATATTTACATTTCCGTTGTTCCAACAAATACTGGCTCGCTTGTTCCAATTCCTGGAGCAATAGGTGCATTATAACAGGGAACATGTATTGTGCTTGGAAGATTTGGCAACTGTGCCTCGATATGAAGAGCTTAAATGACTTGCCTGATTGATGGTGTTAGTTTGAGATTTGGGTGCGCACACCATAGTCCAACAATCACCAAACATTCCATTTGTTTTGGGTCGAATTCCATTCCCATTTTCTTGTCAGCCACGTCAAGAACCTTTCCATTTCCATATGACTCCCACACCCATGGAAGTAATAGAGTGTCAAGCTCATGAAATTTGGGTTCAATTGACCTTTTACCACAAGCAATTTCTAATGCCACTACTCCAAAACTATATACATCGGATTCTTCGCTAGCCTTGACCGAAGATAGACATTCAAGAGCAATGTATCCCACCCTTGCTAAAAGAGTGTTTTTTAACCCTTTTGAATGATCAACTAACCTAGCTAATCCGTAGTCTCCGAGTGTCGAAACCATTTTTTTATATTTGAAAAACGGGGATCGACTTTGAAAATGAAAATGGGAGTCGCCACCAATCCTTTATTGAGGCGTGATTGGCTCACCTTGAAAATAATTTTGGTCTGCGAAATTTTGAGAAAATAGATTCGGGAGTCGATTACACACGAGGAAGGGTTAGCACCCTCGTAATACCCAAAATTAGTACCGAATTAATTGTTTAATGTCTTAGTGTCAAAACTTGAAAAGATTTTAAAATACGATCCTATGAAATAAAAACCTAAATAATTGAATTGGATGATAAGACGTACCCTATTTCAAAGAAATAAACCGCCACACTCACTGAGTTAGAGTACAACAGTTCAATCTTCAAAGTTAAATTCGTCTTTTTTTTTAAATTTTAAAAATTCATATGTTTTGAGAATGATGTCTGGTTATTTAAGTCAATCGAGAAATCAGAATCCAGTATGTTAGGGTTCAATTTCTCGAAATTCCTAAACACAAAATATTGCCTTTATTTTAAAATCGAGATAACAAAATGTCATATCCAGTAAGTTAGGATCCAACATTTTGAAATCTTAAAAACTTTATTTTAAAGATTGTATGGTTTTAATAAAATAAACAATTGACTAGTTAAATTCATCGAGAAGAATTGAAACCCAGTAAGTTAGGGCGCAATTTTCTCGGAAATTAAGAACACCAAGCCTCTTTTTAAAACTTTTGAAATAAAAGGATTGTAGTGGTTTAATAAAATACAATTCTTACAAATGTAACATATTTGAATGGTGATGTACGACATAAGAGATAATATATAATCCAAACACATACTAAAGAATAATGAATAAATAATAAATTAATCTTGACAAACATAGCAACAATAATCTTAATTGTACATTATGTCAATATCAATATCAACGTTCAAAAACTAAAAAAAGCCGATTAATGAAAATGCGAACCAAATGTACAAGTTTTGAAATAACTAAAAAATGGCATAAAAGAAATGGAAATTGTAAATTAATAAGGTATACATACGAAATCTTTAAAATAAATTGTATGTACACAAAAAAATTTTACATATAGAATAAATTATATATAAAATAAAAAATTTGTATATATATATAAAATGATATTCTATAAAACATCTTTATATAAAATACAAAATTATATAAAAATGAATTAAGAGAAATATAAAAAATATATACCTACTTAAAAATAATAATATTATGTAGAGTATCTTCGATATATAAAAGAGAATAAAAATGAATTAAAGAATTATTATAAATAGAAAATATTAAGAAAGTATACAAACATATCAAATTTTCATGAAAAGATAAAAATGCAATGATATATTTACAATAATAATACATATATAACAAGTTTTAAAACAATATAATACGTAATTAATATAAGATGATAATACATAATAGGCTTATAATACCAATAATAGTACATTATAACTAAAAAAAAGTATATAATAAGATTAAGTACTAATATATGATAATAACTTAAATTATATTAAACCTAATCATAAAAAGAATGTTAGTTTTTTAAAAAATAGATATATCTAAAATAAAAAGAAAATTTAAACGAAATAAAATACAATATATTTAATTAAATAAATATGGATTAAAATGTATTTAATTTGAAATTAAAAGGAGAAAAAATGAAAGTAAAGCAGAATGGAGGACCAAAAAAAGCACACGCAAATAACATGGAGATTAAAGAGGAAAATATCCCCAGCCCCAAAACGCTATGTTTTAGCATGGGCCAAATCGAAACAGACAATGAAAAGATGTGGCAAAATTTAAAAGGCGTAAAAGGATCAATATAAGAATATTACAAAAGCAGAGGACTAATTGCGGAAATAAGCCATTAAGCCAAAACGCGCGGACCGGGAATTTAGTTCGGATCGGGTCACTGGATGTGGCCTGTACGGTGCCATTTTAAAGCCGTTGAAGTTGGCCTAAACGACGCCGTTGCACAATTGATACAAAACCTAAGTTAAACTAACATCCGGCCAGTTTAAACAAGGAAAACCGTAGTCCCTTTTGTTCATGGCTGCGCCGTTTCAAAATCTCTCAAAGTCATGGCCTCCGTCTCATGCTCTCAAGCTGGCCTTTCCAAGATCCCTTACTCGATCATCGATTGCAACGAAGTAAGCAAGGAATCGATCGCCAGGTAAACTCTTCGCTCTCTCCTCTTTCTTTTTTTATTTCTCTTTTTAACCCACGATTAATGAATATAAAAACTAGAAAAAGAAAAAGAGGAATGAATCAAGTAACCAGGGAAAATGGAAGAGAACAAAAACCCAAAAAAAAAACCTTTTTGTAAACCGATTTCTTTTTGTATATTGAATGCCTGAGAGAGTTACAGTACACTCTTGGTCTTTTTATAGTCTCTATTTACATAAAAATGAAAAATAAAAACGAAAACAAATCGCCCCCGTTCTGCCATATTTGTTTTTTTTCTCTCTGCTCCTTTTGTGTGTTGTTGGTGTCTGCTTTGCTGCTCGTTTGTTCGTTCTTTGCGAGAACGCGTGCGAGGTCGGGGACGTGCACGACGGATGTCTGTGGCGCGCGCAGTCTGGAGGCTCGCGTGAGTGGTGCTACGTGCGTGCGTGAGGCTGAGGGAAAGCGGCGTGAAGACCCTGAAACCCTAGGGTTTTGTTTGTTTCGATTTTGGGCTAGGGGTATTTGGGCTAGGGTAATGTATTTTGGGCTTGGGTTTAAATTTTGGGTGTTTTGAAATTGGGCCCATTGTATTGGATTGTGGCTGGACTATTATTGGACCTTTATTTATTTGGTATTTTTTATATCTGAGTTTTAATAGTTGGGCTTGGGCCGGACAAAATTTGGGTATTACACCGAGTTTATCATCAAAGCTGGAATCCAACATAATGTTGTTGGTCTTGATATCTCTAAGTAATACACAGTAATTTCCTTCTTCATACGGATACAGCAATGCCGATGTTAAGTCTTGCACGATTTTGTATCGTGTTTCCCATGTCAATAAGCTTTTTCCTTAAAAATCCTGCTTTTGAGTCAGCCAAAGTCCGACAGCATCGGTTGCTGAAAGTTCAGGGCTGTTGCTCCAAGCAAGATTCTGACCCGAAGGGTCTTGTGCATGCACAAGAGTGCAATTGTTGACCCGGCCATGAGCGTAACTCAGTGCAAAGCCTGCCAACACATTGTCCCATCTCATAGGGGGAACACCAAGTTCTTTTCAAGCAGCATTGTGAGCATCGAGGGACTCTTTTACTAAAATTTCACAAACTTACTGGAAAGACTAGCACAGATAAGGCTTGAATCTAAAAGGTTAGTGAGATTCGAAACATGTTCATGTTGGATTTCAATGGATATAATTGATGATTAATTAAGGAACATAAATGGAGAAATTATTGATTAGTTAAAGGTAAAAAAAAAACATTTTTGTACTAATATGATTGAAGAGAGTTGTAAGTTGAACCCCACAAGGAAGATGCTGGCAAACCTGTAATGGAGAAAGGTCAATTTGATCACAGCTAGTTGTGTCAACGTGCTAAAAAAAGTTTCAACTCTAGGCTAGTTTTTGGGCTTGCACCACCTGCTCAAAAATCCCTTTTCATTATTCAAAAAATAATAATATATTAAAATTATATTTTTAATTGATATTTATATACTTTTATAATTAAATATAAATTCAAAATATTTTTTTATCATTTAAATTAAATTTAAGATGGACTAGTCTAGCCCAAAGTGTAAAAATCTTTATTCAAGTTTGATCTAAATTATATCGAATGAGCTACGACCCTTGGATGATCTAATCACAATCAATGTTAGACAAAATTTTATACTAATATGTTAGACCTTAAATATTGTTTATTATTATATTTAAAAATTTAAAATATTTCATATATCATTAAATTTAAAAATAATTCATTAATTATTAAAAGTAAAAAATTAAAATGTAAATTTTATGTATAATTATATTAAATTATTTAAATAATATTTAAATCAATTTATTTTCAATTTCCAACATAATGAATATTTTAATTTTTATGTAATGTTAAACATATGAAATTAATAAACTATATTTTTTCGTGAACTTTCTAAAAACACTTGATAACAGCGCTAAACTGCATTAAAGTTGTGTTCTCCAATGCTTCTCAGATGAACTTTTCCATTAAAAAGTATTTTTCCCTAAAAAGTAATAAAGAACAAACCTTAGTGTAGAAAATTTTTTAACTTATATTAAATGCTTTTCACGATGAAAAGCGAAATTTTAACTTTTTAACTCAAAAGTACTTTTGGTGGTATTTTACTTTTTAACATTACTATTTCTTCTTCCAAATTGTAAATGCTATTGTAAAATTTTTAGTATTTATATTTGGTATATAAATATTATCCCTTTTGAAACTTTAATCCAAATATATGTAATATTTTAATTTGTTAGGTTTATGTTTTCAATATTATGTTAATATTTAATATGAGTTATATATTCAAATACATTTTAAAATAAAATAATACGAATGTGTTAAAAGCATTAATTAAAATAAAAATAAAAATATTAATTACTTAGAAATATTTAAAATTAATATTATATATTAAAATATTAACAATAACTTAGAATAAATTATTTTTTTATATTTTTGCTAAAGTATCATAATATTAACTAATTTGAACATTATTTAAATACAGATTTGTTACTTTATAATATCATGTCTAAAATAGACATTTTATTTCTCAAAATCACTTTTTTACAGCAATACCAAACACTTAAATTTTTCAAAAGTACTTCTTAAAAGCACTTTTCCACAGTAATTTTCAAAAACATTGTCAAACTAGTCCTAAGTCATATCATATGGATGTTATGGAAAAATCGAATCTCTTTCAAACTCTTTTTCCTTTTTTTCTACTCCGTTCACGCTATCAAATTCCTTTCATGAATCCATAATTCTCAAAATATTTCTCCTTTTTAGTTTGATTATATTAATACGGAAACTTATACTTCAGATTATCAAGAAGCACCAGTGGTCTAGTGGTAGAATAGTACCCTGCCACGGTACAGACCCGGGTTCGATTCCCGGCTGGTGCAGCCTACATTGAAGGCATGATGACAGAGCCTTCTTTTTTGGTGAAATTGATGTTTAGTAGTCTCATGCACATTAAATCATTGCAACTCAAACTGGTTATTTCCTCTGGTGACATGGACCATGCACTCAAACTGTTCGGTCAATTTCCTGCACCGAAACAGTTGCAATGAGACCTGTTACAATTGAATGTTAAGCCTGCTAATTACACGGTTCTCTTTCCTCTTCAAGGGCTTTGACAGAAATGTCGGTTTTCATGTGGGAAAGAGTTGGTGAAATTTGGGTTTGGTTCTAATGTTGTTTTACAAAATGCTCTCATTTGTTTTCAAAATGTCATACCAATTAATTTAATAAAAATTCCTAATAAAATTAACAATTGAATCCCTTAAATTTAATAACTTTTCTCATCTTGGTTTTAAAATTTATTTTTTCACCTTAATCCCTGAACTTGGTAGCTTCTTCCAATTTGGTTAAGATTCTATAAATGTATAATAACGTGACACTCTAAGATTATGTTACGTCATCGCTAGAATTTTTTAAATATTTTTTAAAATTTTAGGTGATGACATATCAAAGTAACATGTCATCATACATGAATAGAATCCAAGTTTAAGGATTAAATTAAGTGCAAGCTTTGGGACTAATGTGAACCCCAAAAAAATTTAGGGGCCAAGTTTGAAAAGTTACCAATTTTAGGTACTAATGCTTTTATCTCTATTTATTTATTTTATTAATCCTGCTTTTCTGAGGTGTGTTCTTGGTTGTTTCGGTAATTTGATGTCTTTTCTTGGGAGCACAATTCTTACTGTAAGCTGTATGCTCTGTTTTTCCTATTGGAGTATACGGTCCTATGTAAGGAGTGTTTTTTTTTTCTCCTGAATAAATTCTCTTTAATTTCAAAAAAGACAAATTGTAAGGTGGTAGCTTGATATAATTTTTAAATTTTTTATTAGTCTTTGTAGTTTAATTTGTCTAATTTTAATTTTTATATTTTTGAATTTTAAAATTTCAATACTAACACAAATGATAATCACTAATTCATTTGATTAAATCCAGTTATTAATATTGAACTATGTATTTAGCTATAGATTTAGCACATATTCTCTAATTGAATCATTCTAAGTCTCCTATACTTTCGAACTTTGAAATTTCATTACTAGCACAAATGATAGCCATTAATTCATTAACTGAATTTTTAGTGAATAATACGTAGAAATAACAAGCGGACGTGACATTACACATAAGGTAATATGTTTGTCTGCATCGATTTGGAAAATAACAAAACTTAATAAATTTAGCAATTATCATTTGGCGAGAACTAAAATTTTGAAATTTTAAAAGTTTAAGGACTAAAGATGACAATGATTAAATTTTCTTTTGTGTTTTTCTTAATTTTTGGTTCATGATAAAGTAATATGGAATTAGGTTAGCTCTAGAAAATCCATTTTAAAGAAAATAAAAAATGGATGCCTTAACAGCCCAATATCATAATGATGATTCTGTATTGTTAAATTAGCACAATTAGTCTTATGTTTAAATCATTTTATAATCATAACTATCTATATATAATACAAAATGTAACTAACCATTATTACTCTGAATAAAAAAAGAATGAGCTAACTACCTATACGTGATATTTGCCAATTGAGTCTTAATTTGATCGGTATAGATATTGTTGTCAATTCGAAAGATGTGAGTTTGAGTGTCTTTGAAGCACATTATCCTCCTATTTATGGGTGGGATTGGGGCTATGAGTAGTTCTAAATATTGTCTAAAATAAAAGCATATATGATAATTTCTAAAAAGAAGTAATGGTTTAAGAAAATAATTAAAATCTATAATAATTAAGTAGGTACATAATAATAAAATAGTAAATGAAAAACCTTTTAGTTGATCCATCACTATTGGGAATATTGTTGACTATGTACATTGGATACAGCTTGGATGAAAATGATATGGATTTTTTAAAACAAAATTAAAATAATGGACCAATTTTGTCATAATGCCCTAATATTTTGAATTAATTTATCATGTCCAGCGTCCTCTAACTTATTTGATGTAATATATAGACTCGCTATATTTCCTACAAATTATCATAGAATTAAGAAATTTATTCATGTTTACACATTTTAACTTATAATTAATAATTTTAATATTTTAATTACATCAAAGTTTTTTTTATTATAAATAAATACTTGCTTTTAGTTTAGCATTTTGAATATGAATGTAATATAAATCATCTTAGTCATATTTATATGACTGGTATTTATTATAATATTTGCATATTTATTAAACATTTTATATTTTATATATTTTTTAGAAAAATATATTACGAAGACTAATCCTTTTGGGTTTGTGGTTGCTGTTGAGGAAAATTGATTATTCTTTTCAAAAGAGTTTTCAAGTGTAGTCTTCCAAAAGTTGGCAAATCTCTCAACATGTTAATATTGTCTTTAGTCGTGGTTTTGCCTCGCCAACTTTATAGAGGGCCCGAGTGCTTAAGGTTGCTCAAGAGGCGACAAGTTTAATTGAACGAGAATAACTTGTCAAATAAGATTAGATTGTGCATTACACACGGTTACCTACCAAGAAAATATGGATATTTACACTTTGATAAGGTTTGAACCATGCCCTTATATGAAATTATTGAGCACCTATGCTACCACTTGATCTAACACTATTCGATCCGAGGAGACGTTTTCACTCTATGAAACTTGTAACTTTTTCAAGCAATATTGACACTCAAGTTCTCTGTAGAGTCAGAAAATAAAACCCTGACCAGGGACACTACTGACAAGTTGAGTGTTCAATCGACTTTCAATGGACGATACTTCGAAGACTTCTCTAAAAGAAGTCAACCTCCTCTCCACATTATTTGTTCCAACAATATCATCTCTAATGTATTAATTTGAAATTTCTCCCTTGAACTAGAATAAAATGATTAAATTTAATATATATCTAGCAATAAAAAACAGTGAACAATTGGACAACCTTATAATGCTGTCATATATATATAATAATTTATTCCCACATTTTATTCTCACATAATTTCGTATTTTTAAGTTTTTAAAATTTTGGCAACAAAGGGATCTTTTTATAGGAATAAATCAAATAAAAAACATTGAATATTCGGAAACTTCAACAACTACGAAAAAGCTTCTATATTTTGATCATTGCAAATGATTGAATTCAGTGATCTCCCTCATTTCAAAACACCATTTTTATCTAATCATAGTTGCCAAACATCAAAAAGGAAAAGAAAATAATGAAACCTCCATTGCCACCTTCAACCTCTTCAGCTCTGAGAAAGACGCGTCCTTCTCCCTACTTTTACACCTTCTTAACGTTCACGGTCTTCGTTCTCATTCTCTATTGTGAAGACTTGCTCTCCGTTTTTGATCGAAATGAACTCGTTCCAATCAAACCAATCCCTGAAACAGGTAACTCAGTTATTAACTCAGTCGTGTTTTTTTTTTTGTTGGTTTTGATTTGACAAGCATATATAATGCTGTTTTCTTGGTGGGGTTTTGGTTATGGGATTGTAGGGAAGGAAAAAGAGACAAAATCGACGTCGCAATTGCCATTTGTTATAGGGGAACCTGAAGAAACAGGTGAGTCAGTTCTTAACTCGGTCATCGTTTTTTTATTCAATTTTTTAGAGTTTGACTGACATTGTTTTCTTGGTGGGGTTTTGGTTATGGGATTATAGGGAAGAAAGAAGAGACGGAATCGACGTCGAAACTGCCATTTGCGAGAGGGGAACCTGAAGAAACAGGTGACTCAGTTCTTAACTCGGTTACCGTTTTTTACTTTGTTTTAGGGTTTGACAAGCATATATAATGCTGTTTTCTTGGTGGGGTTTTGGTTGTGGGATTGTAGGGAAGAAAAAGGAGGCGAAATCGACGTCAAAGCTGCCATTCGCGATAGGGGAAACTGAAGAAGGATGTGATATATTCAGTGGGAGGTGGGTGAGGACGAGTTAACTCGGCCTCTCTATGAAGAATCGGAGTGTCCGTACATTCAGCCCCAGTTGACATGTCAAGAACATGGTAGACCTGATAAAGAGTATCAGAAATGGCGATGGCAACCCTATGGATGTGACCTTCCCAGGTATTTAATGACACTAAAACCCTAACCTCTTTATACTCATGATCAAAACAAAAACAAAACACAGAGCAATACTTATATATTCTTATATGTTGTCTTGTTTTTCAATGCTGGGAATCTTAAAGTAGTGTTTTGTTTCTCTTTTAAAACTTCAATGTTGGCCAACTCCTATGTTTTTGTCGTTTCAAGCTTCAGAGGCTTCTCACCACATGAAATGGTAATGAAAGTGTTTCAAATAATATGCAAGTAAAAGTAGAACACTTCAAAAGTTAAAAAGTTATGTGATGAAGTTAATATGAAGGTTTTTTTATGATTTGAGAATTCTAATTACAATTCACGAAATCATTTATTTGGCCCCAACTTCAGTCATACTTTTATTTAATTTTTCTGTCTTTTTTAACCTTTAAACTTACGTTACTTATCAAATCACCTCAAAATAGATAAAAAATCAACGTTTGTTAACTTTGTTAATATGACATATATGTTGTCACTTGAAAAATTATTTTAAAATAAAAAGTACTACAAATTATAAAAGATATTTTTAAATTGAAAATAATTAATCAATTGCTTATGTGGCATACACATGACAATTCACGTGTATGTCACGCCATCAAAGTTAATAATAAATATTAATTTTTCATTCATTTTAGGGTAATTTGACAAATAATGTAAATTGGAATGATTAAAAGACGCGAAAAATTAGACGAATGACTAAAATAATTTCTTTTAAAAATTAGAGGGCGAATAATATTATTATAAAGAATATTCTTTTTAATATTTAATAAATGATTCTTCTCGTGTAAATTATAACATGTTAACTCGGAGTGGATGGCAAGTAAGGGGCCTCCTGTTTAAATATAACATATTAGGACGTGGGAACACTGAGTTGCATTTAGTCCACGTAATCTGGTGTAGTTGGGGCCCACTTTGAGCTGGGTCTTCTTTGTTCAACTAAGCCTATGGAAAAAAGATTGCATATTGGTTTGGTTCCTACTTGCTACATGTTAAGAGTCAAAATAGTTGAAATATTTTGCCATACCATTATCAACACTTCAATCTTTTATTCTTAGCTACAAGTTTACTCTATGTCTTGTTTTATTTTGTTTGAAAATGTTAGATAAAATTGTATAAACAATTATTCATCATATTTTCAAATTATTTACTATAAGAATCATTAAAATAAATATTTGTGATTTTATGATTTTATTTAACGTGTAATTGAATTTTTTAAATAATGAGTTGTTTAAAGATATAATGTGTTATTGATATTAACGGAAAACTTGAGCATAAATTTAATAACATTATACCTATCATTTAGATGACTTAAATGATAAATTTTTGTTGATACGTATAAATATGAGTTAAATGGTGATATAATATTAGTAATATATGCTGATGTTTGATAATATTTTTGTTGCAAGGTTTAATGCCACATTGATTCTAGAGTCGTTAAGAGGGAAGAGGATGATGTTTGTAGGAGACTCATTGAACCGGGGTCAGTATGTTTCAATGGTGTGCCTTCTCCATAGAATTCTTCCTCCAAATGCAAAGTCTTTAGAATCTTCCATCGATCAATCATTAACGGTCTTCAGAGCCAAGGTAATTAGGGTTCCCAAATCTCTCTTCAACTCATTACATGGCTAGTTTTGTTTTGATGGTCGTATTATTTGTTGTGATACATTTTTTTCAGGATTACAATGCGACGATTGAATTCAACTGGGCACCATTTCTTCTGGAATCGAATTCGGATAACGCCATCGTTCACAGAGTGGACGATAGAATGGTGAAGAAAGGATCCATCAACAAGCATGGCAAGAATTGGAAAGGCGTCGATGTGTTGGTATTCAACACATATCTATGGTGGATGACAGGCCGAAAGATGAAGTTCTTGTACGGTTTTTTCTTTCATTTTTCCGTGTGGGTTGAACATGTTAATAGTTTTTAACTAAGTTCAGAAAAAAATGGTGCATTGACAGGAAAGGGAAAGGGTCATTTAAGGATGAAAAGAAAGATATCGAAGAGCTGACAACTGAGGATGCTTATCGAGTAGCAATGAAAAGCATGTTGAAATGGGCGAGGAAAAACATGGATCGTAACAAGACGAGGGTGTTCTTCACTAGCATGTCTCCTTTGCATATCAAGTGAGTCGAATTCTTTCTACATACGTTAAAATTATTATGGAGGTTGATATATTAAGAGTTAGATTGTATTTTGATACTTTTGTTAAAAAATAGACAAATTAATTTTTATATATTAGATCAAAGAGCAAATTAGTAATTTTTAAAAGTTTTAACCATTTTATTGTTAAAAATGACGTGACTGATAGAATAATCAATTAGTTACATATGGTATACTATAAATACCTCATCCTAACGTATAAGGATCAGTTTTAACATTATAAATGGATAGAATTTTTAACAAAAGACTGATTTACTCTTTAATCTAACATATAATGACTAATTTACTCTTTTTGAGTAGAATGGATACAATGTAATTTGATTCTTGGACTTTCATAGTACTTTTATCTCCTGTGTACATACACACAAAAAAAAACCATTGAATTTTAAGATGAATGAAACAATTAATTAGATGTTGAATGATTTTGTATATGTAGGAGTCGGGAATGGGAGGGAACCTGGTGGAAACTGTTATAATGAAACGACTTTGATTGAGGATTCTAATTATTGGGGATCAGAAAACAAGAACATTATGCAGGTGATTGCTGAAGAATTTGGTAAATCAAAGTATCCAATTACGTTCCTTAACATCACTCAACTCTCGAGTTATCGTAAAGATGCCCACACTTCAATTTATAAGAAGCAATGGAGTCCATTGACACCCGAACAGTTGGCTAACCCGATTAGCTATGCGGATTGTGTTCATTGGTGTTTGCCTGGTCTCCAAGATACTTGGAATGAACTTCTATTTACAAAGCTACTTTATCCTAGTTAACTGTAGAAATGTAGCAAGTGATTGAATTAATTAATTGCTGAAGTTTGCACAAGTTTGATAATTGAGATTAAAGATATCCAAAGATTGAGTTATTCATCCGAAAATCCTACGATATTTTAGGGAGGAATTGGAAAAGAATGAATGCAATGCTGTTTTATTTTTCATGTTGTTAATCTTTGGGTTTTGGGTTCTTATGCTTATCAGATATGTAGAATGAAAATGGTAAAGTGGACCAACAAATATTTTATTTTTCTACTCGGATACTTTAATTAAAATTGAATTAATTAATCAAATTAAATCGAATCAATTTGATAATCGATTGGCAATTAAATTTAATTATATTATATATATATATTCAATATATTATATTTATAAGCCCAGTATATAAGTTACATAGAATTACAATTATTGATATAATGTGTCAAAGAAAAATATTATAAAATTAAAATAAAATATTTAACAAAATGACATTGTCATTGTGTTATTTGTTGCTATTGTGTTGTTTGTAATTTTTCATTTAGTGTAATTATTGTCCTATTTGTTGTTTTTGTTTCTCTTTTTGAACTAAAACAAATAAAAAGAGCATTATTATTGTATTTTTGTCATATTTTAAACTTAATAGAACTATAAAAAAAGAAAATATGTATAAATTTCAATTGATTAACAATTAAATAATTCAATAATGATAGTTCGGTTGACATATTAATCGAACTAGCGCTTTAGACACGTTATCCCTTTTTTCTCTCTTCATTTTGGTTATTGAAATATCAAAGTTCCTTTTATTATTATTTAGGTTAAATTCTTCCATTAGTTTTTGTAGTACGTAAGTTGCTAATTTAGTCCCTATTTTTTAATTTGATCATTTTAATCTCTATACTTTTTCAATTTTGAAATTTCAATCATGACTAAACAATAATGGTTAAATTCATTAAGTCCTGTTATTACATAATACTATGTGTCACTGTTATTCCATATATTACTCACAAAAAATTTGTTAATGGATTTAATGGTAGTCATTTGCTTCATGATTAAAATTTTAAAATTGAAAAAGTATAAGAACTAGCAATGGTCAAATTGGAAACATGAACTAAATCTGCAACTTTACACATAGTATATGACTAATATCAAAACTTAACTAAACGGATTCAACAGATAACGTCTGGGTAAGGATTAAAATTTTAAAATTTAAAAAGTATAGAGACTAAATTCACAAACTTATCATATTTTTTTTAAAAATAAGAACAAGGTGTTTAACAACCTAGAAAATATTTAAGAAATCAACAAATTGAATTTGAAGTTGCAGCAGATGCATGACCAATTTTTGGCCTCGCTGAAACTAAGGTACTCTATTCTCCCAACTGCTACAACCTTTACCAGGTGCTTTAATATCTCGAATCGGCCAACCAAGGTTACAAATTGCCTCATGTTAGATTTGCAAAGAAGAGAATGCATAATGTTAGATTTACAAATTACCTGAATTCGCCATTCAATTTTGATGTTGCAAGAAGAGCTTCTCTTACCACGTGAAGCTTGGAGCAAGTTGCATTATGGTATTCCAGTGTACTGCAGTATTGTAAGATCACTTTGTTGAGTTTGACTATCATTAATGAAACACCATATTCCAGGAGATTGTATAGAATCAATGATAGAATGCTTTGAAATCTTCACTGGCTCAAGAGAGAAGCAACCTTTCCAAAACGTTGTTGTGTTTTTAGCCATTAAGATTGTAGCAATAGGTTCAGCTGATCTATTTCCAAAGCAAACACCATTTCTTAATTTGTTTCTAAATGCTTCAAAATGTAGCAATGATATGGAGAACCATAGTTTGAAAAGGTTCATCCCTTCTATCAGGAGCTAAGATATATTGAAGAATTAGCTCCCTTACATCACAATTTCTAAGGTTTTCCACCTTGAGACCCAGGTCACCATTAAACGATATGGCTTTTGCAAAAGAGCATGATGAAAGAACTAATTATTTGCAAGTAAAGTGATCAGTGTCGGAAGTAGTGTATAAGAGCAATGCCAATTGCTTCTGGTGAAGAACAAGACAAAAACAATCAACATTTAACGTGCTTATGTAATTCAGTTTTCCTACATCTATGGAGATGATCCTAAATCTTAACACATCGTATAGCAAGTAATTATAAGCACTAATACTAAACTAAATTAGCAACCTCACTTTTTCATCACCTAAAATCTAGATCACTCCTTTCTAAGCTTTCCTCTCTAAAAATTTAGCTTGAAAATCAAGTGACTCACTTGAATACTTACAAAATACACTGTCGAAACCTTTTTTGAATCAACCTTTTATTTTAAAATGAAAATGGAATCACCACCAATCCTTTTTAATTAGGTGTGATCGGATCACCTCACGTTTTTATAAAATGTTAGATTTATTAAAATTATTTTTGGTCTACAAAAATTCGAGAAATAGGTTCGGGAGTCGGTTACGCACGAGGAAGAATTAACACCCTCGTAACGCCCAGAATTGGTACCTAGTTGATTAATTGATGTCTTAGTGTCGAGAATTTAAAACTTGAAGAGAATTTAAAACATGATCCCTTTTTGCATAATGTTATTTTTAATTAAAATCACTTAAATAAATTAAAACATATGTAAAAGACCTTCTTATCTCGAGGTAACCAAAACGAAAAGGTCATGTCCCGTAAGTTAGGACACAACATCTATAATTCTCGAAAATCTCCTGTTTTTAGTTTTAAAAGGATGTTTGGTCATCTAGGTTCAAAGAGAAAAGTCGAACCCCATAAGTTAGTGAACAACTTCTAATTTCCAAATACGTAACATTGCCTTGGTTTTAAAATTTTATGCATCGAGTAAAAACAAATGTAACATTCAAAGCAATGTGTATTTAACTTATTTGGGCATAGTATGAAAACATACAAATATATTTAAAAATAATGCATGATATAGTGATAGCGAAATAATATAAAATAGCCATATGGATAGAACATCTATATTAGAATGATAAATAATAAATAAATAAATATAATAATAATGTAATTATAATAATAAGAACATTAATTCATAATACTAATGACAATAGTCATATCACTATCATAATACCAAAATAAATAAATAAATAAGAAATGTAATAACCATCTAAAAATGCAAAGAAGAAGAAGAAGATATAAACAACATAAATTTTAAATGCTAAAAAACAATTAAAGATGTGAGATTAAATAAATGGTGATTAAATTGAAATTTAACTAATGAATTATATAAAATAAATAAATGAATAAAGCAAAATAAAGGACTAAAATATAACACGCGAAAAAGAACAGGGGTCGAATGGGAAAATATTCCTAACCATATTATGCGCACCATTTTCTAGAGGGATCAAAATAAAAAAAAATGTAGAATTAAACGGTATAAATTTAAAAAAGAAAAAAAGACAGAAATAGGACTGTATTGAAAAGCGTTTAAAAAGCGGAAGGACTAGGGCTGCAACTAGACCCTTGTCTCGAAAACATGCGAATCCTGCTAGTATTTGAGTTGGGTTTCAGGTCGCGTCAAAACGACATTGTTTTGGACGTCTGAAGGTCAAAGCACAAAACAGCGTCGTATCATGACCCTATATAAGTAAAAAATTCAGAAAGAAAAAATTATTTTACCCTCATTTCAAAAAAAAAATCCCTTTCTCACCCTTTTCTTTCTATCAAACAACCCTTTTTTGATCGATCATGGGACAGTGGGCCTCCGTCGTGGCCACCGGTCATCGGCGACAGAGACTGCCGCCTCCGGTAGCCGGAGTTCCCCAAAATTTCCCCTTTTGAAGCCCTTCGTATGTAGAACATAGATCTGAGACTGAAATCCCCAAAAACTTGATCGAACTCGACAAAAAATAAAAAATCTTTTTGTTTTCTCTCCCTTTTCTACGCGGCCTTAGACAAATCCCTAGGGATTTGGCGGCATTACAAGCCGACGGGGACCACCCATGGCGGTGGTGCAGCAAAATAGGTAAAAAAATCTAGCCTTTTGTTTTTTTTTTCCTTTTTTCTTTTTATATTTCGAAATAAAAAAAAGTAACTACCTTTTTTTGTTAAACTTGTTGTTCTTCTTTTTTGTATTCTATTCGATTGCTTTGTGTTGTGAATACAATCTGTTGTTATGGCTTTTATAGCCATATATTACATACTATTTATTTTTTTTATTTTTTTGCTGTTTCTGCTGTTTCTGCCATTTCCACTATTTTTGCTCTCTGTCCTCTTTTGTTTTCTCTTTGCAAGTACCCATGGCGGTCAATGACGACGATGGGAGTCGTGCCTTACTATTTTGGTGCAATGGTGGCAGGGGGCGTGTCATGCCTCGGGCGGTGAACATGCTGATGTGGTGGGGCGCAGCACGAAAGGGCTAGGGTTTTTTTAGTTTTCTGAAAAAATTTAGGTTGTGGGCCTTGTAGCGACCTAAAAATTTTGGGTACGGACGCTAATTGAAGTGATTATTGAAAATTTAAAAGCATAGTTTCAATTTATTTAAAAGGGAGTCGCCACCGATCTTTTTTTCTAGGTGTGATCGGACACCTAATAAATTCTCTTTTTAGAAGAAAAATTTATTTTTAAATTTTTATAAATTCTCTTTTTAGAAGAAAAATTTATTTTTAAATTTTCCTAAAAAAGAGGTAATTTTAGGTCTGCGTGAAAATCCGAGAGAAAATTAGGGTTCGGAGTCGGTTCTGTGAGGAAGGTATTAGCACCTCATAACGCCCAAAATTGGTATCTCGTTAAAATGCGTTGTCTTAATTTTCAAAATACAAGTTCAATTTAATATTAGCCGTGATCCGATTAAAGCACGAGAATTTTAAAGCACAACAACTTTTTCTTTTTTTTTTTTGAAAACACAAATTTTTTGTTTTAAATACAAGCATTTTAGAAACACAAAACTCTTTTAAAAACGAAAATTTTGAAACACGAGATTTTTTTTGAAAAAAAAAAACACGAATATATTTTTTGAAACATGGGAAATTTTTGGAAAAAAAGAAACACGAATATATTTTTTTGAAACACGGGAAATTTTATTATTATTATTTTGAAACATGAGAAATTTTGAAGACATGAAAATTTTTGAAACACGATTTTTTTTAATAATACCATATTTAACACGAATCGATGAAATTCACTCCGATATGGCGATGAAATCGTCGAATTAGTGTCAAAACAAATCAAATTAATATTTAATCGGGATTCTAATAAAACACGAGGATTTTTATTAAAACACGAGGAATTTTGAATATTTTCGATTTTTATAAGGGCGTCCCGTATTTAACACGAGCCATCAATATTCACCCAACATAGCGATGAAATCAACGGCTCGATGCTAAACCGGCTCGTTGCCTTACGCATTAAAATATATATTTTTATTTTAAACATGCAAATAAAATAACATAATAATATTTCTAAAAAAAACTATTAAAAAATGCTAATTTAAATAAAATACCATTTAAATAAATTAAATAAATTAAAATGGATTAAAAAAAAGATTACCCAAAGCCCAAAGTTGTGGGCTTGAAGGACAGGCCTTTTCTTTTTTTTGCTTTGAATTGGGCCTTAGTGGGCTTGGGCTGCTGGAACTATTGGGCTGCTGTATGGGTGGCTTGCTGGAGCTGCTGGGCGTTGGGCTGGGCAGTGGCCTGTTGGGCAGTGGCCTGCTGCTGTTGGGCTGAACCTGCTGGACTGGAGCTGTTGAAATGGGCCGAATCTGCTGAACTGCTGCGCTGGGCCTGCTGCTGGATTGGAGCTGCACGGGTGGGCCACTGCTGGTGGGCTGCTGCTGGTGGACTGCTGCTGGACTGCCAAAAATGGGCTGCTGTTTTTTTTATTTTTTTATTTCTTTTTCCTTTTCCTATCTTTCTTTTCTTCTTTCTTTCTTCTTTACTGTTTGGGCTGCTGTTTTCTTTCTCGTTTTACTTGCTGTTTTTTTGTTTTCTTTTTTTGTTTGCTTGTGTAGGTGCGACGGGGGTGGGAATGCAAGGGCGCGGCGGTGAGCACGGTGGTGGCGAAGGAGCGGCCGGATTTTTGAAGTTGTTCTTTCGTTTTTTTTCTTTTTTTTTTGCTGCTACTTTTTTTGCTTTGCTTTCCTTTTTGATTGATTGCGGCTTTTCAGGTGGTGACGGTGACGGTGGTGGTGCGGCGGTGGTGATGGCTTTTTACTTACTGCTGTTTTTATTTTATTTTTTTGAGTTTTCTCTGCTTCTTTTTTTTTTGGGGGGGGTTCCTATCCGAAAATCCCCCTCTTTCTCTCATATTCCTCTTTTTAAATCCATCAATTTTTGTTTCTTTCTCTTTCTTTTCAGGTGGCAGAGGAGGAGGGAGGCCATGCATTGGGGTGGCAGGCGTGGCGAGCGGGTCACGCAAGAATGCTGGTTGGGGGCAGTCTTGTCATGCCCAGAAGGACTAAATCGTAATGGGTGCAAAATTTCTGGGGCAAAAATGCGATTCTAGGAAAATATAAGGCAAAAATGTAATTTCTGGAAAGTTTAGGGGCCTGGCTGTAATTTACGAAATATTAGGGGTCAAAGTGTAATTTAAAGAAAATTTTGGGGTCAAAATGTAAATTTTAAAAAGTAGAAGGGTCAAAATGTAATTTTTATTTTTTGTATTTTTTATTTTTTCAAAATTTTATTATGACTATTTTATTAATATTTAAAGCAAACATTAAAAATGGGCTAAAACAATTCTAAAATTAAATCCTAATGGGCCCGATCATTGGGCCCATACGAGATCGACCCGACCCAAAATTTAACCCGGGTAAAATTCAGTGATTACAGCTGCCCCTCTTTGCTCATAGCTGTGAAACAGGGATAGAGCAAAGACTAAAAAGCACTGAATTTTGTTTGACCATCCAAAATTTTCCTCTTTATTTGAAAAGCAGAAATCGAGAACAGCTCGGCGTGCGACCCGAGACTCAACTCACCTCTTGGATTATGATTTGATCTTCGAAAAACAAAAATCAAAAATACCCCGACATGTGCCCCGAGGCTCGACTCACCTCTCGCAATATGAGTTGATTTTTCAAAAAACATAAATTTAAAAGAAATACCTCGGCATGGTCTGAGGCTCAACTCACCTCTGTATTATGAGTTGATTTTTGAAAAACGGAAATTTAAAAGAAATACCTCGGCATGACCCGAGGCTCAACTCACCTCTGTATTATGAGTTGATTTTTGAAAAACGAAAATTTAAAAGAAATACCTCGGCATGACCCGAGGCTCAACTCACCTCAGATTATGAGTTGATTTTTGAAAAACGGAAATTTAAAAGAAATACCTCGGCATGACCCGAGGCTCAACTCACTCAGATTATGAGTTGATTTTTGAAAAACGAAAATTTAAAAGAAATACCTCGGCATGACCCGAGGCTCAACTCACCTCTGTATTATGAGTTAATTTTTTGAAAAACGGAAATTTAAAAGAAATACCTCGGCATGACCCGAGGCTCAACTCACCTCTGTATTATGAGTTGATTTTTTGAAAAAAGTAGAAATTAAAAAAAATACCTCAGCGTGACCCGAGGCTCAACTCACCTCTGTATTATGAGTTGATTTTTTGAAAAAGCAGAAATTTAAAAAATACCTCAGCGTGACCCGAGGCTCAACTCACCTCAGATTATGAGTTGATTTTTGAAAAAAGAAATTAAAAAATACCTCAGTGTGACCCGAGGCTCAACTCACATCTCAGATTATGAGTTGATTTTTTGAAAAAGTTGAAATTTAAAAAATACCTCAACAGTGACCCGAGGCTCAACTCACCTCAGATTATGAGTTGATTTTTGAAAAAAGTAGAAATTTAAAAATACCTCAACAGGACCCGAGGCTCAACTCACCTCTGTACTATGAGTTGATTTTTGAAAAAGCAAAATTTAAAATACCTCAACGTGACCCGAGGCTCAACTCACCTCTGTATTATGAGTTGATTTTTGAAAAAAGCGAAATTTAAAATACCTCAGCGTGACCCGAGGCTCAACTCACCTCAGATTATGAGTTGATTTTTGAAAAAATAGAAATTTAAAAATACCTCAACAGTGACGAGGCTCAACTCACCTCAGATTATGAGTTGATTTTTGAAAAAGCGAAATTTAAAAAATACCTCAGTGACCTGAGGCTCAACTCACCTCTGTATTATGAGTTGATATTTGAAAAAAGCGAAATTTAAAAAATACCTAAGCGTGACCCGAGGCTCAACTCACATCTCAGATTATGAGTTGATTTTTGAAAAAAAGAAATTTAAAAATACCTCAGTGACCCGAGGCTCAACTCACCTCTGTATTATGAGTTGATTTTTGAAAAAGCGAAATTTAAAATACCTCGAGTGACCCGAGGCTCAACTCACCTCTGATTATGAGTTGATTTTTAAAAAGCGAAATTTAAAATACCTCAGGCGTGACCCGAGGCTCAACTCACCTCAGTATTATGAGTTGATTTTGAAAAAGCGAAATTAAAAAATACCTCAGCGTGACCCGAGGCTCAACTCACCTCTGTATTATGAGTTGATTTTTTGAAAAAAACAGATTTTTTTTAAAAAAATATTTCTTGAAAGAATAGGGTTTCAAAAAAAACATCAGGTGAAACTAAAAGCCTTCTTCCTCATTGATTCTGTGCAGCTTTCTCCTAGTATTCCTTGCTCTACTGGTATACCTGTATATGTCATGTATGATGTTATTACGATATGCACATGTTTGTCCTAAATGCTTTTGTGTCTACATGATCATGCAATGCACCGTGGGCTGTTTGTCACGTGCCCCACTTTTGATTTTTGTGAGGGTCCGCATTCATTGCCTCCATTCACGACTTTCTCTCAAGTTTTGTACTCATCTTCAAGGTTTGCAAGTAATCCACATTTCTTCGTATATCACTCTCTTGCCCCCTGCTGAACATTGTTCCTGCTTTGGGGCCCTTGTATTTATCAAATTCTCATCCAGGTAATGCTCAACATTCCTTTTGTTTAGAGTATGTCATCTTACTATTTATCATTTAAATGAATAAATCATGAGATGCATAAAAAGGCAAAGTAGGCATGAAAGAAATATCTCACATTCATTTCATTTTTTTCAAAAGCAACAAACAAAAAATTGACAAGGAAAGTTTAACAAATAAATTGTCATAAAGAAAAGAAAGCGAGTTCAATGGCCAGAAATGCTCTAGATATCCAATGCATAAACTTTCCACGTTTCTTCATCCTGGATCTTTTCGAGCACGGCTTCTTGTGTAGAAGATTTTGAGCTTCTGAGAATGCTTCAAATATTGTAACCCCGCCATTCGACTCCCCGTTCAAGCCAATTGGCTTCTTCAAGCCCGAGCCCACTTCATTAGGACGCCCTTTCGGGTTTTCATCCTAATCTTTTTTTTTTGTTTATCAAGACGCCCTTTTCGGGTTTTCATCTTGATTTTTTCTTCTTTTTTTGTTTTGTCTGTTTTTTTCTGTTTTTTTGTTTTTTTTCTATTTTTTTTGTTTGTTTTTTTTAAGCATAATATTTCTTCACAGCATCTGAGTTCACTGGATTAGGTAATTCTTTCCCGTCCATCTCAGTGAGAATCAGAGCCCCTCCTGAGAATGCCTTTTTTACAACGTATGGCCCTTCCCAATT
The DNA here is from genome assembly GCF_025698545.1 of Gossypium raimondii. NCBI lineage: Eukaryota > Viridiplantae > Streptophyta > Magnoliopsida > Malvales > Malvaceae > Gossypium > Gossypium raimondii. The sequence continues at coordinate 53,741,223 of NC_068570.1, read as the reverse complement.
TGGTGACCATTTTCCTCGAAAGTCCTTTTGTATCGTGAGGATCTTTCTTAAAACAAGCTCCCCTTCACGAAATTCTCTTGGCCGCATCTTTTTATCATGAGTCGTGATCATTCTTTTCTGATACATCTGTCCATGACAAATTGCCTTCAAGCGTTTCCCTTCAATAAGGTTTAGCTAATCATATCGAGCTCGAACCCACTCTGATTCTTCTAATCTTGTCTCCATTAAGACGCGCAGGGATGGGATCTCTACTTCGATAGGCAGAACGCTTCCATCCCGTAGACCAGAGAAAAAGGAGTTGCCCCCGTAGACGTCCGTACCGAGGTGCGATATGCGTACAAGGCGAATGGTAGCTTTTCGTGCCAGTCTTTATATGTCTCAGTCATCTTCCTAATAATCCTCTTAATGTTCTTATTAGCGGCTTCTACTGCTCCGTTCATCTTTGGGCGATAGGGCGAAGAATTATGATGTTTTATCTGGAATTGCTCACATACTTCTTTCATCATCTTGTTGTTCAAATTTAAAGCATTATCTGAAATGATTCTTTCAGGCAGACCATATCGACATATAATCTCCTTTTTTAAGAACCTACAGACTGCAGTCTTTGTCACATTAGCAAATGAAGTGGCTTCTACCCATTTTGTGAAGTAGTCTATAACCACAAAGATGAATCGATGCCCATTGGAAGCTTTCGGGGAAATTGGCCCTATAACATCCATGCCCCACATAGAAAAAGGCCACGGAGAAGTCATGACATGAAGGGGCGACGGAGCTGCATGAATTTTGTCGCCATAAATTTGACATTTGTGGCACTTTCGTGCGTAACCAATGCAATCCCTTTCCATCGTCAGCCAATAAAAACCAAGTCTCATAATCTGCCTGGCCATGGTGAAACCACTGGCATGTGTTCCACAAATTCCTTCATGAACCTCTTCAAGTATCTTTCTAGCTTCAACAGCGTCCACACACCTCAGGAGCACTTGATCTTTTCCCCTTTTGTATAGAATATCCCCGTCAAGAACAAATCCAATCGCCATTCTCCTGATTGTTCTTTTGTCATTCTCGTTTGCTTGCTCGGGGTACCTTTGATTCTTGATATACTTCAAGATATCATGGAACCATGGTCGTCCATCTGACTCCTCCTCAATACTAAAGCAGTGTGCGGGGGTCTCATATATGCTCATTTGGATAGGCATTATTTCATTTTCTCTGTTTGCTTTAAACATCGAAGCCAAGGTGGCTAGGGCATCAGCCAATTGATTCTCTTCCCGTGGAAAGTAGTTAAAAGTCACTTCATAGAATTCCTTGATTAGCTCTGCGACGAGATCGCGATATTTGACTAATTTTGAATCTCTTACTTCCCAATCTCCACGAACTTGGTAAATGACTAGTGCTGAGTCCCCGTGTACCTCTAAGATTTTGATTTTCCTCTTGATAGCTGCACGAAGTCCCATGATGCAAGCTTCATATTCCGCTATATTATTTGTACAGAAGAAATTCAATCTGGCAGTAAGTGGGTAATGGTCCCCTTCAGGTGATACTAAGACTACTCCTATCCCATGCCCCGATGCATTTGATGCACCATCAAAGCTCATCTTCCATGACTTTCCTTTTGATGACTCGCCCTCTTTTTCTGAAATGCACATCAAATCTTCATTTGGGAACTCAAATCTCAAAGGCTCGTATTCCTCCATTGCACGACTTGCCAAGAAGTCAGCTATTGCGCTTCCTTTTATCGACTTTTGGCTCACATATACAATGTCATACTCAGTCAATAGGATCTGCCATCGGGCCATTCTCCCTGAGAGTGCAGGTGACTCCATCATGTACTTTATTGGGTCCAGTTTTGAAATTAACCATGTCGTGTGATACAACATGTATTGTCTGAGCCTTCGAACCGTCCAAATCAATGCACAACAAAACTTCTCAATTGAAGGGTATTTTGCCTCATATTCTGTGAACTTCTTGCTGAGGTAGTAAATTGCCTTTTCTCTTCTCCCTGACTCATCATGTTCCCCCAGTACGCAACCCATTGAGTTCTCAAACACGGTCAGGTACAATATTAAGGGTTTTCCAGGGGTCGGCGGTACTAGCACAGGAGGATTAGATAGATACTGTTTTATCTTGTCGAAGGCCACTTGGCACTCCTCGTTCCATTCTCCCGGATTACGTTTTCGAAGGAGTCGAAAAATTGGGTCACACTGATTGGTAAGTTGAGCAATGAATCGAGCAATGTAATTCAACCTTCCTAAAAAACCTCTGACTTCCTTTTATATACGCGGGGGAGGCAATTCTTGTATAGCTTTTATCTTATCTGGGTCAACCTCAATACCTCTTTCACTAACAATGAAACCTAGCAGTTTTCCTAAGGTAGCCCCAAATGTACATTTGGCCGGGTTAAGCTTCAACTGGAACTTTCTTAATCTTTCAAACAGCTTCCTAAGACTCCCAACATGCTCTCTTTCTTCCCGAGATTTGGAAATCATATCATCGACATAAACTTCTATTTCTTTGTGCATCATATCATGGAATAACGTCACCATGGCTCTCTGATATGTTGCCCCAGCATTCTTTAATCCGAACGGCATTACCTTGTAGCAGAAGGTTCCCCACATTGTTATGAATGTAGTTTTCTCCATGTCTTCGGGACCCATCTTTATCTGATTATATCCTAAGAAACCATCCATGAAAGAAAACAGAGAATGCTTTACCGTATTATCCACCAAAGTGTCGATATGCGGTAAAGGAAAGTTATCCTTAGGGCTTGCTTGATTTAGATCACGATAATCCACGCACATTCACACCTTGCCATCCTTCTTCGGCACTGGGACTATATTAGCTACCCATTCTGGATACTTTGAGACTTGTAGGAAGCCAGCGTCAAATTGTTTCTTGACTTTCTCTTTTATCTTTAACAGCATTTCGGGTCTCATCCTTCTTAATTTCTGCTGAACGGGTTTGCATTCTGGTTTCAGTGGGAGCTTGTGGACCACAATATCCGTGTTCAATCCTGGCATATCCTGATAAGACCAGGCAAACACATCCTTGTATTCATGGAGCAAGGCGATTAAATCTTGCCTTGTGTTTTCTGAAATGGAAGTCCCAATCTTCACTTCTTGTTTCTCTTCTTCGTTCCCCAAGTTAACTACCTCAACAGATTCTTGATGGGGTAGGATTTGTTTCTCTTCTTGTTCCACCATTCTCAGTAAGTTAGGAGACGAGACACAATCTTCAACATTTTCATCAGCTTCGAATTCTCCTAAACAAACAACCTTCTCAAAATTGATTTCAGGATTCATAACGGGATTATTCATGCCATTGATATCTGAGCACCTGAAAGGTGAATGGAAAAAGGCTATAGCAGAGTATTGAGGTATTGTAATCAACACACAATGATATGAGATGATATGAGATATATGCCTAGAAAAGGATATGAACAGAATGAGTAGTCGCAAAGTTAATGAAAAGAATATGACAATATAAAACAAAATGCATCTTCATTAATGTTCATTGAAATGATAAAGAGCAAACAGAAGCTCTTACAAAAGGAATCCTACTGTTTAAGGACACACAAAATGAAGGGTTAACATTGAGCATTACTCTGAAGGGGACTTAAAAACTACAAGGAGGTCCTCAGCAGTCCAGTTGTTCAAAACATATCCTGGAGGACAAGGGCGTATCATTGAAGCATTCTTAATTTCATCATTCTCATTGTCAATAGCATTTAGGCTGATATTCTGAAGACCCTTTTCAATCAATAATGTGACTTGCGAGTTGTTCTGCCCTGAGTACATCACTCCTGCTGATGTAAATGTTCTTAATAAAGGAGGATACACTAACGGATCCCACCCCAATTCCTGGCATGAAGCCCTTGCGATTCTTCTCTCTCGATCTTTCTGCAATTGTTTTCTTCTTTGATATATATCTGGTTTGAACCCCAAACCGTATTGGCCCTTGTGGTGCGTTGGTTTCAAAGCTCTAACCATCCATTGTTGATATTTTCCCAAACCTTTCCTCGCTCGAGCTCCTTTTCCCACAGTCAGCTTAATTCCCATCCCGGTATTCCTTGACAGTTTGGGAATAGGGATCTTATTCCTTTCAGCAACAAATGTAGCATTGATAAATTCCAAGGAGCGAAAAGAACATTCTACCGCATCCTCGCTTATTTCGATGTAGGGTGCATCAGTAGAGATAGATGCGATGATGTCTTCCTCACCATCAACAGTAATCAAACGGCTATCCATGATGAACTTTACTTTTTGATGGAGAGATGAAGGAACTGCCCCAGCAGAATGGATCCAAGGTCTTCCTAAGAGGCAATTGTATGAAGGCGTGATGTCCATGACCTGAAACTCGATATCATATACACATGGCCCAACTTTTAAAGGAATTTCGATCTTTCCCATGACTTCTCACCGTGTCCCATCAAATGCCCTTACTGTAGAATAACAAGGCCTCGGATAAGACATATCAACCGCATCCTAGAAAGCGTGGCCAAAGGCATAACATTGAGTCTGAGATCCATTGTCGATGAGCACATTTGGTAATATGTAACCTTTGCAATTGGTTGTGATGTGCAATGCTTTTACGAGCCCCTAGCATTTAGCGGTATTTCGTCATCACTAAAAGAGATGAAATTATCGCATTTAGATTATTTGCCCACCTATCAAGCTTTTCCACGGATACATTGTTCGCCACATAAGCTTGATTTAACACTTTAACAAGGCATTTCGATGTGGCTCAGTTCAACAATAGAGACAATACCGAGATTCGTGCCTACCGCTTGTTTAATTGTTCTACGACGCTATATTCACGTGCTTAATAAACTTTAAGAACTCATGTGCTTCCTTCTCATTCACGACCTTTTTAACTTCCCCGCTCAAGTTGTGTTTCAACATCATCCTCAACCTCATACATTGGTGCTTTTCCTTTTTGGCTCGGACCAGCAACCTTCTTCTTTGGCTCAACCGTCTCGGGAGAATAACATCTTCCGCTACGAGTAAAATGCCCTACTCCGCTAACACCTTCACTCACAACCTTGGACTTTTCACCCTCAGGTACAATAATATTGACATCATAATTCCAAGGCACTGCCTTGTTGTCCTTATAAGGGAAAGGAGCAGGTACTTCAATTATCAAACTTGGTTTAACTTCTCGACTAACTTCTTCCTTCTTTACCTCGTAATAAATCACCAAGGGTCTATCGACACTATAAGGGAAAGCCATCAATTGATCATCAGAGGCACATATTTCTCCCTCATCGGCCCCTTCCACACTATCAAAGACTTTGACCTCCTTGTTATCTATCATGTCCTGAAGTAATTTTCTAAATTCCCTGCAAGATTGGATGTCATGCCCTTCAATGCCATGAAAATCACAGAAACTCTGGTCTTTTGTACTTTCTTCTTTAAGGATCTTACTAGACGGACATAGCATGCCATTTTCAATCATCATCTCCCATACCTTCTTCAAAGGTGTTCTTACTTTATTAACATCACATTTGGCTTGCCAATTGTCTTCATCTATCACCGCATTTACATTCCCGCCAGTATGGTTAGGAAGAGGATTTCCCGTCACATTGCTAACACCATCAAATCGTAAAATGGCAGCATCGATGAGACCTTGAACCCTCTTTTTAAAGGCCACACAATTTTCTGTAGAGTGTCCCTGATTCCCAGCGTGATACACACAACTAGCATTAGGATCATACCACCTCGGGTAAGGGGCTTGGGGTGCCATGTAATGTGGGATATCAATTGCTTCTCCAACAGTTTCGGGTATAATTCTCCGTATGGCACAGGAATTGGGGTGAATTGAGGTTTTTCAGGAATGGGTCTTGCTGGTCTTTGATCATTTTTAGGTTGACTTTGTGTAGGCATGGTGTTTGGTGGGAACAAGGTGAATGGTCTTTGGTTATTCATAGCATAAACGGGGTAAGACGGAGGTGCTTGATGGTAAGGACCTTGAGGAGGAAAGTAGAAGTTTGAAGGTGGGCGATAATGAGGTCGTGATTAGGCAGGGTACGAATTGGGGGCACAGTGACTCTCGGTTCCAACCATATGAGCCTCTACCTCTTTTTTCTTTGCGGGTACTACCCTCTTCGAACTCTCGGGGCCTTCCATTTTCCCACTCTTGACGGCGTTTTCAATAAGATCCCCGGATATTACAATATCCGCGAAGTCCTTTGTGGCACTTCCTACCAATTTATCGTAAAACGACGCTTTGAGAGTATTAATGAAGAGGACCGTTATCTCTGTCTTAGTTAACGGAGGCTCCACCTGAGCCGAGATATCCCTCCATCTTTGTGCATACTGCCGAAAAGTCTCTGTCGGCTTCTTTTCCATCATTTGTAAGGTTAGTCAATCAGGCATCATATCCGGTACATGCCTATATTGCTCACAGAATGCTGAAGCCAAATCCTTCCATGATCGGATTCTCTCTCTACTGAGTTGATTATACCATCGAAGGGCTGAGCCAACCAAACTATCTTGAAAGCAATGCACCAACAATTTATCATCGTTTACATAACCAGTCATCTTTCGACAAAACATGATCAGATGCGCCTTTGGACATCTTGTTCCGTCATACTTCTCGAAATCAGGTGCCTTAAATTTTAGGGGTAAGACCAAATCGGTACCAAATCGAGCTCTTTGGCACTCAAAGCGAGAAAACTTCAACGATTCTCTCGCCTTGATCCTCTCTTCCAGATCCTGTACTTATCCTGAGCGTTATTATCATCAATTCTCAGCCTTGCTACTTCTACAGGATCATCTAGGTCTGGAACAATTGGATCTGAAGGATTAGCCCCAGGGTTCGATACAAACATTCCCTGTCCTAAATGAGCAGATGGAGTAGGATGTTGTTCCTGACTTGTAGGTTCTCTTTGGAGGTATCCTCTTTGCATTGTATGGACATGAGGTGGAGTAAATCCCGGAGGATAAAGTGGATCTTGATTAGCTCTTGACTGAGGCGGTTCTACGATATCGGGGCTCTGCATAGGTCCCTTTCCTTTGACCAAGGCCATCATCATTTCCATCATTTTGGTCATTTGATCTCTTTGCTCGAGCGATTCCTCTCGAGATCTCACCATCAAATCTCTTGCCTCTTCTTTGCGACTTGGCGGTTGCTCTGCAATTCTCTTTGGGTTCTTTCCATCCTTTCCATCCTTTCATTGAGTTCGGCATCCATAGTTCTAGCTCTTAAGCGCGTCCTATAGGAGTGACGTGATTCCAGACTTGTAGTGTGGTAACTGTGGATTAGATGGTTTTAACCTTAGCGAATGATTAGGGAGATATGAGCATGTAATGAATGAATGAATAATTAATGAATGTTAATCATGCGTAAATATGCAAAAATAGGTGTTGATTCCAAATGGCCCCATACTTGGGCGTTTCATTTATCAAAGAGTCCATTACAAAAGTTTTGCCATATTAGTTTTACGATTACACAAACTTCTTAGCCACGTCGCCTTGCTTCTTTACACGTTCCAGGAACTCCGATATGCTTGATCTTTGGCTTGGAGGGTATTGGCAACTGAGAACTTCCGCTTCATCTGACAATTGTACTACATGCGCAAATTAGCCGCCCTACGAATTTCATTGATTAAACTGCCGAGATGCATATCCTTTTCTTGGAGGGCTCTCTCATAGGCGCGAATGTCTCAGTCATGCTGACCATTCTTGTCTTCTAAAGCCCTCAAGAGGTCATCCAAATATTGTTGATGAGCTTACAGTGTACTCTCTAAACTTCGAATTTTTCCTTTTAGCTCTTGATGCTTAGACTGACTAGCTGTTAGTTCTGCGATCCACGACTTCGTGTTCAACACTCTTCTTCCTCAACTCTATCATAGCACGTCTGACTCTTTCCTCTTCTTTCTTCGCTTTGGCTTTCAGAATTCCATCCCACCTTTGATATTGCTTAGTTCCTCCTTCCATTCTGCTGATGCTTTGCCCAATCCACTATTTCTTATAGTGCCTCTTAATTTCTTGTTTTCCAAATGAAGGTCCCTTAAATCCTTTCTCGTAACTTCAACATCTTTTTGGACTTTTTCGGTTTTGGATTTTTCAATTTTGACATCAATCTTCAACTGGTAGTTCTCCTTCTGGAGAGAACTAATATCTCGCAACAGTTTGGCTTTTTCACGTTCAAATTCATGTCTTGAAATTTCTAGCTCGGATGGAATTTTCTCTAAGAACGGATTCTGGCAAGCTTCATCAATCGATGGGGTTACTTGACTCTTCACTCGTCGTTCCCTCCATAGGTCATAGTCTACAGTGATAGTATCAACATAGAGAGCTAATTCCATTAGGTAGATTTGCCTCCAAGAATTCGCAGTATCTCGAACCTTTTTCATGTAACCCTCACCCATAAAGGCAAACTCCGATTGTGCCAATCCATTGGTAACTGGTACAAACTGTCGCGAAGCGAACTGTCTTTGAACCAACAATGGAGCATATCCAACTCCTCCCCATAATCCTAGTAAAGGCATCCAGTCTTGGTTTCCACACTTGTATAATAAGACAGAGGGACGAATCCAAGGTGCTCTCCAAGTTATATCTTGACACGGAGGTTACAAAAAGCGAGACCAGTGTTGTTCAAAGACATCCTTGACCAATCTTTTTCAAGGTGTGCTTCCAACAGGCGAATGTCTTTGAAAACATGTGGAAAGGCGTCGCTCCACCTTCCAAAAATGGCTAAAGATCCAAACATTCAATGAATCGGCGCATCCAATAAAACGTCCTTCCCTTTTCTCCTACAAGCATTTAGAGATCTAAAGTCTCAACCAAGATGGTTGGGACCGGGTTGACTCTTTGCTTCAACTTTTGAAGAAATCCACAACCGCAACTTCAATATGCCCAAGAACCTTCGGAAGACGACCATCCGTAAATGGCCAAGGCAAACAAATCTACTCTTTTCAAAACATCCGGATGATTACGAACTAACTCCAAGAGAAAACCACGGAACACAACCGACTTCATTCTTCTTCTTTATCTTTTTCAGCCCATGTATCGGTCATCCCGTCAACTTCATTAGCTTTTTCTTGAAGGTTATTGGTTTAGGCTCCTTCACATATATCTTGTTGAGTTGCACATTATCGATCTGAAGCAAAGCGGCATACTCTTCTATGGTCGAGTCATATCTTCCTGATTGAAAGTGAAACATTGATAGGCTGGGTCCCAGAATCGAACCATGGCTTGGATCAACTGCTCGTTCACATCAATTGCTATCAAGTGAGCTATATCCCCATACTTCTCAGTGAAAATGCCTTTGGTATCTGAGTCCCACTGTTTCCAAATCCTAGTCAAGTCTTTGAGATCATTCTGACGAGCATTCAAAGTCACATGCTCAGGAAGATCAGAGATGTATCCTTCTTTTAAACTATCCCCTTTCGCTTTCTGAGTCCTCAAAGACCAATCTCGAACTACGGCATTTTTCTCAGTTACTTGTGTAATTGACTCCTCCATCAGAAACCCGTTTTTGGCAACCAATCTTTAACCAACACCTTCCTAATGAAATGTCTACGATGCATGATGAAAAATAAAATGAAAAACAAATAACCCTGGTCAGAGATCACAACAGATATAAAAGAAGAAAGAAGAAAAATAAAGACTATGGAAAATTTAACGAATTAAGCTATTCAATCATGCAATTTGGTGGAAAAGCCCACATTTTTTCTTTTTTCTTGCCCCAATATGCTTTACAAGAAACCTACCCCACATATCATCAGACAATCTATCCGGCCCAATTTATTAAACAGACTTAATTCATTAAATAAGTGTAAATGCAAAAGAAATAAAAGGTAAGAGGTGTTTCTCCCGTGTACTTATTTTGGTGACTATTCGATAGACGGAGGTTCGGCATGGCTCTACTCGGGTGGCTCATACGGTTCACTATATGTAGTTTCGGTTCTAGAAAGGTACTCGAATTGTCCATACTGTCACCTACTAAGGCTAGTACGGAGCCTCGATTATCGCCCGTCAGGGCTCGCGAGCTCAATTCGAGGGATTACATTTACTTATGCCTGTGCGGAGGGACAAGTTAACTCACGAAAGCATAAGTCATATGTAACCCGGAAGTATTTCACTAGCTTTGTCGGAGGGACGAGTTAACTCACGAAGGCGTAGCGTTTACTTCCACTTAAGCGAGCAGAGCCGGGTAGAGAGCTCAAGTTATGCAAGAATGCAGTGCACGGTGTGTGGGAGAAACTCACAAACCTTTTATTTTATTTTACTAAAAAAACAAACTAAAACCACAAAACTTAAAGTGAAAAAAACACGAAAGTAAAACAGTTAGAAAATATTAATTTCAAAACCGGATGCGGATGTATGATTTTTTGAAAAAAGAAGATAAAATTCAAGGATCACGATTAAAATTAATTTGAACAAGAATTTTGAAAATTTGATAACGCGCGTTTAACGTCAGACTCGACTCTCAAAAGTCCCCAGTGGAGTCGCCAGCTGTAGCGACCTAAAAATTTTGGGTACGGACGCTAATTGAAGTGATTATTGAAAATTTAAAAGCATAGTTTCAATTTATTTAAAAGGGAGTCGCCACTGATCTTTTTTTCTAGGTGTGATCGGACACCTAATAAATTCTCTTTTTAGAAGAAAAATTTATTTTTAAATTTTCCTAAAAAAGAGGTAATTTTAGGTCTGCGTGAAAATCCAGAGAAAATTAGGGTTCGGGAGTCGGTTACGCGCGAGGAAGGTATTAGCACCCTCGCGACGCCCAAAATTGGTATCTCGTTAAAATGCGCGTTGTCTTAATTTTCAAAAATACAAGTTCAATTTAATATTAGCCGTGATCCGATTAAAGCACGAGAATTTTAAAGCACAACAACTTTTTCTTTTTTTTTTTTTTTTGAAAACACAAAATTTTTTGTTTTAAATACAAGCATTTTAGAAACACAAAACTCTTTTAAAAAACGAAAATTTTGAAACACGAGATTTTTTTTTGAAAAAAAAGAAACACGAATATATTTTTTTGAAACATGGGAAATTTTTTGAAAAAAAGAAACACGAATATATTTTTTTGAAACACGGGAAATTTTATTATTATTATTTTGAAAGATGAGAAATTTTGAAGACATGAAAATTTTTGAAACACGATTTTTTTTAATAATACCATATTTAACACGAATCGATGATATTCACTCCGATATGGCGATGAAATCGTCGAATTAGTGTCAAAACAAATCAAATTAATATTTAATCGGGATTCTAATAAAACACGAGGATTTTTATTAAAACACGAGGAATTTTGAATATTTTCGATTTTTATAAGGGCGTCCCGTATTTAACACGAGCCATCAATATTCACCCAACATAGCGATGAAATCAACGGCTCGATGCTAAACCGGCTCGTTGCCTTATGCATTAAAATATATATTTTTATTTTAAACATGCAAATAAAATAACATAATAATATTTCTAAAAAAAACTATTAAAAAATGCTAATTTAAATAAAATACCATTTAAATAAATTAAATAAATTAAAATGGATTAAAAAAAAAGATTACCCAAAGCCCAAAGTTGTGGGCTTGAAGGACAGGCCTTTTCTTTTTTTGCTTTGAATTGGGCCTTAGTGGGCTTGGGCTGCTGGAACTGTTGGGCTGCTGTATGGGTGGCTTGCTGGAGCTGCTGGGCGTTGGGCTGGGCAGTGGCCTGTTGGGCAGTGGCCTGCTGCTGTTGGGCTGAACCTGCTGGACTGGAGCTGTTGAAATGGGCCGAATCTGCTGAACTGCTGCGCTGGGCCTGCTGCTGGATTGGAGCTGCAAGGGTGGGCCACTGCTGGTGGGCTGCTGCTGGTGGACTGCTGCTGGACTGCTGCTGGACTGCCAAAAATGGGCTGCTGTTTTTTTTATTTCTTTTTCCTTTTCCTATCTTTCTTTTCTTCTTTTCTTTCTTCTTTACTGTTTGGGCTGCTGTTTTCTTTCTCGTTTTACTTGCTGTTTTTTTGTTTTCTTTTTTTGCTTGCTTGTGTAGGTGCGACGGGGGTGGGAATGCAAGGGCGCGGCGGTGAGCACGGTGGTGGCGAAGGAGCGGCCGGATTTTTGAAGTTGTTCTTTCGTTTTTTTTTTTTTTGCTGCTACTTTTTTTGCTTTGCTTTCCTTTTTGATTGATTGCGGCTTTTCAGGTGGTGACGGTGACGGTGGTGGTGCGGCGGTGGTGATGGCTTTTTACTTACTGCTGTTTTTATTTTTTTTTTTGAGTTTTCTCTGCTTCTTTTTTTTTTTTTGGGGGGGGTTCCTATCCGAAAATCCCCCTCTTTCTCTCATATTCCTCTTTTTAAATCCATCAATTTTTGTTTCTTTCTCTTTCTTTTCAGGTGGCAGAGGAGGAGGGAGGCCATGCATTGGGGTGGCAGGCGTGGCGAGCGGGGCACGCAAGAATGCTGGTTGGGGGCAGTCTTGTCATGCCCAGAAGGACTAAATCGTAATGGGTGCAAAATTTCTGGGGCAAAAATGCGATTCTAGGAAAATATAGGGCAAAAATGTAATTTCTGGAAAGTTTAGGGGCCTGACTGTAATTTACGAAATATTAGGGGTCAAAGTGTAATTTAAAGAAAATTTTGGGGTCAAAATATAAATTTTACAAAGTAGAAGGGTCAAAATGTAATTTTTATTTTTTGTATTTTTTATTTTTTCAAAATTTTATTATGACTATTTTATTAATATTTAAAGCAAACATTAAAAATGGGCTAAAACAATTCTAAAATTAAATCCTAATGGGCCCGATCATTGGGCCCATACGAGATTGACCCGGCCCAAAATTCAACCCGGGCAAAATTCAGTGATTACAGGCCTTAGGGTTTTTTTTTGTATTTGGGCTATTTTTGTAAATGGACTTGGACTTTTTATTTTTGGTTTTTATTTGGTTTATTTATTTTTTTGGTTTCTGTTTAGGCCGGACGAAATTGAGCTATTACATACACTTTCAAAAACAAACTCTAAAAAAACAATAGAATAAGTGCTAAAATTCTACGCACCCTTTTTTTCTATAGACAAATGAGATTAAAGGAACAACTTTTCTTATAGCAAATTCCTTCATACAAGGCAGATTACTAGTGCATAGTTTCCAAAGAAAGAAAACAATTTTATAAGGTACCTTCCGTGACCAAAGCCTCCTCCAAGTTGATTTGTTCCATTCTTGTCTATTGCTAGCATTTTGTCAATATGATCTCCAAAGACAATAGAAGCATGTCTTGACTTTACAAAAAAGGATCCCAAAGGATTGTGTTTCCATATTAGTTGATCCTCTCCTCCGAGTATGGGGAACCCTTTATTGAATAACTCTTGCATAGATTCTTCAGTTAAATGTATGTTAACTTCATTCATTTTCCATGCCCCCCCCCCCCCTTTCTCTTCAGTCATTAACTTTTAAACAGTTGGCATTACCACCACCTGAAACCTGGAACTCATGAATGATGTTATCATTTAAAAAAAAAGAAGTTTACTGCCATCTCCAATTTGCCAATCTAATCCCTTTACTAGAAGATCTCTACCATGCAGTAAGCTTTTCCGCATCCAGATGTCAGTTGGCTTAGTTTTAACCTTGAGGAAGGCATAATTTCTGTAGTATTTTTTTTATGAAAGTGTTTCTTTTAAAGGATCTTCATTATTAACTATTCTCCAAGCCTGTCTTGCTCAAAGAACCTAATTAAAATCCTTCGATTTTTAAATGTCAAGTTCTCCTTTCCATTTAGGAGTATAGACCAAATCCCAAATACAAAGTGAACCTTTCTCTCCCCTTCCTTTTGTTTCCACTAGACTTTTGTTATTAAACCTTTTCAAGGGCTTTAAAGTAGGATCATTTGAAGACCGGTAGATTTGAGAGTATGGAGAAAATCATAGTCAACCTACAACCAGGAAAGAGCAATTTGGACTTCCATCCTTAGAGCTTGATATTCAGCTTGTTAATGGTAGATTGAAAAAATGAGCTTTTAGAAGAAATATGCTTCATATTAAATCCCAGGTACTTACCAAGAGATTTGTTGACACGACTTTTCCCACCCTTAAATAATAGGACAAATGTGTTTTAGCATACTCGAATCCATGTCCTTCCGTATTTGACAACAATATTAATACCAATCGAACTAAAATTCAATAGACTATTAATTCATTATTTAATTATGGGGTGTAGAATCTAATATAAACAAAAATATATGGAAATGATTTAGGTGATCCATTGCATCATCCAAGGTGTACAACAATTAAAAACAGCTAACTGCTGCTTTATTGTTAAAGATTAGACATTAGAGTAAAAGCATATAAAAAAAAGTCAACAAAATGTAATGTAAAATGTCACCAAATCCTTACCTAAATGCTAAATTTCTTAAAACAAAGCAACCTTAGTTTATTAAATCACCATCACCATCACCTTCATTTTTTTCTTTTAATATTAAATACAATAGCAAAAATAATTTAAATATATAACATTAAAAATAACATGACATATATATATATATATGTTTAAATATTTACAAAATTAATTATTTATCTAAAATTTTAAATATAATTATGAAGACAGAAATTGCATGTCCATGTCACTATAGGTGTATAAAGTAGGATAATGATATGACATCTTTTACAATTTAGGGACAATCCTTAGCTTAAAAGCCAAGGGAAAATTATAGCTTCTCCATTACACTCCATTTACTGCCCACTACTACTCTTTTTATTTCTTTAAGAGAAAAATGTATCACTTGAGTAGATCTACAGAACATATTGTCATTTGTAAGTAATTAATGAAAATATAATTAATGAACATATTAAGACAAATCATAAAGTGTGATTAATGTAGGCGCTAAACAATCATTTTCTAGCTGCAAATAACACAAACACTTTATGTAACCAAAAATAATAAAGAAATTATATTTATAAATGCTAATAATATTATCTACACATAATTATAATTATTATATTATTTTCTCGGTTTATATCGAATTTATGCTTAAATAAAATTATTAGTATTATAAATGATAAAATTATAATTTCAGAATGAGAAGACGTGAAAGTATTCAATTGTTGAAACAGTAGTGGAATTAAACCTTTGCATACTTCTCTCTATATATTCATTCTTGAATCCAATCTCAACATTCCTAAACCCTTGTAAATAATTAGAATTCCCACACAAATTTAAGGTAAAAAAAAAACAGATTTTTGGGTTTAATTTTAAAGAAACAAAGATATGAAACCACCATTGTCGTCTTCTTCCTCTGCTGTTCTTAGAAAAGCTCGACTCTCTCCTTACCTCTTTACGTTGTTAGCTTTCATTGTTTTCGTTTCTATTCTTTATGGAGAAGATTTCATGTGCACTCTTGGACAACTTGAACCAATTCCAGGCCGAGCCATGTCTAAACCTGGTGAGTTAACTCAACTCAGTCAAACGAGTCAAGCTCTGTTTTTTATTTTTATGTTGTTTGGATTTGACTTGGGAATTGGGGCTGTTGGGGTTAGTGAAAAGAAGAGGGAAGTTGGCATTCGCTATAGGGAAGGGCGAAGAAGGATGTGATATATTCAGGGGGAGGTGGGTGAGGGACGAGTTAACTCGGCCTCTCTATGAAGAATCGGAGTGTCCGTACATTCAACCCCAGTTGACATGTCAAGAACATGGAAGGCCTGATAAAGACTATCAGAAATGGCGATGGCAACCTCGTGGATGCGATCTTCCTAGGTAAAAACAAATTAATCATATTTTAATGTTTTATTTTATATAATACACAGTAAAAGTATAATGAAGAGTCAAATTCATGATAAATCAGTCCTTATATATTATGATCATTCTATTAAAAATTTCATCCATTTCTATTATTAAAAATTGACCATGTATGTTAAGATGATGTAAAAATTTTTAACAGAATAACCAATTTATTCTTTGATCTAAGACTAATTTATCTATTTTTAAAATATAATAAACAAAATACAATTTAATTTCTAATCTATGACTATATATAACGTGATAGAATACTAATTATTATGGAATGAACAGCTTCAATGCGACATTGATGTTGGAAACACTAAGAGGGAAGAGAATGATGTTTGTTGGTGACTCATTGAACCGTGGTCAATACGTATCAATGATATGTCTTCTTCATAAACTCATCCCTAATGACCAGAAATCCATGAAAACTCATAAAAATGGTTCCCTCACAGTTTTCAAAGCCAGGGTACGTAATTTAATTTAATTTAATTTATGATCAATATTTTTTTTAATGTTAAAATCTCCTTTTTTCTTTTTTAAGGATTATAATACGAGCATTGAATTCTACTGGGCTCCATTTCTCCTTGAATCGAACGCAGATAATGCGGTTGTTCATAGGATATCTGATAGAGTAGTGAGGAAAGGTTCGATCAATAAGCACGGCAAGAATTGGAAAGGGGTTGATATCTTGGTTTTCAATACCTATTTGTGGTGGATGACTGGCCTGGAGATGAAAGTCTTGTAGGTGTCGGATATGGGTGTATTTAATTTTTTTAATATATTTAAATATATATATAATATCAGAAATGTTTCGAATAAAAATATATATTTTTGGACAGGAAAGGATCGTTTGAGGAGGAGAATAAAGAAATAATAAAGGTTTCAACTGAGGAAGCCTATGGAATGGGAATGAGAAGCATGTTGAGATGGGTGAGAAAAAATATGGATCGCAAGAAGACTAGGGTTTTTTTCACTAGCATGTCCCCTACTCATGCAAAGTGAGTATATAATTTAAAGTTTTGATTATCGAATTTTCTCTGTTAAATTAATTTGTGCTGGATCGTTCTTTTGACAGGGGCATAGATTGGGGAGGTGAACTTGGTGAGAACTGTTATAATCAAACAACAATGATTGAAGATCCGAACTATTGGGGTTCAGATAGTAGAAAAAGTATAATGAAGGTGATTGGAGAAGTGTTTAGTAAATCAAAGTACCCCATCACATTCCTTAACATCACTCAACTCTCAAATTATCGTAAAGATGCACACACATCGATTTATAAAAAGCAATGGAATCCATTGACGCCCGAGCAGTTGGCTAATCCGATTAGTTATGCGGATTGTACTCATTGGTGTTTGCCTGGCCTTCAAGATACTTGGAATGAGCTCCTCTTTGCCAAATTATTTTATCCTTGAATTTATCTTTTTCTATTATAGCTTTTGAGGTTTGTTTTTTCAAATGAATTTATATTAAAGTTTTGTTTTGGGAAATTCGAAATTTAGTTCGGTTGATTCACGTACAGTTTTAAAATTTTTTTATTACGATACCCTTGTTTATCTTTGTAAAGGAAGTCAAATTGATTTTTGTTAAGTAAAATGAAAATATCAAATTCTTAGATAATTAGACCTTACTTACACGAATAATTTAGTCATCTGTATATGGTTAATTATGTTATTGGGCCTAATAGTGAAATCTTTCATTTTGGGAGGGCTTTTAAAGTGGATTTAAAAAAAACAGTGGTCCAACCTTTTAGCTTAGACTTTAGACCTATGTAAGAAACTAAAGCTTTCGTTGTTTTAAGCTTAAGAGATCAGAATTTCCCTTGGGAGATAATCACCTGTGTGATGAGTTAAACGGATATTAACTCAATTGGATAATGATAAAATATTATTAACTCACTTGTGTCATGAGTTAAACGGATATTAACTTAATTAGATAATGATGAAAATATTATTAACTCACCTGTTTTAAGTGTGTTTTGCTATTTTATATTTGTTATATAAAAATATATATACTTAAATCACAAAATGATAACTAAACTATACTTATCTTCCCAAGTTGATACTTGAATTTTTTGTCATCACAAGTGGTACCTAAACTATACTCCTTACCCATTTTACCTCTGTTGTTAAAAAAATTCCCTTAACCAATCATTTTGTGACACGAGATAATTTTTAACTAAAATATCCAAAAAGATTATATATTATTTCCTTTATAAACATATTCATCTCTTTTTGTTCTTCACCTAAAAATTCTAGTGACAAAAAATTCAAGAACTAGTCGAGAAACACATTTGAACCCAGTTTTCGACAATAAAACCTAGATTTCGATGAGTTTTTTTTTAATTTTTTAATATATCCTACCAGACACATCTAACACCTTTAATTCGCTTGTGGAATCTAAAAAATTCCACAAGCAATGTGCGAGATAATTTTTCTTTAATTAAATTATTTTTTAAATTTGTTTCACTCTCTCTCTCTCCCAACGATTCTTTCTTCTCCTCTTACTATTTTTTTTTCGTAATCAGCTTCTTCTTTGTATTTGGATTTTATGTTTTATCTAGTTTCTTTCATTATAGAAGTTCATTCAGCATTAATTGTTTTATGCGAAGTATCTGAAAAAGAACGGGAAAAGTTATTTTTAAGAAAAATAAAACATAGATTTTGGATTGGGTGAGAGAGGAATCAAAATCGAGATTTAAAAAGAAAAATAAGCTTATCAAAATTTGGATTTTATTGTCGAAAACTGGGTTTGAATAAGTTTTTCTAAGGATTCTTGAATTTTTCATCACCGGAGTTCTTGGGTGAAGAACAAAAGAGAAAAAAAACATATGTTTGTAAGTTTTTTTTCAAAAAAACTCAAGGAAATAATATTTAAATTTTTATATTTTCAATTAATTATTTTAGTGTGTCACAAAATAATTGGTTAAGAGATTTTATTTTTGACACTAGGTAATATAGGCAACAGGTATAGTTTAGATACTATTTTGGGTAACAGTATAGTTTAGGTACCACTTGTGACAAAAAAAAGTATAGCTACTAACTTGAGAAAATGAGTATAATTTAAGTACCATTTATTGTTTAAGCCAAAAATATATGCACATAATAAGACTTTTTCACCTAAATAATATAAAAAATAAAATTAATAACTAAAATGGTATGCCCGTAAGATTATTTACCAAAATTGTATGGTTTTATTGGTGCCACCTGTCAAATTGGCGACACCAGACTGACATGCAATGATCAAAGTATTCAGGGACTTGACATGCAAATTTACCCTTTTGAGTGGCGGCACCAAAGCTTAAATGTGGCTAATTGCCTTCTAAGTCCTCCTTATTTATTATTTTATTTTTATTCCCCTTCAACTCACTACATTGTGTTTAAACAAGCTCTCAACCTATTTTTGTGGTTAAATAAGCTCTTAATCTATGTTTTTTACTCATAAAAGCCCTTTATTTTAATATTAAAGTAAATATATTTTGAATTTCAAGCTCTTATCTTAATTTTTTGTTGATGCAATAAAAATTATATACACTTTAACATCAACATTAAACCTAAAAAAGTAATCAAAAATTTCAAAAGAGTAGTTAAGAATATCATGTATTTAAGCACTCTCAAGAAATTTTAAATTTTTATTTAATAAACTATTCCCATCAAATTCACATAAACATAAAATGCGAATTAGTTTTTTTTTTTTTTTGAATAATCAAACTGGGCTATTATAAATCAAACCAAAGAAATACCCAATATGTTTGGGTTATGTTCCTACGGATTACAACCAAAACAAAAGCAGAAATGGGCTGCAAAGTATGCCTAAAAAAGACATATCCTAAAAGCAAAACGGAAGATGAAAAAACAAAAGTAATAAATAAAAGAATAATAAATAAAACCCAGTCAAATCTAACAGCTGGACGCAATTAAATCCCACTTTTCCATACTGAATCGTCACATCTGTTCTGAGGATAACAGTTTCCCAAAAGATTTTCTTCCATCTGTTATCATTTTCAAATCTCTTTTCTTTTGAAAACCCTTTAACCCGGGTTCCTTGCCCATTCCTCTTGCAGAAGTTCTTCATTGCAGATCCTCTCGGTTCCGACCAGGTTCCTCTCTTCCCCCTTTTCTAATGTTTCTTTTGCTAGTTTATGGGCTTGATAGTTTTCTGGTTTTTGAATAAACTGAAAAATTATTTCTTGAACTCGAGAACTATGCTTCTAAATATCTCTGATGACTGCTCCAATAATCGACTTGTCCATACCTTTTGCTTGACATTTCTTTATGGCCGTCTTCGAATCTCCCATAATTGTAACTGATCGGAGACCCATTGCTAAGCCTAACTTTACTGCTTGTACACATGCATATGCTTCTGCAAGAAACGGAGATGAAATATTGGAGTGGAGGGTTGTTTTCAAGGCTCTTAACTCTCCCCGCCAGTCTCGTACAATAACTCCCGACGCCGATCTATACCTGTTAGTATCAAAAGCTGCATCAAAGTGTATTGTGTCCTGTGTTCTCGCTTCCCAATGTCTCTGAATTTCAACAGTCTTCAAGGTACGTTTTTACATTCCCACTGTTTCAATCTCAGCTAAATAAGCCTTTATTCTGTGAACAAGATCCCTTCCTGATACAATCTTCCTCTCATGCACCAATTGATTTCGTGAGTTCCATATTGCCCATAAGGCGCAACAAAACACCTTACACTGCTCATTGGTTCCTTTTTCGAAGACCCAAGTAAGCCATGTTCTAGTATTCTGATCTCTGTATGGTGTAACCCAAGTCATATTAATGTTTTGCCAAACTTCATTGCTTTTAGGACATTGCAAAAATACGTGGAAACTGTTTTCTTCCCCTGAACCACATCGAGGACATCTCACGCTTGTGGTTAAACGTTTGCAACGTAGATTGACTAATGTAGGAATGTAGTTCCAAGAAATCCTCCAGATCAAGAGTAGAATTTTTGATGGAAGTTGTAATTGCCATAATTTTCTGTAGAAATCTTTGAATTCGGTCTGTACTATATTATTAGGGTCCAGATTAGCATCTTGTAATAGTTTGTAAGCACTCCGTACTGAGAATTCTCCAGACGGTTCACCTTTCCAAACGAGCAAATCTTCACTATCTGTAGTTGCAAGTGGGATCTGTAATATTCTTTGCGCAATGTCCAGTTGAAAGGTATGAGTAACAACCTCCACTTTCACGTCTTATGTATTCTATCAATTAGATCTGATACATTTTCCAGCTCTCCATTTTGATTACTGTTCTGCCATATACTAGGTTCGATCCCCGGGATCCACCGGTCATTCCAAATAGAAATTTTGTTTCCTTTCCCAACTCTCCAACACAGGCCTTGAGTGAGAAGTCCCTTTGCAGCCCAGATATTCTTCCAGGTAAGGGAAGGTAAATTCCCCAACTCTGCACTTAGAAAATTCGAATTTGGATAATACTTTGCTTTAAGAACCCTGGCTAAAAGCGAATTCGGTTAATTAAAAAGACGCCACCCCTGTTTGGCAAGCAATGCAATATTGAATTGACTGAGATTACGAAAGCCTAAACCTCCATTCTCTTTTAAACTGCATAAATTCTTCCACGAGCTCCAATGAATTCCCCCTTTTCCCTGACCTTTTTTCCACCAAAATCTCGCGATAATTCCTTCCATTTCGTCACATAAGGATTTCGGAAGTAAGAAGCAAGCCATTGAGTAAGTCGGAATAGCTTGCAAAACAGCTTTGATAAACACTTCTTTTCCACCATGCGATAAAAATCTCATACTCCAATTGTCAATTCGTTGTTTTATTTTGTCTTTCAATGCTTGAAAGGAAACCTTCTTTTGTCGTCCCACCATGTTTGGCAAACCAAGGTAACGTTCAAGCTCATTTGAGCTTCGGACTCTAAGCAAATTAACGACCCGTCTTCTTTTCTCCTCAAAAGTGTTTTTGCTGAAATAGATGGTTGATTTCTCAAAGTTCACACATTGCCCCGAGCACCTTCTATATTCGCTTAATATTGCCTTGAATGAATTAGCCCCTCTACATGTTGCTTCCCGAAAAAGGATACAATCATCTGCAAATAATAAGTGCAATATCTGTGGACCTCGTCTACTGACTTTGACACCCTTTAAAAATCCTTCCTCTACTGCTGTTCTCATGAGACTGGAAAGGCCTTCTCCACATATAAGGAAAATAAATGGGCTCAAAGGGTCCCCTTGTCGCAGTCCTCTTTCTGGATAGAATTTCATTCCAACATTGCCATTGATCACAACCTTATATGAGACAGTAGTCAAGCATTTCATAATATTGTCAATCCAACTTTGAGCGAATCCCATTCGAGACATTAACTTTTTGATAAAAATCCATTCCACCCTATCTAAGTCTTGCTCATATCCAGTTTTACTGCCATGTAACCTTTTTTCCCCACTCTTTTTTGCTTTAAGGAATGCAGTATCTCATAAGCAAGCAAGACATTATCAGAGATTAATCTTCCCGGGAAAAAACACTTTGAGCCTTATCAATGCATTTATCAATCACCCTTCTAAATCTGTTCGCTATAGTTTTCGCAATAACTTTGTAAACAACATTGCATAAACTGATAGGCCTAAACTATGGCATACTTTTGGGATTATTAATTTTTGGAATGAGCACAATATGAGTTGAATTAATAACACTGACCTCCATATCACCGTTTAAGAGTAGAAGACAAAATGAAACTGTATCCTCACCAATAAAATGCCAGCATTTCTGATAAAAGATGGCTGGGAGTCCATCTTCACCTGGCGCCTTAGTAGGTCCCATTTCAAAAAGAGCCTCACGAATTTCTTCCCTTGTATAATGTGCGGTGAACCTTTTATTATCCTCGTCATTAATACAACGATTTATACCCGAGAGTAGGAAATCACAATTTCCTTGATTCTCTGATGAAAAAAGATTCTGAAAGTAAGACCTAGATTTCTTCCATTTCTTGTAGATTTTCCGTGGCCCTATCATGTTCGGACTGCAAACTCTTGATCATATTTTTCTTTCGCCTCTGAGTTGCTTGGCTATGAAAAAAGGCAGTGTTTTTATCCCCTAATTTGAGTCAATTCAATCTGGCCCTTTGCTCCCAATATCTTTCATCTTTCTCAATCTCCAAGTTAAGCTGGATCTTCGTATCAATAAACTCTGCCATGTCGCTATCATCCCTTTCAGCTTCAAGTAATTCAGATAATTTTGCTGTTAAATAATTCTTTTTCCCTTTTTTATTCTTTAAAATTTTTCCTGCCCAATCTTCCAGCCCCTTCTTTATGAAATCCAGTTTCTGTAGGAAATTACTTGTTGACATCTTCCATAAATGTTCGGCAGTGTCGACAAATGAATCCTCCAAAAACCACCAGTTTTCAACTCTGAAACTTTTTTCATTCCTCTGTCTGATTTCCTTCTTTGTATCAATAATGAGAGGACAATGATCGGAAAAAGAGTGCACCAAATGCTGAACTTTTATATTAGAGAACAACGAAATCCACTCCGTATTTGCTACCCCTCTTTCCAAGCGTTCTCGTATATTTGTCTATGGTAGATTGCCTCGTTCCCATGTAAACCATCTACCCACATATCCTACATCATTCAGTTGGCATAATTCCAATGATTTCCGGAACTGTTCCATCCTTCTCTCGTCTCGGGGTGTACCTCATTTCTTCTCAAAACCATACATGATTTCATTAAAATCTCAACATACTAACCATGGATTATTCTCTCCATTATAAAGTTTTTTCAAAATAGCCCATGAATCTTCTTTATCTCGTGCATACGGAGTTCCATAAAATCCTGTAAATCGCCACATAACCTCCCTTTCATTATCATGCACTATCACATCAATATGTCTTTTAGAGAAGCTTTTCAGAGTGATATTGACCTCACACCTCCAAGCCAAACAGAGCCCTCCTCTAGATCCACCTCTATACCATTCACAAAACCACATCTTTGCCTAACTTTCTTCATTTGAATTCTGCCAATTTTCGTCTCCATAAAGAAGACAATCTGGGGGTCGTAAGTCTTCAGCGAGTGCCGAAGTCTTCTAAATGTCCTTGAATTCCCCAATCCACGGACATTCCAACTTAGGATTTTCATAATTCCCGGTCGGCTTGCCTCTTGGCAGCCGCCGATATCAATTGGTTAAGGTCCCTCGATCTCATACTTCTTACTTGGGAGGTAATCCCCTCATTCTGTAGTAAATCATCATTCTCCGTTCTGGCTCTTTTTTTACCTTCTTCTCCCACTAAAGCTTCATCCTCCAAATCATGTTCCATCGCATATTGGCCATGGTCCATCAATGAGTTAACCTGCTTTTCATCTTCGCACAAAGTGTCACCTTCCACATTAAAACCCAGAATTGGATCTACTGCCTTCCCATAACTCTTATTGCGTTCCATTCTTCGTAGTCCCCTTGCACAACCCCTATTTCCTTCCAGAATTCCACCTACAGCCCCTTCCCCCTCTTCTCGTAGCCAGACACTATTCATGGATAGAGCTCTTCGGGACTGTGCTCTTATTGATAAATCCCACCCCATTTCTGCGATTTCTACTCCAATCAACATTTTTACCTCACAAAAAGAATCATTGTGACCCAATTTTCCACAAAAGAAACAAAAAAGTGTCAATCTTTCATATATAAACCGGACATAGGACTTTCTCCCCCTGTATTCGAGTAGCTTCTTTCTTTTCAGAGGACGTCTGATATCAACTTGGACCCTGATCCTTATAAAATTCCTGTTTTCCTTCCCTAAATTAGTCCCATCATATTCCATGAAATTTCCCAGAAAATTCCCCAGATTAGCTACTAGATTTTCAGAAAACAAACCAATTGGAACATCATGAATCTGAACCCAAAAAGGGGTCAATACTAAAGGGACCTTCATGGGATCATCCTCCCATCTTAAATTATAAAGAATTAACAGATGATTGTTGAATGTCCATGGGGAGCCTTTCAACACCCTTTCAAGATCCATATAATGAAAAAATTGGAATAAAAACCTTTTTTCCCCCAGATCTCGAATACGAACTCCACGAACAGGATGCCACAGATTCGCCATAGTACTTTTCATAGCAGGAAAATGAATTATACTTGCTGTAAGAAAACACCCCACCAATTGAAGAAACTCTTCTGTTCTTTCCGTTCCAGGATTTTCTTGGATTTGGATAACATCATCCTCCTCTTCATTAATTGATAATTTGGCTAAATCATTCTCCATATTTTTTCCAGAAACAGAGGCGCAGGGATCAAGAAAAGAAGACAAAACAAGAAGACCTAAAAAAAAAAAAACAAGAAAACCTAAAAGCGTGCCAGAGGCGGCAGACACAATCGTGCTAGGGTAGCAGACTTAATTTTAGTTTATATATTTTTAAATAGCTTTACTTTGGGTAAAATATATTTACTTTAATATTAAAATAAAGGGTTTTTATGAATAAAAATAATAGGTTAAGAGCTTATTTAACTACAAAAATAGGTTGAGGGCTTGTTTAAACACAATGTAGTGAGTTGAAGGGGAATAAAAAATAATAATAAATAAGGAGGGCTTAGAAGGCAATTAGTCACATTTAAAGTTTGGTGCCGCGACACGGCACCCTTTCACTTTTTTTTTTCAACAGTCACTCAAAATGGTAAATTTCATATCAGGTCCTTGAATACTTTAGATCATTACATTTCAGTCCGGTGCCGCCTGTCAATAAAACCATACCGTTTTGGCAAATAATCTAATGGGCATGCCATTTTAGTTATTAATTTTATTTTTTTGTATTATTTAAGTAAAAAAACCACATAATAAGATTTGAACCCAAACTTCTAAAATTTTCAACATTTATGTATATTTTACCATTCAATTAAAACTTCATCTATTAATTATATCAAGTTTTTTTATAAATATATTTATTAAATTGACGTTATGTGTCTTCTTCTAATATATATTTATCCGAGGCTTAATCCCTTTCCAGTTCCTTGTACCAAAAGAAACAGTAAATACGCCTTTTATCAACAAAAGGCCAAATTGGTGCATGCTTACCACTTTATTGGCAAATAGGAATCTCTTTGATTGCAGCTTTGGCGTCATCCCAAATCTAATTCCCCATTGCCCTATCATCCCCAACTTCCACTTTTTCCTCGTTAATCCATTCCACTAGGAGTAAAACTTAAGCAATTATGTATTATGTTATACCATTTAGGAGTCCAACTCTAACCTAACCCAACCATTTCATGAACACTTGTAAATTTATAGGTTTAGACCAAACTATGCAATGATGATCCCAAATGGAAACCTCAATTCCATTCTTATTCTATCATAGCAACCCATGATGCTTTGGACCCTTTCCTAGTCTCCATTGCACTATCATTAGGAAAACATAAAGCTTAGCTAACATGGTAATATTCAACCCCTTCAAAATTTTAAATCCAAGCCCTCTTTTGCTGTACGTGCCTCGCCAAGAAGCAAGACTATGGTAGACCAAGCCGATGAAACAACATGCCAATAAGGTCTCAGGACATTGAGCACATAAGTTCAATTCCTTTATTATAATTATTTGTAACTTCCAAAAGAAATTAATATATTATTTATAATAATAACATTATATTAAATGCAATAACTAATAATTTTACTATCATTTCAATGCATTGGAGGAAGATATATATATATATATATATATGTAAATATTAATTCAAAGAATAGCCTTAAGTCAAATTTAAATTTGAACCACATGCGTTGGCATGATGGTTAAGGTGCTTAATCGCGCTTGTTATTCAATTTTTATCCTGATATTATAATTTACCGAAAGATAAATTTAAACAACTGTGCATTAATAGAAAAAAAGAGGGTCGAAAAACGTGTTTATATTCTTTTTATAGCGTAATGATGTTGATTATATAAAGTTTGATAATCGTATGATATTATCAAGTTGCAGACAAGAAGCACGTGTAGGGGGGTGCCATCGACTGATTTTCTTAGCAGACTCCAGGCTGTTTCAAATGCAAGCAAATCGCATGGCCTTCATAGCAAGTGGCCAATATGGCTTTTCAAACTTTGAACAAATCATTTTAATTTTGGATTTTGGATCATTTACAAGCCTTAATCTTTTGATTCATTTCACCCAATTTTGGATTAATAAAACATTATTAATGATTACTTACCAAAAAACAAGATGGGCATTGATTAATGAAAATTACAAGAAAAAGAGAAAAAAGAAAGATTGTTAAGTGATGGGAGGCATTGAGCGGTCAAATTAGGTTCGAGACAGACCAAATGGTTGGCTTTGTTATATAAATAATGTGAAACATTAATATCATTCCATCCCACTTGCACTTCAACTTGCAAATATATTAAATTATTATCTAAAGCGATAAAAATTATGAATAGAATTAAATTCCAAAGGTAGAATTATAAATAATATAATAATTGGTTTTAAAGAATATATTTATTAATTAACACAAATTCTGTGAATTAGTAATAAATGAAAAGAATAAATAGAAATTAAAGATGTGGAAGATTACCATCAACTTGCAATGTTTTGTACCACAAGTTGGATTTTTATAAGAAATCACCTTTTCATTCTTCTCTCTCAAGTACATGAATTTTGAAACTTGATTACCGGCTGATTTTATATAACTATAATATTGTTTTCCAATTTCATATCATTTATATTTAATCATCATTTTCCTCAATGAAAATCGAAAATCAATTAAACCATTATTAAAAAAAGTATTCGATTCAACTCTCAATCCAAAAAAAATATTAAACTATTACATTAATAAAATCATCATTGACTGGTTTGATCATTATCGAATGTTAACAAAGGAATAAGAAGTATGCTGTAAAGTCTTCAATATTTTTAAAATATACTCTAAAATAAACTTGAACAAAAAACATCTAGCTTCATTCAAATTTGAACACACATTTATCTAAATTCAGCTTAGATGTGTTTACTAAAATAATAAAATGTTATCCGAAAATCATAAAATGTTTTTAAAATTATAGAAATTCAAATAATTATAAAATTATAAAATTATTAAAATTCCAAGAAAAATATAAAAAAACCTAACATTGAAGAAGCTGTAAGAGAGGAAAGCAATTTCAGGAATTACATTGATTACTAAAACTATGTCATTCTTGTATTCTTGAGACATTTTGATGAATACTTACCTACTTAAAATTTGATAATCTTTTTTTAATTTTATACTTTTTAATATTTTATAATTTAATTTTCTATTATTAATATTTTTTAGAATTTTTAGAATTTTAAATAATTATTTATAGTTTTAATGATTTATATTTTATTATAATTTTAGAAATATTTTTTTTCAATAATCACATTTAAAATGAACCTAGATAAATTATTATCCAAATTCAAATAAACTTATATGTTCATTTGTCTAGGTTCAGTCTAAACATAAAATTTTTTAAAAAAAATGTTGATATAACATGTCACGTGTCAACTTCTCATTGCTTCAACTTCATTAATAGTCAAACTGATCAACAACAATTTGGGTGAATTAATTAGAGTTTTTTCCATAAAAGAATTGTTGTTAAACATTTCTTTGATTGCATAAATATAATGTAGGTCAGTGGATTATGGAGTGAAACAATGAAAACCTATCCGTACGAACATGAAAATTCTAAAGCTATGGTTTATATATATATATAGTTTGGCCTCTTTTCTTGTAAACATGTTACATGATGGAATAAAATTTGAAAGAAAGGATTAAATTGAATATAGTAATGTATATGCCATGTCATACACCGGCCCTTTTCATCTTCTTTATCCATATATAATCTTATATTATATAGCCATTAGCCACCCCGATGATCCGTGCATTACTAATTGGAATTTCTATTTACTTTTTCTTTTATTAAATCAAACAGCCTTTTTTAAATATACTAACCCAGCTGAAGATATTTAAGTGGAAATCACATATATTTGATGCAACAAAGAAGGAAATACATTCATAATTACATTAAAATTGAGTGTGATCATCAAAGCGAAATCTTCACCAGATGGGAAGAAAAAAGCTAAACATTACATCATCGATACCAATATTGTAACATATGATCACATTCAACTTCATCTATGAATCTCGATACGAAGTCATTAATGGATAGATCCCACATCGAGAAAAAAATAGAATTGAGAGAATTCGATTTTCTTTTTCTTTGGAATAGTTTAGGGGGATGATGACAATGATTCTTTTGTTGCCATATTTTCGGCCATTTGAGCCAAAGATTGAAGGTTGCAACGTACAATAGTATCAACGAAAGTGCATGTATCTTCTCTGGTGTTGCCGGGCGGTATGTCAACCACGAATGATTCCACGACAACTGTCCCGTTACCTTTGTTTGAAGCGTGTAGAGTCGTGACAGACTTGTAATTATTCAACCGATGAACACCTCCGACGACGCTAAAGCTAAGCACGTGATGTTCGTCGTCGAGGATTTCAAGCCTCTCGGTGCTGAAAGCGGCGGGGAGACCCGATATGACGTGGACTTCACGGAGGCTGCCTACGTTACCGTCACCGACGATGACATGACAGCTTTTGAGGAAGTGTTTGTAAGCTTGAGGGTTATCGAAACGGCGAACCACCGACCAGACGGTTTCGACAGGGGCGTTGATGGTTTGAACCACAGCGGAGCAACACTGATTAGGACCCAAGGTGTGGAAGTGGTAGGCGGAGACCATGTCGGGAAAGGAGACGCCGGTAGGAAGAGGGAAAAAGGTCGTGAGAGTGGTAGGGGGTGGAGGTTGTTGTTTTTGGTGGTGGCAGGTGCCAACGGCGGTGGTGGTGCGGTGGAGCTGCAAAGAGGAAGGCATCTGATGGGGGGTAGTTTAAGAGGGCGAAAAATGAGGGCATGGGATGAAGATCATGGTTTTGAATATATACGATAAGATGGAAAAGGGAGGATTTGTTGGAGTTGGAGAGAGAGAGAGGGGTATATTTTGTTAATAGCAAACAGGCTTACGCCGGACACTGCAAGTGGATCGACAAGTTGAAGCTTCTTTGGACTTTGTTTAGGTAGATTTTCTAATTATTTTATTCAAACTATAAGATTCCAACTTTTCTCATTTTCTTTTTCTTTCATTTCTTTTTTGGGTTCTTCTCTTTGTTCATTGTTGAATGTTGAGATTAACTTTTAAAGGTTTTTTTTTTTGGGGGGTAATGAACCCTATTAGTAGATTTATTAAAATATTAACCAATAAATATTTTTAAAAATGTACATTGACAATCTTTTAAAATTATTTACAAGATAAAAATATGTATTAAATATTAATCCTATTAATTATTATATAATAATTTATTTATATGATTTTTGTCTAACCATTAAAAAATAATTAGGAAAAAGGTATTCTTATCGACATATATTTTAGGGCTAAATTACATTTTGTAACTTGAATTTAGTAACTTTTCTTACATTAGAGCTTAAATTTTTGTTTGTCCAAGTAAGGCCTTGTACTTGGTAATTGTTTCCATGATAGGGCTTAAACTTCGTTTTATCTACGTTAGGCTCTGAATTTGGCAAATGTTCCCACATTGGGACTTCAACTCTTTTTGGCCAAGTCAGTCCTTGAAAATCCTAAAGGTTGTGCTCTTGTGTGGGAACAATTGTCAAATTTAGGGTCTAACTTGGATTAAAAAAAGTTCATACTCCAATGTCAGAAAAATTACCAAACCTTGGCACCAATGTGGGAACTATTACCAAGTTCAGGACCTAATTTAGACAAAAAAATTAGATTCTAATGTAGGAAAAGTTACCAAGTTCAGACCCTAAATAGTGATTTAACCCTTTATTTTATATATTGGATTTTGCTTTGTTTAATTGATTGAATTGGTGTCAAATCACTCACAACATTTTAAAAGATGATTTTATAGGATATCAACATTTTAAAATGTCTAATATGATTTTTTAAATTTCTTTTATTTAATTTTAAAAGATGATTTTATAGGATATCAACATTTACAGCCTCTTCTCTTGCTTTGAGCTTGTAATTTTAATATAAAAATAAGTTAACTTAGGAACTTGAATTTTAAAATATTAGTAATTTTCAAATAACAATATTTGCAAATAATAAATATGTTTGGGTAATTACAACATAAAATCAAGTTACCATAAAAATATAGAGAACAAAAATTGAGAAAAACACATCTATAATACGCATACATGTTAAGATTAAAGATTTGACGTATGTAATCTTTTTTATTAAAATAATTAAAGTGTTAGATATATTCAAATTAATTTAGATTTAAAATCAAATTTAATTTATGTTATTAAGAAAATTAAAACATGAAATAAAGTACAGGTAAAGTAAAGTAGGGTAAATGCTCTGTCATTGTACATATTAACATTAACCAAACATAATATACTAAATTTATTTAATATTTTTATAAAAATATAATTAAAATAGTTATCATTATATTAAATTAATATAAAATTTAAATTTAATTTAAAAATACAAATAAGTATTATAAAATCTTAAAGTGCCATCAATAAAAAATAAATTTGTAATTTGTCTCTATTTAATATTTGATATGCTTTAACACGTGAATTTAAACTTTATTAATTAATTTGGTGTAAATGTTGGGAACGTTATTGCTACTATGGTTCTCAGTTTGGGTCATCGATTTTGGTTTTGAATAGATGTAATTTGTGTTGATTTCAGTTCATTTGAATGTCGAATATTTGACAAAACTAGAAGTATGGGTCAATTAGGGTACTAAGATTCCCAACTGAATTGCTTGAGGCGGTTGGATAAGTATAAAAGTCTTATTATTAATGCTATTTTTTAAAGACAAATATCATATTTATTCAAGAGATTTTTGGAGCAGTTGGAAGATGATTTATGAAGACTTTTATGTGATAAATACTCAAATAATTAATGAGATAATTTCAACTTTTAAATAGGTTTTTTAAAACCTATCAAAACACGGTTGATTTATCACTTGAAGAGGCTTATAAATAAGCTATTTTGTGCCGCACATCAAAAGTAGTTTTGGATGTTTTTGTTAACAACTTTGTTTGGTTTTCTTGTGGTTATTTTGTGGCACTCTTTGTTTGCTTTGTTTTGTGGTTGATATTGGGGCTCTAATAACTTCTTTGTATACAAGTAGATTGAACTTAAGCCAATTGGTGATCTGGACGATTGTTGAATAAAATCATCCACTGAATGAGACCTCACAGACGTAGGGCTGTCTAAATTGCATTAACAAATATCGATTTTGTTAATTCTTTTTTTCCCTTATTTTTACACTACTTGTTTTCATTTGAACTGTCGTTACAACGAACGTTAAGCAAAGTTGATTTATCATATTAACGAGCTAATTGGTAACAATTTTAAAAAATAAGGCTGTTAATTGTTAATTTGATTATAAGTATTTTTTTAAAAATTATAACTTTTAATATAAATATATTTTGTAATTAAGTATTATATAGATTACGATATTTATATAAATATATTATCTTATACTTTATTAATAAGTTATATAAATTTTACAATTATCTTTTTTATCAATTATTTATTTTTATGTATATAATTTATTATTTTATGCATAATATTTTTCACTTGTACGATAAATTATTTATTATTAATTTTACATTTACTTTTTAATTGGTTAAAATTACTATTATATGTTGAAAATTAATTATGACTTAAATATTAATACTTTTTTATTCTAAAACATCCAGCTTAATGAATTAGCCTATTAAATATTATATTACAAATTTTGTATAATTTTACTTTAATATTATAACAAAAAATACGGTACGTAGTCAATAATTAATTGCAGTGGTATCAAAACATACTATTATTACATTTTGGATAAACTGTGCTATTAGACCCTATACTTTGAATAAATTGTGGATTTGTACCTATATTTACTTTAGTTATTTTCAATCCCTGCTCTTTTAGAATTTTAAAATTTTAGTTTTGATCAAATGGCTACTGTTAAATTCATTAAATTCTATTATTTTCAAAATTTGATACGTCAAACATATTATCGTATGTGTAATGTCATATCAACTTGTCATCTTCCCATATTACTCACAAGGAGCCTAGTTAATAAATTTAATGACTGTCATTTATATTAAGACTAAAATTTCAAATCGTAAAACTATAGCAACTAAAATTAATGATCTAGTTGGAGAATATGGACTATATCTCTAACTTTACGCATAATACATGATTAATAGTAGAATTTAACCAAACATATTTAATTGCTCTTGTTTGGTCAAGATTAAATTTTAAAATTTAAAAATATAGGAACTAAAATTGATCAAATTAAAGCACATGTACTATATCCACGGCTTATGCAAAGTACATAGCCTAATAGCAAAATTTGATGTTAATTTTTTCCTACAAATTTGTTATATAATATTAAAATTACTACTATTTATCATATATAGCTATTTTATAATTACATTTTTAGTTGTAAAGTTTAATGAAGGTTATTGATAAATTACATAGATAATCATTCAACCATTCAAAAGGCTTAAACTCGGTTATCCAACTATTCAAAGTATCAATTTTGGTACTAACATTTCCTTTTTGATAATTAGGGAAGGAGAATGAGATTTCATGGTACTGAACTCATATTCTCATGCCTACTACATGATACCTGTCATTGGGCCAAAAGATTGTCGACATTTTGACACTAACATTACTGACATAAAAAAATTGGTCATCTAACTATTAAATAAGTGATAGTACCACAACACATATTAGATGATACATAGCAATAGCATTCCCTTCAATGTACCACACACATTTAACCTGTTCTATTATAATTTTAAAATTTAAATAAAAATAATAATTTTCATAACTTTGTTTTTTTGAGAAGTTTTATTTAATTATTAAACTTTGAAAATTCATAATACCATCACCAAATTTATGTTTGTTAAAAAATTTGATTTTAATTTGATTATCGATATTTTTAAATTCACTATAATAAATTGTTTTATTATTTTTATTTTTATTATGTTATTAATAAAGTACACAATTAATCATTCTATTATTTGAGAGGTTTTGACTTAATCACCCACCTATTAAATTTATTATTTTGGACATTTATATTAATGACATAAATTTTTTATCAATTAACCATTTCATTGTTTTATATTAATAAGATTTACTTTTTATTTAAATTTAATAATAAAATATATTAATATTAATATTAATATTATTTAAAAAAATAATATTTTAAAATTACAAAATGAGTCGAGTCAGGTCAACTCGAGGTGAAAAATTTAAAACTCAAACCTTGTCCATAAACACTTTTAAATATTTTAAATATATAAAATAAAAAGCTTGTTGTTGGGGAGTTAAATATGTTGTATCCTAACGTATTGGATGTGACGTATTGATTTCTCGAGACAAAGATTTTTGAAAAAAAAAATAAAGGAAATATTTCAAGTTTGAGATTTTGAGGAATTGTGCCCTAACGTATTGGGCCGCGATTTCTTAAATCTTAAACAAATGAATATTCTTTTAAATTTTTATTACACGAGTATTCTGGCCTAATTCATTTTTGAGGAAATTAGAATGTCGTGCCCTAACGCATTGGGTGTGACATTTTCTTTCTCTGGAATGATAAGGGTCTTAATACGTAACGTTTTTAAGTTTTTGCTAAGGATTATATATTTTCAAATTTTCGACATTAAGACATTAATTAATTAACTAGGTACCAATTTTTGGGCGTTATGAGGGTGCTAATCCTTCCTCATACGTAATCGACTCCCGGACCCGTTTTTCTAAAATTCGTAGACCAAAGTCGTTTTTAGGTGACTAATCACACCTTAATAAAAGATTGGTAGCGACTCCAAATTTTCATCGACAACTAATTTTTCTTTTTTTTCGAAAAATAAAAGTTGGTTTCAACAGCTTGGTGACTCCACTGGGGACACATACGAGAGTCGAGCCACAAAGTTGATTAATTTCTGTCTTATTGTCGAGAAAATAAATTTTTTAAAAAAATCATGAGATCATTGTGCATTCATTCATTTTCTTGCTTAATTGATCTTTGTATTATTCATTACATGAGTTGAATGATTTTACCCTTCTAAGTGGGAGTGAGAAACTATTCCTTCGTGAGGTTTTCACCTCCGTATAGGATAGTGGATCGCTTTCGGAATACATCGGTACCTATGCCTTCGTGAGATTATCATCTCCGTATAGTTATAGGGAAAATGTGTTCCCCTGAACCGAACTTGATCTATATGAGCCTATAATGGGTGAAGATCGAGGAATCTGCTAGTTCAGGTACCCTTACTTTAGAACCGAACCGCATATAATGAGCCTTAGGAGCCTACCCTAGGTAGAATCACACCGAATGCCTAGAGGTCACTCGAAAACTTGGTTTAAATTTACGATCATTTTGTTGTATTTTGTCCATTTTTGTTACGATTATAATTACTTTGGTTTGTAATTACTTTATTGGTTTGGATTTTGATGTTTCTGCATATTTCATTACATGACCATTCGATTATATCCTTTTAAGTGGGAGTGAGAAGCTATTTCCTTCGTGAGGTCTTCACCTCCGTGCAGGATAGCGGATTGCTTTCGGGATACATCCGTACCTATGTCTTCATGAGATTTTCATCTCCGTGCAGCCATAGGAAAATGTATTCCCCTGAACTGAACTTGGTCCGTATGAGCCTATAATGGGTGAGGATCGAGGAATCTGCTAGTTCAGGTACCCTTACCTTAGAGCCAAACTACATATAGTGAACCCTAGTTGCCCACATTAGGAATAATTACACCAAACCCTAGTGGTTTCCCGAGTATGTACTTTATTCCTTTGCTTTTACTTTGTACTAACTTGTCTTTTATGTTGTTTTTAATATGATTGCATTGCATTTGCATCTTAAAAAAGAGGTGTTGATTCACGTCCGGTTGCTAAATAGAGAGCTTGTCATAAGAAAATAGGTTTCTTGATAAAGTGGATGACAATATGGTTGTCCGAATATGGTCTAAGAACACGTGATAAGAGAAGGATGATAATTTAATGGAGGGCTACACGACTATGGCTCCGTTGCCCAAGGATTCAAGATGACAAAGATTATTCGAGAGCTGCTAAACCTTCTTAAAGAGAAGCCAACGAGCATCACGAGGATGAGTGAGCAACGTGTTACGACCCGAATCGAGCAAAAAAGAGATAGAAAAGACGTTTTTTGAATAGTTCGTGAGATTTATCTTAACGCTCGAATGAAGAAGAGGATTGAATATCTCCGCCTATGAGGGCAAGGCCGTATAAATATTCATTTTATGTAAAGAGATTTGTTTTCTAATAAAGTTTTCTAAATGGAATTGAATCAGAATCAACATTTCTTTATGCATTCATTGCATGCATTCGCGTTACATGACATCATACGCATTAAAATCCACTAAAAGAGCCTAATCGATTAAAATCATTCTTCAGTTAATTTGGAAACCAACCAACCTGCTAAACACCGTTATAGTACCCAAGCAAAGATCAGAGAAATGGAACAAAAGTTGGAAAAATTAGAGCGAATGCAAATACAGATGCAGGAGAAATTGACCAAATTTCAGTAGGAAATGAGAGATCAAATGCTAGAATTACAGAGAATCATGATGAGCCAGTTTGACCGATTGCTAGCTGGAGAGTTAGAAGAAATGAAAAAAACCGGTGGTCCACCTTGGGGTTGATAATGAGGATCTTGCTTATTCTCCAAGTGGTACTCCGATAAATGTCCAGGTCCAGCCAGATGGGCGTCCACAAGGGGCATTCTTAGCTATCAGATCCCAACATTATCAGATTGGTACATCAACACCAGTGAATTACTCGACAGGCCTAGGATCCAATTTTCCGGTTACTCTTGTTAAACCAGTAGAAATGCAACAGTCGAAGGTGGAGTACCTAGATACTACAAAGGCCCCAAGGAAAAAGGGAAATAAATAGGATAATGCAGGCAGATATAACAAGGGCCACTCAAAACCAATCACTGTGGGCCGGCCAAAGACAGAAACCACCAGACATCAGAGCCCTTTAAAGCACGAATCTGGTGGGAAACCAGGTACTGAGAAGCTCCATTTCACACCAATTCCGATGGCGTATAAGGAGCTGTATCAAAGCCTATTCGATGCGCACGTTGTTGCACCTTTCTACTCAAAACCCTTAAATGGTATGATACAAACACGCAATGTGATTATCATGCGGGAATTACGGGGTACTCAGTAGAGAATTGCATTGCCTTCAAAAAGCTAGTTGAAAGACTCATCAATATAGGCGTTGTCAAAATTGATGGTTCATCTAGTGCAGAAAATCTGCTACCCAATCACATCGATGATGGGGTGAATGCAATATATGAAGAAGGGTTAGGAAGCGTTCACATTAATGTCGTGCATGAAGACAACTGAAAAGGGTCATTGTTGGATATTCGCCCTTATCAACTTGGAGGTGTTCTAAGTAATTGAATTGCGGAAGAAATCTCTGTAGTCTTTAGTGCTTATTTAGAGTAATGTTCAGAACATTCTTGTTGTTTTTAGCCTCAAAATGATAGGAATTCCTTTGTGAAATAGGCTCATGTCTGAACATCATTATTCTAATAAAATAACATCTTTGCATTTATTTTTGAGCCAATATTGTTTCATTCTTTACGAGTAATTATTCTTTCATTCTTTTGGATTCTCTTCCACATCATTCTTTCATTCATAATTATATTGTACAAATAATTATTCATAAATTTATACATTCTTTTGTATATTCGTTGGTACTTGCTATAGGTCCCCATATATTAATGACGTGAGTGACGCTGTGACAGACTCAGGATTTTCTTTTTGAGCGATGCATGTGTTTAGGGAGATCTCATGACTTTGAAAATGACATAGATTGTAGCCTATCTCCGGACTTGTTGAGGATGTAGAGTATGAAGGAAATTTTACTTCCTGAGGAAACAATAGAGATTGTGACCTTAAAGGAATGTACATAACCGGAGAAACAAAACAAGACCTTGTTGAGTTACCTCAAGAGTTCAAAGATGTCCTCACATAGCCATACTAGGATATGCCCAGGTTAAGCATTGTCATTGTAATCTAAACAACAGTACGACATCAAAAATTTACAGTATGTTCAAGATAAACAACACGAACAATGCAGTTAGAATTTTTTGTTGGGGCAATGCTTTCTTTTTTGGCTCATCATAGTTTTGCCCGTTAAAGTAAAGTTGCCATTTCTTCGTATTGAAAAGGAAGATCTACAGTTTTTTCGTCATAGTTAAATTTCGTCCCAAAAGGCTCTACGAGAGAAACCTGATACTGAAGAAGATCTTTCGCATACAAAATAAAAGTGGAAGATTTTTATAAAACATTATCTGGAATGACATTGATTCTGATCGAAAGGGATGACAAGGGCTTGTCTCTGTCGGGCCTTTTCCTTTCTCTTGGGCCTATCGCGGTTTTTGCCTATTGAAGACAAGATTCTTTCTCTCTAAGTTTTTGGATCCAATTCTGATTGAAGAGGAATATTCAAAGTTATCCATCATGGTCAAATACGCCAGAAGAAGATAATGCGAGCTAACAAAAGGTTCAGCCCAGAGAATTCCACGAGGGTGACCTAATGTTAAAGATCCTCCCTCTACAAAAATATATTTTGAAGGGAAACGGATTAGAAAGAACCTTATGTTGTAGAGAAGGTTTGTTTTTCAAATGAGCTTTGATTTTGAGCGAGATAGATGATAAACCTGCAAAGTCCTGTAAACTCAAATTCAGTCAGAAAAATACTCCGCTTAAGGAAAGAGATGACCAAGGTAAGAAACCCGCAAAGGGCACTTTGAGTCGAAAAAAAATTACGAAATGAAAAAATGAAAAAGTAAAATGGAGAGGCTAAGGTGAAAACCCACAAAGGGCGCCTTAGACAAAAGGGGATTTGAGTTGAAAACCCGAAAAGGGCGGCTCAAATATTGATCAGAATGGGCATGAGGTAATTAGACCAGCTCAAATGTTGATTAGAATGGGGCATGTTGTGATCTTGCTATGCCTTAGTCAACAAGAAAGGGTACGCGACATCTTGGGGCATTGACAGAGTAATGTAGATCTCCTAAATACATGTCAAACTCAAAATGGTCTTCAGGAAGTTTGTACAGAGAAGTTCAAGCTGTGATATCTGGGGCACCTCGTCTCCACACCATTTATTTTGAATTTGTTGTTCTTGGAATACTTCATTCTTTTCCAAGATACACATTCCCAATCAATTTATTTATCGTTCTTTACTATTTTTGATAATTTATTCCTTTCGAGCTATGCTTAGAACTAACTTTATTCTTATCCATTGTTATGACCTTTTTCGCAAGCATGTTGCATTGGAATAATGATTAATGGACTAATAAAACTTTCACAAGGGAAGTTTTTCATATTACTCTATAAGTTTCTAAATAAAACAGGAGCCTGAAACATGACTATTATTTAGAACGCACCAGGTTTAAAGGTTGGAAATCTGAAAAAGAAGAGTCTAAACTAGGACTTTCTATTTGTATTTTGTTGTCAAAAACATTGGTTGAACCAAATGATAAGATGTCGTGTTGATGACAAAGCTTAAAGCAATAGAGGCTACCTCGGGGAAGAGAGCTTTCATTTGCGCATGAGCCTTTGGTACGACACCCTGGGAATGGTGTAAGAGACCAGAAAGATTTAGATCCTGTATCCTTGAATTGTGATAGGAGTGGATTGAGAAAAAGCTATATATATCCACCCTCGGGTTACAGTGGAAGAATGATGGTATAAATTTTGCGTCCTAGTGGATTGAACTTTGAGGTTTACAGTGGGGGCAATCTGACTAAATAAAGACGTCAGCTGAGCGAGGGCGTTATAGCGCGTCAGTGATAAAACCTTAATAAATGTCGAGCAATGTTAACTTAAGCGATAAAGAAAGATCGTTATATAAAAAAAATGAAAAAAATGACATTCTGCATTCATGCAAACATCATTCATACATACTTAATTAGGAGCATTTGACTCATTCTGATAATGACATCCTAATCACTAGGCATAATTAGGTTCATAAAATGAATTATACAGGTCATGTTCCCCATAGAACAAACCGGTGAAACACTAAGCCTTGTCTCCCTGAGCAACAGCGGAGTAGGTTGAGGATCGTAGATCTTATCTCCCTAAGCAGTAGTGAAGTAGATCGAGGACGACAAATCTTATCTTTCCAAGATAGTGAGAAGCAGATTTAAGCCACCAAGCCTTGTCTCCCTGAGCAGCAGCGGAGTAGGTTGAAGATTATAGATCTTATCTCCCTAAGCAGTAGTGGAGAAGATTGAAGACGGCAAATCTTATCTTTCTAAGATAGTGGGAAGCAGATTTAAGCCACCAAGCCTTGTCTCCCTGAGTAGCAGTGGAGTAGGTTGAAAATTGTAGATCTTATCTCCCTAAGCAATAGTGGAGAAGATCGAAGACGGCAAATCTTATCTTTCTAAGATAGTGGGAAGCAGATTTAAGCTACCAAGCCTTGTCTCCTGAGCGAATGAGTAGGTGAAGATTGTAGATCTTATCTCCTAAGCGATGAGTGGAGCGGATCAAAGGCGGTAAATCTTATCTTTCCAAGATAGTGGAAAGCATATTTAAGCCACCAAGCCTTGTCTCCACGAGCAGCGATGAGTAGGTGAAGATTGTAGATCTTATCTCCCTAAGCGATAGTGGAGCGGATCAAAGACGACAAATCTTATCTTTCCAAGATAGTGGGAAGCGATTTAAGCCACCAAGCCTTGTCTCCTGACGCGGCAGCGTGGAGTAGGTGAAGATTGTAGATCTTATCTCCTAAGCGATGAGTGGAGCGGATCAAAGACGGCAAATCTTATCTTTCCAAGATAGTGGAAAGCATATTTAAGCCACCAAGCCTTGTCTCCCTGAGCAGCAGCGGAGTAGGCTGAAGATTGTAGATCTTTTCTCCCTAAGCAATAGTGGAGTAGATCGAAGACAGCAAATCTTATCTTCCCAAGATAGTGGGAAGCAGATTTAAGCCAGCAAGTCTTATCCTCTTGAAGTTGCAGTGGAGCAGATTAAAGCTATAAGTCTTATCTCTCTGAAGTTGCAGTGGAGTAGATTGAAGCACGAATTCCTATACCTCTGAAGATGCAGTAGGATGGATGTAGCTGCTTGAAGAAGAAGAGCAACAAGATCCAGCGTGACCGGGCAAAAATTGGCCATTTCTAAAGTCTTTGCTCTGTTCCTGTTACACGACAACGAGCAAAGAGGGGCAGCTGTAATACCCAATTTTAGCCCGGGCTCACATATGGAAACATAATTTTCGAGGATATACAATCTTAGATATGATATGCAATCTTAGATATGATATATGCAATCTTAGAAGATATGATTTTGTAATCTTAAAGATTTAATTTGTAGATACCCTTTAATCTTAGCCGTTGATGTAATTGATCTGTACTGTTGGATTTGGGGAGGCTCATCTATAAATAGAGGCCTCTCCCTTCACACCAAAAAAAAAAAGGAATCAATAAAAAAGGGAGAACGATTGGCAGTTTTTTAAAGGTGGCTTACTGTTTTCTTTTTTTTTTCTTTTTCGATTATTTTTTACTTATTTACGATTTTAAAAAAGGGAGAAGGTGATACCACTGTGAATTTTATTTATTTATTTTATTTAGCCCTAATAAAGTGACGCATTTCAAATGATGGAGATATTTTCCCATTCGAGCCCTATGAGTTATTCGCGCCTTTTAATTGGGCCCTTCATTTTTTTTAAATTATGTTGATTTTCAATTTAATCCTTAATCTTTCATTTTAGGTTTTTAGTCTATTTTATTAATTTTGTTATTATCATTTTATTATTATATTATATATTATTATTATACCTACATATATATAGCATATGCATGTTAATATATATACATATATATTTTAAACGTTTTAATATATATACATATTATATACATACTTTATTATCATTTTATTTTCATAGTTTTTATACATATATATATACACATTTATATTTCATAATATTCATACGTTTGCCCATATTCTATGATTTTATATGTTTATACATTTTGTAATATATACACATATATTTATACTCCATTCAAAGCTTACTATAAATATTTTCCACGTTTTATAACTTATATATTTCAATTTTTGTAAATGCATGAATATTTTTTATATGTATATATTTATATTTTCCTTGTTTTCATAAATGCATTATGTATTTTATATATATATAAGTTTTATAACCCAAAATTTTATGAGTAAATTATCTTTATGTCTTTTATTCTTCATAATTTCAAATGTATATATATTTTGTACCTTTTTCTCTTTATATATATATTTTTTGTTTATTTCCTTCATTTGCTTATTGATTTATGTTTTCATTTATATTCATTTGATATTTTACATGTCGTTGTTTATGTACATTAATTTCGTTTATTTCTATGCCATTGTTGTATTTATTATTACATTTTATATTTAATGTAGCATCACATCTTTTTTTTTCGATTTTAAAATTTTCAAAATTGAGATAACACTCGTATTTAGGATTTTCAAGGAAATTGAGCCCTAACGTATTGGGTTCCAATTTTCTTCGTTAAATCCAACGATCGGGTTGCTCATTAATAAAAAATATATAAAATAAAAAGCTTGTTGTTGGGGAGTTAAATATGTTGTATCCTAACGTATTGGATGTGACGTATTGATTTCTCGAGACAAAGATTTTTGAAAAAAAAATAATAAAGGAAATATTTCAAGTTTGGGATTTTGAGGAATTGTGCCCTAACGTATTGGGCCGCGATTTCTTAAATCTTAAACAAATGAATATTCTTTTAAATTTTTATTACACGAGTATTCTGGCCTAATTCATTTTTGAGGAAATTAGAATGCCGTGCCCTAACGCATTGGGTGTGACATTTTCTTTCTCTGGAATGATAATGGTCTTAATACGTAACGTTTTTAAGTTTTTGCTAAGGATTATATATTTTCAAATTTTCGACATTAAGACATTAATTAATTAACTAGGTACCAATTTTTGGGCGTTATGAGGGTGCCAATCCTTCCTCATACGTAACCGACTCTCGGACCCGTTTTTCTAAAATTC
This sequence comes from Gossypium raimondii, assembly GCF_025698545.1. NCBI lineage: Eukaryota > Viridiplantae > Streptophyta > Magnoliopsida > Malvales > Malvaceae > Gossypium > Gossypium raimondii. Next base: position 53,698,475 of record NC_068570.1, on the reverse strand, counting down.
GTAGACCAAAGTCGTTTTTAGGTGACCCAATCACACCTTAATAAAAAGATTGGTGGCGACTCCAAATTTTCATCGACAACTAATTTTTGTTTTTTTTCCAAAAATAAAAGTTGGTTTCGACATTTAAAGGGAAAATATTTGGTATAGTAACGTATTAAAAAATGCCATAAGTCTATGCATTTATTAAAATTTAGAATTTGATCTCTATACTTTTATTTTTAGGAATTTAATCCTCTACCTTTTAGATTTTAAAATTCAGTGTCGATTGTTAACATTATTATTATTTTGTTAATTTAAAAAGTAAAAGGACTAAATTTCAAAAGTATAGGAACATATTTCAACCTATTTTTAAAATACACACGAATGTCTCAAATACTAACCCATTTTTAAAATACAAATTAATTACATTGTTTTAAAAATATATATGTTAACTTAAGCATTAATTTCTTCTAAAAAACTTGAGCATTAATTTATATTCTACTTTTAAGAATATTATATTAGTAGATATATTTTCTAGATGCATGGAAATTCATTAAATTAATTATTATTTATGGAATATTTAATATAACTTTTTTTTATAAATAGTAAATTAACTTTTCTTAAAACATTTTGTTAACAAAAATATAATTGCAAAAACATCAAAGGGGTCCATCAACTTCAGATATCAAGTTGGTTGTACTCTATCACCCACCTTTAGTTTTAACTTTTAATGGATAGATATCCAAGAGATCCCTAGACCATAAGGCTAGAAGTAATTTGGTCCCTTCCAAAATAAGGGAAGCAATTAGTTTATGTACTGCTGGCAGGTGATCGAGTAAGGCGAATTGGGGATAATATTCAGTTCCAAAATTATAAGATACTTTGAAATTCATAAAGGTTATAATATTCAGTTCCAAAATTTTGAAAATAAAAATAAAAAAATGTTTTTTTTAATTTAAAAATTCTTCAAATAATATTTAAAATTTTGGAATTATTTTTATTTTAGGATAAATTACACAACAAAGCACTCTAATTTTTTTGTCAATTTAGTCACTCTAATTAAAATAATTGCTCAAATTGGTCACTGTGGTTAAAATTTCATTAATCCACTAACGGATTGGTGACATGACATTTTTTACTTTTAACTAAAGTTAGAGAACTCTTTGTAATTAGTCCAAAATATTTTTTTTGATTTATTTGCAACATAAGACTAAAATTTGTAAGTTTTCTCTTTTCCTTCTTATTCTTGTTTGTTTATTGGGAAACGTAATAGAGAAAAATGATGATAATTTTGACTCTTTTAAAACAACCTAATCCCATTCTCACCCTCAACTTAACATCCTTATTGTAGTTTCTCTTAGCCATTGGTAATCACACTCATCTTGTGAATTCAATTTCCAAGAAATCAACCAAATCTTAACAATCTAGTAATATTTACACAAATAATTTCATCTTAGCAATAGGTTGTACCAAAATCAATAATTTTACTATAAATTTTTTAAAATATTGAAATTGTAAAAAAAAAAAGTACTGATTGACAATAGAGAAAATAGCATTAAAATCAGAGGTTTTAAAATCTAAAATGTCATTGCTGCCATGGGAGAAGCGTCAGAACCATTGGTAAATGATAATTCCGCAGATGGTCTCCAACCACATTCTCAACTTTTTTTTTGAAGATAAATCGAGAGAGTTTTTCTCTACTTTTATTGTCAAAATATTAATTAAAGAAAATTTTAATGTTTTAGTATTTTAATTTTTGTTTCCTATGCGTGTAATACTAATTTTACTAGCTGGCATCCATGAGAGTGGGGTTGTGTTGTTTTAAAATAGTCAAAATTATCCTCATTTTATTCTATTACTTTTCTCTAAAAACAAACAAGGAGAAGGAGGAAAAAGAGAAAACTTACAAACTTTAGTCTTATGTTGCAAATAACCAAAAAAGATATTTTGGACTAATTATAGAAGGTTGCTAGCTTTAGCCAAAAGTAAAAAGAAATGCCACATCAACAATTTGTTAGTGGATTAAGGGAATTTTTAACGATAGTGATCAATTCGAGCAATTGTCTTAATTAGAGTGAATAAATTGACAAAACAAAATTTGAAGTGACCAAAATTGGAATAATGCTATTTTAGAGTGACCTGTAGTGTAATTTACCCTTATTTTTAACATATATTTTTGAACTTTATATTTTTAGAATATTATATAATGTTTTTATTATTATTTTCAGTTATCATAGATTTATTTATTTTTTAAAAAAATAAAAAAATAGAATAAAACAAAAGGAAGTTGAACGTACCTGTGGCCGAGCCGTGCGCCACCGTCGGAGGTCTCCTCAGTTCGCCAAGGCCGCGGAAACCCTTTGGGATGCGATAAAAAAGGAGACAGTGAGGCCGAAAGGCCATTCTTTTTTTCTTTTTTTTTTTCTTATTCCATTTTTGATTTAAAAACACCCAAATCGGGCATAAACGTTTTAAAAAGGGGATCTTTAAAAAATTTTGGGTTTTTGGTCATTTTTGGCCTTTCGGCGTGGCGGCGCTACGGCGGAGCTGCGATGGAGCCACCATGAGAGCTTGCCGGCGTCTTAGGCCAAAGAGGGAGGGGTTGAAAGAAAACTCTCCATTTTTTTTTGAAAAAGGAGAGAAATGAAATTTTTTTAAAAAAATCTGATTTATAAAGGCTGACTAAATGGCGTCGTTTAGGGCTAATTACATAGCCCTAAAACGACGTCGTTTTCCCCCTACTCGCGCGCGCGACCCGACCCGCTAGGGATCCGCACGTTTTCAGAAATGGGGCCAATACCCGTTTCAGCCCCTCCGCTTTTGTGGCATTTCACAATTTAGTCCTCACTTTTTTTTCTTATTTAATTTTGGCGGTTAAATTTGTTGACTGTTCTAGTTTAGCCCATGGTTAAAACGCCGCGCTTTAGGACTGGGAAATATTTGCCTCGACGTCCCTCGCTCTTTGAGCGCGTTTCATTTTAGTCCCCTAGCAACCCTATTTTATTTATTTGTAATTTAAACCTTGATTTTTAGCCTGATTTCAATTCGGTCCTCAACCTATTTAATTAATTTTTTATACATATATTTTAAAAAAAATAGTTTCATTAAATCTTTCAATTAAGATTTATTTATTTACTCATCTTCAATTTTAATCAAACTTACACCATTATTTATTTTATTTATTATTCATTTTATATATATGTATTGGTTTGTGTATTTTATTTATGTCATTATTATTACTATCATTTCATTATCTAGTTACTTGTTAATTTTCAAATGTTTTCAAATTTTAAATTTCTTAGTATTATCTTTATCGTTATTGTTATTATTGTTATTATTATATTGTTACTTGCATTATTATCATTCATGCATGTTAGCATCAAGATTTATGTGTATTTTGTGATGCATATTATGTCATGATTATTGCAAATGTATGTTACTATCGTTGTTAACCATGAATAGCTCCTTTTACGTATTCAACAACTTCTTTAAAAACATAATAAATTTATCGCATTTTTATAAACACTTCTTTTCCCTTTTACCCTAATTGTAAAAAAAAGAAGAAAGATCTCAAAATAAGGTAATGTTTCAGGATTTAGAAACTCGAGAAATCGTATCCTAACTTACGGGGTTTCGATTTTCTCATTAAACCTAAATAGTGATATATCCTTTTAAATCTCAAAATACGAAATTTCAATAAAATTAAAGGCAAGTTCATTCTCGAAGGTTCCAGATATCGTGTTTTAACTCATGGGATGTGATATTTAATTACCTTGAGACGAATGAGTCGTTAACTCTCTTTTTGGTTTATTCGAGTGTTTGTATTAACTTTAATAAAAGAGGATCGTATTTTTAAATTTCCCTTTGAATTTTTAACTTTCGACATTAAGACATTAAGTAATCAGCTAGGTACCGATATTGGGCACGTCGAGGGTGCTAACCCTTCCTCGGGCGTAACCGACTCCCGAACCCTTTTTTTGGATTTTGTAGACCAAAAATGATCATTTTAATAAAGTTAAACTTTTATTAAAATGGTTACATTGCGAGGTGACCCAATCACACCTCATAAAAAGGATTGGTCGCGACTCCCGTTTCTAATTTTCGTTTTCAAACCAACGTCGACCTTGTTTGCAAAAAATGGTTTCGAAAAATACCATGTAAAATCATCTTTATTGCTTACATTTGAATAGTATATGGGTTAAATTGTTCTCGTTTAATTTGAAAGAGATTAAGGGCCAATTCTCCATTAATGTTACAGTTGAAATTGCTTTTCAAAAGAATTTTTGAAAATTTTGAAAAGTGTGGTTGATGTGTGTTTTCCGTGACTAACTAAAAAAACAACAAAGGCAAGTGCACCTATCGATAAGTAGTATAGCTACGGTGAGTAAAGATATCGTATTCACAAGGACTAAAAGTATTAGTAATTACCATTTTCTTATTATTTAGCCAACAAATTGGAGTGATGAGTTTTAAGCTAAAATTACTAAACTAATTTAGCTAAGAACTCAACAGAGAATGAATCAGAAAAGTAATTGAAAGATAACCAATGAGAGAGACAATACCTAGGAAAGAATCCGCCTAGACTTTATCTATTATTATGAGTCTGATTTAAATAATTTATTCACTTGGTGTCTTGCTTCGTAGAAATCTCTAAATTATGCTCATATCTCTTTCGAGAGTAAGAGCAACTGACACTAGGTTGATTAATTGAAATCTCTTTCTAATTAAAACCCCTATTTGTCGCATTAACTCGATCTATGGATTCCCCTATTAGATTTGACTCTAATCCGATAGATTTATGTTGTCCTATTTTTAGGATTGCATGCAACTCCACTCAATTATGCTAGATCTACTCTTAAACAAGGACTTTTGCTTATCTGATTAAGCACATTAAACATGAATTAATATCTCAAAAATATTAAAACAAGAAATGAGCACACATAACTGAGAACAAGAATCAAGTATTTATCGTGTAAAATAGAAATTAAATAATAGAATTCATCATAGGTTTCATCCCCCCTAGGTATCTAGGGAATTAGTTCATAATTTTGAATAAAAACATCTCAAAGTTAGAGAAACCACAAGAAACAAAGAAACTCATAAAATTTTCAAAAGAAATGGAAAGAAGGTCTTTGATCTTGATGAAAATCTGCTTTGGAGTTGGCTCCAATGGTGTTCTTCGAGTTGTTTTTTCGATATTCTTTGATGGCTTCCTCTTCTCTTCTTCTAATTAGTATTTATAGACTTTAGAATGCACAAAAAGCTTAAAAATTGTGTTTTTTTCGTGCATTTGGGATTCAAGTTACGAAATCGACACAGTCTGGCACATGATCGTGTGTCTAGCTCGTGTGGAAAGCCCAGGCAGTGTGACTCTTGGAAACAGCTCTATTTATCCGATTTTGGCTCATTTTTCGCTCCTTTCGCACTAAAATGCTCTCCTAAGTATAGAAGCATGAATTTAAAGGATTAGGAGCATCTAATTCACCAATTTGCATAAATAATCATCCAAAAACTCATTAAAAATGAGATTAAAATATGTTACTTTTATCGTTTATCAATGGTAGAAAAATGCCATGGAAAAGCGTGGTTGTTAAATTTTATTATTTTCATTGCCACTAAAAATTATGATTAAAAGTTAAAATATCTATTTAAAAATGATAATAAAAAGTAAAAATTTAGTTAAGTTACATGATATTTGAGAAATTTAATATAATCATACATGAAATATTTAAATAATAATATATAAACTAACCTAATTTTTCATATACCTTTGAAGTAGTTCATATAAATGAGGAGATTTAGATAATTTAAACTTCTAAAGCTAAAAGTAGATGAATTTCGACTTTTTTATCACACTTATAAATTTAACTTTTTTTTTACTTTGTAATTAATGTAGTCATCAAATGCATTTTTTCTCACATTCTAATAATACAGGGATTGAATTCTCCTCTCACTCGTAGAGAAATTTGTTAATTAATGAGAATGTCATTGTCTTCATCGTAAATGAAGGCTTTTTGAGAAGAGAATATGGCGAAAGATCATATACCTAAACCTAATTCAAGAAGAAGTTAAGAACAAGAAAGCATATACTCTTTGTGGAATTAATAAAAATGTTGGGTAGATAAGGTAATAATTAAATTCTAGTAGCCAAGTTGACTGATGAGGGAAATATAAATAACTAACTGGGTCTATGTATTTTAAATTTATTTAAGGTTGCCAATTTGTCATTAAAGTTGTTTGGTCATGGAAGCTTCTCCAGACAACTTTTTTTTTTCTTTTTCTTTCATCATTTAATCCCTAGATTACATGGAATTGTTATTAGTTTATGAGAAATTAATTTTTCAATTCTTTTGCTTTACTAAAACACATCACAATTTAAGAATAAAATCCAAATATATTATTATACTCATTCATGCCGATAATTTGGAGATGGCCAAAACTTTATAAGGTCGTGTGATGTCCGACGGATTATGAGAATTGAAGGACTGTGATGGATTAGATGTGTTTTTAGGAAGGCTAATCTAGTTGCTGACTATTTGGAAGACAAGCTTACAGGTTTATAATGACGCCCTTAATGAAGTCTTAAAAATTCTACAGCAAGATAAAATTAGTGGTGTTTTTGGACAATTTAATTTGAGGTAACCTCGTTATTTGTTTATCACCAAAAGAAATAATCCAAATATACTAAATACTATACCATAAATGTAATTGCACGTTAAATTTTGATTTTGTGATGGACTGAATTGTAAATGTTGGAAAAACCCAAATATACTAAATGTACAATGTTATAAAGGAAAATTATATGAATTAGTTCATTTATATGTATAATTAGTTGAATTAAACTTAAACGTATTCAATCAATTAAGTGATTCAAGTAATTTTACATTTTGAAATAATAAAACACCTTGGATGATAAATATTATTTTGAATTGATAATCTTACATTTTTTACAATTAAAAGTAATTTCACTATCAATTTCATTGTAAAATTTCAGGATAACCTTTATTTTTTTTAATTATAATTTTGATCAATTTTATCCTTTCATTTTATGATAGTTTTATGTATTAAGTAAAAAGTTATTTGATACTTTCCTAGTGGAGTTTTTAAAAGAAATAAATATATAAATAAATGCAACACTTGTCACACTCTCAATCTATTTGTGGAGTCTACAAAATTTCACGACAATGTATCAAATGGTTACCCTATTAGGTTAGTATTAGGAATACGACAATGTATTTTTTTATTCTACAAGCAACATTAAAAAATTAGCATGTGTGTCTTTTTAAATATTTATTTTAAAAATTTACTAAATTTTATAAGACATTTGTCAACTCCTAGCTTTACTTATAGAGTTTAAAACTCTATAGTACATTGACAATGTTATTTTTAACTCCACAAGCAAAGTTATAAATTTGCCACGTGTCCTATTTATTTTTATATACTATTTTTTATTTTGTTTTACTATATCCTATACATACTTGTCATCAACCCAACCTTGCTTGTGGAGTCATACCAAATAGTTTTTCTAAATTTTGAGAAAAAGAATTGTAGCATGCCTAGTTTCAATCCCCAAACCGGGATTCAAAACCCATACCTACTAAAGATACCATCACTTAATTATTGAGGACATGGTTTTGTAGTTAATTTTATTGAAAAAGGGTTACAATATATATCCCTGGTTTCAAGCTCCAATCCCCCATGCCTACCCATTGTTTTTGACATTTAACATTTCTTAATCTCTTTCTATATGATTAAGTAGAGTGCAAGAAAACCTTTTTATAGTGGCATTCCTAGTACTACTCTCACTTTACAAACATTATTGTTAGATGGCATTTAAAAGATCATATCTCCACGTCCATGTTTATCTATAGAATACATGGATGCTTTAAGAAAAAAAAATACCAAAGCAAAAAAGTTATCTTTGAAAGAAGGGAACTATGAAACAGCAGGAAAGTTGTGCCATTTTACAAGTTAAAAAGTTGTTACCTGTAGAAAGCACAATTATAAAACATAATACAAGCAAGCTGAAGAGAAAACAATCCAAGTTTGGCCTACCTGTTACTCTCTCTCCTTAAACATCAAGTCTCGAGGTCTGAGTTCCTCCTCCCTAGACTTGCTATCTACGAAAACGAAAAAAAAAAAAAACCAATTAATTAAGCTGTAGAACAGGTTGCAGTTTTGATTCACTGTACAGTCTTTCCATGAATCCAGTGTACATATTCATGCATAAAAAATAGATATATACATATGCATGCATGCATGCATGCAGGGAGTAATTAATTTGTAACAGAAGATGACAAGTTTCTTACAGTTATTACTGTGGTCGGAAGCTAGTCTCTGATCATCAACCTGTAGAAGCCTTTTCGTTTTTCATTATCATATGAAATGACTTAACTTTGTCCTCTGCAACTATCTCTCTCAATACATCATCTTCGATCTTTTCTGCTTGCCACTGAGACGGATCTTCCACGAATGCTTCGCTAAAAATCATACTGGATACCCATTCTTTCCATGTGGTCCTACGATACTTGTCCTCTTCGAGCGTGCCAGTTGCCAACAGCTGATACACATAAACAACCTTTTGCTGACCAGGCCGGAAAGCCCGTGCAATAGCCTGCTTTGTCTTGGAAGGATTCCATTCCGAATCCAATAAAATCACCCGAGATGCAGCTGTCAAACTAATGCCTTCAGCACATGCGGTAATTGAAGCGAGAAGTACCCTTGAAGCACCACCTGGTTCCTCAAACTTGTCCATCACTCTTCCTCTCTCGAATAGCTCCAAGTCTCCTGTAAGGACCAATATTTCTCTACCCTTTCGCCATCGGAAGATTCTCTCAAACATTTCCGCAAGCAAATAAATGGGGGCAATATTGTGGCAGAAAATGAGAACCTTTTCATTCTTGATGATTCGATAAACAAGGTTCAAAACAAACATCACCTTGGAACCTTTTCTAAAATCGAATTTGATCTTCTCAAGTTCCAGCAACTCTTCTGTACTGAAAAATTTAGCACTACAGTTTGAAGTCCGGACCAAACTAGGATGTATCGATGCTAGCGTTATCAAAAGCTCCAATTCCAATGGATAGCCAGTATATGTAGACATTATTTTGTGGAGTTTTACCAAAATCTCATGTTGTATGTCTGTTGAGTTCATCATTAAGGTGTAAATTTGTAAACCAGGGAGGCAGTCAAAATTCCCACCTTCGTACACGTCAATAAACCCGTTGGTGATTTTCCTCAACATGTTAAGACCTTCCATCCTCTCTTCTCCGACGCTAGCATCGATCTTCCTGGCAATTTTGTCTAGGAAGAGTTTTCTTGCTCGGTTTTCTAACAAATTGCGAGCTTTGTCGAACCGCTTCTTTCTCTTGTATTTAGGGTCTAATCGCCGCAAAACTTCAAACACGAATTTCGGTCTTGCGAGGCACAGGGTGTTAAAATATTCACAGAAGTTGTTCTGAAACAATGTACCTGAAAGCAATATCCTCAGATCTGTCTCAACTTTCATCAAAACCTTTCTCAATCTCGATTTAGTACTTCGAGGGTTGTGCCCTTCGTCCAATACCAGGAGCCCCGGACTTTCACGCAGAACCTTAGCCATAAATTTTCTGTGCTCAAACTTCGAATCTTCTCGCATTAACGTCAAGAACGAAGTGTAGCCCATGACAAGAACACTTGGTTGAGCATGCCACTTTTGTATTTTATCTAGACAATCCAAAACATGCATAACATCTTGACTAGGTCTCGGAACTCCATGAAACTTCACTGCATTCTTCTTGAAGACTCTATAACTTCTACGGCCATGAATTAAATGAACGGGCACAGGGATTTCCCACTTGATAAATTCCTTGTACCAAGTATATAGAGTTGTCTTTGGAGCAAGGACCAAAGGCCGCTTTCCCGGGAATAACTTCAAGTAGCTAGCAAGAAATGCAATAATGAGAAAGGTTTTCCCAGATCCCGGTGAATGAGAAACTACACAACCACCTGTTTTTTTCGATAATGGCTCCATTAGTGCAGGTATCAAAGAACCCGCGATATTTAGCCATAGGAATTCAAAGGCCCTTTTCTGGTGGAAATGTAACTTCTTCCTAAGTTCAGGGATTAGTGCCCATACATTGTCACTTTCTTCAGATAATCGTGCCTGTATGGTAGTGTAATCACAGAAAAGATTCAGGCCCTCTTCTCCGTCTGCTTTATTCTCTGTCTCATCTCTGTAGCACGAATTACCATCTGCTACCCAGGTTTTATGTTCCAGCTAGAAAAATGGAGAACAATTTAATCACACATCTAGTAGAGCAATATAAATTAATAGACCGCCACAGTCTGATAAACTGAGCAAAACAGAGACAACGGTCTAAAGTTAAGCGAGCAGGAAAACTAGTTCCCCAAGTAAGCTTAAAAAAGATGCCAACAAAGATGGTACATCCTAATATTGGCAAAGCATCCATGTGGCCAACACCAACACCGGCACAACCACATATTTGACAATTATGAGAAAGAAAAAAGAAAAAAATTGTGGCAATGCAATGTGATAAGATGTTGTCGGTGCTTATAGGGGAAACAACATTAAAAAAGAAAAAAGCAGTAACTGGAAAAGCTTGCAGTCTTGAGTTTTGGACTTACGAATGGTGCGGAAACATGTTTTATTTCAGTGCTAACAAAGCCACAGATACGACATAGAACCCCGACTTCATCATCCAATTTGAATTCATGCTGACAATTTTCACTAGCTTTCCGGAGAGACTCAGCAGATACTCTAGCCTGAAAATCATTTAAACAAATTAACCATGGAGAAGAGAAACTTAACTGGGAAACAAAATTTCCTCATTTGGTATAAAGGTATAAATGCATCAACAACAATTAAACCTACATACTTCAGGTTGGGGTGGGGCGAAAGGGTGTTTGTATAAATTTCAGTTACTCTTACCTCATCGTCATCAAAGTATGATGATGCCATACATATTTCCATTTCTCTCCACAGCATTTCAGTTTCAGACATTTCTTCCTCCTCCTCAACTGGTGGTTCTTCTGGTTCTGTTTTCTTATTCATTTCCGCGGACGTTGCTTCCTTAAACTGATTCCACCGGTCAATGATGTGCGACTCATCTTTTACGGATGTAGAATCGATGTTCTTCATATACGAATTTATAAGTTTATTGTATGCACCTGCACTCAGAGTTGTCTTTTTGTAAGTTTTCAGTTCATCAAAATCTTCCATTCGTGTTTGAGAAGACCTATAACTTTTACTCTGTGCTTTCGTTGGTTGAGGTCTTCCCTTCCACCCAGTTCCATAATCTAGATACTCTAAAGCAGGAATTTTCTTCTTCTTGTTTGCAGTGTAGCGTTTCATGTTATAATAATGCAAAGAGAGTTGTTCAATCTCTTCTGATAAATTCGTTGGAGTTCTCTGCATATGACAGTTTCCAAAGGCTGGATCACCTGTTTCCGAAGACACAGGAACAATAGCAAGAGTATTTTCATCTTTCCTTGGATTTTTCACTCTTGGTCTCCTGGGATATTTCACACCTGATCTGCTCGGATTTCCCACACTTGGTTTCCTCGGAGTCGTCACATCTGATTTTACCTCCTTTGATACATTCTTACTTTTGGACATGGTATCTCTTTTTTCAGACAGGGTAAGCTCTTCCGTTGGACTTGCATTGATGCATAACAAGTGTGATAGCGGCATGTTCATATCAGCTTCTTGTACCTCTCCCTCTTCTCTCCAGTTGCTAGTTCTACAAGCAGCTGTAAGATGCCAACTAGTATCTGTCCCTCCAGGATGATCACAACCAACAAAACGCTCAGGTTGTACAAACCTGCGTTTAGAGCGTCGCAAGTTCATAGCATCATAAACTGGCCATTGATTGGTTTCATCAACACTATAAACTGCGTCAGCTTCATTATTTCCAAGGGGGTCAAATTGGACCACATTGGATACCGAAATACCATTATCCGATTTGATATTTACAGCATGGAAATAATTATTATATTTTAAGGGACTATCATCATCTTGATCCAGAATTTGATAGACAATCTTGTTCTGCACCGATCTCACATCAAATGCAATCTGCTTCAAAACAGATGTAACAAGCAGCCATGATATATCAGATGAGAATTTCCCCAAAAATATCTTAGTTCGTTTCAATGTCGAGCAGTCCTCCGAGAAATTCCACCTATAGTGCTGATCCTCGCATGCATTCTTTTCAAGCTTTTGGAGGATACAAATATCATTGATTCCTATTACTTCAGTCTCTTTGCTAAGAGTTCCTTTCTCAGAACCGAGAGGAGCACGGTTATCATACAAGTTTATGTAAAACTGGCACGAGCATTCAGAGTCATGAGGCTTCCTCTCAATGGAACTTATTTTAGCATCAACCCACACCTAAACATAAACAGAACCGTTAGGTCAAAACCGAATGCCGAAATCACAACTTTCCATAGGAATCATCTATGTCTAAAAAAGCTAAGTAAAGCATTAAATGATAGTTCTTTTAGCAAGAAATTAGAAGATTAAAATATTTGGATAACCACACAACCTATCAGCATTCAACTTTGCCCACAGTGAGCCTCTTATGGTTAATTTGTGAAGGGCAATTAATTTACTTCGTTGTCCGACATTATACCAGTGAGCTTGGCAAGGGATGAGAAATAGAGAATAGAGTTATGTTGGTCCGACTCTTCATTTTTCTTTAACTACTCTGGACATAGGTACGGGGATATGATCCTCCAAGGATTCCCCAAATATATACCTGTGTCAGACATAACAATGCCCGACACTCACAACAGAGTTCGAGTCATGTAGGAATTCCAAATGACAGATATCAGCAAAAGCTGCAATATTTAAATGAATTAATAAATTTTCAAATTAGGATGCTTGGATTGCTCAGTCTAAGAAAGCATAGCTTACAGGTTCCGGAGTCTCTTCATCTAGACTTTCTGTCTCCTGAGGGCGAGAAAGGATGCATATATCAATACCAGGCCTCAAAAAGCAAGTGCAATCGGGCAAAGTTGCCTTCCGAGACTTAACACGTAAATCAGAGAAGGGTTTCTTCTCAATCAGATATTGACCATCTATCAGATGCAAAGTCATGAATCCATTCTTAATTCTTATGAGTTCCACAGCTTGCCATGAGTCTTGGACGAAGACCTCGAAAGCTGATACACGAGAAATCAGCAGGGTAATACAAACCAAAGAAATGGAGAGACATAACACTACTGTTATCCAAGTTACATGATAAACTACTAGGAAACCACACAAGCAGTCGGATTCCCATTCGAACAGACAAAATAAATACACCGAAAGTGCAGATTGTTAGGAGGTAATAATGCTTACGATATTCATCAAACGGATGCTCGGAATGATATAAATGCCTTTTCCTCATTGTGTTATATGTTCTGCAGTAAAAATGAATATATCAGAATCACATATAACTGCAAAGCTTGGAAAAAAAGCAGCAATTTTCACGTTCTGGAAATCAAATTCATGGTTATAAGGAAAAGAAGGGTAAAAAGTACATTAATTGAATATGTAATCTAACAAACATCTGTGTCCAGGTTTAAGAATGACATAAAAATTCAGTAAAACTATTAACAGTATCCAGTAAAGATCCTACTTTACCTGAAAAATTGCAGGATCAATCATATATTTCCGAATAAAGAAAAAATCCTATACAATTATCACGGACAAGGAAAGGGGAGGGTAAAAAAATGCAAAAGAAAGATCAGGCTTTACCATAAAAAAACAGGATATAATTTGACAGAATATGACCACCCATTTCATGCAATGATCAGCAGAGAAAACAAAAGAAATAAAATTATAACATAGCTGAAAAAGATGAAGATCAATGAAAGAAAACCATATGATTATAATCTAAAAAACCAGAAATGAAAGGGGAAAAAGAAGTCTTTACTTAACATTTACCTGAAAACTGAATCTGGGTATTAAACAAAATCAGATTCCAGAGAGACAACCATTAACACTGAATGAAGTGAAGAAATGAGTGAGTGACTGAAACAAAGGAAGAGAAAAGGGAAGAAAAAAAGGTGAAAAGATAGACAAGGACAGTGGGGGCGAGGAGTTCTATAAATAAAATATATGTCTGAGAATCTTGGGTTTTGGGTTGATGACTTTATGTTGCAATTTGCATGACTCAAAAGTTAAGCAGTGGCCCCTGCTGTTGCAGGCAAGGGATGGCAAGTTAAGTAAATAAGAGAAACAAGAAAAGGGTAGTGATGGGAAGGTGTGTTTGTGAATGAACGGCGGTGATTGATGATCATTGGTAGTTGAGTTTTGCAGAATATAGGGGCCACCAGAAACTGCTGGATTTTGCTGATAATAAAAAATGAGATTTTTATTATTATTTATATATATATTTTTGAGGGTAGGTTAGAAGCACGTGTAAGATGAACAAATCAAAAAACAGCAGGGATGGAGTTTATATGGAAATCTATTTACTTCATTACCAAAAAGTTAAAGCCCCACTTTTTTCTTTTGGCTTTCACCTCTCTCTTTCGGGATTGGTTCAGTCACTCTGTTTCATTCATCACCTTGGGTTTTAGACTTTTTAGCCATTGATACTGATTCTCAGGGAAAAAAAGAAAACTTCTGACTTTTTTTGCTTGTTTTAGGGTGTTTTGAGGTTTAGGGTTTTATTAAACTGCAAATGATGCAGAATTGCATGCAACTGCAAGTTAACTTTTCATAGTGAATGTTATTAAGGTAAATATTATTACTAGAGAGAACTCTAATTATTATAAAATGGCATATTTAATTGGATGGTTCCTTAATTTGAAACATTTGCTCAATGATTAATAAATAATCTTTTTGTTAAAGAGAAGCGATTTCGGATCTTATTTTTCTCACTTCCAAGATCACGTATTTGTGTAGTTTCAGGTTTTTTCTGCTATCTTTTTGGTAATAAAATCTTTTTTTACTTGTATCCAAAAATTGAGATGCCCTAATATTAACCCTTTTTTATACACATTTATAAACCGTTAACCCTCTTTTGCTTATAGTTTCTTTACACGTTTTCAAATGAAGAATCAATTTTTTCCTGTTTTTAGGTTTTCATGAACTTTCGCTCATGGAAGAAATGTTTTTTCATGACGGTTTTATCTGCTTTTATGGCACAGTTATGTCTGCTTATATAGCATGATAGTTTGGATTTCTGTTTAATTTTTTTTGATTTTTCAAGCGTATGGGAGAAAGAGGGTAAAGTTGTGATTGGGCGATTTGTTGAGTGGTTATGGTGGCGGTTTTGGCAACGCTATCCATAGAGGGTGGGGAAGTTAAAAAGTGGTATATCGATTTCGACGAGGGGGAGGAGTAAATCGGGCAAGGGGCAAGTAGGTGAGGGGCAGCGTCGGACAACAGGGGATGGGTTACAGGAAAAGCCTTGTCATTAAGTGTCGTGGTGGGTTGGGTGAACTTCTAATCGTCAAGAATGTTGCTACTGGATCGAGGAGTGGACACATACTGAATGATATCGTTTTGTAGTGGAATGAAGGCAGATTGGTGGTGAACAGATGGTTGTAGATCTTTCTGAAGTCAGGGTCTCTCATCATTCATTTGTCACCGGAGACTATGGTATCAAGAGAGCTTTATATGTATGAAAGTGAAAATGTCGGTTTGCACGAGGGGCAGCTCAAATAGCGACTGGATGCATATGGATCTTCTTTTTGACAAAATGCTAGTCCGCGAAGGGGATCCTGATATTATCTTCTTGTAGAAGACGAACGACAAAAAGTGTCTATGGAGGTGGTGTGGTGGATGGGTCAAGTCTGAGAGTGATGGTGGCGAGAGACGGAGGATCGAAATGGGTCTCAACGATCAGGGTGCTTGCAATCTGCTTGTTTACTGTCAGATGCTTCTACCACCGTTTGCAACTAACAACAAATATGGGCAACGGTGAATTTGGGAGCTTTACAATTTTTTGGTATTATGATTTTTAGTCGAAGAAAGCTGAATTGCAATTGGAATCTATACTTTTCATTTTATGTTTTTTTTTTTAAAATTTTTCATTTTATGTTTTTTTTTAACTCCTAAGCTTTATATTTTATTTAACTGTTTTTATTTTTATTTCCATTCATACAAAATTATTGTATTGCTTCAATAAAGAAGTCCGTACTTCGTTTCAAAAATAATTAGATTTTGGTAACACTTTAGATTATTGACTTCGTAAACACTATCGAAAAAACAAGCAAAATAAGAATTAAAGATTCGAAATTTATGATTAGAAGTTTCTCTGTAATAAAAGAATAGAACAAAGCTATCCAATGAAACAGAGGATTAAACTAGTTTCCCAAATGCAGGGAAGAATTGGTATGCTACAATACCATAAAAATGATTAAGAAAAATACTAATAACAAAAAAATGGTAATGGAATCACCCTTGCTATTGGGCTTATGAATTTCATTGACTACGGCCTGATAACTGATGAACTCTCTTAACATATGGGCAAATCTGGCGGCGGCGGTTGGATGGTCTGCAATTCACCAACTCCATTTTCGACAAGGAAAGCCATTGCCAAACCCCAACTGATATGAACATCCAGGTGACAGTGCATTATCCACACTCCTATTAACAAAAATCAAAACGAATGGTTATTTCATAAACGAAAAAGTAGTAGTAATTGAAATGATGAAGAAGAGTGTTTACCTGGATTATCAGCGACGAATCTAATGACTGCCCATCCATTCACAGGCACTCCAACAGTGTTCCTCATAGGTGGATCAACAAGGTTGAATTTAGAAGTATCCTTTTAGGATCGAAGTTCCCGAAACCTTCTGCAATGATATAGAAATCGTATCCATGAAGATGAATTGGATGATTCTCAGGTGTCACTATGCTTGTGTCTTGGAGCACAATTTGTACCCTTGAACCATACTTCAATTTGTACAACTTGGTTCCCGGAACAGGTTGAAAGAGCGATCGGCTCACGTTTCCGGTGTAGTCAAATTTCAATGGAGGGTTTGCTGGGAAATCTGTGGTGAAAACGCCTGGAATTCCTTGTTGGTGAGCTTGCAACAGAGAGAAGTTGCGCGGGAGCACGAATGAGACGTTGTTCATGCTCGCTGTGAAACGTGTACCGTTGGGTCCTTGGCAACGACGTTTCCGGAAATTGGGTGGGCAGTTGTTGAGTCCGAGGCCGATTGTGAAGAACAGGCTTTCATCTATATCGGTTGGGACTTCGGCCTTTTCTCGACTTCTAAAGCTTTGGCTGATGGCCGTGACAGTGTTGGTGTCATTGTAGGCTGGTAAAGAAGGCATGATTGGAGTGGGTGCATTGCATTTTTTGGCAGCGCAAGACGCAGACTTGTATTCGAGAATGGCGGTGGTGGTCGTGTTGTCAAATGGTGCGTTTTGTGCACTTTGGTAGGCTCGAGCTGCCATGTAATATCGAGATGGTGGCTGATCACCTCGGATAAGAACATCAGTGGTTTGGCCGGGGCCTAACATGAGGACGGAAGTGGTGAAGGGTTTGGTATAGGAAGCATCAGCTCCAACAACAGTGAGCTTATGGTTGGCTACTTTGAAGAAAAGCGGCTGGTTCAAGGCGGCATTGATCACTCTGAGGAGATTCGTCTCCCCGGAGTCGATGGGAACTATTGTAGTCTCTGCAAAAAAGAAAACATTAGTTAATAACATCGGCTTTGTCACCCGAATGTGCGGTACGAATTCAATTGGTTCGGAGCAAAATACCTTTGGAGGAGCATTTATAGAGAGCACCAGGTTGAGCATTGATGGTATATGCATCAGAGACATTTGGAGCTGCCCCTGTTCTTTTTGCTTCCCTCACCACATCAATGGGATTTGTATCCCACCATTCACCTAATCATAATCATATTCATCAACATAACATTTCATTCTGATTATCATAATCATTTGTACTCGTAACCGAAAAGGATTCTTTACCGAGAAGAATCGGTGTTTCTCGTTTCGGCTTAGGGAAAGGGTAGGATTTGCCTTCTCTGGGACGGATGATGAGAGCTCCATAAACAGTGGCTCTAAGCCATGAACTGTGAGCATGCCACCACAATGTTCCTTCTTGTCCTTGAACTGTAAATCTGTAAGTGTAACTTCCTCCCGGTCTAATCGGACACTGAGTCACGAATTCCGGTCCATCTGCCCATCCGGTTCTCATTTGCCGCACACCATGCCTGTATATCAAAGTGGTTAGGGTAATTCAAACGTGCAAATGGCAACTAGAAATGAATGAAGCTGATGACATGCGTGCATGGCATGCATGCATGAACGAATTTGCAGTTATTAAATTACCAGTGGATGGTGACATTATATCGGGCTTTGTTGACAACTTGAACTTCAAGGGTGTCGCCATTCTTGATCTCCAAGGTAGGTCCAGGAAACATGCCATTAACAGTGATGGTGTTGTGAGTCTTGCACAGCCTCTTCACTTTTGTTGCTTGAATCTGTTTCATTCACCAACCAACATCAAGTTTTTTATTTAAATGTCTAATGAAAACCAATTTATCAGAAAGATATATATATCTCAAAAGAAAGAAGTAAAAGGACATACAACAAATCGATGTCGTTGAACTTCTGCATTTGCAGACAATGAAAGGAAAATGACAAGGAAAATGAAGGAAAACTTGTTGAAAATCCCCATTTAATCAAAGCTTAGATAGCAAAAAGCTTTGCTTGAGAGTGATATGGGACACAGCTAGAGAAAAGGGGTTTTATAGGAAAGATAAGAGTTGTTGTTTAGAGGTTGTCAGATTAGGTTTTGATTGGGCTAAAATGGTGATTTTTTCACTTAGTTCAAACCTGCAACAGAGTCGTTGCACCCACTAGCCCATTAATACTGAATTATGTCTTCAATGCTTGCTTCACAAGAATTTTCTTTTTCTTTTTTCTCTTTTCTCTTTCTAGAGCAACAAATTTTCTTATAATTCCTTTTAATTCTTCTTTTCTTTTTTTAAATAAGTTAGATGATAAACTCTTCCTTTGAAAATTAATCATACTACATGTAGTAGTCTTGATTTATACTTCAAAGTAATTAGATTGAAGATAAATTAACCAAGTCAGCACTATTTTTTAGAACTAAATTAACTATTGCCCTTTTCATTTTCATTTTAACTATAAAATAATTCGAGTTTTCAATAATTTGAATCTGAGAATTTTAATATATATTTGTATATATTTATTAAAGGTACAAAAGATCATTAGGTTCGTGAGTTATTCAAGTATGTATATATTAGGATGCTATGATTTTAGGGCTGGTGAAAGTTTGAAATTAAGCTTAATATTTACCAAGTAAATGAGTTTAATGCAGCCTAATCGAGCTAGTTTGAGTAGTTTAACTTTTATCTCGAACCAAGTTCAAAGTTAAAACTGAAAACTAAATCACACTTTAAACCTTGAATTTCAAATTGATTTAATCTATGTTGGGACCTAAAATTATCATTTGCTCAAAAAGAGTAAGTTGAATGGAAGTGTCTCATTATAATAGTCACAGTGACTTGACATTGTAAAAACTGTGTAAACAAAATAACAAAGAACACTAATGTTTGTTTACGTAGTTTGGTTTTTCCATATCTGTGGAATCTTATTCAATGAGTAATTCCACTATCTTTAATTCAAAATATAACGAGTGAATCATACTCTATTATTGCCAAGTATAAAAATCACACCATTGTACCCAAAGACAAATACTCACCTCTAAATTCTCTCCTTGATTTTAAACATTAGAGGTTTACTCTTCAATTACACTTACACACTAAGTTCCTTAATGAACAAGCAAATTGCTCTCAGTATACTCTAATACAAAACCTATACAATGATTGAATATAAAGCAACCTTTACAAAACAAAATAGCAAAAGTGATATACTAATAAAATCCAATAAAACGTGAATTAATGGAGATTCAGTTTCTTGATAATCCATAATACAATCTCGAACGATTTTTCATCACAATGCAACAAATTGATTTCCAAATCTTGACTCAACTCCATCATATTATTATAATAAATTCCGTGAAATGGCTAACCTTCATGAAAATGTAAATGGAAGATATATTGTCGAGACGTGGGAGATGAAGCAAAGTCTGTTGAAAGGAAATTAGTGTAGGTTAAGTGTAGACTTAAAATGTAAAAGATTTGAATGTATTTTTCAAAGAAAAGAAAGTAAATAAGTCCAGTTTTGTTAGGTGGGAATTATTATTAAATAAAGAGATTTTGATTGAATCTAACAACTGATTTCTTAACGACATGTCGGGTGGGTGATTCAACCAGTCGTATGGAATTAGTTAGATTGTCTTAAAAACAGTTAAGAGAAGATCCATGTAAGAAATGCTGTTCTATCATGTTTGCTGAACTAGAAAAGTTATTACCTCACGTTTTCATTTCAATTTGTATTCGTCATATTAACAGTCCCAACTGTGTTTTTTCTTTCTCCTGTCATCAATCTTCTATAGATTAAAATTGCCATATGCTTGTCTTTTTTTTTCTTCCTTGTTATAATATATGTACGTAAGAAAACGTTTTCATATAACTTAGACATTTAACCAAAAACAAATTCATCGGATTTATATCTAGTTTCACTAGCGTGAACTTAAATTCCAACATATATTTGAAATGTTGATTAAACTGTCTTCATTGAAATGATTGGATTAAAATTTCTGTATTGAAAAAGTAATGATTGATTTAAATATGTTGATGTTATATTTAAATTTAATTTTACCACTAGGTTGTGGTTTTATTTTATTTTATTCTGTTGGTGTATGTTATAAATTAATAAAGATTTTTTATTTATTTAGAAAATGTCTTGCAAAAGAAGAAAAAATGATTTAACTTCAAGGACTAGGTTTGTTAATTGGTTCATATGGCATGAATGGCGGCAACTGAGAAACAACAAACAAAGGCCGAAAACTAGCTTAACTGACAACGGTTGGTCTCTTCTATTACAAGCATCCGGCTCTAACATGAAATTGAGGATGAACACTTTTGACGAATGAGTCAAATATCAAAATTTAGAGTAGAACCATTTTAATCATATTATTCTTTCAAAATTTTGTTTGTGATTGATAAGATTTTAGTCTCTAACCTATTAATTTTTATGTTGAAAATCATATTGTTTATCCAACTAAATAATTTTAATATACTATTATTTAAGCTCTTAATTAAGTTGGTGTCACGAGTTAATTGAGTACCAACTCGATAAAGAAAATTATGAAAATGTCCTTATGTAATTAAAAAAATGTTTTATTATTTGAGGGTATATTAATCTTTTATTTTTAAAAAATGCATATGGTAAGATTGGAACCCATGATAATTGCAATAGTAAAACTTCAAGTTTACCATTCAATAAAATTTTATTTTAATATTTTATACAATTTTATTTTAATATGTAGATTTTATTACCTTATCAACTGTATATATCTATATTATTATTTAAGCTATTGACTAAGTTGATGTCACAAGCCAACTGGACACTAACTCGGTTAAGGAAATTTCAAAAATATCCTACGCAATTAAAATAAGTTATACTATTTGAGGTTATTTTAGTCTTTTTATTTCTATAAAAACTAATAAATTTTTTACATGTGATTGGATTTGATCATATGCTATTTATATCAATAAAACATTAATTCTACCACTAACCTAAAGCTTTATCTTAACATAATATTTACATTATTAATTAATTTCAAACGACGCAATTTATTATTTATTGTATATTATTTTCAAATACACTTTTGATGCCCAGCCCACGTATTGGATAAAGATGTGAGGAAGTTGGATTCACGGGCAAAATTGCGCATTTTTATAGGATATCCAAAGGGAACAAAGGGTGGTTTGTTTTATAATCCAAAAGAGTTTTACACATGTTACTTTCCTTGAAGAAAGTTACACGAATGACTTCAAACCTCAAAGAAAAGAAGTACTCGAGGAACTTTCGGGAAACACACAAAACCCTACAGAAACGATTCCAGAACCAACTCCTAATAGTAAACCTGCAAATGATTATCAGCATAGGGTGTTTTGTCGTAATGAGAGTGTCTCTCGTAGGTCTGAGTTCTTCCAATCTGGCGGAAGTATTTTAAACACTAAGTCTACCAAACAGGAAGATGATGACCTACTCACGTATGATGAAGTGATGCAGAGTGTTGATTCCAAGCTCTGCGAAATAGCTATGAAAGCTGAGATGGATTCCATAGATTCCAACTCAGTGTGAGAACTTGTAGACTTACCGAAAGGGATAAAACCTATAGGGTGTAACTGGATCTACAAAAAGAAAAAAAAATACAGATGGAAAAGTAGAAACTTATAAGGCCAGGCTTGTAGCAAAAGGTTATACTCAGAAAGAAGGTATCAATTACAAATAAACCTTTTCTTCGGTTGCCATGCTCAAGTAAATCCGCATATTGTTGTCCATTGTGGCGGCTCTCAATTACGAGATCTGGAAACTGGATGTCAAGATAATGTTTTTGGAACAACTATCTTGAAGAGAGCATCTATATGATGCAACCCATTGAATATATAGCTAAAGGAAATGAGTATAAAATTTGCAAACTGCTTAGATTCATATTTGGACTTAAGCAAGCATCCTGCTCATGAAATTAGAGATTTGATCAAACGATTAAAACTTTTGGAGTTGAGAAAAATGTAGATGAGCTTAGTGTTTATATATGTATTGGGGATCAAAATGTGGTCTTTCTTGTTCTATATGTCGATGGCATTCTACTTATTGGGAATGATGTATGGACATTGTCATCAGTTAAACGTTGGTTAACCCAACAATTTAGCATGAAAGACTTGGGAGAACTAATTTTTTTTCTTGGTATTCGAATCCTAAAGGATCGAAAGAACAAAGTGATAGTGATAATATAGAGTTATCTTCAGCACTTCTAAACTAATAATTCATGTAAAGTTTGAGTGGTTAATAAAAAAATTTGGAGTTTTTTTTCTTATAATTTTGTCCTGTTGGATGATGCTAAAATAAATTTGCTAAATTGATCATTTTATATAATAAAACACATGATTTTTGTAGTTTTAGAGACAACTGATACACTAGAAGAAAAGGCAGTTTTGAAGCTCACCTATTGATGCTCAATGCTGTAGCATTTCTACAGCATAAGCCATATAGAGTGGGTTGTTGAATGGTCATATTTGGATGCCCCAAATGAGATTAATTGGACTTTGGCAACATCCTTGGCCCAACTTAAAAATCAGCAAAGAAATCCCCACAAGTGACCGTCCACCTCCCCTCTTCATTTCAAGTCCTCTCCCCCTTGAATTAAGCATAAATCAAGCAAACTTTCAAAGACATCCAATCATTCTCCTTAAAGCAAGGGTCGACCACATGTGAAGAGAAATTCAAGGCTCCAATTTTTTAAAAATAGTCGGCCTCTACACATATAAATAGAGGCTCGTTATTCACTAATTTCACTCATCCCTCCTTCATCATCTCTTCTCCCATTCTCCATTCTTTCACTTCCCATTTGAGAGAGTAACACAAGAGTTTGAGAGGAGCATTTCAGAAGTTCTTTTGCGTAGTAAAATTCGACACCTTAAGGAGCAATTGTGCAAAGGAGCAAAGCAGAAGAAATGATAAAAGGAAGCACAAGTTAGCTACAGAGAAAGACTAGATTTGTTTTCTAGTTTCTTTCCCTTTAATCTTTTTATTTTGTTCTAAATTGATGAACATGATTGCTAAGTGTTTTTCTGCTTTTAATTTAATTAAAATGACTTAATTATGTTATTGTTAGATTGATTGCATTCTTCTTAGCTTAGATTGTTTTATTATGTTAATGATGTTATGTGCTTCGATTGTTTATGCATTCAAATAAAAACATGAACATGTTACTCATGCATTATGAATGTGGGGAATCAATTGAATTAATTATTTAATCCAAACAAGATTGTTATTAATTGACACAATATTTGAATGGTGCATGTTTGATCATTTAATGATTAAATTAGTAATAATATTAAACAATATTGTTACCTTACATAATCCTTTTGTGATGTCTGCTTATGAAATTGTTAAGTTGATTGAACATAGAAATATGCTAGAGAAATTTAATAATTAAATATGCATGACTTCATAATTTATTCATGTTGGGTTAATAAATAGCGAATTGTCATGGTTTTCTTTCGTAACTTCATTAACATTGTTTTGATAATCTTAAGTTAAAGAAGACAATTAATCTAGCTCTTTCATGTCATAATAATTAAACTTGTGAATTGTTGTTTTTATTCTATGTTTACATTCCATTAGTTTTTGCATACTTATTTTTGTTAAGTTAATTAGTTAATTCAAAGTACTCACAATTATTTCCTTCATCAATTTTCTAAGTTTTTATTTTCACAATATTTGTCTATACAATTCCTATGAAGACGATACTTTTATTTACTACTTTGTTACATATTGACGACTGTGTACACTTGCATATCATTCGAATATTTCATGACAAGTTTTTGGCGCCGTTACTAGGGACTGTTTTAAGAAATTATTTGTGAAGTTAATTATTTTTGCAATTTGATTTACTTTTCTATTAATTTTAACTTAGTAATTTTTGTGATTTTTCTTTCAAGTATTTATGAGCATAGATTGAATTATTGACTTACTCCCTGTTGACCCTAAAATCGAATGAACTTTTAGACAAAGAAGAAGAGAAAGACAAGCCCAAATACGAGCGGAAGAAATGAATCTTGAAAATTAGAATCAAGATAAAAGAAATGGAGTTTCTAATACTCGCAATCCGATCATTGTTACTGATGAAAAAGATCGAGCCATAAGACAATATGTCGTACCCCTTTTCAATGAGCTTAATCTAGGAATTGTGAGACTCGAGATCGAGGCACATCAGTTTGAGTTGAAGCCTGTAATGTTCTAAATGCTTCAAATTGTGGACCAGTTTAGTGGGATGCCTATTGAAGATCCACACCTTCATCTCTAATTATTCATGGAGGTGAGTGATTCCTTCAAGCTAGTTGAAGTGTCTAAAGATACATTGTGGCTAAAGTTGTTCCCCTTCTCCTTGAGGGATAGAGAACGAGCATAGCTAGATCCGTTGACAATTGATTCTATATCTACATGGCAGAATTAGCAGAACGATGAAGTACTTTCCACCTAGCAAGAATACTAAGTTGTGAAACGAGATCACTACATTTCAACAATTGAGTGATGGATCCTTATATGAGGCATGGGAGAGATTTAAGAAATTATTACAAAAATGCCCTCATCATGGTATTCCACATTGTATCCAATTGGAGACATTCTATAATGGTCTCAATGTACACACAAGAATGGTGGTAGATGCTTCTGTAAATGAAGCTATTCTTTCTCTTACAATGAGGTGACTTGTCGTCAAATGAAGTAGTTAATACGGGTCAATTCTGCCACTTAAGTAGCTTATTTTCCATGTAATTTAGG
Source organism: Gossypium raimondii (assembly GCF_025698545.1). NCBI lineage: Eukaryota > Viridiplantae > Streptophyta > Magnoliopsida > Malvales > Malvaceae > Gossypium > Gossypium raimondii. The sequence continues at coordinate 53,673,097 of NC_068570.1, read as the reverse complement.
ATTTTATATTACATTTTCGGTATTTAGGACTTAGGATTAAATATTAATAAAATAAGTATTTTTTAACACATTTTATAAGTGTTGTGACCTAATAGGCCGACACAAGCCTTAGGTAGTACTAATATGTTTAATTGAGTGTATAGGATAAAGAATTAAAGGCCCAATTGACATGGAAGCAAGGGACGAATGATGCATAAGTTTCCTGAGCTGTCAATGCATGAAACGGAACCAAGGAGGCAGAAATTGCATGTCGTGTCGTGCCATAAACATTGTGTGGTGCAACACAGGTGAACTTCCTACCCAAGTATATGAGGGTTATTTTTGTTTGCGCAATAAAATTTTAAAAAGCATTAACTTAAACTTAACTAAATGTGAATAAAAATCCAAGCTTTATTGCAAAAGCTTGGATAACACAACAATGGAACAAGAACAATAAACGAAAATGCTAAAGAAATGATTTTTAATAGAAGAAATTAAAGGAAACTGAATAACATTAAAGTGAGATTAAAATGTAACTACAAGAAAGTTTAAAGGGTTACTAAACAAATAACAACTAACTACAGTAAAAACTAAACTAACTAAGGAAATACAAGAAAAATAAAGAAACAAATAGAGAATTAAAACCCTAAACTATGAAGAAGAAAACTACCCTAAACCTAAACTAAAAGATGGAGATAAACCCTAAACTATAAAGCTTTCTAACCTAAACTACAACCTCTTCTTTCTTCAGCTAATTTTTGGCTTTTAAAGCTAATTCTGACTCCAAAATGTTGCCCAAAATGCCCATCTCGGTCTTTTATTTGATTGGTGCTTTGGGTGGATAAAGATTACCCATATTTTATTTTTTGTCTTCATATGACAAGGGTATCGCAACAATGCCGATAGTCTACTTAAGGGGTGTCTTCAATGGTGGATGTCACGATGCTCAGTGGTGGGTATCGCAACACCGCTATAGGTGGCTCTCATTCCTCTTCATTTCAGGTTTGTTGCAGGTGTTGCAATATTTGTGGTCTGATGTTATGATACCTCTTCTTGTGGAAATGTTTTCACTCAAATTTGGGCCACCAACAAGCTTCTACAACACTCAATCAATCATTAGGGTCCAAATGGCGCATTTGAATATTTCAGGTCTCAAAAGGAGTAAAAACTCAACATTTCATTTATTAAAGTAAAAAAAAAAACAAAAACTACATAAAAACATGAAAAAAACATATAAATTACTCGGAAACAAGCTCGTAAAGTGTAATGATGAGCCTAATTTGACATATCAAATTATAGCAGATCAGTTGCGACATTGGAAGATAGGAGTTGTGATATTGACAAGTTACGACATCCATGATAGTAGCCAGAGGTGAAAGTCAATCACAACGTTGCAGCGAAGACGTGAAATTGGGAAGAAAAGTCGCGACACCCAAGTCACCCTATAAAGACTCGAGCAAACTACCAGAAAAGTCGTGACACCGGACCTGTGGTGTTGCGATATTGAAGCTTGATGGACCTAAAATTTGAATGGGTGTTTTAGTTCATACAATCAAAATTTAATACTCAAGGTAGAGTTGTCCAAATTAGGTCAAACACGAAAAGTAGTATAAATATTACTTTTTACACATGATTAAGGGAAGCTTTTTACGATTATTAGTAGTTAAGTAGTTTAGTTTAAGGATTTTCAAAAACAATTGTTATTTTCCATTCTAGTTTTACAACAATTTCATATACTTGCAATTTCATTCATTGGTTTTCAATAGTTATTTTTCTTATTTTCGTTTGTTGCAGATTAATTGTTGTTAAGAGTGATCAATCAATTCCATCTATGAGAGTTTTAGTTGCCACCCCAACATGATCTCTACAATCAGAATTTTCGAATTACTGAGCATTTCTAAACCCTTTAATTCTTTGTTATTAAATTTATCAAATGGCTTACGAATTAAGTGGGTATGGTAGAGTTGTGATAAGTCGTGGCTAAATTCATTGGGAAGTTGGTTAATTGAAGTGACAATTGTTAATTGAAATTAGGGTTTAAATTGAATAATATGACTAAACTGAATAAGATTAAAAACCTAGAATTGATAACTTTAGGTGAAATTTTAGGTAAATGATACCGAATGGAGACTTTACCTGATATTAATTCAATTGTCCCGTTTAGATTCATTAGGTCGAAAGATCAAGTGGACTAAATCATAACTTGGTAAAATTATAGGCCGAAAGGTATTAATTTAAGAAATTTTTAATAAAAATCACTAAGTTTTGATTAATTATGACCATGAAAATTGATCAACTCTTATTTTTCATTCTTGCATGATTAGTTTGATATTTTATCATTTTACAATTAGATCTTTTTTAGTTAATAGTAAGTTTTTACCAGATTTTGGGATTCGTCATACTACAATAATTAGAAAAGTAGGTGTTTAAACTTAGCTTTGCATGTTCTTGGATACTATTAATTTGATTTTAGTCTCTACCTCCATTGGATACGATCTTTGGAATACTTCTGTATTTCATCGTAATTAAATTATATGACAATTTGACATGTATACTTGCAGTACACCCCATTTATTCATATTTAATTGCATTGTTTATCTACCTCGGTGCACATGTCATGGGCCAAAGTTCAAAGCCCGTGACCATCGCACCAAATGCATCCAATAGATGTCTATTGCTCAGATGGGGATCATTTGGCCCACAAGAACTGGCCCGATTCAAAGAGCTATTGGACAAGCCTGTTAGATTGAAGCCTAGTTGGCCCAATAATGAAGAGATGGCAACTTAGGCTAATATGGTAACTAATCTTAGAAGATAGAGGGAATCATATCTTGTAAAGATTAGATTAGATTTGATAAGACTTATCTTGTAAATCCCTAAAATTAAGGGATATGGTTAAATCTCATCCGTCGATGTAAATGTATCTTGACCGTCGGTTTTGGGGGAGCTCAACTATAAATAGAGAGCCTCCCCCTCATTTGTACTCATTCCATTGTATTCTGAATTCTTAAGAGTAATAGAATTCTGAGAGCATTTACTCAGACACCTTGTGTGCAATCTTTTCTGTGGCTTTTTGTTGTCCTTGGGTTAGCTTCTTTTGGCATAAATCGCTTTCGCTCTTCAATTTGGTGCCTTGGAGGAGTTCTAAAAGAATCCTCACTTGAGTTAAGGCTGACTTAGGCGAGTTTAGACGAACGGATCGCCTAAGGCCACACGGATTGCTAGACGAAAGGTCTAGCCCCGTGACACACACACACCGAGGGGCAGTCAGCATGATAAGTGCTTCCACGCACACCCATGTTCTTACTCATATATTACCATAAGCCATATATTTAAATTCTTTATATTATTAAAAGTTCAAACAAATAAAGGGACATAAAGTAATCACTTTCTTTTTATTATCAAGCATATAGCCAACTTTGAAAAAGGGTTCATGTGATATTAGTGTATACATATAACTAAATCTCCATTTTTGTAACAACATACACATATTTCCAATTATTAAGTTGACATTTTGAATGGTATGTCAATTCTATCGACAACTGGTAAAATTAGCAAATTAATCACCAAATTTACCATGATGTCATATTTACATGCACATTAATACCATATTTCACAAATTTCACATGTATCAAATCACATTTATTAACGATTCCTTGACAACCAAATTCTCATAACACATTTTTAGTTAATATGACACATATGGCTAAGGTTCACCAAGCCACAATTTTTCAAACCACTTATTTCTAACATTATTAAGCCATGGAAACTAAACATATTGGCATTCAAGAACAATCTCATATTTTATACATCCTTTTCACCAAATTCTTAAACATATTAGTATAAGAGAAGTATGAGCATCCAAAGGTACTTACCTCTTGGATGTAAAAATATTCAAAATCAAGCTTCCAGCACTTGAATCCATCCTTAAACAAGTTATTTCCTCATATTTCTCTACACAAAAATATAATAAAAATCAACATATAAGCTTTCCAAACTTTCTCATAACAACCAAACTCAAATATCAAGCTAGGAGTGAAAAACACCATTACTAACCTTATTGGAGCCTTTTCTCTCTAGCTTCAACATTCTCTCTCAAGAACCCACGAAATCATTGCTGAAAATAGAATATTTGAAGGTGGATTCAAGCTTAGAGATGAGTTTCTGATGCGTTGCAAAACTAATTAAAAATTTGACTAAGGCAAGTGCACCTATCAATTAATAGTATAGCTATGGTGAAAAAAGATATTGTTCCCATGAAGACTAAAAGTACTAGTAATCACTGTTTTTCTATTATTTAACCGAATAATTCGAGTGATTGATTAAAAACTAAAATTAACTAAATTAATTAACTACGAATGCGACAAAGAACAAAATACGAAAATAATCGAGTAACAACCAAGAAGCAAAATAATACCCAAGAAAAAATCCACCTAGATTTCATCTGTCATTATCAATCTAAATTATGTAATTTCTTTACATAATATCTTGATCCGTAGAAATCCTTAAATTATACTAATATCTCTTTCGAGAGTAAAAGCAACTGACTCTAGGTTGATTAATTGAAATTTCTTTCTAATTAGAACCCCTATTATCGCATTAGCCCGATCTATAGATTCCCCTATTAGATTTGACTCTAATTTAGTAGATTTATAACGTCCTATTTCTAGGATTGCATGCAACTCCACTTAATTACGCAAGATCTACTCTTAAACAATGTCCATTCCTCCTCTGATTTAAGCACATCAAACATTGATCAATAATCTAGAAATATCAAACCAAGAATTAAGCACACATAATTGAGAACAAGATCTAAGTATTTATTGTGTAAAATAAAAATCAAACGACAAAATTCATCATAGGGTTAATCTCCCTAAGCATTTAGAAAATTAGTTCATGCTTGAAAATAAAAACATCCAAAATACAGTATAACCGAAAGAAATAAAGAAACTCATGATAATCTCCTAAGAAATCAAATGCGAATCTTCAATCTTGACGAAAATTTGCTTCAAAATCCGCTTCAATAGTGTTTTTCGAGTTGTTTTCTTCAATATTCTATGACGACCCACTATTATCTTCTTATTTTTGTCATATATACGTCTTAGAATGCCTGAAAAACCTAAAAAACGTGATTTTCCACAGTTTATGGTACAAATTTGCGAAATCGACAAGGCTGTGTTGAAGGGGTCAGTTTGTGTGGCTCTTGTAGCTTGCTCTGATTTCCAATTTTCATTTTTTTTCACTCCTTTTACTCTCAAATGCTCTATTAAGCATAAAAACATGAATTTAAAGGACTAGGAGCATAAAATTCACAATTACATTGAATAATCACTCAAAAACGTATTAAGAACGATGTTAAAATATGTTACTTTTAGCACTTATTAGTTTCCTAATTGATTTTAGCAAAAACTCAAGGTTGGGGTTGCTAGATTTTGAGAGATTTGAAGAAAAGTGGCAAGGAAAAGAAAGTTTTTCTCTCTTCTTCCATGGATCAACTAACAAGGTTGGAGGAAGGGGATTTTTCCTCTTTCTTTTCTTTTTAATTTATTTAAAACTTGTGATCCATGATCAATATCTTCACATAAGTCACATCCAATTGTTCAAAGTAATTCCAAATATAATTTATCTTATAAAAAATAATATTTCCAATATATAATTTTTAAGAAATAACCAAAAATCTCTTTCACAGCAAAATACCATTTTACTCTTTTTTTAATCTCTTTGCACAAGTTTTTCACATCAAATAGATATTTATCAACTAAATTCTCATAAATCATGTTTAAATCTTATTAATAATCCTTGGATGGTGGAAGTTACATTTTACCCTTTTCTTGGTGAAAATAAAATTTTACAATTTAGTTCTAATACTTTCACATCTTTCTAGTTTGGTCCCAAAAGTGAAATTCACCACACCAATACACATTAAAAATTAATTCCATGCCAAGTAATCAATAATAATTCACATATTTTTTATAAACAAAAGAAAAATTCACATATTCTCTTTTTGGTCAAATTTGTACTTTAGTCCTCCGATTTTTCAAAATTTGCAATTTGATCCATTTTCCACATTCTCACACCCATAATTTTTTCCATCGGTTTTCATTTCCGATATCTTGCATGAAAATTCTCTAATTGACTCATTTAAAATTTTTTTTCAAAATTTCATTATATCTAATCTCGGAAGAGTGCCATAAGTCAAACTGAAAATTTTAGGGCATTATATGAAGCATCTTAAGGACACCTACTTCCTTGAACCTTTTGTTTTCTTCTTTGATGAAGAAGGTACATTTGGTCCTCATTTGAGCAAGTAGTTCTACAATGGGGACATATCCTCTGGGTTAGTTTCTTCATTATCTTTAGACTCAAGATTCAAAAATGTTTCTCATAATATTCCTTTTCCTATTAGAAGCATCAAGGAACAAAGGCTCCTCTCCTTCTCCAACATTCTTTCTTGCTTCATAAGTGGCTTCGATTTCCTTTACAATAGATGCTCTCGTTCGTCTAGCTTAACTAGTAGCTAAAAACCAAAACTGCCTCTAACTTAATATAATCTCTTCAAATGAGTGATTTATATGGACTATCTATTTTATTTATTATTTATCTCAAAAATAGTTTATTTAATTAGAAATACAATAATCATTATTAATTATCTATCAAGGTTGATGTATTTTAATTAGAATAGTTTAATTTCTTGATTATCTCTTAAGTAATTTAATCTAATTTATAATAATAACATCATCATTTTCTTTGACACATCAACAGTTTATACTTGACACAAGGCCACCCAAGTTTTCTTGGTCTTAGTGGAATATTAAAAGATTGAGATAAATATTAAATTTATACATAAATTTTGACTTAGTGTAATTATACACAACTTGAATTGTGGTTCATATGTATATATGAAATTAATATAATTGTTTATGTATGTGATATATCAACGTAAAATTATGTTAATTAGATTATGTTGTTAGTGATTTGTGAAAATTGAATAAAATCAATCACATGAAATTAAAGTTTATGGATGTAACAAATAATAAAGGCGTCCAAATAAGAAATCCTAGTAAGATTATAAATTGCATTTATTTTTATTCATTCGTCTGAGTGACAAATATGGATATGTTTAACCTTGCTGCGTCTGGATGTCTTTGATTTATTGCTTCCAGCAAATACAATTGTTTTTCAGGTGAAATCCTGCACATTTTACAACAATATCCTCGAGTAAAACGAAAAAGAAATCGAGTTAGGTCATTGGTTTTTCCAACAACGCTGACAAATACCACTCATTCTTGTCAACTCCACGATCTACCTTTTTCCCAACATTCCACCTTAGTTTCGTAAACCCAATTCGATCAAACATTGGAGCATAGGTTTGATTGAGCTGCGATCCCTGACAGAAAAAATGGTCAAGCCAGAATAGCCCCCCTGGTCTCAACACTCTGTATATGTCATACAAGGCGAACTCCAACATTGCATCTGGGATCCAATTGCTTAAAATATGCATCGAATGCACTATATCCAATGTGTTCTCAAAGAATGGAAGCCTCTGCGAAATGCTAACATGTATTGGGATCAAGCCCCTGGATGCAATGAAACTATTGAATGGTCCATCCAGGTTCATTGAACTAGTGATGATGGTGATGTTCCGCTCTCTCATCCTTGCTGCGAAAGTGCCACTCCCACCTCCAATGTCAAGTCCGATTCGAATACTCCCCGCTGGTTTCGTTTGAAGAACTTGATCGAGTCCATAATCTAATCCTCGATCGTAAAGCCATCTTCGTTTTTCTCGGCCTTGCAAGTCAAAGCAGTCCTTGCAGTCGACGGTCCCTGGAAAGTTTTTACGGTCAATGAGGCATTGGTAACTTTTGCAAGTGTAGGTATCCCAAATGATGCTGGTATCTGGTGGGGTTGCCCAAAGGCTATCAGGAAATGGTGTTGGCTCAACATAACCGATGGGGGATTTGGGGTGGCATCTACGGCGAGGGAGTGGTTCACACCCCTTGAGCAAAAGCTTTTGAGCAAAAACGTCATCCATAGGACATTCGCCACCAATATCATATGTCATGTACTGAGCCAGCTCCTTTTGAAACCTCAAGCAGGCTGCTCCAACAGGCGGATAGATCTCATCAGATGCCATCCTTGGGGAGTATCCTAATGGGAGCTTGTGAGGGAGAATGGCAAGCTTGAGTTCATCAGACAAGGAAGCAGTAGGAGGAGGAATGCCGAAAACATTAGTTTCTTCGTCGACTGGTAATGAAGGCTTGCGTTCACGGGTGATCTCAATAACGAGATCTCGCACAAGAAAGTTGGTGGAATTGATCTTGTGGTGCAAGTCAGCAATAAGAGAGTAGCTGTCAAAGAGTTTGGACTTTGTAGAGTTGAGCTCCTGCAAGAGATGAGAAATGGTTTCCTGGTGAAGAAAGAGATGGGTATGGGGGGTGTTAGATGATGATAAGCTGAAAGGAAGGCTAGAAAAGATAAAGATGGAGACAAGGTTGGTAAATATGAGAAGGAAAAGCATTTTAAGCATGAAGTAGAGATTGTTGTTGTGAAAAAATTGCTTTCTTGGATAGTGATCAGCTTCACTTCCCATGCTGCTGCTCCTTGATTTTGATTTCTTCAAAGGACTTGAGATAGAGAATATGGGGGGTGGAATTTTATGGATAGATTGGATGATGGGATTTGAAATTAAGCTAATTAATTTGGTCAGCTTCGATTCACGTTCTAATGGAGCTTCGTTCATTGTAATTCGCCGCCTCACACGGTAAAACTTTCAAATATTGTGATATCTTAATATTAAATAATAATTTCTATTTTCCATTACTACTATTCAATAGTGGGGCCCAGTAGAGTACTAGGGGCCATTGCCCAAGGTCTAAAATTGTTACCATTTAATTTTTTGTAAATATATTATATTTTTTCCAAAAATATAAGTAGTTCAAAATTTTGCAATTTTCTTTTTATTTATTTATTTATTATAGCCCTCCAAAAATATAAGTAGTCCCTCCAATATTTTTATAGTATTAAAAATAATATAAAAATTATTCATGATAAAAATAAAGAAAATTTTCTTGAAAAAATTAAACTATTTATGATAACTTTTGAATGACATTTTGTTAAATAATAAAAATAATATTTATTTAATATTTTTAAAAATAATATTTATAAGTAATATAATAATATATGTAAAAAGAAAAGAAAAGATGAACATATTCATGCCTAGCAAAAAGAAGAAAAAATTTCTTCATAATTTTCCTCCAAATATTAAGTTAGGGTATTTTTTTTCAAATTTTGTCATAGATTTTGAATATGTATTAATAGTTTTTATTTTAGCAAGTGCATTAAAAGTTGTCATTAAATGATATTGATAAAACTCAAAAGCTTATAAAATTAAGTGAAATATGTATGTTTTTGGATAAAAAATGATTAAGAGACAGTTTCTAACTTGTTAGAAGTGTAAAAACGAAACAAAATAGCTAAATAATGTTATAGTAAGTTTCGGCCAAAGTGAAGGGAAGGAAGAAAACTTTGGTCACTTTGTTTAAAATTACGTCAAATGATAGCTTGTGAAACAGTGAGCATTTTGGTGAAAACGAAATAAAAAATGGTTAACTGAGTCGAGAGTAATGTGAATTTCACATTTTTTTACCCAAACAATGCTTTGCAACAAAATGGAGGATGAATTTTTTTTTTTTTTACAGATGATCTTATTGTTTATATTGAGAGAGAGATTGCTCAAACTTTTAATTTATAATCTATATTTAGGGATTTTATTTCCTTGAAAGAATATTGTGCACAATTTTAAGTAATGATATGCTATTTTTTCTTAATTGTTCATTTTAAATAGGTTTTTTACCCAAATAATGTGAAAAAAATAATTAATTACCAAAAGGCACCACACAAATTATTTAGGAAAATGGGCAAAATTTACTGTACCCAGCCGGTATCGTTGACGTGTCAAGCAGAAACCCAAAGTTTCAGCACATCATTCATCCATCACTATCTTTTAAAAGAAATACAAATTTTTTTGTGTCCCCACTGTGTCAGGCGGCATCGGTGTGTATTTGGATGAGAATGAATTCATTTTTAAAGTTTGGGACTTAATTGTGAAAAATATACTTGTATTTGGATGATCAAATTTGGTTGATTTTGGATGACCATGAATTGGTTGCACTTAATTGATTGTCATGCTGGAATATTATTTCTTTTGAATCGATTATTTTTATGTTTAAACCGATTGTCATGTTAGAATACTGTTTCTTTTGAATTGATTGTTTATATGTTTAAATCGATTATCATGTTGGAATATTGTTCTTTTGAATAGATTGTTTACATGTTTAAATCAATTGTTGTGTTGGAATACTACTTCTTTTAAATTGATTGTTTATATATTTAAATTAATTGTTCCAAAATTAACATCTTCACTCCATGTACTGCAACTAGTTGACTGAAAAGAGGCTTAGCGTGCACTGCAATGGAAACTATACTTGTTAATAACTTGCACATGCTGTATTTGACAATCTAATATATATCAAGTAGAAAAATATGGGCGTTCTCTAAAAATAATAATATGTAGGCTCTGTAGATGTGCTTCCCCATTCATAAAACACACTCCTACCCCTTTATTTATTTATGGGATAAATTACGGAATTCTGTTCAATCTATTATTTTGTTTTTCATTTTAATATCATTTTGTTAAATCTTTATTTTGATGAACTAATCAATAATTAATTTTTTGTATTATATATGTTAAGTGTCATTAAGTTTTTAATGGGAGAATGGTGTGATAGTTAGAAAATTAATATAATAATAAATTTAGTCATCAACTTTGACATATTATATCAATTTAATTATAAATTAAAAAAATTAACCCTTAGATTTTATAAATAATCTCAATCTAATTACCAAAATTTACCGTCCTCTTTCACTTCCCCCAATAATTTACATCGTGGAGTAAAGATAAGATCACCCAATAATTTGTTGAAAATGATTTCAGGGTCCGGTTCATGTTTCCCCAGTGCATCACAAGGTTTGCCAATTTATCCTTTGGCTGAAGAAAACATTGGTTCCATCTTCCCTCGAAGCTGGTTTAGTTTCAGGACCAGATCAGTCTCATTCAATCACTCTCCTCTACAATCTCTCCATCCTGAAAGATAAAGTTCAGGAGGCTAAATCACTTGTTAGCATCCTTATACCTCCTGATCAAGCTCAACCGGAGTCAACTTCTTTAGCCGTCTCAAGCACAGCATCTTCCAACAGATGTCTCTTGGAACCGCTTCAGGTAACAATATCAACACTGAATAGCATCAGCAGCATGTTAGGGTGATTCCTGATAATCAGTGATATTTGTGGGTAACATTGTTCAAGAAAAAGGGCAAAGCTTTTATTCTAATGCTGAAACGATTAGCTGGTATGACGACCACTGCAATAATTACCGTAACCACAACAATGGCAATAATAGGAATCGAAGTTTACGAGTTAGTAATGACGATAAGCTGGAAAGGAAAGAATTTGTTGAATTGCCTCGAAGAAATGAAACTAGTGAAGGGTGTGAAACGGTTTCAGCTAAGAATTATGACAAAATCGAATTGGATGTCTCAAACTTTACCATCGATTTAGTCCAATTTTTTACTCTACTATATTGGGCATCTCATTAGTTGTAATACTTTATTTTTTTTCTTAATTTAGCAAAGTCTAGTGTTTGCCAGGATTTCTTTTCTTTTTATCTAAGTTGGCTTCCCCAAGTGGGGAGGAGGTAAGCAACTTTTAAGGGTTAATTTTTTAATAAATTATCACTAAATTTAGCCATCAACTTTTATATATTATATCAATATATACATTAGAAAAATATTGAGATGCCTATATGTTGGGTCCGGTGTCCTAACTATAATATTTTCATCTATGTACACTTGTATTTTTTAAATAAATTAGTTTAATAAAATTACTCTTGAACTACATTAATACTCTTTGTATATTGTCCTCAATGATTTTTACATGCAAAGCAAAATGGAAGCACGTATTAGCTCTGTAATACCCCAAAAATTTTTACATAAGATATTATCTTTAATATAATAAATTAAAAAATAAAACGACAAAAGGGAAATTTTGGAGTTATGTCAACATTGGGAAGTATATTATGACATATTAGTTCAAGAAAGGATTAAATCGCAAAAGTGAGAAAAAAATTTGTTGCTCAAGAGTAAATACTCAAAATTTGAGGGGTTAAAGTGTAAATATGAAAAAGTTGAAGGACCAATGGTGTAAATATTTTAAGGGTGGAATGATATAGAAACTAAGGAAAATGGATGGATTAGGACCAAATTGAAAAAGGTGAAGAATTTTGAGGGACTAAATCGTAATTTTACCAAATTAAATGATGACTTAAGGATGAAATTTTAAAAGATCATAAAGGGAAAAATGGTCAATTAGAAGAGAGAGAAATCTAGAAGATAATGATGATGTTGGAGATATTTTAGATTAAATAAATAAATAAATATTAGTTTATTCATATTTTAATTTGATTTTTTTAAATGATATTTTGTTATTTTATTTAGTATATATATAAGAAAAGGAAGATGAAGAATCATCCAACCCACCATTTTTCCCATGCACCAATGTGAGAAAAAGAGAGAAAGAAAGAAAGTTTTGCTTTCTTTACAATTTGGTCATTCCACCAAAAATTCACCATTTTCATCTAGAAATCAAAAAAATTTCCATGTCCATCAAGAGAGAAAGATAACAAGGAGACTATGGGGAGTTAGAATATCAAGTTAGATTCAAGAAATAGAAGCTGGAGGAGAGAGAAAATTAAGTTAAAGATTGAAATCAATATGACAAGGTAAGAACATCAAGATTTTAATATATTTTTAAGTTTGATATTATTGAAAAAGTATGGAAATGATGTTAATGTAAAGTTTTCAGATATATGGTCCTATGTTCTTGATATGTTAGTGAAGAGAAAATAAGAGAAAGTGATGAGAAATAGTGTAGAGAAAGAAAATAAGGGTGTTATAAACATGGTAATAAACATCTTGCACTAAAACAGTTTTGGATGAAACAATAGGCTAAATTTGAAAAATCACCATAAATTATGGAAATCGAATTAGAGGATGAAAAAATATGGAATTAAATATTATTAAGTATAGCTTCTCATAGAAGAAATAGTGTAAGTAATGGAATTTTAAATCATGATATATAATAAATTTTGTGAGATAAGGTCAGAATGAATTCGGGTTCCCTGTTCGACTTTGGAAAATAATAAAAATTGAATAAAAATAATTAGAGACTTAAATTTATATTTTTAAAATCCTGAATGAGTCTATTTTCAATAGAAACAAATGGGAACATCATTCGAATTCTGTACAAAGAGATAATTAATTTTTAGTGAAGAGGGGTCGGAAGTGTCAAACAGTGAAACATGAGAAACTTTAAAGAATAAAATGTACTTATTGGATAAACCAAAAATTCTGAAAATTTTATGGTAAGAAGATATGTGAGTCTAGTTTTAGAGAAAATTCTCAGATCTCAATTCGGAGTTCTGTAGCTTAAGATATAATTAATTTAGTGACTATGACTCAAGTGAATAGCTTGTTATGAGTAAATAAGTAAATAGTGGTATTATGTATATATCAAGGATGTGGAATGGAGTGGAGGAGGAGGAAAATATATATGTGAATATTCAGCTAATATGAGTTTATTTTAGAATAGCTAATTTACATGTTTTAGGTTCAGAGACTAAATTGAATAAAAGTAAAATTTTAAGGGTAATTTTGTAAAATGTCAAAATGACCAAATTGCATGAAATGAATTTTTATTATTTAAATTAATAAATTTAATGAAATATTAGTTTAGATCAAGATTGGGTGGAAATTCGAGGAAAATGAGAAATTACCAAAATGTCCCTGAATTTTGGTATTTCTATAATTTAGCCCGGTAAGTTCGTGTAACTTGAATTATATTCTTAAATGCTTGAGATGTTTGTTATTGATGTAAATATGGTTTGAATGTTCATTGTATGGAAATTGATGAAACATTGGTATATTTGATAAAAAGGGGAAGAAATCCCGGTTGAATGGAAGGAAAATTCGATGGATCTCTGAAAAGGAATTTAGCCCGGACGGGTGATCCTATTCTGATATAGGCCTCTCGAAGAATATGTGGAAAATGGATTTAGCTCGGACGAGTAATTCGAATTAGGGTCTGGATTTTGCCTGGACTAGTAATACAGATCCAAGCTTATTAGAGTAATTGTCATTGCAGGGGATTTAGCCTGGACTGGTAATCTCGACAATACTCTATGAGTTTATATTACAGGGGATTTAGCCTAGACTAGTAATCCCGCTGTAAGGATGAGGTTCGTGGGAGTGTGCTCTCTGAAATGGAAATGTGCACACATGAATATGAATTGACGGACCCAGATTTGTACACTAAAAGTGTACCTCTGAAAATCCATCGAAATTTCCACGAAATTCAACGGGATAAATATGGAAAATAATAAGGGTAATAGAAAACATGGAATTGAATTATTATTGGAAATATATTATCGAATTTAATACCCAGTTTGGATTGAACGCGGGATTGAGTACAATCGTTCTATGCCAAAGGATGAATTGACGGCAAATTACCCAAGTAAACCGAGGTTCAGCATTTGTTGCGGACTTTCATGTTTACTATCTGTTTAGCTCTCATGAGCTTAAGTTCAGCCTTCGGGCTTCTGAAAATGATGTACTCATATCCATAAGTTGTTCTTCGAAAGGTAAAATATCGGGAGTTGTCTTGAATGGTAATATAATTATTTATATGATGCATTGAATTGGTAAGTATTTAAGTGAAAATATGCTACTTCTCATGAAAAAGTATTAAGGTTTAAATTAAACAATTTTCTTATAAAATGACTTATCATGTGATCAGTTTGGCAAAGGCTTTGGGTAAATGCACTAGCTTGTGACCATGGTTGAATGATATGTTTATGACTTGTGTGACATGCATATGGAACAAGCGTGGAAAGTAAAGAAATGCAAATGAAAATAAATAAATTATCAAGAGTTAAAGTTATATAAAATCCTACTAAGCTTGGGATAATATGTTTAAGTGATACTGTGGATTTATTCACCTTGTAAGTTGATGAATATAGCTTCATGGATATTGTGGTATCAATATTGGGTTACCCTTGATATGTATAGATTTCATATTTTAAAAGAACTAATATGATTAAAGACTACACGAGCTTACTAAGCATTTATTGCTTACGTATTTTTTTATTTACCCTACAGATTATCGGAAGCTCGATTGGGTTGGAAACTTGTCGGAGATATATCACACTACCCATTGGTTTTATCGGTAATTTTCGATGATTTGATTCTAGTTATAATGGCATGTATAAGTTAATTTAGCCAACATTGGCTCATTAATATTTTGATTTTGGTTGGTTTCAAATATGAATACTAGATGAAATGAAATGTCTGAAAATTAATCTGTAAATTTCGGTAATGCTCTATAACCCTATTCTGGCGATGGATACGGGTTAGGGGTGTTACAAGCTCATTGGTTATCTAATGTTTAACTAATACAAAATGATATTATGTGGTCAGATCGTACGACAAAAAGACAATTTATATTAGTAGATGAACCTGAACATGTCATTAGTTTAATCAGAAATGAGCAAATTGGTTGAAAAAATAATATGCCTTCTATCAAGTCTAATTGGAGAGATGCTTTGTCTTGAGCATTGGAGTAGATGATTCCCAGAAGATAGAAAAATAGATGTGACTGATTGAACTGACAGTACATCAGATAGGACCCAAGTAGAATATATTCTGAATCCGATTATGGATTATTCACTTGTGACATTCATAGTGTGACATACCTTAATACTGGGTGGATGATAGACTGTGTATGCATGACTCGTATACTTTTGATACGACCACACCCCAAGCGCACTTTTGGACCAGCTTCGCATCGCAAGCAACCCCATGCGAGCTGAATTAGCTCAATTTTATTTCGTTGAGCTCCATTTAACTCATTTCTAGCTCCAAGAGCTCGAATAAGCTCAAACTTGGCTTGGTTTTTATTTTATGCAATTATTAGTTGCTGGACTAAGTTAAATAAAATAGTTTAATTAGTTTATTCAGTTCAAAATAATTGTTAGTATTTAATTAGTTTAAAATCTGGACATTTTAATTAAGTGTGTTAATTATGTCTTATGTCAATGCATGTTTTTAATTTGTTCAAATTATTACACAGCATAAATGTGTTTGCTTTATTACAATTAATTAATGTGTCTTATTGCTGATTTATTATGTCCAAGTCCAGCCGAATTTAAGTTTAATAATTAAGTTGTTTCAAACATGTTTTAATTGTGTCCTAAGGGATGCCAAATTAATGTGTCTAAAATGAATCTAATTTATTGGATGAATTTGCTGCAAGTACATCATACTTGGACGTCCTTGGTGCATGAAAGAATTAAAAGAAGGTACATGAAAGGGACAACACATGTATGTTTGGGAAATTAAAGTTGGCTTCTGTTTGAAGTCTCCTAAGTGACCATTCGGCCAAAGGAGCTGCTGTTTCCTACTTCCAAGCTGCCCATTCAGCGAAATTTAATTCTTTTCACATTGCTGGGCAAATGTTCACACATAATGGCTGTTCGGTTCAAAGCTTACACCTCAAAAAGGCTGATCAGTAACTCCTTAATTGTTGGTCACTTTCCAGCAATAGTTGCAATATAAATGAGCTTATTTAAGCCTATTAAATGAACCTAGCTACTGCCATGCACCTCTCCAAGCTTCCAAGTCCATTGTTCATTCTAAAAGATGTCCATTCAAGCTCATATTCAGCTAAATCTTGTTAGCTTAATTAAATAGATTCATTTGCTTAGTTTTTAAGGATGCATGTGACTATTCGGCTAGCTTAGGCCCTACTTATAAATAGTTGAAAATTTCATTTTGTAAGGGACTTTTTGGGATATTTGTTAATGAATTGCTGCCGAATTTGTGAGGCATTTTTCTCTCAAATTTCGTTCGAGACCCATGAGACTTATCTAGCTTCTAGTGGCGTCTTTCCGAGTCTTTTCTGAACTTATCACTCCCTAAACCCGAGTGTGGCATTCAACCTTAATACCTTTGGTTCATACTTTCTTAAGTATCGGGTCAAGGTTTCCAAATGGCCAATTCTGACTCTTTTAGGTACTATAAGTTTCGGGTCAACACTCTTCTTTAGTGTTGGTTCATCATTGACCTTTTTGAGCCAATTTGGTCTATTTCATTTTTAAACCATACCATTTCGTATATATACCAAAACCATTCCATTTGAAAATCTAAATTGTAAACAACCAAATTCAAACTGCATCCTTTCTATCCTAACCTTACACATTATTCCTTTCTTATATACGAATCAACTTTCTTTCTGTAAACTCGAACCTAGCCTATTTTCTTTTAACTCTAAGAACAAAGCATACTTCTTCATTTATCGATCGGGCAACTAAACGACTCGGAATCATCCACTAAATCGAGGTCATATCATTTGGTATTAGAGCTAGTTAAAATGAGAAGTACGAGCACTCAAAGTCATTCCGGAATAGGTACATAAAAAAAAGTTCGAAAAAAAAGGAATTTTTGAAATTTAAAAAAATATATACATACGAATTTTTAAAAAAAAGTGAATTGAAAAAAAAAACAATTCGTGAATTAAAAAAAAAGGAGTGTTTGTGTTTCAAGTGTTGTGCATTGAGAAGTTGTTCGTTTCTTTGTAAGACCGATCATTCCCTAATATTCTTCTTTCTTTTTACGCCACACTTAGTTGAAACCCAACTTTGTTTTCTTTAGCCTACCTATAACCCTAACATCAATCCGTTGTAAACCCCTTTGAAATCGACCCTCTGGACTAAGATAAGTCACAACGAGTCGCTTACGAAATCACGAGAGGAAATTGAGTGGAAAAAGGCACGAGTGTGTGAGCACATTAGAGTGGAGGTAAAAGCCGAAAAACGAGCGCAAACACGAGTGTGAGTGACACCAACTTTTTCTTTTCGAGAGAACCGTGAGGTTTTTTGCTGTGAGGTTTTCTATTTCATGTCTCAAACCCCTGAACAAAACATGGCAAAAGGAGGTGGAAGACAACCAATTAGAAACATTGCACCCGGAGGAGGCGGAGTGCCAGATTGAGCTCAACAAGCCATGTTGCAAGAATTTCAACGCATGCTCCAAAACGAGATGGAATCATTTAACGTGCGATTGGAACGAGTCGAGGAGAGGACTCAACAAGAACGTACCCCACAAGGGCCATAAAGAGAACGAGGCCAACCGGAGATCAATCAAAAAGACCTCTATGACCTAAGTGAAGCCGAAAGTGATCAAGGGTCAAACCAAAGCGACAGGCAAAGAGGTCCAAGAAATCGAGGCAACTGGGAACGAGGACGTGTGGATGATGACTTGAAGAACATTAAACTAACTATTCCACCTTTCTATAGCCGTTCAGATCCAGAAGCTTATTTGGAATTGGAGAAGAAAATTGAATTAGTGTTCGAATGCCACAACTATTCCGAGGCCAAGAAAGTCAAGTTGGCGGCTATTGAATTCTCAGATTATGCCATGATTTGGTGGGATCAATTTGTCACTAGTCGACGACGAAATAGTGAACGTCCTATCCAAACATGAGCCGAAATGAAGGCCGTAATGCGTAAGAGATTTATACCTTCTTATTATCATCGTGAACTTTACCAAAAATTGCAGAATCTTACGCAAGGAAATTGAAGTGTGGAGGATTATTTTAAAGAAATGAAGATAACTATGATACGTGCGGACGTGGAGGAAGATCGAGAGGCGACTATGGCACGATTTTTGGCCAGAATTAACTGAGAAATAGCCAACATCGTCAAGTTGCAACACTATGTAGAGATCGTCGACATGGTGCATATGGCGATCAAAGTCGAGAAGCAACTCAAAAGAAAAAGGTGTTGTTCGTGGCTATTCAACTTCGAATGCACCAAAGTGGAATCAAGGCTCAAACAAGAATGCCTCTGAAAATCAAGAGAAAGAACCCGTGGTGCCTGTGAAGTCTACCAAGTCTTTGTCCGAATCTAGCAAAGTGAAGGTCATTGAAAATAATCAAACTCGATCCCACGATATTAAGTGTTTTAAGTGCCAAGGGAGAGGGCACATAGCGATTCAATGCCCGAATCGTAACACGATGATCGTGCTTTCCAATGGTGACATCGAATCTGAGGGAGAGGAAGGGCGAAGAGAAACTGTACAAATGTAGCAAGCACGCTCTTGGTGGATAAACTTGCCTTGTCAACTACTAAACACCCGAGTCCCTACAAGCTGCAATGGCTCAATGAGGGTATCGAACTAAAGGTAACCAAACAAGCCCTTGTTGCATTTTCCATTGGAAAGTACCGTGATGAAGTCCTCTGCGATGTAGTACCCATGCACGCGGGACATTTGTTATTAGGAAGACCATGGCAATTTGATCGGAGAGTCAAACACGACGGATTCACAAATCAATATACTTTCAAGAACCATGGTAGGAATGTAACTCTAGCACAACTATCGTCACAACAAGTGATGGAGGACCAGCAAAGAATTAAACAATCCATGGAGAGGTTAAAAAAAGAGAGTACAGAATCAAAAGAGAGAACGGAGGAAAAATTGAGTGAAAAGAAGTCTAGTAGTGAAGCAAACAAGAGTGGAGGGAAAGAAAAAGAAAGTGAAAGAAACTTGAGTGAGAGAAAGAAAAATGTTTTGATTAACCGTTGTCTTCATGTTTCTTCATCCTTTCAGGTTAAACCAAGCAAGGAATTACGATTACATTATATTGCGGAGGAGAGAAGGTTTGTGTTGATAGAAAAAGGTGATATCGAATTTTTTCTTCCTATTTTTAAAGGTAAACAAGAAATGACTTTGGAAAATGCTAAGACATCCTTGTCTTATTCGCATGTTGATGAACACTTTGTTGATGCTTTGATCTTTGAAAAATATTATTTTCCTGATGGTATTGGTTGTTTGTCCTTAACTTGCAATGAAATGCATGTTTTGAATGTTCAAGATGAAAGCCCGTATAAATTGTTCATTCTAACTGAACATGTTGAAAAGGTATGGAAGTGTATTTTTGATTCTGATTGTGTGTGAAGATATTTGATTGACTATCATTTGAATCAATTGAGTTTGCTTAGTTGTAATAATGGCAAGACGAGACTGATTGACAATTTGAGATTTGCAAGTTTTGACCGAATGAGTCCAAGGGTTCATGATCGATTGAATAAACTTTTCATGTCTTGTGGATGTAAATTGAGCTTGAATCCTTTGCATTTTCTACCGCCGAACATGGGGAGTCCATTTGAGAAGGTAAGATCCTTTTATATTCTTAGACTTAGCAATGGTTTAATTGTTCAAGTTCCAATTGACATTTCTGCGCAAGTTTGTAAGTCCTTCATTCGTTGTGCCCCCAATTCTTTTCTTTATTATATAGATCACATATTTATATGTTATATTTTTTTAATAATACAGATTTTTTTACAATAACGTTCAACTATTGCGATTTGGGCATGACCGGCTTGTATGGCTTGGGTTCCTACACCATCCGCACAACTTTTGTTGGCTGGTTGTTTCTCGGATATCCATATTGTTACGTATTCTAGTCGAGCAAGGTCGACCCTTTAGTTTGTGACATAGTTCTCTATCCTGTAATAGCTTAAAGGGAGCAAGCGATACAGATTACCATTTACGTTCATCTGGGACCGGTTGGAATACGTGTCTCTAGACGTTGTACATGTTTTCTAATTTGTACATTTCATCGACATAGCTCATTGGATCCAGACGGAGATTCTGACAAGCTGTAATTACTTGAGCGCATGGATAACGAAGTGCGTTAAACATCCCACAGTCGCAAATCCTATTTCGCAAGTGTACAGGGTATTGCCCGCCAAGAACACATTGGTGCGGTCTATCAAACTCTGTCACGCGAAACCATAAGTTGTCTCGATCGTGATAGACTGTGTGTATGGTGTTCGTCCGTGCATTGGCCTTATTCATTTCTTACACTACCTTACTGCACCATACATGGCCTCCTTGCTTCTGGCCTGCATAACTCCCTGCTCGCTTTGGAAATAGCGCCGCTAAACAAAAATATATTTCTCGCACAACCGATGTTATCGGTAGATGGCACATTCCTTTTAGAACAAAATTTATACATTCAACCAGGTTTGAGGTCATATGACCAGATCGTAGGCCACCGTCGTATGATTGTGACCACTGTTCGAAAGGTGTGTTACAAAGGTAGTCCTTGCCTTTGCCGTTAATTGAACACAAAACTGCCAACATCTCATGAAAACGATCTTTATTTATTTCATACCCTGCCAATATAAGTTCATAGTGAATATTACATACCACTCTTTCAATTAGAATAAATTTAATATGACAAACAAAATTATATTAATAGAGACTAAATACCCATGTTGGTCACTTGTCGCCGTTCACTCTTAGATGGATATTGCCTGTAGTAGTTGGAAGCAACATGCCTTAGGCAATACTGATGGTGTGTGTGCTGCCATAAGTTTTCCTGTCGATCAATTGCAGCTAGTATGCCGGTCCACCGATCCGAAATAACACAGATATCAGGTTGGGGGAACACATGCCTCTTTAACCTAGATAGAAAGAAATCCCAGTCATCAGTTGACTCCCCTGGTGTTATTGCAAACGCAATTGGAAGAATTCTCCCACTGCCATCCTGTGCCACTACTAGCAATAGCCGATGGGTATATTTACCAAACATAAAGGTACTGTCAATTTGTACCAATGGCTTGCAGTATGGAAATGCATCTCGGCATTGCTTAAAGGTTCAAAACAGGCGTTTGAACACTTGGCATCCACGTAGCAATCGGCTGTTGTAGTATGCATGTTCCGTTTCAAGGTCTATTATGCAACCTGAGACGTATCTCTCTAGCACTTGACACCACTGCCATATTTCATTATATGAAACGTCCCACCCACTATGCATCTTCTCCAACGCCTTCTGCTTAGCTATCCAAGCCTTGCGATTAGAGGGTGTGTACATCATTTGGCTACGAATATTGGCAATTAAGACCGACACTGAAGTCCTGGGATCTGCCTTCATCGTGGGTAGTATCAAGCTAACTAACAAAGCTGAATCCATCTTGTGATGATCTTGTGAAATACCTATAAATGGAGTACATTAAATAATGCAACATTACATAATAACAATATTACTTAGAAACCCTAAATATTGTACTTGTAGCATCTATATGTGGACCTTTGTACTTTTTTTTATCTCCCACAACCTTGTCCTTTTCCTCAACGAGGCGTAAATTTTCCATGAACATGTACCGTCTTGCACTGCACACTTTGCCTCAAACTTATCAGCTTTAGACTTAACGACGTGGTGGTTAACACCGTTATTGATGCTATGTTGTTTCAAAGCACCAATAAAACTATCCTTGTTGGAAAATTGATTACCAACTTCAAATTCACCCAAATCTAGTACCGAACTTGTACGATCACGCAATCAGTGTGGTAGATTTGGAAACTCCAATGCATCATCTGGAGACAAATCGACATTATGTATGTGGGCTAGAGGTGAGTATGCCTTGAATCGTGGATCTTCTTTTTTATCTGAACCCCTTCAACATCTTCAGGTTCGGTTGGAATAGGCTTCGGTTCAGAAAATAATACAACTTCTGTACCATCGGGCCCGGGCTCTCGAGGTGGATCCACATCGGAGTCATCTTCTAACCCACCATCATATGCAATGTACGAGGTCCCCTCACTGGTGGACGTCGTAGGGAGTACATCATCCCTTCTTCTGGGCGTTTCATAACGTCCCCAATTGGATGTAGATTGCCAACAACTAGAAGTTGATGCAGTTCCCCAGTATGTATTTTTAGCATCAAACATCGACCCACCGAGGTACATGTCCCATCCACCGACAAAGTGTCGTGCAGGGGATGTGTATTCCATACCGCTACAAAACATGGGCTATTCCGTGTTTTGTAACCCACTAATCGAGTGTTGGGCAGGGGTCGCTTATACCTCTCGAACACCAGTCGCAAGTGTATCATTTGGCGATGTAAATTGTACATATAACTCAATATAGGATGCTCCACTAGCGAGATGAGTCTGCACCATTGCTTCCAAGCTACGAGCACCTTTTATGTTGAACAAGTCATATGTCACCGGATCAACAAAAGAACAAAATCGATACGTAATAGACAGAACTTTCATTGGCGTCGTTCCAAATATTTTATGCCTAATTCTTTTATGAAGTTTTGTCAAATCTATATTCTGGTTAAAAACCAGTTGCACTGTATTCTCCGATAAAAAAACAACACCGTTCTTGGTGTGGCAAACTTCACCATCATAGTAAATAACAACAATAATACGTTCACTCATTTTCAATTTCTATCCTTCTTAGCCTCTCTAAATTTTTTTGGTTGTAACTTATGCAATCTGAGAAAAAATTTTGCCTCATTTATAGCCTCAGGCCAAACATGCGCTATTGTAGCAAAAGCGCGTCCACGTGGGAGCTTCTTTCAGTACTTCTGCTAACAAAGCATCTACTTAAAGCGTTTTTGACACTATTTTCTTAGAAACGTCAACTCGAAATTATTTTTTCAAGAGCTATTGTAGCAAAAGCGCGTCCACGTGGGAGCTTCTTTTAGTACTATTGCTGACAAAGTGCCCTGCTTAAAACGTTTTTGACAATATTTGCTCAGAAACGTCAACTCAAAATTATTTTTTCAGGAGCTACTATAGCAAAAGCGCGACCACGTGGGAGCTTCTTTCAGTACTACTGCTGACAAAGCATCCTACTTAAAGCGTTTTTGACACTATTTGCTCAGAAACGTCTACTCGAAATTATTTTTTTCAGGAGCTACTGTAGCAAAAGCGCGTCCACGTGAGAGATTCTTTAAATTAACAAATAATTTAATTAAGTAACCGTAAACCCTAAACCCTAATTTATTTAAGTTTTTACTTAAAACCCTAAACCTTAAACCCTAATCTAAAATTTTTAAAAATTTATAATTAATTTACTCAAGTAACCCTGAACCCTAATTTATTTGATTTTTCCATAAAAACCCTTAACTCTAAACCCTAATTTGATTTTTAAATTTTTTTAATTAAATTACTCAAGAAACCATAAACCTTAATTTAATTGATTTTTTCTTAAAAAATAATAAACACGAAACCTAATCCAATTTTAAAAAAATTATAATTAATTTAATTGACAAACCTTAAACCCTAATCCCTTATTTATTTAATTTTTTCTCTAAAACCCTAAACCTAAAAACACCAAAACCCTAACCCTAACCCTAATCCAATAACCCAAAACCCTAACCGCAGGAGACACGGGCAAAACACGTCCTTAAGGAAGCGTTTTCCTGCTTCGTCACCTGACAACGCGCTGACGTGGATGCGCTTTCAGGGAAATAGGGCCATTCCGGTAAATAATTATTTACCGAGCCCATTTTGGTAAATTTTTAAAAAAATGGGCTTTTATATGGAATTTGCCCGACTTAAATATTATTTGACAATAATTGACTTTTCATGAAGGAAGAGTTAATGATTACCATGAGATAAAATATGACAATATTGGGAGAATAAATCTATCTCAAACAGATTAAGGATATCCTATGAATGTAACACACTTATGACAATGTCATTGAACAAGCACTAATCGAGTAACTTTTGTAATGATATGTTATTAGGGAGAGCTCAGTCACGATACTATAGTAGAATGACTTTGTGACTAAATGAGTTTATAATTAAGAGGCCAAAAGTTGGAACTTAATTATAATCATTTGAGCTCTAATTATATGTCTAATCGGTCCCTCCGCTAGTTCGTTGAAATAAAAAATAAATTGCATGTTGAATCAAATGAATAGAAATGATAAAGTTAGAGAAATGTGTTACACTCGAAAATGAATGTGGTTTCTCACTAAGTATGAAAATGACCTGAGAACTAATTTAAGTTTTTTGAATTATTATTTAATTAATTGAAGCATGAAAATAGAATTAAATTAATTGACTATTGTGAATCTGTTGAATGTAGAAATTAAATATATTCATCATAGATTCTTTTATAGTAAAGTTGTAATAATCTTAACGAAATTAAAATTGGATTGAGAAAATTATTTAATTAAAAAATTGGTTTATTTAAATTAATTTAATAAATAATATTTATTTTGAGAAATAAAAAATATGTATTGGATTGGATTAAATTATAAAATGCCGGGTTAAAAGTTCAAAAAGTACACATAATTGGATCCGATACATGAAAGACCCCAAACCCCCTCATAACAAGCATAAGGGGCGACAACCCTAGTAAAATATCTAGGGTTAGCCGCTCCTCTCTCTCCTAATTCAACTAAGAGATTGTTTTTCTATTAAATAAATATAATTTGTATTCTACTAATTCAACTAGGGTTTCACTACCTCTCCTTATAAATAGATGATATTGGTCGGGCTAAAAGTATAAGTTTTACACAACTTTAAAATATTGTTATTTTGCTGAAAAATAAGTTAGAATTTATTTCTAAGTATAAATTCTATTTTCTAGGAATAACAATTCTACTTGTTTGAATAAGAGAGAGATCACTTTCCTATTGAAAGTAAGAAAAATATTTTTAATTTTGTATTTGATTCGAAATTGGTTGAGCCCAAATTCGAGGCAGTTCGTGATACGAGAATAGTTGAGAAGGTCATTTGGTTGAAAGTCGGGAATGTCTAGCATTTGTCTCACTCAAAGCACATATAATATTTCGAGAAAAAAATTATTGCTATAAATATCACAAACCGGTTCAATTTTTAAAATATTTGTTTTTTTCTATGCAAGAAAATAATTTTTGGGTCGGACAACGAATGTGACACATTGTAGCTCGGATCCGACGATCGAGTCGGGGATGGGGTGTTACAACACAAAAATATAGGTGGAAATAAATAGAACCTTAAAAGAGAATGGCAAAGTTATTAGCCTTGAAGTTTTTGATTAATCCCAACATATCAACATCTAATTTATTATTTTTTTATCCTACATTATTACAAGCATTGTTACAACATAAATTGAAACAACATTCCTCTTTCAATTAGATCAACTAAACGTTTTCAAAGTTTCAATCATTCAAAAAAAAAAAAAAAAAGCTAAAAAAGAGTTACAAGTATCAGTATCGAAAACACACTTCAACTTGTGTATTAATGTGACAAACACAATTTTGAGCTAGCAAGACTGGTATGAACTTTTCTAGTTCAGCAAACATGATAGCATGCGTGTAAAACATTTCCTATTAACTGTTTTTAGGACAAGCTAACTAAATTCAATGATAATAAAAATTCCAAATGACTATTTGAAGTATCCACCCGACATGTCGGTAAGAAATCAACTGTTAGACTCAATCAAAATCTCTTTATTTTAATAATAATTGCCACCTAACAAAAGTGGACCGATTTATTGATTTATTTATTCAATCTGTCTTTTCTTTGAAAAAATACATTCAAGTCTTTTAGATTTTAAGTCTACACTTTCAACAGACTTTGCTTAATCTCACGTGTCGACAATATATCTTCCCTTTTACATTTTCACGGGGCTGACGTTGAATGACTTTGATAAATTATAATAATATGGTGGAGTTGAGTTTATTAAAATTGTTGAGATAAGATTTGATGTAGCATTAGGAGTGACACTCGGTAATCGTCACTATCATTCATTCTTGTGATAGTGCAGCAAAATTTATGATTTGCAATTTAATAAATTAAAATTTTGAGTTTTTGACTATGATAATATTTTGAAAAATCTACTTTAGAAACCAATACGTTAGCTTTGTGGAGATTGAATTAGATTGAATAATTACAACCTTTCGATTATGGAAAATCGTTTGGGATTGCATTGTGGAATTAGACTAAATCTCCATTGCTTCACGTTTGGTTGGATTTTATTAGTATATTGTTTTTGCTATTTTATAGCCGTTGTTTTTAAAGAGTTGTTTTGTATTCAATCACTACCATATTAATACACTTGGCAACATATATATATTACGAGCCTTGTATTATGAGAGCTTATTAAGAACACTTTGTTTGTTCATTAAGGAACTTATTGTGTAAGTGCAACTGAAGTTTAAACCTTTAGTGTTTACTATCTAAATTCTTAGGGGAGAAATTTAGAGGTGAGTATTCTAGTATTTAAGTGCAAATGTGAGATTTCTATATTGGAGGTGGTAGAGTGTGATTCGCTTATCTTATTGTGAATTAAAGATAATGAAATTACTCATTGAGATAGACTTCACAGATGTAGGGAAATCAAATTGCATAAACGAATCTTGATTTTTTTGTTAATGACCATTGTAGTCTGACACTTCCATTCAACTTATTAACAATTTTAAAACCCAATATAAATGAACTCAATTTGAGATGTAAAATGTGGTTCAATTTTTAGTTTTAAACTTAGACTTATTGAAGATAAGAGTTAAACTGCTCAAACTAGCTCGATTAATCTTTATTAAGTGTAGAAATATAACTTTGATAATGACAATATATCACAAATAAAAGAGAAATAAAAATAAAGAACACACAGATTTTACGTGGAAACCCTTTCGGGAAAAAAACCACGGGCAGAGGAGAAGAAAATTCACTATGTCAAATTCGAATTAATTACAAGAGTAGTAGACTATGTCTATTTATAAGCTTGAAAAACCATATTCTAATAGGAGTGAAACACCTTATTCTAATCAATATTAAATAGATGGAGTTTAATAAGGTTTAAAAAATCTTATTCTAAAATAAAATAAAAGAAGTATAATTCTATAGGGATTTTACTTTTATTTTATTTTACCAGAGTATTTTATTTAAATAAGGATTCGGGTCACTTAATTCTAACAATCTCTACCTTAACACGGATTCTTAATGAACAAGCTCTTCATTGCGAACTTTTAACGAACAAGTTCTCCACCTCTTCCATAAAACCCCTTAAGGGTTTATTTTCAACAATGAACACCAACCAAGTTTAAGCAATGCTCAAACTTGGTTATAGGAAGTGACTTAGTCATCATATCTGCAGGATTTTCATGAGTACTAGTTTTGCTCACAACAATATCACCACGAGCAATAATATCACGAACAAAATGATACCGAACATCAATGTGTTTTGTTCTCTCATGAAACATTTGATCTTTTGTAAGGAATATGACACTCTGACTGTCACAAAATATTGTATTGATTTGAAGGTCTTCATTGAGTTCACTAAAGAGTCCCTTCAACCAAATAGCTTCTTTACAAGCCTCAGTAATCGCCATGTACTCAGCTTCAGTCATAGACAAAGCGACTGTAGTTTGCAAAGTGGCTTTCCAACTGATTGCACAATCTCCGATTGTAAAGACATAACCTGTAAGATATCTTCTTCTATCGAGGTCTCCAGCAAAATCCGCATCAACATACCCAATGACTCCATCTCTAGTTCTTCCAAACTGTAAGCAAACATCGGTAATACCTCGTAAGTATCTTAAAACCCACTGAACTGCTTTCCAATGTTCTTTATCGAGATTCGCCATGTATCTGCTAATTGCACTAACTGCATATGATAAATCTGGACGTGAACAAACCATGGCATACATGAGAGATCCCACTGCACTAGAGTATGGAACATGTGACATGTACTCAATCTCATCATCTGATTGTGGAGACAAAGCAGATGAAGGTCTGAAATGGGCTGCTAAAGGAGTACTAATAAGCTTAGCATTCTGTATATTGAATCTGCAAAGAACTTTCTCAATGTACCCCTTTTGACTTAGGTACAATTTACTTGCTTTTCTATCTTTGAAAATCTCCATACCAAGTATATTCTTTGCTGGTCCCAAATCTTTCATCTCAAATTCTTCACTTAGTTGGGCTTTGACCTTTCTTATCTCTCCTTTATCTTTCGCTGCTATCAACATGTCATCAACATAAAGGAGTAGATACACAAAAGAACCATCACTGTTTTTCTTAAAGTAAACAAAACTGTAAAAGCTACTTCTTTTAAAATCATAAAAAGTTATAAATGAATCAAACCTCTTATACCACTGTCTTAGTGACTGTTTCAAACTGTAAAGGGACTGTTTCAACAAGCAAACATAGTCCTTTTTTTCTGAGACTGTAAAACCCTCTGGCTGTTGCATGTAAATATCCTCCTCAAGTTCTCCATGTAAAAATGCAGTTTTTACATTTAACTACTTAAGCTCCAAATCATGCATGGCCACAATACCAAGCAAAGCTCGAATCTAACTATGCTTCACAACTGGAGAGAACACATCTGTGAAGTCCACTCCTGGAATTTGACTGTAACCCTTTGCAACAGGCATTACTTTATATATGGGTTCTTCAACTCTTGGAGTCCCCTCTTTCTTCTTAAACACCCATTTACAACGAACAACCTTTTTACCTTTAGGAAGTTTCACAAGATCCCATGTTTTATTTTTGTGTAATGGTTCCATCTCCTCTTGCATAGCAAACATTCACTTTTCTGAGTCTTCACAACTAACCGCCTCAGAATAATTAGATGGCTCTTGATTTGCATCTATATCTTCAGCCACATTTAAAGTATAAGCAACTAGATCAGCCTCAACATACTTCTTTAGAGGTTTAATTTCTCTTCTAGTTCTATTTTTGGCGATAGAGTATTATGGTGAAGAAGCAAATCTATTTTGAATTTTTGTACTGGCTTCAGTAGTCGACTCTGTTGTAGATTCTGTATTAATCTGATGCTCCACCTGCTTTTGATTTTCTTTATCAGAAGAGTCTTTAAGAGATAAGTTAGGTAGCATAGAAGTTTCATAAAAAACAACATATCTGATAATCACAACTTTTCTATTTTCAGGACACCATAACTTATACCCTTTTACACCAGCTTTATAACTAAGAAAAACACATTTAATGAATCTCAGTTCTAATTTTCCATTATCAACATGAGTATACGCAGGACAACCAAAGATCTTTAAATCAGAATAGTCAGCAAGATTACTAGACCATACCTCTTGTGGATTCTTTTTCTCAATGGTAACGGATAGAGATCAATTGATCAAAAAAATGCAGCAGAGGCTGCTTCGGCCCAAAATGACTTTGGCAAGTTGGCATTTGACAACATACATCGAACCTTCTCCATGATCGTTCTGTTCATTCGTTCTGCAACACCGTTTTGCTGTGGAGTATGACGAACTGTCAAGTGTCTCACGATCCCTTCTAACTTGTACAATTTATTAAACTCATCAGAACTGAACTCTAAGCCATTGTCTTTGCAGAGATATTTTATTTACTTTCCCGTCTATTTTTCAATCATGGTTTTCCAAGATTTAAATGCGAAAAACAAATCACTTTTCTGCTTTAGGAAGAACGGCCACACTTTTCTGGAAAAATCATCAATAAAAGTTAGCATATAATTAGCTCCACCTCTCGAAGGCCCTCTAGATGGTCCCCACAGATCAGAATGAATATACTCCAATGTTCCTTTCGTGTTATGGATTCCTCTGGTGAATCAAACTCTCTTTTGCTTCCCAAAAACGTAATGCTCATAAAACTTCAGTTTGCAAATTCCTTGCTCATCAAAAAGTCCTCTTTTGCTCAATTCTGCCATGCCATTCTCACTCATATGCCCTAGGCGCATATGCCAAAGTTTAGTTATATCATCACCTGACAAGAAAGAGGATGCGACAGTTACATCACCAGTAACAGTAGAACCCTGCAAAACATATAACTTGGCAATCTTTTTCTGCCCTTTCATCACAATGAGGGAACATTTAGAAATCTTCAAAACCCCACTTTCAGCTGTGTATTTGTACACTTTTAAATCAAGAGTACTCAACGAAATTAAGTTTCTCTTCAATTCTGGAACATGCCGTACGTCTCTAAGTGTTCTGAAAACTCCATCAAACATCTTAACTTTAATTGTTCCAACACTTGTAATTCTACATGAAGCATTATTTCCCATTAGAACAACACCTTCAGACACTATTTCATAAGTTGTAAACCAATCCCGATTGGGACTCATGTGAAAGGTGCAGCCCGAATCAAGGATCCACTCCTCACTCATTTTAAAATTATTGACAGAAGCGACTAGAAGTTCACCATCGCTATAGTCTTCTACAACATCAGCCTTACCAAAATTTTCTGGTTGTTTTCCATTTGATTCGCAGCCTCCCTTTTGATCTTGTTTTGTAGCTTATAGCACTCAGATTTAATGTGCCCTTTCTTCTTGCAGAAGTTACAAGTTTTACCTCTGTTTGAAGACTTCGATCTACCCTTAGATTTACCACGAGGATTCTGTTCCTATGTCCTTCCATGATCATCATCAACATTCTGATATTGTCTTTCACTAACAATGAGACCCTCTCCTTGAGGGTCGATTTTAACCACAAGATGCTTCATCTTATCATACGAGGTTAAAGAATCATAAACCTCATCAACTGCGAGAGACTCTCAGCTATATAAAATTGTATCTCTAAAGGTTGAATAAGACGGGAGCAACGAACAAAGTAGAATCAACCCTAGATCTATCTTATCATACTGAACCTCCATAGCCTCTAAATTTGAGAGAATTTCTTTAAACATTGTCAAGTGTTCGTGCACAGATGCACCTTCCTCCAAACGATGAGCATAAAGACGCTGCTTCATATGTAGCTTACTAGTTAGAGTTTTTGACATACATATTTGTTCCAACCTCTTCCATAATCCAGCGGCGGTCTTTTCATTCATCACATCCTGCAAAATTTTGTTAGACAAATGCAGATGTAACTATGTTAATGCCTTTCGATCCTTATGTTTTTTCTACCCCTCCGTCAATGTTGAAGGCATCTTATCTACCCCTAGCAGGGCTTCCTCTAATTCCATCTGTGCAAGAACTGCCTGCATCTTTATCTGCCATAATGCAAATCTGGTGTTGCGATCCAACAACGAAATTTCATACTTCAAAGATGACATTACCGTAATTGAGATGAACAACCCAGAAGCTCTGATACCAATTTGTAGAAATATAACTTTGATAATGACAATATATCACTAAGAAAAGAGAAATAAAAATAAAGAACACACAAATTTTACGTGGAAACCCTTTCGGGAAAAAAACCACGGGCAGAGGAGAAGAAAATTCACTATGTCGAATTCGGATTAATTACAAGAGAAGTAGACTATGTCTATTTATAGGCTTGTAAAACCATATTCTAATAGGAGTGAAACACCTTATTCTAATCAATATCAAATAGATGAAGTTCAATAAGGTTTAAAAAACTTTATTCTAAAATAAAATAAAAGAAGTATAATTCTATAGGGATTTTACTTTTATTTTATTTTACCACGATTTTATTTAAATAAGGATTCGGTCACTTAATTCTAACATTAAGCGAGTTGACTTGATCAAAATTAAGCATGCTTGACTTCAAACTTTGATCAACCCTAATATACCAACATCCTATATATATTTAATTTGAATAATTAAACAACCTAATTGAAATTTTATACTTTTAATATGCATTTTATTCTTTAATGATATTGGAAAATCTTGATTTAAATTTGAGTTACTTAACTTGAAAAAATCAAGTTAAATTTGAATTTTTTAGCTATAACATAGAGTTAAAATTTCAAATTAAAAGTTGGTTTCTCAAGAAAATAAAGTGTTCACTTAGTTAATTTGGCATGTAGCTATCAATCTAGTTAATTTTAAGTATAAATGAAGACTACACGTATATGAGTAGGGTATAAATAATTTGTGTTAAAAATATCGTATGGTTTGAAATTAATTAATAATAATATTAAAATATATACAATATTAAAATGAAAAATATAGATTAAATTGTTTATTATTGTGTTGTCATCAATCTTGAGTCAGTGTTGAGTTAACTTGTGATACTAATTTAATCAAATCTTTTATTAATATTAGAAATTCTATCACTCGCGTATGTGTCACGGGCCAAAGTGCAAAGCCCGTGAACATGGCACAAGATGCGCCCCATGAAGGTCTGTCGATAAGATAGGGATCATTTAGCCCACGAGAATTGGCTCGATGCAAGGAACTGTTGGAGAAGCCTGTCAGATTGAAGCCTGGTTGGCCCGATAATGAAGATATGACAACTTAGGCTATTTTGGTACTAATCTTAGAAGATTGATAGGAATCATATCTTGTAAAGATTAGATTAGATTTGATATGACATATCTTGTAAATCCCTAAAATCAAGGGATATGGTTAATCTCATCCGTTGATGTAACTTAATCTTATCCGTCGGTTTTGGGGGAGCTCAACTATAAATAGAGAGTCTCCCCCTCACTTGTAGATCATCCATTGTATGTTGAATTCTTAAGAGTAATATAATTCTTGGAGCATTTACTCAAACACTCTGTGTGCATTCTTTCTTTGGCTTTCTGTTATTCATTTGTAGCTTCTTTTGGCACAATTGCTTCCGCTATACAAATTAGTGCCTTAGAGGAATTCTAAAAGAATCCTCATTTTTTGGTGTAAAGGCTGACTTAGGCGAGTTTGGAGCGAACGGATCGCCTAAGGCTGCATAGATCGCGAGACGAAAGATCTAGCCCCGTGACAGATGCGTGTAGAAACCAATTATTTACATATATGTCCATAATAAAACTAAAATGTTTAAATAAATTCAAATAAAGTTATAGTTGAGTGGTCAACTTGAAAATTTTCAATATAATTAGTTAAGTTCAAATCCCGTTATATGCATATTTTTATTATTATTTTAATAATTAAAAAAAACTAAAATACTATCGTTCAAGATTTTAATGCTTGACTTCAAACTTTAATAAAATCTAACATCCAAACATCTTAATATATGCTTATATACATAACTTGAATAACTCAAGAAATTAATTGAGCTTTTATATTTTAGTATATTTAAATATTATTGAAAAACCTCGATTTAACGTCAAACGTTGAAAGATGGTATAACATATTGAGGGTTGAGATTGCACATGAAAAGGGCAATGGTTAATTTGGTTCTCAAGAAGATAGCATGCTCACTTGGTTAATTTGGCTTTTAACTAACAATCTAATTAATTTTAAGTACATGTACACGAATAGGGTATGATTACTTTTCAAACAACAAGTTTATCATCTAACTCATTTGAAAAAAAAATTTAAAAGGAATTATAAGAAAATTTGTTGGTCTAGAAAGAGCAAAAGGAAAAAGAAAAATCCTTGTGAAGCAAGCATTGAAGACATAATTCAGTATTAATAGGCTAGTGGGTGCAACAACTCTGTTGCAGGTTTGAACTAAGTGAAAAAATCACCATTTTGGCCCAATCAAAACCTAATCTGACAACCTCTAAACAGCAACTCTTATCTTTCCTATAAAACCCCTTTTCTCTAGCTCTGTCTCATATCACTTCTCAAGCAAAGCTTTTTGCTATCTAAGCTTTGATTAAATGGGGATTTTCAACAAGTTTTCCTTCATTTTTCTCGTCATTTTCCTTGCATTGTCTGCAAATGCTGAAGTTCAACGACATCGATTTGTTGTATGTTCTTTTACTTGTTTCTTTTGATACATATATCTTTCTGATAAATTGGTTTTCATTAGACATTTAAATAAAAAACTTGATGTTGGTTGGTGAATGAAACAGATTCAAGCAACAAAAGTGAAGAGGCTGTGCAAGACTCACAACATCATCACCGTTAATGGCATGTTTCCTGGACCTACCTTGGAGATCAAGAATGGCGACACCCTTGAAGTTCAAGTTGTCAACAAAGCCCGATATAATGTCACCATCCACTGGTAATTTAATAACCACAAATTCATTCATGCACGCATGCATGCATGCCATGCACGCATGTCATCAGCTTTCATTCATTTCTAGTTGTCATTTGCACGTTTGAATTACCCTAACCACTTTGATATACAGGCATGGTGTGCGGCAAATGAGAACCGGATGGGCAGATGGACCGGATTTCGTGACTCGGTGTCCGATTAGACCGGGAGGAAGTTGCACTTACAGATTTACAGTTCAAGGACAAGAAGGAACATTGTGGTGGCATGCTCACAGTTCATGGCTTAGAGCCACTGTTTATGGAGCTCTCGTCATCCGTCCCTAAGCTGAAACACGAAACATCGATTCTTCTCGGTAAGGAATCCTTTTCGGTTACGAATACAAATGATTATGATGATCAAAGTGAAATGTTATGTTGATGAATATGATTATGATTTGGTGAATGGTGGGATACAAATCCCATTGATGTGGTGAGGGAAGCAACAAGAACAGGGGCAGCTCCAAATGTCTCTGATGCATATACCATCAATGCTCAATCTGGTGATCTCTACAAATGCTCCTCCAAAGGTAATTTGCTCCGAACCAATTGAATTCGTACCGCACATTCGGGTGACAAAGCCGATGTTATTAACTAATGTTTTCTTTTTTGCAGAGACGACAGTAGTTCCCATCGACTCCGGGGAGACGAATCTCCTCAGAGTGATCAATGCCGCCTTGAACCAGCCGCTTTTCTTCAAAGTAGCCAACCATAAGCTCACTGTTGTTGGAGCTGATGCGTCCTATACCAAACCCTTCACCACTTCCGTCCTCATGTTAGGCCCCGGCCAAACCACTGATGTTCTTATCCAAGGTGATCAGCCACCATCTCGACATTATATGGCAGCTCGAGACTACCAAAGAGCACAAAACGCACCATTTGACAACACGGCCACTACTGCCATTCTCGAATACAAGTTTGCCTCTTGCGCTGCCAAAAAATGCAATGGACCCACTCCAATCATGCCTTCTTTACCAGCCTACAACGACACCAACACTGTCACCGCCTTCAGCCAAAGCTTTAGAAGTCGAGAAAAGGCCGAAGTCCCAACCGATATAGATGAAAGCCTGTTCTTCACAATCGGCCTGGAACTCAACAACTGCCCACCCAATTTATAGTGATTGAGATTTTAACATCTATACAAACATTGATTAAATCATCTAAAAAGTTCTCTCTGGTCAAATTTATAGTGATTGAGATTTTGGATATATGTTTGACTCATTTGGTACATCAAAATTTATTCACTACCTTCTCACATATACTTACATCAAAATAATTTAAAAATGTGCCTCACTCGGTTTAAATTAAGGTTGTCTCGGTTAACAGAGTTTATTTGCCTTCACAACTGCCATAAGTTCTAGCAATTCTAACAGTAAAAGATAGTTTCCGGTCGCCTCATTGAATCTGAGTCTTCTTGTTTTGCCTGAATTTTGTTGTTTGCTAAGTCTATATTCTAAATTAGCATTGAAACCTTATGATTTTCTCTTACCAAAAGACATTTTACAAATATAATTTTGAATGCATTATATATACACATCTGCTATGCACGTGGCATATATTATTAAATCATAATTATATGATAAAAAAATTGGGGAAAAATCATATTTTGATAAATTAATTGAATATTTTTTGTAAAAAATATAATTAAATAATTTTCATCACATTACATTAATTTTAAATTCAAAATATAAATAAATATTTTCAGAAAACACAGTTATCGCACTGCTTGCAAGAAGTCAATGTTGTCAACAAGTATAGTGTTAGTCCCCGTTGCGCATCTTGTATGTAACTTCAGTTGCAACTTATTTTATAAGTAAAACATTATGCAACTTTCCATATTTGTTGTCGTACTTTTGATCGACAATTACTGGATTATTTTTTAAGGATTAATTTACTGGATTAAATCACATTAAATATCACTCGAGCAAAATTTCTTTTTAAAAGCTTTTGGCATGATCGAATTTCCTTCAATAAAAAGATCATACTTTTAAAAGAAATCTACTCTTAAAATATCTCTACATATTTAAAAATGGTCTTGAAAATTCAATACAAAACTTCAAAACGACATCGCCACGCTAATATATAGTGTCACGGCCTTACATACAGAGTTGGAGGATGCTTTACGTAATCATTACAATTAGTTAGAAGTCGAACTGTAAATTGGCATAGGATAAAGTGTAGATTTTGTTGCTACCTTAAGTTGCTTATTTGCTCAAAGTGTAAATTGCAATGTAAGTGTTAGACTGCAATGGCCACTAAGGCTTGGCATTGCGAAAAACTGTGCAAACAAAATAGAAATAACACAGAGTTTTGTTTATGCAGTTTTGATTCCCTACGTCTTTGGAGCGTAACTCAGTAAGTAATTCCACTATCTTTAGTACACAATACAACAAGTGATTCACACTCTATCACATTCCAAGTATAGAGATCTCAGCTTTGTACCAAAAGACTAGAACACTCACCTCCAAATCTTCCTCCTAAGAACTTGGGTAGTAAACACTCAACAATGCTTACAATTCAGTTTGCACTCCCTCACAAAAATAGTTCCTTAATAAACATATTTGAATGCACTCAATAAGCTCTCATACAAAATCTATACAAGCCTCGAAACATATATCATTTCGGCTTGCTAACATAGAAACTAAGTTAATACAAAGTAACTCCCTAAAAATAGATATTACATCAATAATAATCAAAACAAAATCAGTCGAAGATATGCTATTCAAATTCAACAGCACTATCTCAATCGATTCTCCATATTCCAATGACTTAATTGATTCACACAAATTCAATCCAATCTTTAAATGCAAAGGATTTGTTTCCATAGATGGAACAAAATATCTTCAATGTAACGTCACATAACCAGGTCCAAAGATTTTCTTCACTAAATTATCAAACCAAATAAGAAAAATTTTAAATACCTCAGTGGCAGTCTGTAGTTGGCACTACCACAAACAACAATCTCCCCCTTTGACAATTTAATGAAAAAATCAAACAATATAGGAAGCTAACTACCATAAACAACAATAGCTCCCCCTCGGCACAAACCTCATTCTACTTAGCTATTTTTAATACATAATATAGTAATTTCAACTATGAATGCTATTCTAGAATTCATATATACAATCAAAATACTAAATTATAAATAAGCAATAGATAAGGTAAAGTGCAACAAAGTAAACATACATCATATCATAATATTATCACGGTTCTAGATCATTTCAATAATGCCACAATATCCATAGAATCAAAATTAGCAAATAAGTATCATCATCTCACTTATATAGACCGGTGCAAAGAATTTCAAAAGAAAACAAAATCACCGCCATAAGGTCTAACGCATCTTCAAAATCATCAAAATCTTCTTCTCGAAATGTAAGTAGCTTCATCAATCAACAAAAGACATATACTTCCCATATAGCATGATAGTAACAATCATTTGGAACCAGCAACATCCATATATTTACTTCCACTCCTCATTGTTTGTTCTCTACTTCCCTTTTTTGTTTAACAAACTTGCCAATCATAATGCTAAAGATTCTTATTTTCTTAACTGGACCAAGGCAAAACAAATGTCAAAGAATGTGATGATTAAAACAACACAATCAGGTAGGAGTAAGTCAATCCATATAATTATGAGTACAAGACCATTGGATTGAGAAAATAATTGTGTAAGGATCACTTACTTTGCAGATCCTTCCTTAGTTTACCCCTATATCCCTTGTTGACACCATTTTTTTGATGAAAACGGGGTCGACTTGGATTTTGAAAATGAAAACGAAAAAAAACGGGAGTCGCCACCAATCCTTTTTTATAAGGTGTGATCGGGTCACCTTGAAAAGTGGTTGTTTTTAATAAACGATTTGATTTTGTTAAAACAACGGTTTTGGTCCACGAAAGTCAGAAAACAGGTTCAGGAGTCGGTTACGCACGAGGAAGGATTAGCATCCTCGATACGCCCAAAATTGGTACCTAGTTGATTACTTAATGTCTTAGTGTCGAAAATTGAAAATTTTGAAGAATTTTAAAAATACGATCCTAAAAACTTTTGAATAATATGAGTTGGAATTTAAGGTTCTCTTATTCTGAAAGAATATTATATCCAGCACCTTAAGATATGATACTTTAAACTGTAGGAATCAAGATCACCTTATGGTTTCCAAAACCCGTATTTTGAAATTTTAAAAGGATATCAAGCTATTTGGCTAAACGAGAAATCAAAACCCAACACATTAGGGCACGTTTACTCGAATTTCCAAACGCAAAATATTGCCTTTATTTAAAAAAAATCCTTATCTCAAGAAAACAACATGTCATATCCAATGCGTTAGGACACAACGTATCGAATTCCCGATACGAGAGTACATGCCGAAAAATTTATTTATTTAAAAAGACATTTAATTATCTCCGGTTTAGAAAAGGATCATGCCCGATAAGTTAGGACACGATCTTTTCTTAATTCCGAGATCGTTTAAAACTTGAGTTTGAAAATATTCACGTGTTTAGATTTATTGTGAAAATCGAAACCTAGTAAGTTAAAACACGACTTTTCAAATATCAAAACACGAGATTTAATTTATTTGAAATGGATTTTGATATATTGGGTAAAATGAAACACGATGCTAATATGTATTATGCGATATATATAAAAAAACATATGTATATGAATTATAAAATATAGAAAATACATAAGAAAAATATAGATTTTAAAATATAAATAATATGTATAAGTATGTGTATATATATATAAACACGTACATACACATGTATATATATATTATAAAAGTATAAATATGTACATATATAAATAAAAATGGGTATGTGCATACATATATATTACATAAAATAAAAGATATAAGTATGTATATCGTAAAATAAAAGCAGTGTAAGTATGTATATATATATATAAAAAGACGTATATACATATATTTTATAAAAATGAATGATGGATATAGACGTATATGTATGTATGTATAACAAAACATATGTATGTATATAAGCTAAAAAAACGTGTCTATAAAGAGATATATAGATATATATAATAAGATATAAATATATAATAAGATGATATATATAAATAGTTATAATAGTAATAATAATAATAGGACCAATATATTCAAAACTTAAATAAGTAAATATAAATAAAATATAACAATAACAATGTAAAACTAAATGGTATAATAATGGTAACGTAAATATACATATATATAATGGGAAAATATAATAATAATAGCTAGATTAGTTAATAAAACAACAAAAATAACAAAATGGGTCAATTTGGGATAAAAATAAAATTTAAAGGTTAAGACTATAATAAAATGCGCAGAGGAGGACCAAAATAGAAGGGCGCGAAAGGGCGAAGGACCAAAGAGGGAAATAACCCCTCGCTTATTAAACGGTGCCGTTCTAGCATGGTCTGTGCAGAAGGTCTATGGACCAAATCGCAAGAAAAAAGGATATCTGGGGCAAAATTAAAACAAATAAGAAAAAGGGATAGGACCCAATTGTACACGGCCTCAAACACAGAAGGACCGAGGGCACAAATAACCCCTCTGGTCCAAAAACACACGGATCCTAGGCGGTACGGGTCGGGTCGATTTGACCCAAGTCAAAACGACGTCGTTTCGGGGCTTAAGAATACCGGCCAAAACGGCGTCGTTTTACCAGGGTATAAAAGGCACTCTTTTGAGAAAAAAATCATTTGGGCATTGAAAAGAAAAAAAATAGAAGAAAGAAAAAAAATTTTCTCTGGACTAAGTCCAGATTCCGGCCAAGGCCTATCGCTCCGGTGTCGTGCTGGCCACCGTACGCGGTGGCCAGAAATTTGACAAGGTATATTTTTTCTTTTTTTTTATATTATGAATATATTTATAATATATTTATTATTACAAATCAAAAATAGAAAAACGAATAGATAAATAAAGTTGGAAAACTAGGAAAACCTTTGTGTTTCTTTGCTTTTTCTTGGATTTTTATTTCAGAATGAAACCTCAAAAAACCTTTTCTTTTACAGCAGATTCAGCTTTTGCCAAAAGAAAGAAAAAAAACCCCCCATTCGTTTTTAAATGATAGGCTTTATTGCCGAAAAGAAAAAATAGAAAATGAACCCCTTCCCCGTTTGTGGTCTGCTTCCGTCCTTGGTTGCTTGTTTGCAGGTCGGAGACGTCAAAGGGGATGGGACAAGGTGAACGGTGATGGCAGGGTTGGTGATGCAGAAGTGTACGGCGCACATGGGGGGAACTAGGGTTTTCTATTTTTTTTCTTTTTTCTGGAAATGGCTTTTGGGCTAGGGTTTGTAATTTGGGCTTGTTATGTGGGTTTTGGGCCTATGGGGCCCGGGTCAAAATGGGCCGTACAGCTGCCCCTCTTTTCTTGTTGTCGTGTAACGAGAACAAGCAAAGATTAAGAAAGGCCCATTTTGCCCGATCTTGCCAAATCTTGACTTCTTGGTGCTTCTTCTTCAGGTAGTCTCCTTCCCCTCGACTGGGTCTTGTTGTTTTGATCTACCCTACTGCACTTCAAAGAGATACGACTTGTAGCTTGAATCCACTCTGCTGCAACTTTAGGGGGACGAGATTCGTGGTTTTAATCCGCTCCACTGCAACTTCAGGGAGATAGGATTGGTTTCTTCTGTCTGCTCCACTGCAACTTCAGGGAGATAAGACTAGATGTGATCTGCTCTACTGTAACTTAAGAGAGATAAGATCTGTGGTTTTAATCCGCTCCACTGTAACTTCAGGGAGATATGATTGATTTCTTTCGTCTACTCCACTACTGCTTAGGGAGATAAGACTGGATGCGATCTACTCTACTGCAACTTTAGAGAGATAAGATCTGGGGTTTTAATCCGCCCCACTGTAACTTCAGGGAGATAGGATTGATTTCTTTCGTCTACTCCACTACTGTTTAGGGAGATAAGACTTGATGCGATCTGCTCTACTGCAACTTTAGAGAGATAAGATCTGTGGTTTTAATCCGCTCTATTGTAACTTCAGAGAGATAGGATTGATTTTTTTCGTCTACTCCACTACTGCTTAGGGAGATAAGACTTGATGCGATCTGCTCTACTGCAACTTCAGAGAGATAAGATCTGTGGTTTTAATCCGCTCCACTGCAACTTCAGGAAGATAGGATTGATTTCTTTCGTCTGCTCCACTACTGCTTAGGGAGATAAGACTAGATGCGATCTGCTCTACTGCAACTTCAGAGAGATAAGATCTGGGGTTTTAATCCGCTCCACTGCAACTTCAGGGAGATAGGACTGATGGCTTAAATATGCT
This sequence comes from Gossypium raimondii, assembly GCF_025698545.1. Lineage (NCBI taxonomy): Eukaryota > Viridiplantae > Streptophyta > Magnoliopsida > Malvales > Malvaceae > Gossypium > Gossypium raimondii. The sequence continues at coordinate 53,631,062 of NC_068570.1, read as the reverse complement.
TCCTACTACCTCGGGAAGATAAGATCCACTGTCTTTGATTTGTTCCACTACTGCTTAGGGAGACAAGATCTACGATTTTCAACCTACTCTACTACTGCTTAGGGAGATGGGACTAATGGCTTAAATCTGCTTCTCCACTATCTTGAGAAGATAAGATTTATCATCTTTGATCTGATCCACTACTGCTTAGGGTGACAGAATCTGCAATCTTCGATCTACTTCGCTGCCAAATACAGGAAGATAAGACCTGCTATCTTCGATCTGCTCCGCTGCTAAATATAGGAAGACAAGATCTACTATCTTTGATCTACTCCGCTGCCAAATACAGGAAGACAAGATCTGTAATTTTTGACCTACTTCGCTGCCAAATACAGGAAGACAAGATCTACTATCTTCGATCTACTCCACTGCCAAATACAAGAAGACAAGATCTGCTATCTTCGATCTACTCTGCTGCCAAATATAGGAAGACAAGATCTGTAATCTTCGACTTACTTCGCTGCCAAATACAGGAAGACAAGATCTATTATCTTCGATCTATTCCACTGCCAAATACAGGAAGACAAGATCTGCTATCTTCGATCTACTCCGCTGCCAAATACAGGAAGACAAGATCTGTAATCTTTGACCTACTTCGCTGCCAAATACAGGAAGACAAGATCTATTATCTTCGATCTACTCCACTACCAAATACAGAAAGACAAGATCTACTATCTTCGATCTACTCTGCTGCCAAATACAGGAAGACAAGATCTATAATCTTCGATCTACTCCACTGCCAAATACAGGAAGACAAGATCTACTATCTTCGATCTACTCTGCTGCCAAATACAGGAAGACAAGATCTGCAATCTTCGATCTACTTCGCTGCCAAATATAGGAAGACAAGTTCTACAATTTTCGATCTACTCCGCTGCCAAATACAGGAAGACAAGATCTGCAATCTTCGATCTACTTCGCTGCCAAATACAGGAAGACAAGATCTGCTGCTTCTAGTCAATTCCTCTGTAATTTCTTAGAGATAGGACTTGATATGACGACTTCAATTCATTCCACTGTAACTTCAGGGGTATGGGTAACTTCATTGATATTTTCTCTAGGGAACATGACCTGTAACGTCTATTTTATGAACTTATTTATGCCTAATGATTAGGATGTTATGATCAGAACGAATCAAATGCTCCTAATTAGGTGTGTGTGAATTATATTTGCATGAATGCAGAATGTTATGAGAATGATCCCTTTTTAATGTTTAGGTTGTCATTACTCGTTATTCAGTAAGGTTTTATTGCCAACATGTCAGAATGCTATCTTGCTCGGCTGGTAACACTCGTTCCTTACTTAGCCAGATTGCCCCCTGTAATTTTCAAAGTTCAATCCGTTGTAATCTTCAAGGATAAGTCCACGGTAATTTTGGGACATAAAATTCGGGCCATCTTCCTCTCACTGAGTATAAAATCTGGCTCTTTCTCAATCCTCTCCCACTGTAATTCAGGGATACAAGATCTGAATCTCTTTTGTCTTCTACACCATTCCTAGGGTGTCGTACCAAATATTTATACACAGTTGTAGAACTTTCTCTTCCAAGAAACCTCTTTTTATCACTCGGTGATCATTGCTCGTTTGTTCATTGAAGCTTTGTCACCAACACGACATTTTGTCGTTTTGTTCCATCCATGCTTGGACGACAAAACCCGAAAGGATAGTCTTAATTTAGACTTTTCCTTCTTAGACATTTCACCCTTTAAACTTGGTGTGCTCTGAACAATAGTCCTGTTTCAGGTTCCTGTATTATTTAGAAGCTTTCAGAGTAATATGCAAAACTCCTTTTGCTAGAATATTATCAGTCCAGTAATCGTTATTTCAATGAAAAAATGCTTGAAAAAGATTATCAAAATGGACAAGATGAAATTTTGTTGAGAGCAAAGCTCTAAACAAATAAATCAATCAAGATAACAAATTTTGCTAAGATACGAGATGAATAAGATGAAAAAGATTATCACAATGGATAAGATGGAAATTTATTGAGAGCAAAGCTCTAAATGAAAAAATTAATCAAGATAGTAAATTTTGCTACAAAATGAGAATAAATTGATCAAGATGGCGTACTTTGTCAAAATACAAGAGAAATGAATGGAAATAGGTGCCCCAGATATAGTAGCATGAGCTTCTCTGCTCCAAACTTCTTGAGGACCCTTTTTGAATTTGACATGTGTTTAGAAGTCCTAGAAGACTTTGTTGATGCCCTAAGATGTAGCATCTCTCCTTCTTATTAATTCGGAGAGGACAAGACTACCGCATGCCCCACCTTTGATCAAAATTTGAACTGCCCATTCTTGGGTTTTCAATTTAAAACCCCTTTGGTCTCAAGGCGCCCTTTGCGGGTTTTCACCTTGGCCTCTCCTTTTTCTTTTTCGTTCTTCTTTTCTTTTCTTTTTTTTGTTTCTCTTTTTTTTTCAAGTGAAGTATTTATTGCTTGAATCAGAATTCTCAAGATTAGGCAGGTTCTTGCCATCCATCCTGGTTAATATCGATGCTTTTTCAGATAAGGCCTTCCACATAAGGTCCTTTCCAGTTCGACATCCATTTTCTTCTAAAGTCCTTTTGTATGGGAAGGATCTTCTTCGATATCAGGTCCCCCTCATGGAATCATCTGGGGCGAACCTTTTTTGGTGAGCTCGTATCATTCACTTTTGGTACATTTTACCATTGATGGATAACTTTCAGCATTTTCTCTTCAATCAACTTTAACTGATCATATCAGGCTTGGATCCATTTTGCTTCATCCAACTTCAGCTCTGACAAGCCTTTAAGGGTAGGAATATCAACTTCGATGGGTAAAACTGCCTCTATTCCATATACCAATGAGAAATGAGTTGTCCCGGTAGAGTTTTTTTTGTTTTTTGTTTTTTTTTGCTCTTTTTTGTTTTTGTTTTTGTTTTTATTTTGCCTCCATTGTACTGTTCATTTTGGGGTGACATGGTGCTAATCTTGAATAGACTGCAAACTTCTGATGTCGTGCCGTTGTTCAAATTCAGTGCATTGTCAGATATGCTCTTTTTTGGCATTTCATACTGGCATATGATTTTTTTAATAATTCGCAGACTGTTGACTTTGTGACTTTGGCATATGAAGCAACTTCTGCCTACTTAGTGAGGTAATTGATGACCATAAAGATAATCGTTAAAAACCTTAGGTGAGATCGGCTCTATGACATTCGTGCCCCACATAGAGAAAGGCCATGGCTCTCATTGATTCTGCGTAAGGTAGAATCTTGTTTTCCCATTTTTAACAAATCAGGAGATAAGCTACAGTGTCAGTTATCTCCAAGGTCTTGAGGTTTAATCTGGACACATATCTTGCTCAAAAGGAGGTTCTGAGTCAATAGCAGTGTCGCTCACATCACTGATATCTGGAGAACTATTATAGGACGAATATAGATCCAAAAAATAAAAGAATCTAAGAATATTTATCTGTATAGTATGATTATGAATGAAATGGAAAGAATAAAAGAATGTTTCCTCAAAGTGAGAAACAAAGATGCATTTTATTGAAATAAAGATGTTGGGCATAAGCCTGTCTCACAAAAGGATTCTTATTGCCCCTAGGCTTAGAGCAATAAGCGTGTTTTGGACATTACTCCGAATTAGCTCTAAAAAATATAGGGATCTTTTTCGCAGTCCCACTACTCAAAACACCTCCAAGTGTGTAAGGGTAAATGCCTGATTCTTTCTCGGGGCATTCCTCGGATACAGCGTTAATACTTTGATAGCTAGCGGTTATGACCCTCGGTTGGCCCACTTCATTTTCTTTGTTCTTTGGGGTTGATCTATTGACACTTTTCCCCGCATCTATCCTCCCACTTCTTATGGCATTTTCAATCATCTCGCCAGACATTACCATATCTGAGAAGCTCATGGCAGCCTTTCCCAACATGTGGTTAATGAATGGGGCTTTCAGAGTGTTGACGAAAAGCACTGTGGTTTCTTTTTCCAGAACAGGTGGTTGGACTTGTGCCGCTACCTCTTTCCATCTTTGGGCATATTGCCTGAAGCTCTCACTTTGCTTCTTTTCTATGTTCTGTAGTGTAGTTCTATCAGGTGCCATGTCTGTCACGTAACCATATTGCTTCATGAAAGGTTGTGCCAAGTCCTTCCATGAGTGGATATTGGCACGGCTCAACTGGTTGTACCATTTTACAGCTGACCCGATCAGACTATCTTGGGAGCGATGAATTAACAGTTGATCGTTATCAATGTATCCTGTCATTCTTCGACAGAACATCGTGATGATAGCTTCAGGACAACTAGTCCCATTATATTTTTCGAATCCTGGAGCCTTGAATTTCGGCGGAATTACTAGATCTGGGGCCAAACTTAGATCCTTGGCATCAACCCCGCAATGGTAATCAGCATTCTCAATTGCTTTGAGTTTTTCTTCCAATCATCTATACTGATTTTCAAGTTGCTTTGGTAGTTCTACCCTTGTTTTTTTTATTTCGTCTAAATCAGGAACTACAAGATTGGTCGGATCGTTCCTTGGATTGGAACCTAAGACTGTCGGGTAGTTCATTGGTGCAGTGGTACCGGCCTGATATCGTTGGGGTCTGTTAGTAGTGGGTACCCCTTGTAGATGTGCGTCAGGTTGGGCCTGGATGCCTATTGGGGTGAAACCTAGAGGATAGGTAGAGTCTTCATATTCGTCCCTAGAATTGACTACAGGGTTTCTCTTTTTATCTCTAGCTGATAGCTGTGCTAATTGGCTCATCAAGCTCATTTGGGATTCTTGCATATCTTGTTGAAATTTGGTCAATTGCTCTTGCATCTGTATTTGCCTTTGCTCTAATTTCTCCAACCTTTGGTCCACTCCTTTAGTTTTTGCTTGGATACCGTAAGGGTGTTGGTTTTCCAGATTAGTTGAAATAATTTTACTCAATTAGGGTCTTTTAATGATCTTTAATGCATGTGATGTCATGTGATGCAAATACATGAAATGAATGCAAAAAAGACGTTGACTTTGATTCAATTCCATTTAGAAAACTTTACTAAAAAACAAATTTCTTTACATAAAGCGGGTGCATATACAGCCTCGCCCTTATATTATAAGAAACAACATTGATCTTCCTCTTTATCCGAATGTTTAAGATAAATCTTGCAAATTTCCAATGGATGCCCTTACTAGCTTCTTATTGCTTAATCCTAGTTGCGATCCATCGTCTGTTCATCCTCGTAATGCTCATCAGCTTCTTTAAGGAAGTCGGAATGTCGGTGACTCTCAAATAATTAGCTTGAATCTTCGGGCCGCGAAGTAGAATCATGTCCTCTTCCATCACCTTTCTTTTGTCGTGTTTCTTGGAATGTATTTGGGTAGCCATATTATCTCCCACTTTATCAAGAAATCTGTTTCCCATGGCAAGCTTTCTAATTTAGTAATCGAACTTGAACCAACACCTTTTTTGCAATCAAAACAAAATGAAACATGTTAGTACAAAGCAAAAGCAAACAAGAAAAATAGAGTACCTATTCGGGTAACCACTAGGGGTTTGAAGTAGTTCTACCTAGGCTGGGCTCTTAGGTTCACTACATGCGGTTCGGCTCTAAAGCAAAGGTACCCAAACCAGCAGATTCCTCGATCCTCACCCATTATAGGCTCATGCGAACTGAGTTCGATTCAGGGGAATACATTTCCCTATGGCTGCACAGAGATGAAAATCTAGCGAAGACATAGGTACAGATGTATCCCGAAAGCGATCCACTATCCTGCACGGAGGTGAAGACCTCACGAAGGAAATAGCTTCTCACTCCCACTGAAAAGGTTGTGACCAACGGTCATGCAATGCAATGTGCAGAAATATCAAAAAGCTTGAACCAAAAAAAGTAAACATATTAAAGACCACAAAAATGACAGACAAAATGCAACAAAAGGATCGTACATTTAAACCAAATTTTCAATTTTTGACAAAAAGACAAGAAGTAATCAACTCGTGGCTTGACTCTCTTATTTTGGGTCCCTAGTGGAGTCGCCAAGCTGTTGACACCATTTTTTTGATGAAAACGGGGTCGACTTGGATTTTGAAAATGAAAACGAAAAAAACGGGCGTCGCCACCAATCCTATTTGATAAGGTGTGATCGGGTCACCTTGAAAAGTGGTTGTTTTTAATAAACGATTTGATTTTGTTAAAACAACAGTTTTGGTCCACGGAAGTCAGAAAACAGGTTCGGGAGTCGGTTACGCACGAGGAAGGATTAGCACCCTCGATACGCCCAAAATTGGTACCTAGTTGATTACTTAATGTCTTAGTGTCGAAAATTGAAAATTTTGAAGAATTTTAAAAATACGATCCTAAAAATTTTGAATAATATGAGTTGGAATTTAAGGTTCTCTTATTCCGAAAGAATATTATATCCAGCACCTTAAGATATGATACTTTAAACTGTAGGAATCAAGATCACCTTATGGTTTCCAAAACCCGTATTTTGAAATTTTAAAAGGATATCAAGCTATTTGGCTAAATGAGAAATCAAAACCCAACACATTAGGGCACGTTTACTCGAATTTCCAAACGCAAAATATTGCCTTTATTTAAAAAAAATCCTTATCTCGAGAAAACGACATGTCATATCTAATGCGTTAGGACACAACGTATCGAATTCCCGATACGAGAGTACATGCCGAAAAATTTATTTATTTAAAAAGACATTTAATTATCTCCGGTTTAGAAAAGGGATCATGCCCAGTAAGTTAGGACACGATCTTTTATTAATTCCCGAGATCGTTTAAAAACTTGAGTTTGAAAATATTCACGTGTTTAGATTTATTGTGAAAATCGAAACCTAGTAAGTTAAGGCACGACTTTTCAAATATCTAAACACGAGATTTAATTTATTTGAAATGGATTTTGATATATTGGGTAAAATGAAACACGATGCTAATATGTATTGCGATATATATAAAAAACATATATATATGAATTATAAAATATAGAAAATACGTAAGAAAATATAGATTTTAAAATATAAATAATATGTATAAGTATGTGTGTATATATATAAACACGTACATACACATGTATATATATATTATAAAAGTATAAATATGTACATATATAAATAAAAATGGGTATGTGCATACATATATATTACATAAAATAAAAGATATAAGTATGTATATCGTAAAATAAAAGCAGTGTAAGTATGTATATATATATAAAAAAAAGACGTATATACATATATTTTATAAAAATGAATGATGGATATAGACGTATATGTATGTATGTATAACAAAACATATGTATGTATATAAGCTAAAAAAACGTGCCTATAAAGAGATATATAGATATATATAATAAGATGATATATATAAATAGTTATAATAGTAATAATAATAGGACCAATATATTCAAAACTTAAATAAGTAAATATAAATAAAATATAACAATAACAATGTAAAACTAAATGGTATAATAATGGTAACGTAAATATACATATATATAATGGGAAAATATAATAATAGCTAGATTAGTTAATAAAACAACAAAAATAACAAAATGGGTCAATTTGGGATAAAAATAAAATTTAAAGGTTAAGACTATAATAAAATGCGTAGAGGAGGACCAAAATAGAAGGGCGCAAAAGGGCGAAGGACCAAAGAGGGAAATAACCCCTCGCTTATTAAACGACGCCGTTCTAGCATGGTCTGTGCAGAAGGTCTATGGACCAAATCGCAAGAAAAAAGGATATCTGGGGCAAAATTAAAACAAATAAGAAAAAGGGATAGGACCCAATTGTACACGGCCTCAAACGCGGAAGGACCGAGGGCGAAAATAACCCCTCTGGTCCAAAAACACGTGGATCCCAGGCGGTACGGGTCGGGTCGATTTGACCTAAGTCAAAACGACGTCGTTTCGGGGCTTAAGAATGCCGGCCAAAACGGCGTCGTTTTACCAGGGTATAAAAGACACTCTTTTGAGAAAAAAATCATTTGGGCATTGAAAAGAAAAAAAATAGAAGAAAGAAAAAAAATTCTCTCTAGACTAAGTCCAGATTCCGGCCAAGGCCCACCGCTCCGGCGTCGCGTTGGCCACCGTACGTGGTGGCCGGAAATTTGACAAGGTATATTTTTTTCTTTTTTTATATTATTAATATATTTATAATATATTTATTATTACAAATCAAAAATAGAAAAACGAATAGATAAATAAAGTTGGAAAACTAGGAAAACCTTTGTGTTTCTTTGCTTTTTTCTTGGATTTTTATTTCAGAATGAAACCTCAAAAAACCTTTTCTTTTATAGCAGATTCGGCTTTTGCCGAAAGAAAGAAAAAAAGAAAAAAAACCCCATTCGTTTTTAAATGATAGGCTTTATAGCCGAAAAGAAAAAATAGAAAATGAACCCCTTCTCCATTTGTGGTCTGCTTCCGTCCTTGGTTGCGTGTTTACAGGTCGGAGACATCAGAGGCGATGGGACAAGGCGAACGGCGATGGCAGGGTTGGTGATGCAGAAGTGTACGGCGCACATGGGGGGAACTAGGGTTTTCTGTTTTTTTTCTTTTTTCTGAAAATGGGTTTTTGGCTAGGGTTTGTAATTTGGGCTTGTTATGTGGGTTTTGGGCCTATGGGGCTCGGGTCAAAATTGGCCGTACATCCCTAATCAACTGAAGCCCTCGTTATGGCTATCACTCTATTATAAGATCGAATAGATGATGTCAAATGATCAATCATCCTTCTGTTGAATCCTTTATCATTGCTTGAAGGGTCAGTGGAAGTGGGCATTTCTGCCTCCCCTGCAGTAGTTGTTGCTTCATGGTCTGCTTGTTTTGTTTGATCAACATCCTCTCCAATTGCCTATTCTACTGGCTCTGCACTAATATGCTTACCCTCCAACCACTTAAGAGAGAACTTAAGCTCAGGAATTGTCCTTTCACATCTTTTAGTGATTTTCACAATCTTTAGATTTTCACAATCTAGTATATACTTTCTTATAATGACTTACCACCTAATAAAACACCAACTAAACCACATCAAACTCAATCATCTATATATTTTTTTGATAAGTACAACAACTTGTGGAATCACTGAATCCCTCCGTGTGTTTAGGACCTAATTCCTTGCAATGGAAAATAGGACAACATAAATAGTGGGCAATGGAAAAGCTCAAATGCTTCCTTTTTTGGGCCAAGATCAGTCGATGTTTTTGGTAATGGCAGTAAATCCAAAGATTCATTCAATTAAATGAAGTTTTTCTTGAAACATTTAAGCACCCTCCGAATCAAATCACGGTTGAATTCATACCAGTGGCATCTTACATATACCTTCTGGAACAATTTGCTTCTTGAATCAGTGATTGAGGACAACAAATTGGCATAAAATTCCAACACTAGCTCCCTCACATATGGCTTGAAAAATGCCATAGTACCCATTAGACCACTTTTTGTTAAGAAGGTGTCAATTCCTTATTCAACAAAACTAGCATCCTTGATGTTTTGCTCCTCAATAAAGCCCTTTGTCCTCAAGGCCATGTATCTATTTAGGCAATTAAGTGTCAAGAATACTTGATCCTTCTTGGCCAAAAGCACTTTGTCCTTTGCTTTTTCCTTTTCCACTGCATCAACAAGCATTGCTGGTATACCACTCTTTCTCAATTTCTTATTTCTTCGGATGGCAGAATTTGTTATCATAGGTTTCTTAGACTTAGCTTTGTTGATATGGTTTCTTTTAGAGGAACATTTTTCTTAGAAATGTTGTATGACTCATTAAACGAGTTAGAATCCTCCTCACTCAAACTCTCATATTCCTTCTTTCTTTTCTGGGATGGTTGAGGGGTAACACGAGCCTTTCATTTCTCCTTCTTCTTTAGCTTAACCATGGATTCCAAATCTTGATTAGCCACATATATAGTCCTTTTCCTCAAAAGGGCAAAGGAAGTTGCCATTAATTTTCTCACTTTCGTGACCACTACATCATCAAGAATTTCTTTTAGAATAGAAATAATAGGTACATTCTCATCATGATGAGCCTCAGGCTCCATAATGTCAGTTACAAACACAGAATTATTACTAAGACTAACAAAAATATTAACATAAAAATTTAACGCAGTATTCATAAGAGTTCCATCAAGAACAAGATCAACATCACCTTGTGAAATCATTGTACCAATTAATGTATCAATCTTCCCCTTTAGTATTGGTTGATGCTCTAGAACAGGTGGATTAGTTAGCAACTCATCGATCTTTGCTATGGCATTCTAAGCAGATGTATCTCCCTCTTCCTCTTTCTACTTTGATTTCCTCCCCTGAGCTTCTGAAGGGTTAATAGTAATGGGCACTACCGCCTTCATTGAGCCTTCTTCTACACAAGTCTCTGGTTCAAGGTATTTTCTGAACCTTTTTTATGTTCCTATTAAGAAATAATGTTTGTTCTTGCCATTGTGAATGATAGAAGACAAACAAAGATGAATGTTGAAGAGAGAATAATAGCTTCAGAAATAGTATCTTAAGGAAGAAATTGAATCGGTTAGGGTCATTGCACAACCCCTTTACAGACTTTTTGGAAATATAATTCAAACCAATTTCCAATCCTCCATTTAATATGTTTTCACGACCGTTGCCACTATTAAAAACCTTTTTTTCCCTTCTACAATTTGGAGAGAAAAACTTGAATAAAAAAAAAGATACTTTCACAATAAATTTTTGAATTTGAAAATATTGTTCACCAAAATGGCATCAGGCTTTTGCATTTGGATGCCCTCTAAAAGTGTTTAAGTCATTTATGTTGGATATAGTGCCCTAAGATTAGTATATTCATTTGTAAAATTGTAAATTTTTTCGAACACATTGGTTGATAAAACAATTCATGGATTACATAAATATACTTTGTATAATTGTCTTCATGTGGTTTTTGCTTGCAGAGGAAAATAGAAGCAAATATTGACTCACTGAGTTTTTAATGTTTTAACTAATACTAAGAGGAATTACGTGGCCGGATTGTAATAGGAAAAAATAACTTTTATTAGTAGATATACCTAAACATGTCCTTAGTCTAATAAAAAATTAGAAAATCGATTGAAAGGCTAATATTCTGTGTATCAAGTCTAGTTGGAGCGATGCGTTGTCTTGGGCATTAGAACGGTTGACTCTTGGAAGATAGAGACATATATGTGATTGACTAGCCGGACAATACACGGACTAGACCCAAGAAAAATAAATTCAGATTCCGTTTATGGATTTATTCACTTGTGATGTTCATAGTGTGGCATACCTAAATCCTGAGTGGATGAAGGACTATGTATGCGTGACTTATATATTTTGATATAAGTAAAAGTATAAGTTCAAATAGATAAGGAATCAAAAGTTGGTGCGTTAGGTATACGACTTCTACAGTATAAACTTAGACTTTTACTTATATCAACGTATACGGGTCACACATACATAGTCTGTCATCCACTCAAGATTTAGGTATGCCACACTATGAATGTCACAAGTGAATAAATCCATAAACGAATTCAAGATCTATTCTTCTTGGGTCCAGTCCAATGTACTATCAATCTAGTCAATCACATCTGTCTTTATCTTTTGGGAGTCATCTGCTCCGATGCCTAAGACAAGACATCTCCCCAATTGGACTTGATAGACGACATATTAGTCTTTTAATCGGTTTTCTCATTTTTGATTAGACTAAGGACATGTTTAGGTTTGTATACTAATATAAGTTTTTTTTCGTATTACGATCCGACCATGTAATTCCGCTTAGTATTAGTGAAATATTAGACAACTAGTGAGCTAATAGTTGATTCTATTTTTCTTTACATGTAAAAACCAGGTGAAGACTATATACAAAGTATTAATGTAATTCATGAATAATTTTATTAATCAATATGTTCGAAAAAATTACAAGTGTACTTAGACTAAAATACTAAATTTAGGGTACTAAATCCAACAGTAGCATCATTCATAATAGTAGAATTCATAGCCGAGGACATGAGTAAATGACATGCTTTCATTAGTATTACATGATAGATAAAAATTAAACGTGGTCAGCGGTCATTTGTCTTTGTGATGAATGACTTAATTACTATTTGATAGTAATTAACTTTTCATAAAGAAATATGTTATGGTAACCATGAGATAAAATAGGAGTATATTGGGAGAGCGGATTTATCCTAAAGAGATTAATGATATCCTATAAGCATAACATACTTATGATAAGGTTATTGGACGAGCACTAACTAAGTTGCTTTCATAATGGTATGTCATTAGGGAGATCTCAGTCACAATACTATAGTGGAATGACTTCGTGACTAAATGAGTTAATAATTAATAGGTGAAAAACGAGAACTTAATTATAAATCATTTGAGCCCTAATCACATATGTCTAATCGGTCCCTCTTGTAGCTCGTTGAAACCAGAAATGAATTGCATAGTGAATCAAATAAACATAAATGGATAGAAATGGAAAAGTTAAAGAAATGAGAAACATTCGGAAATGAATATGGTTTTCTCACTAAGTATGAAAATGACCTGAGAATTAATTTATGATTTTTTGAATTATTAATTAATTAATTAATTAATTGAAGTTTTAAAATTAAATTAAATTAATTAGTCATTGTGAATCAGTTGAATGTAGAAAAATTAAATATATTTTATCATAGATTCTTTTACGGTAAAGTTGTCATGGTTTTAAAAGAATCAAAATTGGGTTGAGAAATTTATTTAATTGGGAAATTAATTTATGTTGTTTATTTTGGAAAATAATACAATAAATATTGGGTTGGATTGAATTATAAAGTGCTGTGATAAAAGTCTAGGAAACAATTATAATTGGACCCAATAAGGGAGAGGTCCAAAAGCCCTTAACGCTGGATACAAGGGATGGCAAAATATAATATATTTTACTAGGGTTGCTACTTGGCTACATGCTGTGTGCGCAGAAAACAAACAATTTAAAAGTGTGGTGTTAACCGCAAGCGAACAGTGTCGAGTTGTAATATTTCTAATGTTTAATGGAACATTGAAATATTCTAAGGATTGAACCACATGATTCGGTGATTAAATGATTTCTAAACAACAAACATTAAATTAAAGGAGTCTAGCTGCCTACCACTAAGCAATTATTTTATGACAGGTCATACAAGAGGTTAATTACACTAATTAATTACCTAGCAACGGACAATGACTAAATTGTAAATCAAGTAAAGTATGAAACTAACAAATACGATAACATACAGTGGTTGGTTGATTTCCATGTAGTTGGTTAACCTTTGAATTAGGGATCTAAATCGTTATTACTCCTAAATTGGCTCAAATTTACCGCTCGGCCTCAATTTTATCGATTTAGACAAATTAGTCTAGTTTATCTCTTGACATCACCAAACTAATCGGAGACTATCAAATTGGTGCCTAATTAGATCTCCTTTCGGTCTCACTTATCTTAATTTTCCTTAAGGGCGTCGATTTTAAGTTTTGAAGCCTATTTGACTTGGTCCATCTTTTGCGATTTAGTCCCTAAACCCAAAAATGAACTTCCCAACATTTCTATCAACCAACCACCAATGATTTAGTTACCCATTATCATGCTTAGATATCATTGTAATTAAATTACCATGTGTTGCAATTGTATTTTCCCATTGTATATATATTTGTCATTTAGGTTGGATCTATATGATGTTAACTTGTAAAATTAATTGTAATTTTATAAGTAGATTAAGTTTTTGTCTATATTTGTGTGGTAATACCCAAGACCCGGGTCCCGAAAACATGGATTGGGTTGAGGGTGTTACAAAAAGTTGGTGTGTTGGGTATACGACTTTTATAGTATGTAACATCATTCACAATAGTTAAATTCATAGCCCGGCTAAAGGGTAAATGATAGCCTCTCATCGACATTTCATAATAGATGTAAAGTAAATGTAACCATGGGTCATTTGTCTTTGTGATAAATGACTTTATTACTATTTCATAGTAATTAAATTTTCATTAAGGAAGATGTGATGATTACCATGAGATAAAATAATATCATATCGGGAGAATGAATTTATCCCAAAAAGATTAAGGATATCCTACGAGGGTAACACACTTATAAAAAGGTCAGTAGATGAAAACTTATTATTTAGATTTCATAATGGTATGTAATTAGGGAGAGCTCAGTCACGATACTATAGTGGAATGACTTTGTGACTAAATAAGTTTATAATTAATAGGTGAAAAGTTGGAACTTAATTTTAAATTACTTTAGCCTTGATTATATATGTCCAATTAGCCCTTCCGCCAACTTGTTGAAACAAAAAAAATTATTTGCATGTAGAACCAAATGAACAGAAATGAATGGAAATGAGAAGGTTGAAGAAATGAGTCGTCTTCACAAATGAATGCATTTTCTCACAAAGTATAGAAATGACTTGATAATTAATTTAAGGGTTTTGAATTATTTTTAATTAATTATAATTTTATAATTGAATTTAAAAAAATAAATTGAATCAATTAGTCATTATGAATCCATTGGATGTGAAAATTAAATATATTTCTTTATAGATTCTTTCACGGTAAAATTGACATGACTTTAATGAAATTAGAATTAGTTTGAAAAATTATTTAATTGGAAAATTAATTAATTTAATTTGATTAATTAAATTAATTAAATAAAATAATATTTATTTTGGGAAAGGGAAAACAAATATTGGGTTGAATTACAATTATAAAGTGTTGGTCAAAAGTCTAGGAAGCACATATAATTGGACCCAATATAGGAGAGGCCCAAAACCCCGTATATTACATGTAAGGCGCGACAATCCTAGTGTTAGTATTCTAGGGTGTGTCACCCCCTTTCTCCTAGTTAAACTAAGGGAGTGTTTTCTATTAAATAAATATTATTTGTGCTATTCTTATTTAATTAGGATTCTCCTATCTCTCCATATAAATAGGTGACATTGGTTATTTACATAAGTTTTAACAAACAAGTTTCATATATTATTATTCTGCTAGAAAGTAGTGAGAATTTTTTTTCTAAGAATAAAATATATTTTCTAGGAACTATAATTTTTACTGATTTCTATTTGAGAGAATTACTTTTTGATTGAAAGTAATTAAATTGTTTCTTGTTCTGTGTTTGGTTCGTGTTACTCGAGCCCACCTTGACACAATTCAGGGTACGATGATAGTAGAGAAGGTCGTTCGATTGAAAGCTATGAATAATTTAAATCCATCTCGCACAAAGCACATGTACTTTTTGGGAAAAGTTTATTACTATTAATATTACAAATCGGCTCAGTTTTCAAAATTTTTAAACTTCCGTTGTGATTGAAAATCGTTTTCTATACCAAAATTTTCCTATAGAATTCACCTTGCATTAGCTTCACAAAGATGTCCTTAGCTGCTATAGAAGTGGGTTCAAATATGATATCATCAATGTATATTTGAGCTAAATTAGATTATCCTTTCTACCTTTTTATAAATAAGGTTTTATCAAAAAAAGCCCTTTCAAAGCCTTATGTAATAAGGAATTGAGTTAACCTTTCATACCATGCACGATGTACTTTTTTGAAACCATATAATGCTTTACTCAGTTTGTACACATAGTCAGGATGTGTAAGATCTTCAAAACCTATTGGTTGTGCCATATATACCTCTTCTTTCAAGTAGACATTTAGGAAGGCATTCTTGACATCCATTTGAAAAAGTTTGATGTCAAGATGAGTGGCCACAACAAACAACATCCTGTTGGCTTCAAGTCTTGTCACTAGTGAAAACGTCTCATAGAAATCAAATTCTTCCACTTGAGTGTATCCCTATACAACTAGCCTTGCTTTGCTTCAAGTCTTGCCACTAGTGAAAATGTCCAATGATGTTGCCATTACAAGTCTAGGTACAGATTGCCAAAATTCATTCCTCTCAAATTGTTCCTGCATGGTTTGGATCCATTCTACATCCTTTAATGCTTATTCAACATGTTTAGGCTCAAACTGAGATGTATAACATGCAAATCTCACCATGTCTCTATAATTTTGACTAGGTTTCCCTCTTGTTTAAACACCATCGTGAATTTCACCAATACTAACGCTTGTAAAGGGATTGTTTCTGAATTTAAAAGAGTGATTCGTTTCACCTTTAGATTTTGGAAACAGTTACATGAGTCACTTGGAAAAACATTGAATTTCAATACTGCATTTGACCCTCAATCAAATGGTTAGCTTGTATCATTGATTTTGAGGGAAATTGAAAATATTATTTATCATTAGTTGAATTTTCCTATAACAATAGTTTTCAATTGAGCATGCAAATGATCCCGTACGAACTATTGTATGGTCGAAAGTGTCGTACTTCTATATGCTAGACCAAACTTAGTGAACTAAAATAGTTGGGCTAGAGTTTATTTAAGAAACCAAAAATAAGGTTTGATTGATTAAAGATAGATTGAAAGCAATTTCAGATAGACAGGAATCCTACGCTCATTAAAAATGAAAGGAAATTGAGTTTGCAATGGGAGAAAATGTGTTTATAAAGGTTTTCCTATGGAAAAAAGTACTTTGGTTTGGTTGAAAAGGCAAGTTGAGCCTAAGGTACATTGGGCCATACAAATACTGAAATGGATGGGACTTGTTGCATATAGATTGGCTTTGCCACTGGAGCGAGAAATAATTCATAATGTATTCCATGTTTTTATGCTTCGGAGGTATTGGTTAGTTTCACATGATTCCAATAGAATTAGTTGAGGTCCAATCAGATTTGTCCTACAAGGAAGAACTTGTTGAGATCTTAGCTCGTGAAGTGAAAAATTGAGAAATAAATGAGTATTGTCGAAATCATTTTTTTGAAAACAAAAAAATTTTAGGTTGTCGACTTTTTAAAAAAATTAAAATTGGGAGTTGCCACCAATCTTTTATTAAGGTGTGATTGGGTCACCTAAAAATGACTTTGGTTTACAAATTTTAGAAAAACGGGTTCGGGGAGTCGGTTACGTATGAGGAAGGATTAGCACCCTCATTACGCCCAAAAATTGGTACCTAGTTAATTGATTAATGCCTTACAGTCGAAAGTTTGAAAATATATAATCCTTAGTAAGAAAATTTAAAACCGTTACGTATTAAGACCCTTTTCAATTTAGAGAAGCAAAAATGTCACACCCAATGCGTTAGGGCACAACATTCTAATTTCCTCAAAAATGAATTGGGTCAAAATACTAGTGCCATAAAAATCTTAAAAGAACATCCACTTATCTAAGATTTAAAAAATCACACCCAATACGTTAGGGCACGATTTCTTTAAAATCCCAAACTCGGAATATTTCCTTTATTATTATTTTTTTAGAAAAATCTTCATTTCGAGAAATCAATGCGTCACGTCCAATACGTTAGGACACAACGTGTTGAATTCCCGATAATGAATTCTTATTTTTTTGATTAAAAAGAAATGCTCGATCGTTAGATTTAACGAAGAAAATCGGAACCCAATACGTTAGGGCTCAATTTCCTTGTAAATCCTAAATACGAACATTATCTCAATTTTAAAAAGAAAATTCTATTTTTAAATTTGAGTAAAAAAATGATGCAACATTATTGTATACATACATACAGATGCTATAATAATAACAATAATAAATACATTAATCGCATAAGAATAATATAAACAAATAAATAAACGAGATAAAAACAATAATCCATATCATGCAAAATGTTAAATGTAAACACAATTATACCATGAACGAGAAAAGCAAAATAAATAAATAAAATCAGAGGACATATAATATACACATGGAAATTAAAATAAATAGATTTTGGGCTATGAAACTTATACATATGTGATGCATTTGTGAAAGTAAAAAAAACTATAAAGTGTATAAAAAACATATATTTGCATTTTAAAAAATATAAATATATATATTCATATATATATTAGTTAACAATATTAATGTATACATACATATATGCACCAAAATATATATATATATATATATATATAGGTTATATGAAATAATTACGTATAAATAAAAATAAGATAAAAATAATTATACTATTCTGCAAAAAATAAATGTGCGTATGTAAAAATATATTACATATATTAAAATAATTAATATGAAAAAGAATATATAAAAAACTAATTAGAAAATATAGAAAAATGAAAAAAAAAACTAATTTGAACTGTAAATAAAATTTTGAGACAAATCTGTAAATAAATAGAAATTGAAAGATCCTATTGAACACGCTGATAACTCAGAGGGGCTGGAAGGGCAATTTACCCTTCTCCTCAAAATGGCGTCGTTCAAGCGAGGGCTAAATTGAAATCGAAAACGAATTAAAGGGCTAAATTTAAAAAAAACAAAAATATTAAACAAACCTAATTGTAAAACATTAAAAAGGCGGAGGGGCTAAAAGCGCAATTTTCCCCTCCGCATAAAAACACGCGGATCCTGGGTCAGGGTTGGGTCGACGCGCGGATCCTCCCCTCAAAACGACGCCGTTTTCAATTCACTATTTAAGCCAAAAATAAAACAAAATTTTCATTTCAAAACATTTTTAAAAAAAAAACAAAAAAAACCTTTTAAAAAACTCTCTCAACCTTTCTGTCCTCCGGCCATGGGCCGGTCATCGGACGATCACGGGCCACCGCGCCTGCTGCCACTCTCCAACGCCGACACCACCGTATGCGGTGGCCGAAAAAGGAAAAAATCCTTCTTTTAACCTCCTTGACTCCCTTTGCCCAAATCTGGGCTCAAAACTCGCAAGATATTAACAAAAGGGGCCCTAAAAGCAGAGAAACCTTTCGGTTTCCGGTCGTCATTCCTTGGTGATGACTTCCTCGGCCATCCGCAGAGGTTAGGGCTCGTAAACAGGTTTTTTCCCTCTTCTATTTATTTTAATTGTATGTATATAAATGCATAAAAAAATACGACAATAAAAATATAAATAACAACCTTTGATTCCTTTGTTTCTCTGCTGGTATTTGGAAATATAGAGCCTTTTTTATTTCTGATTTTGAAATCGAATCCCTTACAGTATGCTTATGGCTTTATTTTATAGCCGAATGAATAAGATAAATCAAGAAACAAATATTGTTTGATTACAAATCTTTGATTATTTCCTTTATTGTTTTGTTTCCTTGCAGGTGACGATCGGTAAAGATTCAGAGGCTCAGTTGCGGCGTTGTTGAAAATTTGAAACCCTAGGGTTTCATCCTCTATCTTGGGCCACTGTATTTAGGCCACAACTTTGTTTTGGTTTGGGCCTTGTAGCCCGTTTGTAATCAAACACTATGGACTATTTTATTTTATTATTTTATCTATTTTTTTTCTTTTATTGGACCGGGTAAAATTGAGGTATTACAGCTGCCCCTCTTTGCCCGTTATTGTGTAACGGGAACGGAGCGAAGACTTTAAAATGCCCAATTTTGCCCGGTCGTGCTAGACTTTGGTACTCTTCTTCTTCGGGTAGCCTCATTCCTTCCTACGGCATCTTCAGAAGTATAGGAAATAGTGCTTCAATCTACTCCACTACAACTTTAGGGAGATAAGATTGGATGCGATCTGCTCCACTACTGCTTAGGGAAATAAGATCTACAATCTTCAACTTTCTCCGCTGCTACTCAGGGAGACAAGGCTTGGTGGCTTAAATCTGCTTCCCACTATCCTGGAAAGATAAGATTCGCCGTCTTCGATCTACTCCACTACTGCTTAAGCAGATAAGATCTACAATCTTCAACCTTCTCCACTGCTGCTCAGGGAGACAAGGCTTGGTGGCTCAAATCTGCTTCCCACTATCTTGGAAAGATAAGATTCGCCATCTTTGATCTACTCCACTACTGCTTAGGGAGATAAGATCTACAATCTTCAACCTTCTCCACTACTGCTCAGGGAGACAAGGCTTGGTGGCTCAAATCTGCTTCCCACTACCTTGGAAAGATAAGATTCGCCATCTTCGATCTACTCCACAACTGCTTAGGGAGATAAGATCTACAATCTTCAACCTTCTCTACTACTGCTCAGGGAGACAAGGCTTGGTGGCTCAAATCTGCTTCCCACTATCTTGGAAAGATAAGATTCGCCATCTTCGATCTACTCCACTACTTCTTAGGGAGATAAAATCTACAATCTTCAACCTTCTCTGCTGCTGCTCAGGGAGACAAGGCTTGGTGGCTCAAATCTGCTTCCCACTATCTTGGAAAGATAAGATTCGCCATCTTCGATCTACTCCACTACTACTTAGGGAGATAAGATCTACAATCTTCAACCTTCTCCACTACTGCTCAGGGAGACAAGGCTTGGTGGCTTAAATCTGCTTCCCACTATCTTGGAAAGATAAGATTCGCCGTCTTTGATCTGCTCCACTACTGCTTAGGGAGATAAGATCTATAATCTTCAACCTTCTCCACTGCTGCTTAGGGAGACAAGGCTTGGTGTTTCACCTATTTGTTCTCTGGGGAACATGACCTGTATAATTCATTTTATGAACCTAAATATGCCTAGTGATTAGGATGTCGTGATCAGAATGAGTCCAATGCTCCTAACTAGGTACGTATGAATGATGTTTGCATGAATGCAAAATTTTGTTTTTCCGTGAATGATCCCGCTTAGGTTGTCATTACTCGAAGTTTATTAAAGCTTTGCGACTGACGTGCTACAATGCCTTCTTACTTGACTGGCCTTTCTGAAGAAACATTTGGCCAGGTTGCCCCCACTATAAACCTTAAAGTTTAATCCACTAGGGCGCAAAAAATTCATACCATTGTTCTCCCACTGTAACCCAAGAGTATATGGCTTTTCTTCAATCTTCTCCTATTTCAAGGATACAGATTACGAAATTTGTTTACACCACTCTCAGGGTGTCCTATCAAATGCTTATGCCCAAATGAGGAGCTTTCTATCCATAAGGAACTTCTTCCTACCCCATCAAAACCTCCTGCTGTCTCATTCGCTATTTTAGACCACCAAAGCAGTCTTAATTTAGATTTTTTCCTTCTTAGACTCCTTATCTTTTGACCTCAGGGTGTTCTAAACAATAGTCCTATTTTAGGTTACTAAATTATTTAGAAATTCCTAGAGTAATATACCAAACTTCTTTTTGTAAAAGTTAATTAGTCCATCAATCATTATTCTAATGCAACATGCTTGCGCAAAGATCACAAATACTGAGTAAGAGATGAATTAATTCAAAAATTTATTGATAGTAAATGTCTTGAAAAGAAAAAATATTCAAGAACAGCAAAGAATAAAGTATTTATAAGAACCAACAAACTTGGTACAAATAATATGAAGACTAGGTGCTCTGGATATCGCCGCTTGAACTTTCCGTGCAAGCCAAGAACCATTCTGAATTTAACATGTGTTTAGGGGATCCACAGTACTCTGTCGATGCCTCGAGATGTTGTATATTCTTGTTGACTTAAGTGAAGCAAGATCACCATATGCCCGAATCTGACAATGTTTAAGCCGCCCTTTTCGGGTTTTCAACTCAAACCACCTTTGGTCTCAAAGTGCCCTTTTCGGGTTTTCACCTTGGCCTCTCCTTTTTCTTTTTTCTTTTTCCTTTTTTGGAAATTAGAGCACCATTTGCGGGTTTTCACTTTGATTCCTCTCTTCCTTCAAGTGAAATATTTCTTGACCGAATCTGAATTGACAGGATTCAGAAGATTTTTGCCATCCATTTCACTCAAAATCAAAGTGCCTTCGGAAAAAGCCTTTTTTACAACATAAGGTCCTTCCCAGTTTGGCATCCATTTCCCTCTAAAATCCTTTTGTAAAGGGAAGATCTTTTTCAGAACCAAATCCCCTTCATGAAATTCTCTGGGACGAACCTTCTTATTATAAGCTCGCATCATTCGCTTCTGATATATTTGGCCATGACGAACGGCTTTTAATCTTTTCTCTTCAATCAGGTTCAGTTGGTCATACCGAGATTGGATCCATTTGGCCTCATCCAATTTCAACTCGGCCAAAACTCGGAGAGAAGGAATTTCAACCTCAATGGGTAAAACTGCCTCCATTCCATAAACCAACGAGAAAGGCGTTGCCCCAGTAGAAGTCTTGATCGATGTTCGGTAAGCCAAAAGAGCGAATGGTAACTTCTCATGCCAATCTTTGTAAGTTTCTACCATCTTTGCCACAATCTTCTTAATATTTTTGTTGGCTGCCTCCACTGCACCATTCATTTTTGGACGATACGGTGACGAATTATGGTGTCTGATATTAAACTGTTCACAGACTTCTGCTATTGTGCTGTTATTCAAATTCAGCGCATTGCCAGATATGATCCTTTCAGGCATTCCATATCGACATATGATTTCTTTTTTCAAAAACTTACTGACTGCTGACTTCGTGACATTAGTATATGAGGCTGCCTCTACCCACTTAGTGAAGTAGTCAATAACCACAAAAATGAAACGATGTCCATTGAAAGTCTTCGGTGATATTGGTCCAATGACGTCCATACCCCACATGGAGAAAGGCCATGGAGAAGTCATAACATGAAGAGGGGAAGGAGGCGCATGCATCTTATCCCCATAAATTTGGCATTTATGGCATTTCTTGGCATGATTGATGCAATCTCTTTCCATAGTAGACCAGTAATACCCGAATCTCATAATCTGTCTGGCCATGGTGAATCCATTAGCGTGCATTCCACAAACACCCTCATGGACTTCTTCCAAAATTTCCTTAGCCTCAACAGTGTCTACACATCTTAACAGTACTCGATCCTTTCCCCTTTTGTATAAGATCTCCCCATCTAAGACATAGTCAATCGCTAGTCTTCTCAATGTCCTCTTATCATTCTCCGTTGCTTGATCAGGATATTCGCGATTCTTCATATATAGCAAAATATCTTGGTACCAGGGACTATTATTATTCTCTACGTCTTAAATGCTGTAACAGTGAGCTGGGATCTCATAAATACTAATTTGAATGGGCTTCATATCCTCTAACTGATTCACTTTAATCATGGAAGCTAGAGTAGCAAGAGCATCAGCCATCTGATTTTCTTCCGTGGGAGATAACGAATGTAATGTCGTCAAACTCTTGATCAATCCCAAAACCAATCTCCGTGAACGGATCAATTTAGGATCTCTTGTCTCCCATTCTCCTCTTAGCTGGTATATCACCAATGCTGAGTCTCCGTACACCTCTAATGTCTTGATTTTCCGCTCTATGGCTGCCCGTATACCCATGATGCAGGCTTCATACTCAGCCATATTATTAGTGCAATCAAAGTCTAGTTTACTAGTAAAGGATGATAATCTCCATTCGGAGACACCAGATCGCCCCAATCCCATTGCCTAGTGCATTCGATGCTCACAAAAGTTCAACCTCCAAGAATGATTTTTTGGGAATCCTCTTCAGCATTCGCCACATACATCAAATCTTCATTCGGGAAATCAAAATCCAGAGGCTCATAATCTTCCAGAGCCCTACTAGCCAAAAAATCTGCTATCGCACTCCCCTTGACGGCCTTCTGACTTACATATACGATGTCAAACTCAGAGAGCAAGATTTGCCATCTAGCCATTCTTCTATTCAATGCTGTTGACTCCATCATATACTTTAAAGGGTCTAATTTTGATATTAGTCAAGTCGTATGATAGAGTAAGTATTGCCTCAACCTCTTGGTCGTCCAAATCAGTGCGCAACACAATTTTTCGATAGGTGAATATCTCATCTCACAATCAGTGAATTTCTTGCTAAGATAATAAATCGCCTTTTCCCTTTTTCCTGTAGCATCATTTTGACCCAGTACACATCCCATAGAGTTATCAAACACAGTTAAATACAAAATCAAGGGTCTGTCAGGGCTAGGTGGTGACAGTACTGGAGTGTTAGATAAGTATTGCTTTATCTTTTCAAAGGCTTTCTGACATTATTCATTCCAGACATCAGGATTATGTTTCTTCAAAAGGCGAAATATGGGATCACATTTCTCGGTCAACTATGAAATGAACCGAGCAATGTAATTTAGTCTTCCCAAGAAACCTCAAACTTCTTTCTGGGTACGTGGTGGCGATAAATCTCGTTGCCTTGACTTTGTCTGGATCGATCTCAATTCCCTTTTCGCTGACTACGAAGCCTAACAACTTTCCTGACCTGGCTCCAAAAGTACATTTTGTCGGATTAAGCTTGAGCTGGAACCTCCTCAATCTTAAGAACAATTTTCTCAAGATCTGTACATGTTCATTCTCTGTTCTGGATTTGGCAATCATATCATCAACGTATACTTCAATTTCTTTGTGCATCATATCATGAAACAAAGCTACCATGGCTCTCTGATATGTTGCTTCCGCATTCTTTAATCTGAATGGCATCACCTTATAGCAAAATGTTCCCCACAAAGTAATGAACGTAGTCTTTCCCATATCTTCTGGATGCATCTTTATCTGATTATATCCTGAGAACCCATCCATAAAAGAAAATAGCGAAAATCCTGCAGTATTATCCACCAGAGTATCAATATGTGGCAATGGGAAGTTGTCCTTTGGGCTTGCTTTGTTCAAATCCCTGTAATCGACTCACATTTGTACTTTTCCATCTTTTTTAGGGACTGGGACAATATTAGCTACCCACTCAGAATATTTGACCTCCTGTAAAAAACCAGCGTCAAACTGTTTCTTAACTTCCTCTTTTATTTTGAGCACAATATCAGGCCTCATTCTTCTGAGCTTCTGTTGAATTGGTTTGCAATCCTCTTTTATGGGTAGACGATGCACTACAATGTCAGCACTCAATCCAGGCATATCATGGTATGACTATGCGAAGACATCTCTGAATTCATGAAGTAATTCAATGAGGTCTCGTCTTGTCTTTGCGAGAATTTCAGTCCCAATTTTCACCTCTTTCCCTTCTTCCAAGCTCACAACTTCTACTGACTCTTTGTGAGGTAGGATTTGCTTTTCCTCTTGTTCTACCATCCTCAACAAGTTCAAAGTCCTGCAATCCTTCTAAACACACATTTCGTTCAAAAGGGCACTTTGAGCTCGTAGCAGCGTCATTCACGTCATTGATACACAGAGACCTATTATAGTTACAAAAGAATGTATGAATTTATGTACAATTATTTATGTAATGAAAGAATATATTTAGGCGTATGGGAAGAAGGAAAGAATATTTACTCGAAACAATTGCAAAGCTGTATTTTATTAAAATAATGATTTTTAAACATAAGCCTATTTCACAAAAGAATTCTTGTTATTTCTAGGCTAAAACAACAAGTTTGTTCTGAATATTACTCTGAGACAGTTCTAAAGACTTTAGGTATTTCTTCCGCAGTCTAATTGTCTAGAACACTCCCAGGCTCATAAGGACGAATGTCTAGCCAACTTCTCTCTTCATTCCCTAGCTCATGAATGGCATTAATGTGCATATTTCCCAACGGATCCTCGATGCTTTCCTTAATCGATTTCTTTCTCTCTTGATGAATAATTCCTCCAGATATGAAAGTTTTGGATATGTGGGGAATTATCATTGGCTCCCACTTAGCTTCTTCCCCATTTAAGCGCGCTCTTCTCTATTTCTGCCTTTTCTCTATCTCCTTTCTTCTCTGTCCCCTATCTGGCTTGTATCCTAAGCCAAAATTATCCTACTTTTCTTTCAGCACTGGAACCTCAGTTTTCCCTTGAAGATATCTCCCGACCCTCTTACGGTAAAGCTCCTTTTCCCACCAACAATCAAAACCCATCTCTGTAGTTTTGGATAATTTTGGCACCAAAATTTTGCTCCCTTCAGGAACAAATGCCGCATTTACAAACTCCAAAGATCGAAATGAGCATTCTATTGACTCATCATTAGTCTCCACGTATGGCGTCTCATTGGATACAGCTGCTATTATATCCTCTTCGGCTTTTATTGTCACTAGCCGACCATCTGACACTAACCTCAACATCTGATGCAATGATGACGGTACTGCCCCTACCGAATGTATCCACGGTCTCCCTAATAAGCAGTTATAGGAAGGTTTGATGTCCATCACAATAAAATCTACCTCATAAACCGTTGGACCAATCAGTAAGGGTACCTCAATTCTTCCCATGACCTTCCTTTCTGTACCGTCAAATGCCCTCACTACATTTTGACACGTTTTCATGTGCGAACTGTCTATGGGTAGCCTGGTAAGTGTGAATAATGAAAATACGTTCAAAGCTGACCCATTGTCAATCAGTACTCCTGGCAAAATACGCCCCTTACATCGTGCAGTGATATGCAAAGCTTTGGTAGATCCCATGCCCCCGAAGGTATTTCATCATCATTGAAAAATATGAAATTATCAGCACTGATATTATTGACCAACCAATCTAGCTTACTGACAGAAATATCCTTGGACACATAGGTTTCATTTAGCATCTTCATCAACGTATTTCGATGCACTTCAGATTTCAAGAGTAAAGACAGTACAGATATGCGGGCCGATTGTTTATGCAACTGCTCAACGACATTATACTCGCTATGTTTTAAAAATTTAAAGAATTCCACAGCTTCTTCCTCCTTCACTGGCTCAACTACTTTCCCTTTTTGCTCCCCTATTATAGCCTCTTTCATAGACTCGGTACTCACACACCGGCTCTTTGCCGCCTCACTTATTGGGACAGTCGTATTGCACTCGTAGTTCCATGGGACCTTCTTACTGTTTTGGTAGGAAAGGTTGCAGGTTTCTTTATTATGATTTTTGGCATTGCTGGTGCTCTCACCTCATCCTTCTTGGGTCGCGAGATAATGACCACAGGTTGCACTATTCTTGGAACCTTCGAAGCCTCTGATGTGCAAATGCTCCTCTCCTCCTTAACTTCTTCATAAAATTCCATCTCCTTGTTATCCATCAATTCTTGAACCAAGACTCTAAATTCTGTACATTCTTGGATTTTATGTCCCTCCTCGTGATGGAACTCACAGTAATTTTCCACCCCTTCGACATTTCTCTCTGAACTCGGGATGATCAATCCCCTTTTCACCATATTTTCCCAGATCCACCTCAAAGGAATTTTCACTTCTGATATGTCTTCCTTGATTTTTCTACCCATGCTCCCACCTATCATGTTCACTCCGTTGTGATCAGGTAATGGATTTTCTGTATTGGGTGAATCATCCAATTTCACCACACCCATGCTTATAAGCCTTTCTACCAGCTTCTTGAATGCCGTACAATGTTTTATAGAATGCCCCACAATTCCCGCGTGATAATCGCACTGTGCGTTTGCATCGTACCACTTGGGATATGGAGGTTGCAGGGGTTTTAAATGGTGAGGGGCAACCACGTGTGCATTGAATAGATTCTGATATAGCTCCCTATACGACATTGGGATTGGCGTAAATTAAACCTTCTCTGTGTTTTGTCTTGTGTCAGATCTCTACTTTGATGATCCCTGCTGATTAACAACCACTTTTCCCGGCTGATTCACTGTAACTGTCTTCGAATATGAACTCGTGTTGTTAACCTCATTCTCCTTCTTTTTCGAAGCTGACCTTCTGCTACCTTCCCCAACTTCTATTTTCCCGCTTCTGATAGCATTTTCTATCATTTCCCCATTCATAATTATGTCAGAAAAGCTTTTGGAAGCACTCCCTAATAGATGCGTAATAAATGGGGCCTTCAATGTATTAACAAAAAGCATCGTCATTTCTCTCTCTAGAAGAGATGACTGAACTTGGACAGCAACCTCCCTCCATCTCTGTGCGTATTGCCTGAAACTTTCACCAGGCTTCTTCTCCATGTTCTATAGAGTAATTCTATCAGGTACCATGTCACCACATGGTTGTCTTGTTTTAAAATGCATGCTAAATCTCTCCATGAATTAATCTGGGTACGACTTAATTGATTGTACCATTTGGATGCTGCCCCTGCGAGGCTATCTTGGAAGCAATGTATCATCAACTGGTCATTATTAACATATCCAGTCATCCTCCTGCAGAACATAGTAATATGGGCTTCGGGGCTACTAGTCCCATTGTATTTCTCGAACTCTGGCTTTTTAAACTTGTGAGGAAGTACCAGACTTGGAACCAAGCTCAATTCTCTAGCATCAATTCCATGGTAACTCTCAGTACCTTCTATCACTCTAAGTTTTTCCTCCAGCCATTTATACTTTTCCTCGAGCTGTTTTGGTAATTCATCATTCATTTTCTCGATTGTCTCATCGAAGTCTGGGATAATAGGATTAGCAAGATTGTCTCTAGCTTGGAAATTTATCGATGTTTCAGTACCGTCATGAGGCTTGATAGTAACAGAGGATTTGTGCGGATATATCCTCGCTTGTTGAGAAGTAAGTCCTGAGGAATAAACAGGTCCCTCGTTGTCTCCTTCTTCATTATTGAGCACCAACCCCTTTCCTTTGTCAACTCCTCCAGCCAATAACTGAGTCAACTTAGCCATCATACTCCCTTGAGATTCTATTATTTTTTCCATCATCTTTTGTTGGATCTTCTCTAATTGCTCATTCATTTTCTCTTGCATTTATTTCTGGAACTGTTCTAGCCTTTGGTCCATATCTCTAGTTTTCGATCGAGTACCGTAGTGGTGCTGAGTAGCTTGATTGGTTTCCAGATTAATTGAGGAATGACTTAAATTAATTAGAATCTTTTAATGTTTTTAAATGCATATGAAGTAATGAAATGCATGAATGCAAAAAGACGTCAATTTTGATTCAATTCCATATAAGAAAACCTTACTAGAAAGCAAATTTCTTTACATAAAGCGAATTACAAGTAAGACTTTGCCCTAGTACCCAGAACTCTAAACTTCCTAAGTAACAAAGCTAATTCTTGCCCCCGATCCGATTCTAATTCATACTTCACACTCAGCGTGTCAGCCTGTACTGCTAAAGTCTACATATGATCAGCTACTTCTCGAATCTAGACCACAGCTTCCTCGATAAGATGATCTCTGCTTCTAACTTGACTCTGAAAGTGGTGAAGCTGTTCATTATTTCAACTTTCATTTGCCTTCAGGTGATTGATCTGAATCTTACAATTTTGCAGCACCGTTTCTAGCTCTTCGATTCTTCCTTTCATTTCGTCAATCTTGCTCAAGCTTGCTTTCAACTCTATCGTAGAATTTCGGTTTCGATACTGACGAAGAGACCTTTCCAACACAATCACCTTTTCCTTTAACTCGCCATTTTCCTTCTGGCTTTCTGACAAACTCTTTTCTAAGTCCTCATTTCGCCTTTGCATCTTTTGAAATCTCTGCTCCCATCTATCAGCCTTGTCCTTTTCTTCTTGGATTTACGCTTCAACCTTTGTTACGATGTCTTTCCCATTTTCCAGTTCTTATTGACAAACGCAACTTTTTATAATCTATCTTTAGACTGCCCAGTTCCTCATCAGCCTTGTTTTTCTCTTTCTTCACTCTCTCATTCTCAAGCTTCTGAACGTCTATGTCCAATCTCAAGTTTGTCTTTTCCGTCTCCATTTGCTCTATCATTTTCTCCAAATCCGCGTTCTTCCTCTCAAAATCTTGTCTTACCATTTCAAATTCCGAAGGGATGACTTGCAAATGCTCTTCTATTGACTGGCCGTCCCCATGATTTATCTTGGGTGTATTATCATTAATCCTCCTAGCCCACCATCCATAATACTCAGGAGTCGTCATTAGCCCTACAGCTATCCTCTTCATTCGGCGAGTCTGTTTCCACGCCTTGGACATTTCTTGAATCTTCTTTCTATAACCATCCTCTTTATATGAAAATTCACAATCAGCTATCCTTTGAGTCGCAGGTATAAACTGTCTCGACCTATATTACCTTAGCACCAATAATGGGGCATATCCGACAGCACCCCAAATGCCCAATAAAGGTACCCAATTGAAATCTCCACACCTATATAGGATCTCACCTGGTAGTAACCAAGGAGCTCTCCACTCAACATCTTCCTCTTGAAGATTTTGAAGAATAGCCATCCACTTTTCCTCAGAAATGTCATCTCTCCTCGGTGTAGCAATTATCTCCTTTAGTGGTGAATAATTTTCAGAGAAAACTCGATACGAAACTTTATCCACCTTCCAAAAGTGACTGTGAAACCATGCAAGTAGAAGCTACACGCATCCAATAAATCTACCCTCACCCGTCTTTCGGCATGCACTCAATGACCTGAAGGTTTCCGCCAAAATTGCCGGAATCGGTGTAACCCTTTTATCAAGTCGATCAAATAAATCAGTGACTGCTTCATCCACATGCCCCAAGGCCTTAAGGAAGACAACCAAGCCGTATATACTTAAGGCAAAAATATCTAACCTCTTTCTTATCTCTAGGTGTGTGAGAATGGCATCCTTCAAGCTCCTCCAAGGAATGCACTTGCTGTCCCCCTTTTGCTTAACTCGTGCAGCGACCCACTGCTTACTCATCCATGTTATACCTATCAATTTCTTTGAAAAAGTTGGCACATTCACCGCTCTCGAGTAGACCCTATCCACTTGGAACTTTGAACATCGGAGTAAAGCCACATACTCCTCTATCGTAGGTACCAAATCAACATTCCCCAACGTGAAGCAACTGTAAGCAGGATTCCAAAACTGGGCGAGGGCTTGAAACAAATGTTTGTCCACCTTCACATCAAGCAAATAAGGCAAATCCCCATAATTGTCGTAAAATAACTGCCTAACCTCATTATTCCACTGATCCCAAATTTCTTTCAGCTCCTGCAAATTGTTTTGAGTCACTGATGCGAGTAAAATCCCATAATTCTGATACATACCCATTGGCCAGACTATCACCGTTTTCTTGTTGCATTGTTTCAGACCAAGTTTGAACAGCCGTATTGTCCTCCACTTTATCAAGAAACCTTTTTTCCATGTTAAGCTTTCTATCTAGCAACCAAATCTGAACTGACGCCTTTTATGATGAAATGAAATGCCATGTCATGCAATCAAAATAAAACAAAAAAGGTCAGTAACATATATAAACATAGAAAACAATCAAGAAATAATAAAACACCTATTAGGATATCTACCAGAATTTAGTGCGGTTCTACCTAAGGTAAGCTCCTAAGGCTCATTATATGCGGTTCAGTTCTAAAGTAAAGGTACCTGAACTAGCAGATTCCTTGATCCTCACCCATTATAGGCTCATATAGATCAAGTTCGGTTCAGGGGGACACATTTTCCTTATGACTATACGGATACGAAAATCTCACGAAGGCATAAGTACCGATGTATCCCGAAAGCGACCCACTATCCTATACGGAGGTGAAAACCTTACGAAGGCATAGCTTCTCACTCCCACTTAAAAGGGTAAAATTGTTCAACTCATGAAATGCATAATGCAAACAATATTTAAACAAGAAGATAATGAATGCAAAAGGATGTCATAAGTTTTTTTAAAAAATATTTTCTCGACCATAAGACAAAAATTAATTTTGTGGCTCGACTCTCTTATTTTTTAAAAAAAATCCCTAGTGGAGTCGCCAAACTGTCGAAACCATTTTTTTGAAAACAAAAAAATTTTAGGTTGTCGACTTTTTTAAAAAATTAAAATTGGGAGTCGCCATCAATCTTTTATTAAGGTGTGATTGGGTCACCTAAAAATCACTTTGGTCTACAAATTTTAGAAAAACGGGTTCGGGGAGTCGGTTACGTATGAGGAAGGATTACCACCCTCATTACGCCCAAAAATTGGTACCTAGTTAATTGATTAATGTCTTAAAGTCGAAAGTTTGAAAATATATAATCCTTAGTAAGAAAATTTAAAACCGTTACGTAATAAGACCCTTCTCAATTTAGAGAAGCAAAAATGTCACACCCAATGCGTTAGGGCACAACATTCTAATTTCCTCAAAAATGAATTGGGTCAAAATACTAGTGCCATAAAAATCTTAAAAGAACATCCACTTATCCAAGATTTAAAAATCACACCCAATACGTTAGGGCACGATTTCTTTAAAATCCCAAACTCGGAATATTTCCTTTATTATTTTTTTTAGAAAAATCTTCATTTCGAGAAATCAATGCGTCACGTCCAATACGTTAGGACACAACGTGTTGAATTCCCGATAATGAATTCTTATTTTTTTGATTAAAAAGAAATGCTCGATCGTTAGATTTAACGAAGAAAATCGGAACCCAATACGTTAGGACTCAATTTCCTTGTAAATTCTAAATACGAACATTATCTCAATTTTAAAAGAAAATTCTATTTTTAAATTTGAGTAAAAAAATGATGCAACATTATTGTATACATACATACAAATGCTATAATAATAACAATAATAAATACATTAATCGCATAAGAATAATATAAACAAATAAATAAACAAGATAAAAACAATAATCCATATCATGCAAAATGTTAAATGTAAACACAATTATACCACGAACGAGAAAAGCAAAATAAATAAAAAATCAGAGAACATATAATATACACATGGAAATTAAAATAAATAAATTTTGGGCTATGAAACTTATACATGTGTGATGCATTTGTGAAAGTAAAAAAAAACTATAAAGTGTATAAAAAAACATATATTTGCATTTTAAAAAATATAAATATATATTCATATATATATTAGTTAAAAATATTAATGTATACATACATATATGCACCAAATATATATATATATAGGTTATAAGAAATAATTACGTATAAATAAAAATAAGATATAAATAATTATACTATTCTGCAAAAAATAAATGTGCGTATGTAAAATATATTACATATATTAAAATAATTAATATGAAAAAGAATATATAAAAAACTAATTAGAAAATATAGAAAAATGAAAAAAAACTAATTTGAACTGTAAATAAAATTTTGAGGCAAATCTGTAAATAAATAGAAATTGAAAGATCCTATTGAACATGTTGATAACTCAGAGGGGCTGGAAGGGCAATTTACCCTTCTCCCCAAAACGGTGTCTTTCAAGCGAGGGCTAAATTGAAATCGGAAACGAATTAAAGGGCTAAATTTAAAAAAAACAAAAAAAAATTAAACAAACCTAATTGTAAAACATTAAAAAGGCGGAGAGGCTAAAAGCGCAATTTTCTCCTCCGCATAAAAACACGCGTATCCTGGGTCCGGGTCGGGTCGACGCGCGGATCCTCCCCTCAAAACGGCGCCGTTTTCAATTCGCTATTTAAGCCAAAAATAAAACAAAATTTTCATTTCAAAACATTTTTAAAAAAAAAACAAAAAAAAACCTTTTAAAAAACTCTCTCAACCTTTCTATCCTCCGGCCATGGGCCGGTCATCGGACGATCACCGGCCACCGCGCCGGCCATCGCTCTCCGGCGCTGGCACCACTGTATGCGGTGGTAGGAAAAGGAAAAAATCCTCCTTTTAACCTCCTTGACTCCCTTTGCCCAAATCTGGGCTCAAAACTCGCAAGATATTAACAAAAGGGGCCCTAAAAGCAGAGAAACCTTTCGGCTTCTGGTCGTCATTCCTCGGTGATGACTTCCTCGGCCATCCGTAGAGGTTAGGGCTCGTAAACAGGTTTTTTCCCTCCTTTTCTATTTATTTTAATTGTATGTATATAAATGCATAAAAAAATACGACAATAAAAATATAAATAACAACCTTTGATTCCTTTGTTTCTCTGCTGGTATTTGGAAATATAGAGCCTTTTTTATTTCTGATTTTGAAATCGAATCCCTTACAGTATGCTTATGGCTTTATTTTATAGCCGAATGAATAAGATAAATCAAGAAACAAATATTGTTTGATTACAAATCTTTGATTATTTCCTTTATTGTTTTGTTTCCTTGCAGGTGACGATCGGTAAAGATTCGAGGCTCGATTCTTGACCTTTGTTGAAAATTTGAAACCCTAGGGTTTCATCCTCTGTCTTGGGCCACTGTATTTGGGCCACAACTTTGTTTTGGTTTGGGCCTTGTAGCCCGTTTGTAATCAAACACTATGGACTGTTTTTATTTTATTATTTTATCTATTTTTTTTGCTTTTATTGGACCGGGTAAAATTGAGGTATTACAAGTATCATTAGTCAAGTTACTTTGGCATAGCTACAACGTCGAAGAGGTTACCTAGGAACCTAAGGAAACATTGTAGTTGCAATATCCTACCTCTTTTCAGATAAATTTTACAGATTAAATTTTTTAAAGAAGGGGAGTATTGTAATGATCCAATTTTCGTTGGTGTTAGAAAAACATGGTTCGAGGTTGAATTCCTAAAAACCTAGTAATTTAAAATTTAAAATCAAGAAGGTGGTAAGTCGTATGTGATATTAAGAATACAATCGAGTAGTAATTAAATGAATTAAGTTGTTGTATAAATAATACAAGGACTAATTTATAAAGTGAGTATATTAAAGGAGTTAATTGATGTTTTGTACATGTCATTGTTTGGTGATTATTCCATGTCCTTGTAGGTAATTAAACCGTGTTTAAAATAAGATAATGGCTTGAAATGATCTAAGCCATTAGTAGTCACTAAGTTAGTAAGAATTAATAAGGACCATTGATTAAAAAAACTTAATTAAAGTAATTAAGTTAATTGATAAAAGATGGTGGAAAGAAAGAGACAAAACTAAGAACCAATATTATCATCTTCCATCACCATCCATTCATAGGAGAAAAGGAAGAAAAGAATTTTAAGCTCCTTCCATTTCCAGCTCTAATTAGAAGAAAATGGTGAGTTTTTCATGCGATATTTTTATGAAATTCTAGTTAAGGAAGGTAATTAAATCTAGCCCAAGTAATAGATTGTTTCATTGTTATGTAATAGGCTAAACCCGACCTTATAATAAGATCCGAGTATGGTGTGTCACTATTTAAAATCAAACTAACTTTAAAACATTTTGGTGAAAGCTTTATATAATTCTTACAAAGTTATTAATATAAGACATATATTAATTGTTACTTTACCAAGGAAAGTAGGGTCAAATCCTTAAGGACTGGATTTGCACAACTTTTTGTTCCTCGAGATCTCGAGCACAGTTATGCCCAAGAAAAAGCGGCGTACCCGGAAAAAGAAACAACAAAAGAATTAAAAATATGGAGGGGTTGAAATTGTATAAATTGAAATCGAAATTGTAAAAAGAAATAAAATTGAGAAAAGAGATTCTTTGATTGAGAGATTCCAGCCTTCGGTTGTCTCGATCCTCTTGGGTTCAATCTTAGGCTTTCAGGCGATCCTTCTCATGACAAAATAAGCCAATTATAGTGGAAGAGGACACCTACGACAACCAGCTCCACTTAGATTTTGACCTTACGATTTAGAGGAACCTAACTCTAGCCAACAGTCACTTTTGTGGTACCGTCTTATACTAGATCATCACTTCTCAATGGCAAATGCCATGTCATCTTGTCTCTTGGGCTCGACAACCATTGATGCAGTAAGCTAACAAACTGACTGTGCAACTTCCCAAAACATACAAAGCGGCTACCTTTGCACAAGATGAAAAGATCACTTTTGGAAGGACATGAACGAAAGCGTCAGTCTTGTAATGCGGAGAAATGATGAATACTCGTTCAGAAGGCTAAGTGCAGATTTTAAGCCTCAAGAACCTTTTTTTGAGAAATCTCGACAACCTTTGGCTAGATGAGTTTAGTGGTTCATGCTTTTTGGGAAAAAAGAAATAAGTGTAATCAAATGGAATTTTATTGAATAATAAAAGGAGCAAAAACTAAGAGCTTTAGGTAGAGGGAATTTTTTACAAAAAAGATGAGTACCTCTTTTTTTCGCTCCATCCCCTCTTTATAGTACACAGAAAACCTAACTTGTTCCTATTAAAACTCTAAAAGATAAATAAATATAAAAGCTGAAATTAAATCTAAATAATAATCCTAATAATAATCCTAATAAAATTCAAATTTAAATAGAGTCTTATTGTTTATAAATCTCTTCTTTGAATTTTTGCCCCCAAGTCTTTCACACTTTGTATTTTTGGCACCACTTCTTTTCTACTTAGCATGCTGGCCCATTTTATCTTTAAATTCATGCTTTTGCCCCCAAATTTCCTTTTGCCTTCAATTTGGCCCCTACAAGATAAAAAACCATAAAAAACACAATTTAGTAGAATCATACTCAAAATATATATGCAATTAACACATAAAAGTATGTCATTTTAGAGTAGTATCATATTCCCCCTACTTAGCCCATGCTTGCCCTCAAGTATGGTTCCTATCCACTGTGTAATTTAGATTTTTTTTGTAAAAGAAGTATCACTCCAAATTTTTATAAAAATTAGGCATAATGCATATGAAAAATAAAGAGAATATTTAGTTTCCGTTAATTAAAACTTGAAAAAGTATCCCAAGTTAAACACACAAAAATTAAATCATCTTGGATTATTTCTTGAAAATTAGGTAATTTACTAAACTTACCAAGACACCCTATTTGCTTCCACCCTTAGTCCCCAAATACAATTCTTTATTATTATTTTTTACTTGTTTTTCCTTCTTTTTTTGTTTTTCTTTTCTTAAAAATAATTTGAACCTGTTGACGCGAAGAGAGATGACAACCAAGCACCCCACCCCGGTTACTCAGCCCAACATACTCCTAATTTATTATAATTATATATGTTTTTCTTTTCTTAAGAATATATTGAACCTTTTGACGTGAAGAGAGATGACATCCAAGCACCCCACCCAGGTTACTCAGCCCAACACATTCTTAAAATTTTTTGTTTAATTCCGGTTAGCGGAGTTTTACCTAACACATCACACAACCTATTGACGTGAAGTAGGGTGAAAACCAAAGTACCCTACCTCGGTTACTCAGTCAGTCACGTTTTAAGCTGTGTTCATAACTACGGAGGCATCAAAATTTATTATTATCATGAAATAGAATTTTAATTTTGGAGGACTAGGAAAAAAACAATCAAATGCCAAAAATAAGTTTCGGCAGCTACCTAACAGTCATGAAAATAAATTTAGCATACAATTGTATTAAGTGTCCTCTTTGCATTAAACTTAATCGACTTTACTATAAGCAAGATAGGGCTAACTTTATTAATCACAATCATTTTAGCTTGATTGAAATAAAATAGTGGAGATGAAATCAAACTAGCAAAATCATAACTAACTCAGTAGACAAGAATCATGCTCGTAGGTCAAACAGTAGGTAATTCTTAGTTAAAATATTGGGCATGAAAAAAGGCAGAATATTCTAAAAAAAATATGGGTAGAAACAAGCACAAGGTAGCAACAACAGTAACACAATAGTAAAAGCAGTAGATAAAATGACAAAAATAATGAGGAATGCCTCCCCTCTACTTAAAACATATTGTCCTCGATATGAAAGAAAAAGGAAAAAGAAGAAGAAAAAAAAAGGTGAAAGTAAAAGGGTTTAGAAAAACTCTCCATGTAGTCACTGTCGTTCACGCATAGCTGCAAGGAGGGAAAGGTTCGGTGTTGCCAAGGTTGACGTGTTGGGGTGCCAAGAACTGACACCAATGATTGTTAACGGTGAAGGAGGGTTCGACTGCGATGCAACTCGTAGTCCTAACCATGGTGGTTCGAAAATTGTCGGTGGGGGTGAGAGAGAGGACTAAGGGTAGCTTGAGGGAGTTTTGGGTGAATATGGGTGAAAAATTAGGGTTTGAAAGTGTGGGTGGGTGTTTGGGCATAGGTTTGGGTGAGTTTAAAGTAGGGATACGCTATTCCTACCTAGACTAGGGTAGAATATGAAGTTTTGCTAAAACATACCCATTCCTTCAAGATGTTGTTTCAATTTTAATTTTTCTTCTCCTCGATTTTCCTAGATATAAGAAAAGAGAATAAAATGTACTAACATGCAATAAAATAAAATAAAAATAAAAATATATTTGGGTTGCCTCCCAACAAGCGCTTGTTTAACGTTGTTAGCTTGACACCCCAACTAGTATTGGGGATGTTCCAGCTGAATTCTTTCGATAGTATGGGCTTGGAAATTCTCCTATTTTACCACATCCAACATATTTGGGTTCAACCATGTTTGCACCTCTTACTTTGGTTTCGTATTTTCCTCCAAGAAAATCCTATGTGTGCATGTCAAGGGGCTAATCCCTTTTAAGTTGGCAATTGTCTCATCATTCTCTAAAAATGCGCACTTGAGATGCTTGGGAAGTTGTTTTAATTTCAGATCTGGTGCCTGCACAATAGAAGGTAGAAGTTTAATGTTCTTAGGACCTAATAATTCATTAATAGGTTCGCAAATAGATCCTGAATCAAAATTATCATCAAACAATGTTTCAAGTTTATCTCCATAAGATGACTCAAAAGTTTCTTCTACTAATGAGTAAATTATGTCGACACTATTTGTAATGCCCCAAAATTCTCTTATATTTATTTGTGTTTTTGTAACACAAATTATCTGTCTGTTTTGGTGGTTATGTGTTCTGGGAGTGTTTGAGAAGTCTTGGGTTCAAGCCTTGTCTTGAGCTAAATCTTTGTTTTAATTAAATAAAGCATTGCTTTTGTTCAGTAGGCTTATAGTTAAAAGTTAGTAAAAATATGTCAGAAAGGGTCTGCTAGTCTGGCGGTTAAGTGGAGGGATAATGAGCAAGAGGTTTGGAGTTCGAGTACTTGTGCAATCATGAGATTTATTTTTACTGCTTGTACCACGTGGGTGCTGTAGTTTGACCGAAATTCTGTAAAGTTGGAGTGAGATTTGAATTTGATTGTTGAGGAGATTAGGGTGGACGTTTTGGGGGGAATTGAGGGTTAGTGGGAGTGTGTTGGGCTGTTTTTAGGAGGGAAGTTAGGGATATGGGAGAAATTTAAAGGATTGGGGGGATTTTATCCAAAATCTAATTGTTACCTCTATTCTTTTTTTTTCCACAATTTTGGCACCCTCTCCCTAATTCCTCAAGTTTTCTGACAGCTACTCATTTCCCCTCTCTACCGGAACTTCTTCTAGTGTTTCCCCTATTCATTCTTTTTGTTGTTTATCTTTTTGTTTGCTTCCAGCCGAAACTCCATTGTTATTGTCGAATTTTTCTTGGGTTTTCCCTTATTTCTCCTATTTTGCTCCGGTGTGCGTGTCATTTTTCTCTGTTGTGCAACTTAGTTCGTTCGTTCGGTAAGTTTTTGGTTAAGCGGTTCATTTTCTTTTAGTAACTCTTCTCTGATATGTTTCGTTTCTACCTATTAGGGGAGGACTAAAAGGCGCGTATTCTCCTGTCGAAGCCTTAGTGTGGGGGAGTTTCGATTCATTGATAGAAGGTAATAGCTTGTCGCTCAGAAAAGGTTTATTTCGAGTTAAATAAATACGATTGTTATGCGATTAATCGAGTGGTTGTGGTTGAACGTAGATTTTGAGTGGTCGAGGACTGTGTGCGCATATTTCGTAACCAGGTGTGTAAACACAACTCTGAAAATGGGAATCGGCAAAAAGCTAAAAAATATGATTGTCGATGCCATATGGCCATGCAGCTGCTCGTGTGATCAAGCATGGGCGTGTGATCGACGAGGCTGGCCATGTGCTATTCATGGGCCCGACCGAATTGAGCCGTGTGGGCCACATGGGCGCGTGGGCCCCACAGATTAAACCACACGGGTGTGTGGGAATTTTGGGCCAGGCCGTGAGATCCACACGACCAAGACCATTTTGGGCCATGTGGGCCCACATGGGCATGCAACATGGGTCGTGAGTCCATTTTCACTGTTTGACTGCTAAGGTTGCATAGGTCGCCCGAGTCGACTGTGGACCTACTGTAGGGTCGGTAAGCTTACCTAGACCCCTAATTGACTGAAATGACTGTATGACTGATATGATTATGCATGTTATTAAGCATGATGATGTCCCACTAATTTGATACTGTATGCCCTGATTTTATGCATGATATTATGTTTTAGCATGTCATATATGTATATTGCATTGTATTGGGGTGGGGTTATATTGTTCGGAAGAAGTGTACTGAAAGGCCACGAGCCTAAATTACTGGCAGCTCAGTTGCAAACTACTGTCTAGTGCCGCATTCAGTGCTACTTGTAGTGTAGGTATGGGTAGGTTGATTTTATCCCCACATGGAGTGTAGGGTTGGACAGAGTTGGAGTGTAGAGGCTGGCTGGGTAGGATTTGATACTAAATATCTGTTACTGTACTGAGTATTGATACTGTAATGGGCCAAGGCCCAAATGCATGATTATACAGATTGTAATGGGCTAAGGCCCTAATCAAATCATTCAAATGGGCCTAGGCTCGGACTATGATTGCATATTGTCTGCTTGTTTATGTGGGGATTACACACTGAGTTTTCGAAAACTCACCCTTCTGATTCATCTGTTCAGGTAATCCCCAGACTTAGGCGAATCAGAGCAGCGGAAGACTCAGCTGTGGCCATACGGCTCCTTTTTACTATTTTGTATTTGATTAGGTTTATTTTTTTAAAGCTTTATTTGGGGTATATTTTTGTAATAATGGCTGCTATGAGTTTTTGCTTAAAATTTGGATTTTATACTGCTTTATGTTTTATATCAGGTAGAGGTAGATAAAACACGAGTTTTTAAAAGAAATGCATGTGTTTTAGCAAAATACCCACAATGACACAAACTGTTTTAAAAAGCTTCCGCAACGTATAATATTTTGCAAACTAACGACTGAATAAAAATCACTATTTTAGGATTAATAAAAGATACCGACGAGATCTAAACAGAAAATGTTTTAAGCAAAGTTACGATTTTTCAACACGAGCATCAGCTTTCAAACACACTATCACGTGACATCACCAGATTCAGCCATAACGTCTAGGCCGGGTTTGGAGTGTTACATTTAGTGGTCTTAGAGCCTAGTTGCAAAATTCGGCTGTGGATTTGGGTTTTTAAAACTTGGTTTTTAAAGCACTGATTTCTAAATGATTTGAAACATTTTTACTGAATGTGTGGTACGCTGAGTCTCCGACGCTGATCTTGTAAGTTCTCTGAAGCCTTTATGTGTTTTAAACTGAAACTAATTTGATACTGAAACCACTATAGATAGTACAAACTGAGACTACTATAGGTAGATTGTACGGAAAACATTCAAGTTAGTGTATACTAATATTGTAGTAAAATCGATAGACACTGATAGACACTGTGTTGGGCAAAAACAAACTTTACGCTTTTAATACTGCCTCTCATAAGATATCTGTTAACAAATATTGAAATTGTAAACGATGCATAAAACTGTTAATACAGAATAATACAAATAGGCAATGAGCACAAGAGGTACTTGCGGACGGGATACAAAAAGCCGTGGTAGAGGCCGTAGAGGTGCTCGAGCTGGGTCCTCATTTTTTGGCAACTTGCCTAATTTGGATACAAGTGAGACACCGACTTCACCCATGACCGAAAATGGGTCTCATGATCGTGCAGCTGGGGACAACGTGTTGGAACGCTGGCACCCCTACGGTGCAGCGAAAAAATAAAACATCTGGCGATCCTAACCATGGATCCATGTGTGAGGAACGAATCGGGGTGAAAAAAGGTTTCGAAATTACCGAATGTTGAATCTGAGTAGACAGCGATGCCTCGACAATGAGTAATCTGATCTGGTATCGAATCTAGCCGCAATCTATCGTGACCCTCGGCTCTACGTAATCCACCTTGTTGGCAATAAACGGAAAGAATCTCAAAAACTGTTTTTAAGAAGATTTTGCTTTGACGGCTACTAGACCCACCAAGCAAAGAAAAACGGGATTTTATATCCCTTTTTTAGGGTTTTTTTAAATTAAATAAAAATATCAACGTTTTTAAACCAAAAATTATAATTACATTAATTATAATAATGATTTCGGTAAACT
Organism: Gossypium raimondii; assembly: GCF_025698545.1. NCBI lineage: Eukaryota > Viridiplantae > Streptophyta > Magnoliopsida > Malvales > Malvaceae > Gossypium > Gossypium raimondii. Next base: position 53,589,458 of record NC_068570.1, on the reverse strand, counting down.
ATATATTTATTTGAATTTATATACTAACCAAATTCATGTTCATTATGCGTACAACAACCTTGTACATATAATGTGTTCGGTATTTGATTACCCAATTAAATTAATTCTATAATTAATTTAATCCAAGCGATAACCAAACACAATACCAACTATGTTTTATTCCGTTCATTTCAACTATAGTGTGTGACCCTGTAGGTTCTTGTAACGTTAGCAGTTATACTAGAACGATTCCAATTTTACAAAGAATGAATGGCACCTAGCAATGCATCATTGCTACCTAAGTCACAAGAAAATGTGATTTGACATAACCTTTTATGATTAACCTTTCATGCAATAATCCTTAAGTCTTTTATCTCTAGATTGGACACAAGTCATGGAATAGTTACACTTGCATAGTCCATTCCATGTTCCTTGATATCTTAAGTAGACTATGATATACAAATAAGTATGACATCTCATATCAGCTTATTTGAACATGACCATGCATTTCTAGTCTCACTCAATCAAGTGGCCTAAGATATTACTCCCATTATGTAGGAGGGATTTATCCTATATCGATCAACCATATCCCTCTACACAGATTATGGTATATCCAACATTAGCCTTTATAGAACAACCAGTTACGGTGTACATTTGACTGTATCAAAATACACAACTCACGATGTTGGGATTATAATGATCTCAAGTCTGAGGATCATATACATATTAATCACTATGAGTAATGTTGTGACAATTACATAATAATCCAAGAAACATACTCATAACGGGTCAGTCCAATATGTTGTTCTCTAACACACATATTCATGCATCGATCTTAACATTCCATATCAATGACAACTATTTATCATCAATCAACTACATGTTAGTCTTAATGCATTATTGTTATCCTAGCCAACAATAATACTTGACTAAGGACCTTTTAAGAATAATCATATTATTCTCAGGACATTTCTATAAAACATTTTATTTACGCACACAGAAAAGAAACTGAAATAATAATGGTAACGCCTTATATTAATAAACATGATAAATTAAGTATATTATTACAACCATCTCATGATTGATCTTTGGGCATACTCTAACACGATGCATTGTTCCAAGACATGTTAAGGATTCTAGAGAGGGTCTGTGGGCTTAATACTGGAGCTAGTGGCCACAGGTCGGTTACGGAACTACTCCAATCTAATGGAGCTGAGCTTTTCAGGGGTATTGCTGAAGTTGCCCCTAATGTGGCTGAGTACTGGATAGAGGCCACAGAGAGAATTATGGACAACCTGGACTGCCCACCTGAGCAAAAATTAAAGGGTGTTGTATCGTTTGTACGAGATGAGGCATATCAATGGTGGTTCATAGTTAAGGAGGGCACTTAGCCCGATCGATTGACCTGGGAGTTCTTTAGGACTGCTTGTCAGGGGAAATATGTGGGGGCCAGCTATGTGGATGCCCGTAGAAGAGAGTTCTTGAATTTGACTCAGGGGGACAGATTAGTGGTCGGGTATGAGGCCGAGTTTTTACGACTAAACCGTTATGCATGTGGTATGGTGGAGATGGAGTACGAGCGATGTGTTCGCTTTGAGGATGGCCTTAGGGATAATCTGAGGGTTTTGATAGCTCCATAGAGGGAGCGAGATTTTACTGCACTAGTTGACAAGACAAAGATCACCGAGGAAGTGAAGCGCACTGAGCGCCAGAATCGTGACAGAGAGAGAGGTAGGAATAAGAGGGATTCGGAGCCCTCGAGTTCCGTTCAGAGGCCTAAGAAAAAGGCCAGAGTTGATGGGCCGATCAGAGTTGGGGCTCCCATTGCTGCTACTGGACAGCCGCTGTGTACTGACTGTGATAGGTGCCATCAGGGCGAGTGTTGGAATAGAACTAGGGCATGTTTAAGGTACGGTTGTCTAGAGCACCATATTAGAGAGTGTCCACGGTGGTCCGATCAGATGCAAGCTTCGGGTGATAATATTGTACTGCCACCAAGTGTAGTTTATCAAGCACCGAGAGGCCAGGGTCAGGGCAAAGGTGGTAATGGTTTGGGCCGTGGTTAGAGAGCACCGGCCAAAGGTGCTGGACATACTGAGGTGAGGTAGCCGGCTCTAGTTTATGCTGCTCGTCGCCGAGAGAATAGAGATGCTCTGGACATCATTACGGGTACGTTATTTATTTATAATGTACCATATACTACACTGATAGATATAGGATCCACTCACTCCTATATAGCCTGTATTGTATCTAAAAACTTGGGTATACTGGTTAAGAGCACTACGAGTGAGGCCACTTATAACACCCCAAACCCAGCCTAGACGTTATGGTCGAATCTGGCGTGACACATTGAAGTGTCTTTCGAAAATTGGACTTGTTGGAAGAACATTCGTTTCTAAGTTAAAAAAAACCTCTTAATTATTATTTAACAATCATCTAGCAAAAATGTTTGCCTTGTTGTCTGCTTTTGTTATAACAAGCTGATCTAAAATCGCGGAAGCTTTTAAAACCCTTTTTACTAAAAACTCGTGTATTTGAAAACAATAATTATTTTAAAAGATTCGTCTTCTCCTAAACTAGCAGTTTAAAGTGAGTAAGCAAAATCCCAATTAAAAATTTAAACAACTTAAAGGCCTTATTACAAAAACAAAACCCAACATATAAATTAAATTTAAATAAAAGCAAGTGTAACAGCAGTAGTTGTGTGGCCACCTCCGAGTCCCTCACAGCACCGAATCGCCTATGGCTGAGGATTACCTGTACAGTTAAAAGAAAAAAGTGAGTTTACGAAAACTCAGTGTGTAATCCCTTATCAATCAAACAGTATACAACATGCGAGAATATGCAGGCTGAGCCCTATTCATGATCGATGACAATGTGGGCCTTAGCCCAATCTGATATGATGTAATAATGCAATCTGTCTCAATCCAGCCAACACATCACTCCCTACCACCAACACACCATGTGGGGATAAAAACGACCCACCCAAATTAACACACTAATATCGCAAACAAAGCTACCAAGATCGATGTCAAGAAAGCGCCAAGAAGTATATGTGGCGAGCCACCAAGATGAAATACTTCCTCCAATACAGTATCCCAACCCCATGCAATATATCATGTCATAAATCATACGTGTATGCAGAAAGTCATACATATCATAGAGCAAATCAGTCATACATAACATAGGGCCATAATAGTCATTTAATCTCATAGGGGTATAACAATCATTTTACCCTATGAGGGTATTTCAATCATTTTGCCCTATAGGGGTATTTCAGTCATTTTATTAACCTCACGAAATGTCCGCAGTCACCTCGAGCAACTCAGGTAACCTGAATTGGCAAAGTAGTGTATATGGGTCCGCGGCTTATTACTCGGCCCAAGTGGGCCCATACATTCGTGCGACCCACTCGGCCCAGAATTCGCCACGGCTATGAGAACTATATAGCCCAGTCCAGTATTCTCCACAGTTCATGGATTTCATTCGTGTAGGGCCCACGATCCCAATGGGCCCACACGGCCCATTTCGACCCAACGTGGCCCATTACGGCCTAAGCCCATGAAAATGCTCATGGAGGCCTCTATAGTCCAACACTATGTTTTGTGGGCTTGGATTACCACAAGAGCATTCGTACGCTCATATGGCCTCGTACGCCGTCTTTTTGGCTTTTCAACTTTTGTCAATTTGCAATTAAAGGGGTGTGATCACACACCTGGATTCTATTTGCCGAGAAACCTCCCACGCATTGGAAACCTACACTTAACCAACACTCTCGACTTAATCACTTACACAGTTAAAGGATCGAATAAACACAAGTGATCACAATCGTTACTTACCACAACTTTTGATTGAGATAAGAGGGAAGTTCGCCTATCCAAATGTAATCACAAACCTTCAACCCTTTGAAAAGTTCCTAGGCACCAACCGAAACTGGATAAGCACTTAATCAACAGGTAATAAGGTAACTCTATATTGTTACCCTTACCAAATGCGAGAGAGAAACAAATTACAAAATACGAAACACACAGTCGGCCCCCAAAAGAAAGGAAGATTCGGCAACTAGAAAAAAAATATGAAAGCAAGGAAAAATCAGAAGAGTAAATCGACAGCAGTGCAGCAGAACAACGAATGGTGGAGGAGATAGATTCAAAAGAACAGAAAGGGAAGAAAAGTGTATTCGACAATCAAAGAGAAGGGAAACCGAAAAGAAAGAAGAAAAAGAAAGGGTGGGGAGGAGAGTGTATTCGGCCAAAAAAATAGGTAAAAAGGGAAGAGCAGCCAAAAGAAAACAAACCCGAGAGGTACCTCAATTCTTAGCAAAAATTCGGCACTTACAAGAAAAGAGAGGGAAAACCACACAAAACTGGCATCAAAAGTAAAACAAAAATGGGCAGCATGCTGCCTAATCGAATTTTCTAAAGTAACAAGTTCATTTTCGGCACATTTCCCCTCTCCCCTCAGTTTCCTTGATATTCTCCTAAAATCTCTCCCCTTATCCCGCCTAGAATCACTCCACCGATTTCTCCTTAACTCCCCCAACAACTCTATTCAAATTCAAATCAAACTCCCTAGAGCTGTATTTCAGTCCAACTCCACTACCTACACAGCTCAAGCAGCAAAATAAATACTCCATTGGGCAACCCAGGACTTGAACCTTAGAGCTCATCGTTACACAACACGCCATCTTGTCACTAGACCATAAAATCATTTTGTGGTATAACACAAGCACTATTATATATAAGGCTTATCTGCCAGTGTCCAGATTCATTTAAGAGCAAAACTAAAAATTTTGAAGAAGCCAAGACCTAGGCTTCTCAAACACTCCCATACACACCCAAATCACTTAGCAATTAAAGCAAACAAGCAATCAGAGCCAAAACATGCAAAAATTAAAAGAATTAGATTTTTGAGGCGTTACAAATCTACCCCCTTAATGAAATTTCGGCCTCAAAAGTTACTTGGTCAGAAAAGATGAGGGTACTGTTGTCGCATCACCTCTTTGGGTTCCCATGTGGCCTCTTTTGAACTGTGATTACGCTAGAGCACTTTAACTAATGGAATAGATTTCTTCCTCAGTACCTTAACCTCAAGGTCCAATATCTATACTGGCTCCTCCTCGAAGGTCAGATCTATCCTAACCTCGATCTCCTCGACTGGTACAATGTGTGTGGGACCAGAGCGATAACGCCTCAGCAAAGAGACGTGGAACACATCATGAATCCGGTCTAATTCTGAAGGAAACTCAAGTTGATATGCGACCAGTCCCACATGCTTTAGTATACGGTAAGGCCCAATGAACATAGGGCTAAGCTTACCCTTCCGTCCAAACCTCAGCATTTTTTCCATGGGGAGACCTTGAGAAATACGAAATCCCCCACAGAATACTCAATCTCTCGGCGTTTAAGATCCGCGTAAGACTTCTGCCTATCAAATGCTTCCTTCAATCGGTCTCGAATCAGTTTTACCTTCTCTTCGGTATCAAAAACTATCTCTAGCCCCAGAACTCGCCGCTGGCCCAACTCAGTCCAGCAGGTAGGAGTACGACACCTACAACCATATAACGCTTCGTACGGTGCCATTTGAATACTGGATTGGTAGCTATTATTATACGCGAACTCTGCTAGGGGTAAAAAGTCTTCCCAGCTACCTCGAAAATCCATTACACAACTTCTTAACACGCCTTCCAGTATTTGAATGACCTTCTCTGACTAACCATCTGTCTGAGGATGGAACGCAGTACTGAAGTCCAACCTAGTACCCAAGGCTTCGTGTCATTTCTTCCAGAATTGAGACGTTAATCGAGGATCTCTATCTGAAATGATGGAAATGGGTACCCCATGCAGCCTTACTACCTCAGCCACATACTGTTTAGGCAACTTCTTCAAAGAGTAATCAGTACGGACTGGTATGAAATGGGCAGATTTAGTCAATCGATCTACAATAACCCATACCGAGTCCTTCTTAGAAGGTGTTAAGGGCAGCCTACTCACAAAATCCATGGTTACCATCTCCAACTTCCAAAGTGGAATCTTAAATGGCTGTAGTAACCCTGAAGGTAACTGATGTTCAGCCTTCACTTGTTGGCAAGACAATCACTTATTTACAAAATCAGTAACTTCACGCTTAAGACCAGGCCACCAATATAACTCCCGAAGGTCACGGTACATTTTATTCCCACCGAGATGTATAGCAAAAGGACCACTATGCGCCTCTCGCAGTATAGGCTGCCTCAAATCATTATCCCTCGATACACAAAGTCTCACACGGAAACACAGTACTCTTTCACTATTTGACCCAAAATCTAAAGTTTCTCCATTCTCAACCTGTCGGAAACGAGGGACCAGTGACCCATCCAACAACTGTTTACTCCTAATTTGTTCAGTCCACGTTGGTCTAACTTGCAGCTCAGCCAACAAGCTACCATCATCAAACAAGCTGATACGACCAAACATCGCTCTTAAATTAGATACAGCCCTACGGCTCAGTGCGTCAGCTACCACGTTAGCCTTACTAGGATGGTACTCAATCGAGGTACTTGAAACTCTTGTTATCTGTGTAGATAGTACACTTCTCACCGTATAAATAGTGCCTCTAAATTTTCAGTGCGAATACCACCGTGCTAACTCCAAGTCATGAGTAGGGTAATTCACCTCATGAGGCTTAAGCTGACGAGACGCATAAGCAACCACTTTACCCTCCTGCATCAGCACACAATCCAAACCCATGTGTGATGCATCACTGTAGACAGTGAATTCCCTCCTAGACTGTAGTCAGAACTTTCTTCAATTTCTCAAAACTTTCTTGTTGCTTATTAGTCCAATTAAACGGTACCCCTTTACACCGCAACTTAGTCAAAGGTGCAGCAATCAAGGAAAACCCCTCAACAAAACGTCTGTAATACCCTGCCAGACCAAGAAAACTTTAAATTTTAGGTACGGTCTTAGGTGGTTTCCAATCCAGTACGGCTTCAATTTTTTGAGGATCAACCCTAATTCCCCCGGCAAATACCACGTGACCCAGAAATGTCACTTCTCGCAGCCAGAACTCACACTTGCTGAACTTAGCGTACAGTTGTTTCTTCCTTAAAATCTTCAGAACAATTCAGAGATGTGCATCATGCTTATCCTTGATTCTCGAATACACCAAAATGTTGTCTATAAATACCACCATGAACCAGTCCAAGTAGGGCTGGAATACTCAGCTCATCAGGTCCATGAATGCTGCCGGTGCATTCGTCAGGCCAAACGGCATCACTAGGAACTTGTAATGACCATAACGAGTCCTAAATGCAGTCTTATACACATTAGCCTCCTTAACACTCAGCTGATGGTACCCAGAACGAAGATATATTTTGGAGAAAACCGAAGCTCATTGCAACTGATCAAATAAATCATCTATCCTCGGTAAAAGATACTTATTCTTGATAGTCAATTTATTCAATTGTCGATAGTCGATGCATATGCGCATGCTCCCATCGGTCTTCTTGACGAACAGCACTGGTGCTCCCTACGGAGACACACTAGGTCGAATGAATCCCCGATACAATAGTCCTTGGATTTAAGCTTTCAATTCCACTAGCTTCTTCGGTGCCATCCTATATGGGGCAATGGACACTGGAGCTGTTCCTGACAGGAGCTCAATACCAAATTCAACTTCGTAGCTCAGAGGCAACCCAAAGAGCTCATCAAGAAATACATTAGAAAAATCTTTAACATTTCTAATATCTCCAACAGAAGGACCCTCAGAATCAGATACACTAATATAGGCTAAAAATGCCTCACAACCCTTGTGGACCAATTTTTCAGCCCTTAATGCAGAGATCACAATAGATAGAAAGTCCCTTCGCTCCCCAATCAGAGCCACCTCCTCATCCTTAATAGTCTTTAACACCATAGCAGCACAATCCAAACTTGCACAATGTCTAACCAACCAATCCATCACCAAGATTAGGTCGAATTCACCAAATGGTAACTCCATCAAATCCGTTAGAAATATAACTCCTTGAACCTCTAAGGGTACATCTCTGAACAACTTGTCTACCCTTACTGATTGTCCCAGTAGACTTAACACATTCATCTAATTAACAGTACTCTCACACATGATAACCAAGGTGCAAGACACAGTGCATGCAATGTATGAATGCGTACACCATATATCAATCAGAGCAGTGTAAGGTGCATTATGAATTAGGAACGTACTGGTTATAACATCTAGAGCGTCACCATCCTCTCGGCGACGAGCAGTATAGACCAGTGTTGGCTGTCTTACCTCAATGTTACCAACACCTCTGCCCGACTTTCCATGACCTCGTCCTACACCATTTCCACCTCTGATTTGCCCATGGCCTCTCGGTGACTGCTAACCACCTTTCACTGGCTGAACAAAACTCTGACCTGCAGCTTGCATCTGAACAAGCCTCTAAGGATAATTCTTAACTTGATCCTCTATAGACCTACATTTGAAACATGCCCCAATCTTTTTCCAATACTCACCCAATGATGTCTCCCACAATTAGCACAAGGCTGTGGTCTTGCAACAGAAACCCCAGCTCGGACTGGCCCATCAAACTGGCCTTCTTTTTACGCCTTCTAGAAAAACCTGAGGGCTCTAAATCCCTCTTATATCTACCTCTATCCTTTTCATGGTTCTGGCGCTCAGAGCACTTCACATCCCTTGAATTTTAGCCTTTTCAACTAGGGCAGCAAAATCTCGCTCAATCTACGGAGCTATCAAAACTTGTAATTCATCCCGAAGGCCGTCTTTAAATCTCACACAGTGTTCATATTCAGTCGCCACTATCCCACGAGCATAACGGCTCAATCGCAGAAACTCTGCCTCATATTTTGCTACAGTTTTAATCCCTCAGATCAAACTTAAAAATTCTTTTCTTCGGGCGTCCACATAACTTGCGCCCACATACTTTCCTTCGAATGCCACCTTAAAGAAATCCTACGTTAACCGGTCGGCCTGAGTACCCTCTCTCACCGTAAGCCACCACTGATAGGCTTCATCTCACAGTAAAGACACTGGCCCTTTTAGCTTTTACTCAGAAGTGCAATCGAGGTCGTCTATTATTCTCTCTGTGGCTTCCAACCAGTATTCAACCAGTACCGAAGTCATTCTGAAATCGACCCACAGCCCACAGCACCTGTACCGATCCCTGCAACCCTTTCCAGAATACGGAGCATAGCTTGAGATAATGCATCATCCCCAGCCGCTTGATCGGAAGATCCCAACTCGGTCACCGGTGAAGCTAGTGCCTCTCTAGCCCCAACATTAGGCATGTGGCCTGATGCTGAAAACCCAACCCTAGCACTTCCTCGGCCTCTACCGCGACCTCATGTACGCCTTCCACGAGCACCTCTAGTGCTCATATCGACTAATGTATTATCTATTTTAAGAAGTTTTATGCATTAGTTAGCAATTCCAATAATTATTAACAGATGTCTTATGAAAAGAAATAATCAGAGTTTTGTTTTCATAAAACAAGGTCTCCCTATAGTTTCAGTTTACTCACACCAAAGAATTTTAGTACATTCCTACTCTCTATAGTAGCCTCTCAGTTTTAGTATAATTCAAAAATAGTCTTCCAGAATTTTCAAATATTTTAAAAAACCCATTCCACAGCTGAGTTTTAAAACCTAGCTCTGATACCACTAAATGTAACACCCCAAACCCGGCCTAGACGTTATGGTTGAATCTAACGTCTCACATTGAAGTGCCTTTCGAAAATTGGACTTGTTGGAAGAACATTCATTTCTAAGTTTTAAAAAAACCTCTTAATTATTATTTAATAATCATCTAGCAAAAACGTTTGCCTTGTTTTCTGCTTTTGTTATAATAAGCTGATCTAAAATCGTGGAAGCTCTTAAAATCCTTTTTGTTAAAAACTTGTGTATTTGAAAACAATAATTATTTTAAAAGATTCGTCTTCTCCTAACCTAACAGTTTAAAGTGAGTAAGCAAAAACCCAATTAAAAATTTAAACAACTTAAATGCCTTATTACAAAAATAAAACCCAACATATGAATTAAATTTAAATAAAAGCAAGTGTAACAGTAGTAGTTGTGTGGTCACCTCCGCGTCCCTCGCAGCACCGAATCACCTATGGCTGAGGATGACCTGTATAGTTAAAAGGAAAAAGTGAGTTTACGAAAGCTCAGTGTGTAATCCCCTATCAATCAAACAGTATACAACATGCGATAGAATAGCCTAGGCCCGAGCCCTATTCAAGATCAAGATGCAATGTGGGCCCTACCCCAATACAGTAACAGTGTAATAATATAATCTGTCCCAATCCAGCCAACACACCACTCCGTACCACCAACACACCATGTGGGGATAAAATCGACCCACCCAGCCAACACACCAATATCGCAAGAAAGTCGCGATGTCGATATCGTAACAAAGTCGCGAATGAAGATATGTGCGAGCCACCATGACAAGATACTTCCTACAATCAAGATCCCAACCCCATACAGTATGTCATGCCATAAATCATACGTGTATGCAGAATGTCATACATATCATAGAGCAAATCAGTCATACATAACATAGGGCCATAGCAGTCATTTAATCTCCTAGGGGTATAACAGTTATTTTAACTTATGGGGATATTTCAGTCATTTTACCATATCAGGGTATTTCACTCATTTTACCCTATGGGGGTATTTCGGTTATTTTACCCTATAAGGGTATTTCGATCATTTTACCCTATAGGGGTACTTCGATTATTTTATTGACCTCACGAAAGGTCTGCAGGCACCTCGAGCAACTCAGGTAACCTAAATGGGCAAAGTAGTGTATATGGGCCCAAGGCCCATTACTTAGCCCAAATTGGCCCACACGTTCGTGCGGCCCACTCAGCCTAAAATTTGCCACGACTATGAAAATTATATAGCCCAGTCTAGTTTTCACCACAGTTTGTGGATTTCATCCGTGTAGGGCCTACGAGCCCAATGGGCCCACGAGCCCATTTTGGCCCAACGTGGCCCATTACAGCCTTAGCCTATGAAAATGCTCATTGAGGCCTCTACAGTCCAACACCATATTTCGTGGGCTCAGATTACCACATGAGCGTTCATACGCTCATATGGCCTCGTACTCTATCTTTTCGGCCTTTCAGCTTTTGCTGATTTGCAGTTAAAGGGGTGTGATCACACACCTGGATTCTATTTACCGAGAAACCTCCCATGCTTTGGAAACCTACACTTAACCAACAATCTCAAATTAATCACTTACACAGTTAAAGCATCGAATAAACACAAGTGATCACAACCGTTACTTACCACAAATTTTGATTGAGATAAGAGGGAAGTTCGCCAATCCAAATGCAATCACAAACCTTCAACCCTTTGAAAAGTTCCTAGGCACCAACTGAAACTGGGTAAGCACTTAATCAACAGGTAATAAGGTAACTTTATATTATTACCCTTACCAAACACGAGAGAGAAAATAACTACGAAATGTGAAACACACAGTCGGCACCCAAAAGAAAGGAAGATTTAGCAACTAGAAAAAGAAGGAAAATATTAAAGCAGGGAAAGATCAGAAGAGTAAATCGGCAGTAGTGCAGTAGAACAAGGAATGGTAGAGGAGATAGATTCGAAAGAACAGAAGGGGAAGAAAGGTGTATTTGACAATCAAAGAGAAGGGAAACTGAAAACAAAGAAGAAAAAGAAAGGTGAGGGAGGAGAGTGTATTCGGCCAAAAAGAAAATAGGTAAAAAGGGAAGAGCAGCCAAAAGAAAATAAACCCGAGAGGTACCTTAATTCTTAGCAAAAAATTGGCACTTACAAGCAAAGAGAGGGAAAACCACACAAAACCGGCATGAAAAGTAGAACAAAAATGAGCAGCATGCCCCCTAGCCAAATTTTCCTGAGTAACAAGTTCATTTTCTGCACATTTCCCCTTTCCCCTTAGTTTCCTTGATATTCTCCTAAAATCTCTCCCCTTATCCCTCATAGAATCACTCCACCAATTTCTCTTTAACTCCCCCAACAACTCTATTCAAATTCAAATCAAACTCCCCATAGTTGTATTTCAGTCCAACTCCATTACCTACACAGCTCAAGCAGCAAAATAAATACTCCATTGCACAACCCAGGACTTGAACCTCAGACCTCACAGTTACACAACACGCCACCTTGCCATTAGAGCACAAGCTCTTTTTGTGTTATAACACAAGCAGTATTATATATAAGGCCTATATGCCAATGTCTAGATTCATTTAAGAGCAAAACTAAAAATTCTGCAGAAGCCAAGACTTGAACTCAGGCTTCTTAAACACTCCCATACACACTGAAATCACTTAGCTATTAAAGCAAACAAGCAATCAGTGCCAAAACATGCAAAAATTAAAGACTTAGATTTTTGGGGCGTTACATCAGTATACTGAGTCTATTGGTGCAGTCAATAAGGGTTAACAAACTGTTTAGAGATGTTCCTCTAGATGTTCAAGGAGCTATGTTTTTGGCTGATCTGATGGAACTGCCTTTTGGGGAGTTTGATCTGATACTGGGAATAGACTAGTTGGTTAAACACCAAGTGAGCTTAGATTGTGCCACAAAAAGGGTTGTACTGAGAACTGCGGAAGACATCGAGGTAGTCATAATTGGGGAGTGTCGAATTACTTATCAAATGTGATTTCTGCATTGAGGACCAAAATGTTGGTTCGTAAGGGATGTGAGGTGTATCTGGCTTAAATCAGTGTTTCAGATTTTAGGGATTTTTTGGTTAAGGATATCAGGACGGTTAAGGAGTTTTCAGATATTTTTCTTGAAGAGCTACCTGGGTTACCTCCGAATCGTGAAGTAGAGTTTGGGATTAAGCCATTTCCTGGTATAGCTTCGATGTCTATTGCCCCTTATAGAATGGCACTGAAAGAGCTTATGGAGCTTAAGGCTCAGATGCAAGAGTTACTGGATCGTGGGTTCATCCGCCCTAGTGTGTCTCCATACGGAGCACCGGTTCTATTTGTGAAAAAAAAGGATGGATCCATGCGTATGTGTATTGATTACCGGTAATTGAACAAGTTGACCATAAAGAATAAGTACCCCCTACCAAGTATAGACGGTCTGTTTGATCAGTTCTGAGGTGCTTTAATTTTCTCCAAGATTGATCTCCGATCGGGATATCATCAGTTGAGGGTTGAGGAGACTGATGTGCACAAGACAGCATTTAGGACTTGGTACAATCATTACAAGTTTATAGTGATGCCATTTGGACTGACGAATGCACCAGCAACTTTTATGGATCTGATGAACCGAGTGTTCTAGCCCTATCTGGATCAGTTCGTGGTGGTATTTATTGATGACATACTGGTGTATTCGAGAACTTAGGATGAGCACGATGAACACCTCAGAGTGGTTCTACAAATTCTTTGAGAAAAACAACTGTACGCCAAGTTTAGTAAATGTGAGTTTTGGTTACGTGAAGTATCATTTTTGGGACATGTGGTTTCTATTGAGGGGATTAGAGTCGATCCTTGAAAGCTTGAGGCTGTTTTGGATTGGAAGCACCCTAAGATTGTACCTGAGATCCACAGTTTTCTGGGACTGGTAAGGTATTATCAATGATTTGTAGAGGGGTTCTCACTAATTGCAGCATCTTTGACTAAGCTGCTACGCAAGGGTGTGTCATTTAACTGGACTGATGCGCAGCAAGAGAGCTTTGAGAAGCTCAAGACTATATTGACTGAGGCCTCTATTTTGATACAGCCAGAGTTTGGAAAGGAGATTACTGTTTACAGCGATACGTTACATGTCGGTTTAGGATGTGTGCCGATGCAAAAGGGTAAAATGGTAGTGTATGCGTATCGTCAACTTAAGACTCATGAAGCGAATTATCTGACACATGACTTGGAGTTTGCCGCAGTGGTGTTTGCACTAAAAATCTAGAGGCATTACTTCTATGGTGAGAAGTGTATCATTTACACTGATCATAAGAGCCTCAAATACCTCCTCACTCAAAAGGAGCTGAATCTTAGACAGCTTAGATGGACTGAGCTGCTTAAGGATTATTACTGTACTATTGAATACCACCTTGATAGGGCTAATGTGGTGGCCGACGCACTGAGCCATAGAGCTATGACTGATCTGAGGATGATGTTTGCTCGCCTCAGTTTATTTGATGATGGTAGTCTGTTGGCCGAATTTCAAGTTAAACCGACGTGGATAGAACAGAATAAGGGTAAATAGATAGAGGATGAGTCGTTGGGTCTTCGTTTCTGATAGGTTGAGAGTTGGAATACCGAGGATTTTGGATTGAATAGCAAAGGGGTGTTCTGTTTCCGTGGGAAAATCTGTGTACCGAAAGATACTAAATTGAGGCAGTTTATTTTGAGAGAGGCACATAGTACCCCTTATGCTATGCAACCAGGTGGAAATAAGATGTACTATGACCTTCGTGAGTTATATTGGTCGCCAGGTCTTAAACGAGAGGTTATTGAATTTGTGGCTAAATGTTTGACATGCCAGCAGGTTAAGGCTGAACATAAGTTACTTTCGGGATTGTTGCAACTAGTCAAGATTCCTCTTTGGAAGTGGAAGCTTGTAACTATGGATTTCGTTAGTGGGTTACCCCTCACACCCACTAAGAAGGATTCGGTATGGGTCATTGTGGATCAATTGACCAAATACGCCCACTTCATACCGGTTTGTACTGACTACTCTCTGCAGAAGCTGGCAAAATTGTATTTGTCTGAGATAGTGAGACTGCAAGGGGTACCGGTTTCAATAATATCTGATAGGGATCCTCGCTTCACATCTAGGTTCTAGAAGAAGATACATGAAGCTCTGGGTACAAGATATCTTGGACTTCAGTATTGCGTTCCACCCTTAAACGGACGGTCAGTCAGAGAGGGTGATTTAGATACTGGAGGACATGTTAAGGAGTTACGTGATTGATTTCCGAGGCAGTTGGGAGGATTACTTGCCGCTAGCAGAGTTTGCTTATAACAACTACTATCAGTCTAGCACCTTACGAGGCTTTATATGGTCGTAGGTGTCGCACACCTGCATGTTGGACTGAGTTGGGCGAGCGGCGTGTTCTGGGCCCTGAACTAGTTTCTAATACCGATGATAAAGTTAAGTTGATTCAAGACCGACTGAAAGCGGCATCTAATAGGTAGAAGCCCTACGCTGACTGAAAGCGTCGAGAGATTGAGTATTCGAAGGGGGACTTCATTTTTCTCAAGGTCTCGCCGTGGAAAAAGTTATTGAAATTTGGTCGCAAGGGCAAGTTGAGCCTTAGATTTATTGGACCTTAATGTAACACCCCTTACCCGTATTCAGCTCCGGAATAGGGTATGAGGTATTACTAGAACACTTACACATGTAAACGTACTAAACCGAGTTACAAAATTTCATTCAAACTGAAACTCTTCAAATTTTTAACATGCTTTTATAATTCTTTACAACATATCCTCAAAATATTATATTCATAACAAATAGGGCCTACGAGACCCGATACTTATTCATGTAATTCAAAGCTCCATTTCCATTTTATTCAATTCACAATCTTTCATGTTCACAATTCAAATCAATTTCTCAATCCAATATATATATATATATCAATACCACACTCTCATACTATGAAACTTTATTTTCCCATATGAGCTTAAACCATGATCATCACATATCAAAGACAAATGTTCTTGACATTTCCATCACATAGACTGAATTAATCAATGCAACTCAATCATATAATCATCCATATATCATTATTATCACATATATATATATATGTCATGACTAAATTTCTTAAACATTTGATCAATTGCTTTTCAATACCGCAATAGTTCCTTCAGTACCAATACGTATTTACCATTCAATTTAACATTTACCGATTATAATTGGGCATATGACCATTATACACAATTCTTTCATACATTTTATTGTCCTCCTCCTCCTCTCCATTCCACATCCTTTATGTATAAAACATGCTTAAATAGCATTATACATAATTTCACTATTCACTTATATTTAAATTCAAAGTTGTCTATTTGAGTAAGAGTCACTAAATCATTTTTATCTGAAGATAAAAAGCTCCAAATTAAGATCCGTTAATTTCCCTTGAAACTATACTCACATGTATTCTTACCATAAAATTTTTAGAATTTTTTACTTGGCAAATTAGTACAGTTTATTCTTTAAAGTCACCCTTGTTTCACTGCTCAACATCTCTGACATCTCTTCACTAAAAATGAATTATCTCATTGTACAGAACTCAGATGATATTTACGTTTGTTCCCTTTGAGACTCATTAAAGATTCTAAGCATATAAATTATAACTCATAATCATTTTTTTTAAAATTTTTAATTATTTTCCAAAGTCAGAACAGGGGATTCCAAAATCCATCCGACCTTGCCTCACTAAAATTCAAATATCTCAAAATGTATAACTCTTTTGATTTCTTTGTTTCTTTTATGTAAAAATAGACTCCTTAAGATTTCATTTCATATCTTATTCACCCTCTAATTAAATTTCCACCATTTTTGGTGATTTTTCAAAGTCACACTATTGTTATTGTCCAAAACTGTTTTGTTGCTAATTCTACATTTTCATAATTTCACTTTTTCACTTTTAATCACTATTCAATTCAAAATTCACTTTTCCATTTTCAAGTCAATATTCAATTCAATTCCGCACATATATTCATTATTCAATTACACTTAATCGTTACATGATCTCATGTATTTTCACTTAGTCAATTTCCCGTTGAACACTCGAAATATACACGGATACATAGAGAATTAGCACATAAGTGCCACACTGATATGTAGCCGAAGCTACCACTGAAATGTAGCCGAAGCTACCACTGATATGTAGCCGAAGCTACCACTGAAATGTAGCCGAAGCTACCACTGATCAATAACACTGGAAATGTCCACGGGCCTGCTCACACAAGTTGTCAGGTGTCTGCAACACATGCTAGATCACCCAGCACCCGAGACTCACTGTAACATTGTAACACTGATCTCTAGTGACATGTCACTTGTATCCACTTCTATTCCTAAGTTCAACCGGGAATTTACACTTAACACTTTATTTTCAACACTTTATCACTTGAATAATTCATGAACAATTTTCCATCCACATTTAATATTGATTCACATATCAAATAAAATTCACAATTTATAAAAGTATATTACTATTATTTACACATAACTTACTTTGATGCAACAATATAAAAATTTAGCAATTTAGTCTTTAATCTTTTCTTTTCTCCGGTCAATGTCGATTCCACTTCTTTCTTGATCTATAATAACACATTTGACTTATTTAGTACTCACATTTATCAAAACAGTCCTTGACTCAAACTTTGGAAAAATTACAATTTTGCCCCTAAACTTTTGCATATTTACACTTTTTCCCCAAAGCTCGTAAATTAAACTTCATCCTTTTTTCTTATGTATTATGACATGCTAAACATTTTTCCCTTCTATGGCAACATCAAATTCCCACTCTAACACTTATGAACATTTAGTATTTTTATCGATTATGTCGTTTTACTCGTTTTTACTCAAAATCGCTTAGCAAAAGTTGCTTAACATAATTTCTAGCTTCATATTCTACCATAAAACATCAAAATAAACACATTTCACATATGGGTATTTTTCCAAATATAAACCCTAGATTAAATTATTGCTAGAATAAGCAAAATCAAGTTACCGGGACTCTAAAAACGTAAAGAACATTAAAAACAGGGCTTAGAATCACTTACTATGGAGCTTGGAAGCTTGAAAACCCTAAAAATGGCTTCCCCCTTGCTGATTTCGTCCAAATGAAGAAGATGAGCACAATTTGCCATCTTTTTCCCTTTTAATTCATTTTAAATACTAGATTACCAAATTTCCCCTAACTTAAAAATTTCCTATTTCACTTATCTCATGCCCATTTTTATCTACCAACTTAACCAATGATCTAATTACCATATAAGGACCTCCAATTTAAAGTTTCATAACAGTTGAACACCTCTAACATGTAGAACTTAACTTTTGCACTTTTTATAATTTAGTCCTTTTGATTAAATTGAGTGCCCAAACGTCGAAATTTTCGAACGAAATTTTTACAAAATCATTCCGTGAAATCGTAGACCATAAAAATATAAGAAAAATAATTTTTTCCTTGTCGGATTTGTGATCTCGAAACTACTGTTCCGACTAGGCCCAAAATCGGGCTGTTACACTTACCGTGTGCTTAAGCAAGTGGGACCAGCTGCTTACCAGTTGGAGTTACCTCCGGAATTGGATCAAATTCACGACTTGTTCCACATCTCTAAGTTTAGGTGCTACCGCTCTGATCCCACGCATATTGTTCCTGTTGAGGAGATCAAGGTTAGGTCAGATCTAACCTTTGAGGATGAGCCGGTTCAGATATTGGAGCGAGATGTAAAGGTTCTAAGAAGAAAATCCATCCCACTGGTAAGGGTTCTTTGGTGTAATCATAGCACTGAGGAGGCCACGTAGGAGCCTAAGGATGCGATGTGTAAGTAGTATCCTCATCTATTCTAATCAGGTAAAATTTTGAGGCTAAAATTTTCTTTTAAAGGGTAGAGTTGTAATGCCCCAAAATTCTCTTATATTTATTTATGTGTTTTTGTGACACAAATTATCTGTCTGCTTTAGTGGTTATGTGTTCTGGGAGTGTCTAAGAAGTATTGGGTTCAAGCCTTGTCTTGAGCTAAATCTTTTTTTAATTAAATAAAGCCTTTCTTTTATTCAATAGGATTATAGTTTAAAGTTAGTAAAAATATGTTAGAAAGGGTCTGCTGGTCTGGTGGTTAAGTGGAGGACAAATGAGCAAGAGGTCTGGAGTTCGAGTACTTGCGCAATCATGGGATTTATTTTTATTCCTTGTGCCGTGTGGGTGTTGTAGTTTGACCAAAATTTTGTAGAGTTGGAGTGAGATTTGAATTCGGTTGTTGAAGAGATTAGGGTGGAAGGTTTGGGGGGAATTTGAGGGTTAGTGAGAGTGTGTTGGGAAGTTTTTAGGAGAGAAGTTAGGGATATGAGAGAAAGTTAAGGGATTGGGGGCTGAGTGTATGAAAAATCTGATCATTACCTCCATTCTTTTTTTCTACAATTTTGGCACCTTCTCTATAATTTCTCAAGTTTTCTGATGGCTACTCCTTTCCCCTCTTTGCCGAAACTTTTTCTAGTGTTTCCCCTCTTCATTCTTTTTATTCTTTCTCTTTTGTTTGCTTCCAGCCAAAATCCTCCATTGTTACTGTTGAATTCTTCTTGGGTTTTCCCTTATTTCTCCTTTTTTCCTCCGGTGTTCGTGCCATTTTTCTCTGTTGTGCAACTTAGTTCGTTCGTTCGGTAAGTTTTTGGTTAAGCGGTTCATTTCCTTTTAGCAACTCTTCTTAAATATATTTCATTTCTACCTATAAGGGGAGGACTGAAAGGTACGTAGTCTCCCGTCGAAGCCTTAGTGTGGGGGAGTTTTGGTTCATTGATAGAAGGTATTAGCTTGTCGCTCAGAAAAGGTTTACTTTGTTTCAAGTTAAATAAATACGATTGTTATGCGATTAATCGAGTGGTTGTGGTTGAAAGTAGGTTGTGAGTGGTCGAGGACTGTGTGCGCATCTTTCGTAACCAGGTGTGGAAACACAACTCTGAAAACGGGAATCGGTGAAAAGACGAAAAATGTGATTATCGATGCCACACGGGCATGCGGCCACTCGTGTGGTAGGCCGTGTGATCGAGCATGGGCGTGTGATCGACGATGCTGGCCATGTGCTATTCATGGGCCAGACCGAATTGGGCCGTGTGGGCCACACGGGCCCATGGGCCCCACACGAGTGAACCACACGGATGTATGAGAATTTTGGGCCAGGCTGTGAAATCCACACGGCCAAGGCCATTTTGGGCCGTGTGGGCCACACGAGCATGTTGGCCCACATGGGCATGCAACATGGGTCGTGGGCCCATTTTCACTATTTGACTGCTAAGGTTGCACGGGTCACCCGAGTCGACTGTGGACCTCTGTAGGGTCGGTAAGCTTACCTAGACCCTTAATTGATTCAAATGACTTTATGACTGATACAATTATGCATGTTATTAAGCATGACGATGTCCCACTGGTTTGATACTATGTGCCTTGATTTTATGCATGATATTATGTTTTAACATGTCATATATGTATATTGCATTGCATTGGGGTGGGGTTATATTGTTCGGAGGAGGTGTATTGAAAGGCCTCGAGCCTAAATTACTGGCAGCTCAGCTACAAACTACTGTCTAGTGCCGCATTCGGTGCTACTTGAAGTGTAGGGATGGGTGGGTTGATTATATTCCCACATAGAGTATAGGGTTGGATAGAGTTGGAGTGTAGAAGCTGGCTGGGTAGGATTTGATACTGCATATCTATTACTGTACTGAGTATTGATACTGTAATGGGCCAAGGTCCAAATGCATGACTGCTTCTGTACTGTAATGAGCTAAGGCCCTAATTGAAACTGAAACTGTTATCGAAATGGGCTTAGGCCCAGACTATGATTGCATACTGTCTGCTTGCTTATGTGGGGATTACACACTTAGTTTTCGTAAACTCACCATTTTGATTCATCTTTTCAGGAAATCCTCAGACTTAGGTGGATCGAAGTGGTGGAGGACTCTGCTGTGGCCACATGACTCCTTTTTACTGTTTTGTATTTAATTAGGTTTATTTGTTTTAAAGCTTTATTTGGGGTATTTTTCTATAATAATAGCCGTTATGAGTTTTTTCTTAAAATTTGGATTTTATATCTGCTAGAGGTAGATAAAACACGAGTTTTTAAAAGAAATGCATGTGTTTTAGCAAAATAACCACAAGGACAAAAACTGTTTTAAAAAGCTTCCAAAACGTATAATATTTTACAAACTAACGACTGAATAAAAATCACTATTTTAGGATTAATAAAATATACCGACGAGATCTAAACGGAAAATGTTTTAAGCAAAGTTACGGTTTTTCAACACGAGCACCGATTTTCAAACACACTATCACGTGACATCACCAGATTCGGCCATAACGTCCAGGCCGAGTTTGGGGTATTACACGGTTTATATTCAAAATTTCACTAGGATGACTAATAGCGCCATAAACGTCAAACTTCACGATCTCCCCGTCAAACTCTATCGTGAGGGTTTCGCTACGCACGTTAATCTTAGTATTTGCAGTACTAAGGAAAGGTCGCCCCAACAAGATGTTTGAAGACCTAAGAACGCTATCCTCTTCCACTTTTATCACATAAAAGTCCGCAGGAAAGATAAGTTCGTTGACTTTCACTAATATGTCCTCAAGGACTCCTTCGGGATGAACAATAGATTTGTCTACTAATTGAATGATAACACCTATTTTCATCAAAAAACCCACGTTAAGTGATTCATAAATAGAAAAAAAGGCATTACGTTTATGGAGGCCCCTAAATCACACATAGCTCTTTTAATTCCTAAGTGTCCTATTTTTCATGGTATTACAAACATGCCTCTATCTTTACATTTTACTGGCATCCTCTGCTTCAACACCGCAGATGCATTTTCACCAAAACTTACTCTTTCATTTTCAGCTAATTTTCGCTTGCTGCTGCAAAGCTCTTTAAGGAACTTGGCATATCGTGGAATTTGTTTGATGCCATTCAACAATGGTATGTTGATCTCGACGTTTCTAAATGTTTCGAGGATCTCTTTTTCCTCCTTACCTCTCTAATGTTGGTTCAATCGTCCTGAAAATGAAGGTTGAATTATGGGCAATGGAGGTTTCGTTCAGACCTGTTCATCGTTCTCCTACTCTTTTTGGGTGAAATCTTGATCAAAATTCTTGCCAATATTTGGTTCTAGCACTTTTCCACTTCGTAACGTCACTGCATTTGCATGTTGTCTTAGGTTAGGTTCCATTTGTGATGGCAGCTTTCCTTGTGAGTTTATTTTCTCAATTGATGTGGTCAACTCTCTTATTGACGCCTCGATTTTCTGTTGAAAATCCTTTGTTTCCTTTTGGAAATCACGAGTTTGCCATTGTATTTACTGTTGGAAATTAACAATTTGTCGTTGTATCTGCTATTGGAAATCAAGCACATTAGCTGCTAATTTATTGACCATGGTTTCTAGAGAGGTACTTGAATCTTGCATTTGTTGTGGAAACCGGTTTTGGTATGGCTGGTTATACTGTAGGTTTGCCCCATAACTCAAGTTAGGATGTTCTTTCCATCCTAGGCTACATGTATTTGCATAGGGGTTATATTGCCTTTGGGGTAGTCCATGAAAGTTCCCCACAGCATCTAAATGGGCCATAGTATCGTTACAAAAACTAGGGCATGCATCAGTTGTATGTTTGGGTGTTGCACAAATTTCGCAAAGTTGGGTTGGTCCTATTTTTACTGCAAAAAGAGAATTCATGATATTAGTAAGTCAATAAACTTTATCTTCTAAAGCTGAAATACTTAGATGGTGAACCCTTTTGGTGGGTTCAGGATTGGCCCGGAATTACTGAGTATTTGCAGCCATCGTGGATATCAAGTCCCTTTCCTGTTGGGGAGTCATGTTGACCAATGCTCCTTTACTGGCGGCATCTACCATGTTCATCTCTATGGACTTTAAGCCCTTATAAAAGTATTAGAGCAAAGACTATTCTGTTATCCCATATTGTGGGCAACTTGCACACAATTTCTTGAATCGCTCCCAATAGTCTTAAAGAGACTCCACATCTTTTTGCCTTATCCCAACGATCTCTCTTTTTAACTCAGTTGCACGCGATGTTGGGAAAAACCTATTGAGAAGCAAATGGGAAATATCAGTCCAAGTTCTAATAGATCTAGGAGGTTGATAAAATAACCATTCCCTAGCAGAATCTGCTAGGGGAAACGGGAAAGCACACAATTTGATTTGATCCTCACTTACGCCTTGAGGTTTCATACTAAGACAAACCATATGAAACTCTTTTAGATATTTATGTGGATTTTCATTTTGTAATCTACGAAAAGTCGGCAGTAACTGGATTAATCCTGACTTTAGTTCAAAATTAGTATCAATAGTAGGATACGCAATGCATAACGGCGGTTGTTTTGTAGGAGCTTCGGTGAATTGCCAAATCGTTTGAGCCATAGGTTGATGTGTTAGATTCGAGTTTTCGTTAACCCTAGCGTTAAGCACTTTTTTTGGTGAATCGACTCCTATTTTTTCGTCCTTTAGTGTTTTAAAAAACACAATTTAGTAGAATCATACTCAAAATATATATGTAATTAACACATAAAAGTATGTCTTTTTAGAGTATTATCATAATGTTTGAATGAAAACATCAACAGTTTAAAAATAATAAACAAACCATCTGGCGTATAAGTTTAAATAATATAACTTTATTAAGCATTAATACTTTATAGAGATATCATAAAAATAGAGTCTTATCAAAACGTAAGTTTTTTGTACAAATAATTTACAAATACACTTATATGCCACCCCCACGAGTTGTACATGATACGAAACAAAGCAGTCAACTCACAATAGTAGTAGCACTCTGGCGTAGTCCTTCTAACAAAGCCTTCCTTCAATCAACAAGCTTGAGAAGGTAAAGGTAACAAAGAAAGTTCATATGAACTTAATAAGTTCCACAGAGAAATCATACTTAATGTTACTGATAGTACATTTGAACCTTTCTGAAGGATTTACACACATTCACATAATATGTCCAATGGCGTATACAGAACACCGACAGAATCTGTACGCCAACTTAGTAATCACTAGGGCATATACTGTACGCCAGCTCAACCCAACTCAAACAAACCCATTCTTATGTCAGCCACGTACTTAGAATTTAAAATCAGAAGCATATCATTCAATCTTATTCACATACATTCTTCCCTTTAACTCGTCATATCATTTTCATTCAGAACAACATCTTTTATCGTGATCTGCCAATCCGGTTTGCAATATAGCTACCCTACCAGAGTCTACATAGACATATCTCCTCATCTCTATCACTTCATATCAGTTCATATCATATCATACATATCAGAAGCAGATGGTAGTGGCTTAAGCATGAAGAATGATGCTTACTTTATATCACAGAAAGATTGCACTCAGATTGAAAGACTTCAAATAACCATTACCTACACAACATCTTTCATCCATTATAGAAGAGGATTACCTACCTTACATGAATTATAAAAAAGGCAAAATTACAACTTACCTGAGGGAACTTTATATTCTGCTTTAACTCTTTGGCAAGTCAAACAGGTTGAAACATATTCTGTGATTTCTCTCTTCATTCTAGGCCACCAGTATAATCTTTTAAAATCTCTATACATCTTGATACTGCTTGGATGGAGTGAAAAGGGTCCCTAAATGAGCTTCCCTTAGCAAATTTTTTCTTAATCCATTCCTAACTGGTCCATACATTCTTTCCATGAATCGCAGTTTACCATTTTTACTTAGACTAAAATTTGTTGCATTATTAGACATCATACGTTGCTTATACATATCACAATGTGCATCCTTCATCTACTCTTCTAGAATTTGAGAGAGAAAAGTTGGATTAACACTTAACTCTATCAATAATGATCCATCACCAACCATACTCACTTTTTCTTGTGGTGATGTTAACGCTTCCACTGTTTTTCTACTCAAAGAATCAGCCACAACATTTGCTTTTCCAAGGTGATACTCTATAGTCAAATCATAATCTTTCAGCAGTTCCATCCAACGTATTTGGCATAGATTCAAATATTTTTGTGTCAACAAATACTTTACACTCTTATGATCAGAGAATACACGACACTTTTCTCCATTTAAATACTATCTCCATATCTTCAACGTCAATACTACTACTGCCAGTTCCAAACCATGGGTTAGGTAGTTCTTCTTATTAGGTTTGAGTTGGTGCGATGCATAAGCTAGAACCTTACCCTTTTGCTTAGAAAATTTTATCTCATTTATCTACAGTTCAAAGTAAAAAAAAACACATTTAGTTATTTTTAGTTAAAAATTTTCTTTCCAATTCTAATTTTTGTTTTAATTTTTTGTTTAAAATTTTATACAGTATACCCTAATGAGTATCTATAGTTTTAGTAGTATTCCTATGGTAACCGACACCGGAGTGTCGGACTTATTTTTCCTTTTTAAAAATATATTTTGTTCAAAAATTCCTGTGAATTGTTTTTCCCAAAATCTCTCTTGCTTTCAATAAATGATTGCTGACCCATTTAAAAAAACCTCAAGCTAAGTTTATGAAGTTGGCTCTGATACCACCAAATGTAATCTCTCTAACATGGTCTAAACGTTATGATTGAATCATGAAGGCTACATTAACCACCAGAATGGCTAAGTAAACTGCTAGTCATTTTACAGTAGCAGTGGCATGCGTACATACTTTCCATACAATCATTTTCACAGATGGTGTGTAATTTAAATACATACAAGCTCAATGTCATTCATGGCATATTACATGCATATTAATCAGTGTTTCAAAATTCAGCATGCTATACATGCATACAGTACATACATTTTCATCAGGACTTAGCAATCAGAGATTTGACACCAACATACGATCAACCAATTACATCACAAATTCATACATCACATACAATTCATACACAATTCATTTAGTCCCAATAGGGCCTTTAACAATCAGGCTCTCTATTTAAATATGTACTTCGCTCAGCACCTCATATACTAGCACTTAGGCCATTCGATCATGCCAAAACCATCAAACAAGTTTACCATTTAAACACGTATTATAAGGTTTTTAGACTAATCTAGGAAAGGGAAAGACCTACACCTTAATTCACAAGTCCACAACACTAACCCGTAAAGTTCACACTTCTACATTTAAGCCTTAGATGTGACTAAATCCAAATTACAACACTTAACACGTTAAAATATGGCTATAACCAGCCTTGAAACACCCCTTAAGGGTTCGGTCAAATTAGTGCTAGACTAATTATTTTCTCAAATCCAATTTGAGAAGCTAACTTACATTGATTTGATGTGAAACCAGGGTGCGAACAAAATTCGACTTCATTGTTGATCCGGGACGTCAAAATTAGTTCCTAAGTTGGAAATAACACACAAAAATAAGTAAGTAAAAGTAAACCTAAGGCCTTGAGCATTCAACCAAAATAGTATCCATTAACGAAATCATCGACACAAGATCTCACATAGATCCGTACTTACACTACTCGATAACCAGATTTGAGATGTCAGATGAATTTGTTCATATACCTTATTGATTTGGAACATTAAGGGTTGTTTTAAACAAAGAAAAATCAAAGAACAGACGGCCATAAGGGGTGGAAAAATAAGAGAAAATAGTATCCCAAACCAATGGTGTTCCAAGGGCGACAACACCACAAACGACAGCATAAAAGGGGGCTAACTTGGATGGTACAAAGAGAGATCTTTGGGAAACAAAGGGGATGATTTTTAGGGTTGGAAAAAACTGTAAAATGGTTGTAAATATAGCAGAAAAATGGGCAAGCAAAGGAAAAGAAAAGAAAAGGAAAAAGGAAACTAACCGATACCACCACAAGTGGATGAGAGGGGCGGCAATGGATAGTAAAAGGGGGTTGATTTAGGGATTAAAAATGATAGTAATGCGGCTAAAACAATGGAAGAAAAATAATAGACAAAGAGGCAGCACAACAATGGTAAATTTCGATGTGTTTGGGATGACACAAGAGGAAAAAAGAAGAAAAAAATTAGAAGAATGGGAGAGGGAGATGAGAAGGACGAAAGAGCAGAGGAAGAACAGAGAAAAAGCTGAAAAAATGAAAGAAATAACATATATACTTAAGGTTTATCTATGTTGGGCGGCACAAAACTAAGGGAGTGGGAGCAAAAATAGCAAACTACACTAACTCCTTACTTCCCCTTAACCATTAAGCCAATAGCACAATCTTGAAATAATTTTACGAACTTTAAACTAAAAAATTGGGATGTTACAGTTGGTGTTTGTATACGATAAATTGATGATCATCTATTAAGGTAATGTTTAGATATGTTTAAGGTACATTTTGATAAATTTTGGATACTTGAAAATGTGCATTTAGGGAGAATTTACGATTGAGTCTTGAGACAGGTTGAAAATGTCTCAAGTTCATAAGAACAAAATTTACCATATTTTTTTAATGTATGCTTAATGTCTCGAGACTTGGTAAGATCGTCTGGAGATAATCTTTTAGGTCTCTCGACATGTGACCTCTGTCTCTAAACAAGTAAACTTTGAAGCTAAATTAGTTTTTGCCCTATTTCAAGTCTCAAGGCAAGAACCCCTTGTCTTGAGGCATCCGAACATCAAAGCTAAAATAGGAAAGCAAGGGAGGTTGGTCTTGAGACATATGAGACCATGTCTTGACACACAAGGTTTAATGTCTCAAGACAATCAAACTTCGAAGCAAAAATACTTGCAATAAATTTTCTGCAGACACGTCATTGAAAATTGATACTAAATTTTGAATATGAGTTCTAATTCTACAACAAAATTCAACAATCAACATATACTTTACTAAACAAAATTCCAAATACTTAACATCAAATCATATATAGTCAAGCATATTGAAAATTTGTAATCTACATGGACCTACTTGTGAAATTCAAGCATATGGTAGGATTAAATTGCAAAATTTTAAAGTTTAAAAATCAATATTGAAATTTCACAGTCGGTACCGATACCGAATCGGTACCTTAATAAAAACTGATACCAAAATTCAATTATGTTTTCTTTGCAAAATAAGGGTATCAATATTTATTTCCTGGTATCGATAAAAAAATATTGATACTTAAATAAACATCGATACCATTTCTACATTTTGTTTGCTTTCAAACTATTCATTTGGTTAAGTATCGATACCAGATGCAAAAGTATTGACACTTGACTTCAGAAATGGTAAAAACTTATATTAAAAAGTTCCACTTATGCTCAAAATTTACTGAAGCCTGATAAATGCCTGTAAATCAAAATCCAAGCATTCCATTCATGTGCAACTCAATTCAATACATCAATAACTAAGCCAAATACATATACTTAAGTTCAACCCACCTAAACAATCAACCATTAAGGTACTTTAATATGAATAACTAAGCTTCTAATTTTATCTCTAAACATATACCAAGGCATTATCATCCATCTTTCTCATAACTATGCATTAACCAAAAACTTACCTAACATATTAAATTTTCAACCATTTTATCAATATGCATATAATCAAAATACTTTAATAAGGCATATCCTATAACACCCCTAACTCGAATCTGTTGCTGGAATAGGGTTACGGAGCATTACAAAAATTTACAAATTAATTTTCAGACATTTCATTTCATCTAGCATTCATATTTGAAACCAACCAAAATTAAAACATTAATGAGCCAACGTTGTCCAAATTAACTTATACATGTCATTATAACCAGAATCAAATCATCCAAAATTACCGATAGAACCAATGGATAGTGTGATATATCTCTGACAAGCTTCCAACCCAATCGAGCTTTAGATAATCTGTAGGGTAAATAAAAAAAACAAATACGTAAGCAATGGATGCTTAGTAAGTTCATGTAGTCTTTAATCATATTAGTTCATTTAAAATATGAAATCTATACATATCAAGAATAATCCTATATTAATACCATAGTACTCATGAAGCTATATTCATCAACTCACAAGGTGAATAAATTCACAGTATCACTTACATATTATCCCAAGCTTAGTAGGACTTTATATAACTTTAACTCTTCATAATTTCTTTATTTTCATTTGCATTTCTTTACTTTCCACACTTATTCCATATGTGTGAAACACAAGTCATAAACATATCATTCAATCATAGTCACAAGCTAGTGCATTTAACTAAAGCCTTTTCCGAATTGATTACGTGATAAGTCATTTCATAAGAAATTGCATAATTTAAACCATACCACTTTTTCATGAACACTAGCATATTTTCCCTCAAATACTTATCAATTCAATGCTTCCATTAAATAATCATATTACTATTCAACCAATAGCTTGGCACTTGCCTAAGCATCAAGCAGCAACATTGGTTAGTGTACTTGCACACATTACATATAAACTCATCATGCATAATTTTCTTGTATCAACATATTAAAGATAATCATACATTTACATGTCATGATACATATCATTCTCTTATCGTTTCTTCATACATATATATCATTCATTTCATTATTTCGATATTTCATGTACCATCATTTTCATGAATTTCGCGTACATACCGGTAATAGTTCATTTCAAACTCATGTTATCTTACTTCAGAACTTTACCCATTATATCATTTAAATATCAATGGTTACATTTATTTTAGATCAATACCAATAATAATCTATAAATCTTTCAATTCAACCACATAAGTCTTTTACCGCTTCTTTCTGTATCGAAGAACGACTTACGGATATGAGTACATCATTTTCAGAAGCCCGAAGGCTGAACTTAAGCTCATGAGAGCTAAACAGATAGTAAACACGAAAGTCCACAACAATTGCTGAACCTCAGTTTACTTGGGTAATTTGCCGTCAATCCATCCTTTACATTTGTAATGCCATAACCCAGTTATGGTTTTATCCGTCGATTCATCCTTTGGCATAGAACAATTGTACTCAATCCCGTGTTCAATCCAAACTGGGTATTAAATTTTGATAATATATTTCCAATAATAATTCAATTCCATGTTTTCTATTACCCTTATTATTTTCCATATTTATCCCGTTGAATTTCTCAGAAATTCGGGTCCGTCAATTCATATTCATGTGCGCACATTTCCATTTCAGAGAGCACATTCCCGCGAACCTTATCCTTACAGCGGGATTACTAGTCCAGGCTAAATCCCCTGTAATATAAACTCATAGAGTATTGTCAGGATTACTAGTCTTGGCTAAATCCCCTGCAATGACAATTACTCTAATGAGCTTGGATCTGAATTACCAGTCTAAGCTAAATTCAGACCCTAATTCGGATTACCCGTCCGGGCTAAATCCATTTTCCACATATTTTTTGGGAGGGCTATATCAGGATAGGATCTCCCGTCCGGACTAGATCCTTTTTACCGTCAATTCCTTTTCAGAGATCCATCGAATTTTCCTTTCATTCAACCGAGATTTATTTTCTCTTTTCATCAAGAATATCAATACTTCATCAATTATCATACAATAAACATCCAAATCATATTCACATCAAGAAAAGTATATTTCAAGTATTTAAGAATATAATTCAAGTTACACAAACTTACCGGGCTAAATTGCAAAAATACCAAAATTTAGGGATATTTTGGTCATTTTCCATTTTCCTCAAATTTTCACCCAACCTTGATCTAAATTAATATTTCATTCAATTTATAATAAAACAATTCATTTCATACAATTTGGTCATTTTTGACTTTTTACAAAATTACCCTTAAAATTTCACTTTTATTCAATTTAGTCCCTGAATCTAAAACATGTAAATTAGCTATTTTAAAATAAACTCATATTAGCTGAATATTCACATATATTTTCCTCCTCCTCCACTCCATTCCACATCCTTGATATATACATAACACCACTATTTACTTGTTTACTTATAACAAGCATGTAACTTGAGTCATAGTCACTAAATTAATTATATCTTAAGCTACAGAACTTCGAATTAAGATCCGCAAATTTTCTTTGAAACTAGACTCACATATATTCTTACAATAAAATTTTCAAAATTTTTGGTTTAGCCAATAAGTACAATTTATTCTTTAAATTTTCCCTTGTTTCACTGTTTGACAGTTCCGACTAGAGGAGTCCATGGGTCGGGCCAGGCCGGGCCGGGTTCAGGCCGGGCCCAGAAAAAATTTGGCCCGTGACCTAGGACCGGGCCCAGTTCGGCCCGAAATATGGGCCTAAAATTTTGTCCAGGCCCGGCCTTAGAAAAAATTCATAAGCCTGGCCCGGCCCGGCCTATTTTTTAATAAATACCAAAAATTTATTTAAAAAATAAAAAAATAAAAAAATTTATTTTAAAAATATTTTAAAATAAAAAAATAAAAAAATATAATTATTATATTCGGGTCGAGCCGGGCCAGGCCTGGGCCAGAAAAGTGGTGCCCGAGGCCCAACCCATTTTCTAAACGGGCCTTGGGTTTTTTCCCAAACCCATATTTGGGGCCTATATTTTTACCCGAACCCTCCCATATTTCGGGCGGGCCGTCGGGCCGGCCTGGCCACCCGGCCCATGGACACCTCTAGTTCCGACCCCTATTCACTAAAAATTAATTATCTCTTTGTACAGAATTTGGATGATGTTCTCGTTTGTTTCTATTGAAAATAGACTCATTCAGGATTTTAAACATATCAATTTAAGCCTCTAATTATTTTTATTCAATTTTTGATGATTTTCCAAAGTCAGAATAGGGGAACCCGAATTCATTCTGACCTTGTCTCACAAAATTTATTATATCTCATGATTTATAATTTCATTACTTACACCGTTTCTTCTATGATAAACTAGACTCAATAAGGTTTAATTCTATATTTTGTTCATCCTCTAATTCGATTTCCACGATTTATAGTGATTTTCCAAAATTAACCTACTGCTGCTGTCCAAAATTGTTTTAGTGCAAGATTTTGATTACTAAGTTTATAACTCCCTTATTCCCTTTCTCTATAATATTTCTCATCACTTTCACTTATTTCCCTTCACTAATATATCAAGAACACAAGACCTTATATAAGAAAACTCTAATATAACATTAATTTCCTACTTTTCAATAATATCAAACTTAAAAATATATTGAAATCTTGATGTTCTTACCTTGTGCTATTGATTTCAATCTTTAACTTGATTTTCTCTCTCCTCCAGCTTCTATTTCTTGAATCTAACTTGATATTCTAGCTCCCCATTGTCTTCTTATTATTTTTCTCTCTTGGAAGCTATGGAAATTCTTTTGATTTCTAAGTGAAAATAGTGAATTTTTGGTAAAATGACCAAATTGTAAAGAAATGAAAATTTCTTTCTTTTCCTCTCTTCTCACTTTGGTTGCATGGAAAAGATGATGAATTCTCTTCATCTTTCCTCCCTTTTATATTAATCATTTAGTAATAAAATAATACTAAAAATCTTAATAAAATATTAATTAAATAACATTTATCTAATTAATTAATAAAAATATCACCAACATCATCATTACCTTCTAGAGTTCTCTCTCTCTCTCTAGTTGACCATTTTGCCCTTTATAATCTTTTCAAATTCCATCCTTGAGTCATCACTTAATTTGGTAAAATTACGATTTAGTCCCTAAAAATTTTTCACCTTTTTCAATTTGGTCGTAATCCATCCATTTTCCTTAGTTTCTAGATAATTCCACCCTTAAAATATTTACACCTTTGGTCCTTCAAATTTTTTGTATTTACACTTTAACCCTTCAAATTTTGAGTATTTACTCTTGGGCAACAAAACTTTTCTCCCTTTTACGATTTAATCATTTCTTGAATTAATATGTCATAATATACTTCCCAATGTTAACATAACTCAAAATTACCCTTTTTATCACTTTATTTCCTTATTTTACTATATCAGAGATATTATCTTACTTTCCTTACTGTAGAAATTTTCGGGGTATTACATTTCTATCCCCCTTAAAATAAATTTCGTCCTCGAAATTTCCTTGTGTTCTTTTGTTCATGAACTTCATTATTTCTATATTCTTTCGATTACCCTTTTCTATTCATTCTTATCACAATTTATTTTTAATTCAATATTTCAAACGTGAATTAGAGGTAAACATTTACCTTGTAACGAAAATTGTTTATCTTTTTAGTAGAGGCCCAGTAGATTAAATAGAACACTTAGGATATACGGAACTGATACAGAGGTGCATTATTATGCACTATTAAATAGAAAACACTAATGTATTATACAGAGAACATAAATGTGCTAATAATCGGAGAGCACTAGCATGCTATTAATCAGAGAGTGTGTAACAACCCGATTTTTGACCCTAATTGGAACAGTGGTTTCGAGACCACAAATTCGAGTACCAAAAAAATAATAAAAATAAAAAATATATATATCTTAATATTATTTTCTGTGTTTATTATGCATGAATTAACATGTGTGAAAGTTTCATGAATTAATTTTATTGTTTGTCTGCTTAATTTCAGAAAAGGGCTTAATCGCGTAAAATGTGAAATTGACTACTTAATGTGTAAAGTGCTAACTTGCTAATGTCTTTATAATGTGAAGTCCTTAATAGGAAATTAGGCCATTAATTAAGATAGTGGATGACATTATGTTTATAATATGTAGTTTTTATATTATTTATAAAGGTTATAATAATTTATTATATTATAAAGTTATTATTATAAAAGACAAACAAATTTAAAAGCCATATCCTCATCTTATTTTGACTGAAACTAAAGAAAAAAAAAAGAAAGAAACCTAAGCTAGGTTCGGCCATTTTTGAAGCTTGATTCAAGGTTAGTTTTTATTTGGTTTTTGATAATTTTTACGTTTTTGAGATCATTGCTTTGTGTTCTTTAAAGCCCATGCTTCAATTTTGTGAATTGGTGATGATTTTGAAATTTGCCATTGATGTTAGCTTGATATTTTTGTGGTTTGATGATGAAATATAAACTTTTGTTGATAGATTATTATGTTTAATTAAGTGATTTTTGATAAAATGTGTATTAAGGATTAAATTGAGAAAAGTGTAAAATTCAAGGTTAAATGTGTGAATAAACTAAAAATATGGGCTGCTAGTAGTATGGGTAGAATTTGGCCTAACAAGGATTTAGTGAAATTTTGTGTATTTTATGTTATTTTGAAATAAGGACTAAATTGAGAAAAATGCAAAATGTTAGGGGCTAAAATGCAAATTGCCATTTATATGTTCTTGAATGAAAATTTAATGGAATGTTGAATAATTAAGTTAATTTTGATATTAATTAGATTGGAAAAAAAAATGGAAATCAGATTTGGATCGGGAAAAATCGGAAGTTATTGATTAGCCGTTCCGGTCCGTTAGCGTCCGTACAAGGTAAGTTCATAAGTAAATAAATGCTGTTAAATTTGAATGTATATATGTTATATGTGCTGAATTGATCTTTAATAAATATATGTGTATATGCCGAATTGAATTTAGAGTTGGAGAACTACTTACGAGCTTGAATCGATAGAATTACAACGTCCGAAAAGCCCCGTACGAACCATAGGAATAGTTAGGATACATATGTCATGACATAGGATTCCGATATGTGTTATCGTGTAAGACCACGTCTGGGACGTTGGCATCGATTTGAGATTTATGTATAAGACCATGTCTGGGACATCGGCATTATATTTGATTTCGTGTAAGACCCTGTCTGGGACAGTGGCATCGATATTGATTACATGTAAGACCACGTCTGGGATGTTGGCATTGTAGGAGTTTTTTTTAGCTATCCAAGTATCCTATTTGATTCCGAACGGTTCAACGGGCATTCCGAGAAATAAATGAGTGTATGAATGTGCATCTGAATCAGGTATGTTTGTGATGAATATGAATTTGAGCAATGAAAATGAGTATGATTATGATTATTCGTTATATAATTTATGTGAAAATGAGATGTGAATATTAGCAAGTGAACTATGAAAAAATTAATCATATAAGAAATGTGAGTATGATTAAAATGATGATATATATGAAATATATGGTAATGAATGATGTGTTATATATGCTCGTTATATGAAATAATGTTCTATGTTTCAGACATGAGAATTATGAAACACGGAACATGGTTTTGATGTGTGAATTGTTATGGTTATTTGGGCTTGGAAGTGTATAAATAGAAATTGATATATTTTTACGAATAAACTCTAATAAATGACCATGATTCGGTTGGTATGTAATGAAATTGTGGAAGCTTAATCCTACGAATGAGCTAATGGTAGATATATAAATTTGAAAACATGGTTTATATGTCCATCCATAATTAAGTCTAGTGAAGTTACCTAATGTGGTTTTAAGAAATTACGATTATGATGAATGTATATGTGGTTCAGATTTGTTAAATTCAGCTTAGTTAAATTGAATTATAAACATTATTGAAATGATTTATTTGCTTATGGCTTACTAAGCTTTCAAAGCTTACTCTGTGTGTTTTTCCTATGTTATAGAGTTTTGGAGACTTGCTCGGGTTGGAAGTCTTGGGAGATCTCATCACACTATCCAGTATTCATTTCGGTAAATAAACGCTTTGAGATTTGGTTATGTGGCATGTATAGGCTAGTTTTGATATATTTGATTTTTTGAAATTTGTATATGTATATAGCCATGCGAAAATGGCTTGTTCATGATGCAAATGTTGGTAATTATAGTTGGTCATGTTATAAGCTTAATTGAGAGGTATGATTTATGGTAAATTGTTGTGATGTTGGTTATATGATTTGGCAATGAGAAGTGGTAAGTAGGGTATATATTCGGCTTATTAATTAACTCACTTTGGTAGCATGAAAAGTGGTATAATATGGTTTGGTAAAAGGGGTCATTTGAATATCTATAAATGACATATTGTTTTGATGTTAAGATATGAGATAATATGTTTATCTTATAGACTGAGTGATGGAGATGTTATGATTTATTGAGTTAAATTTGATAACCGAAAGGTTGTTTTTTTCAAATTGTTGGACCTTTGAGATATGAATACATATGCCTATTTAAGGTTTGCTTGTAGTTCGTTTTAAAAAGGGCAAATCGTTGATTCAATGATGGTTATAAAATGTGTCATATATATAGGTAGTTATATGTTCGGCTATGGTATTTGACTATTTAGGCTCGATTTTTGAATGACAAAGAATGTATATGATCTAATTGATATGGAGGTTAATTGAATGATTGGTTATTGAAAATATTAATTGGTTGTGTATATGAATTATAAGCATGATATTTCGCATGCGAATTAGGTATGAGGTTCATGTGTGTGGTTGAATATAACATGTTAGATATGTTATTTAGCTTGCAAATTAGATATTTTATGACTTGGCATTTGTATTCGAAAATGGTTAAATTTGATTTAGTAAAATGTACATAAGGTTATAATGTTTAAAATGCTATGATTTGGTAATTGAATTTAGAAATGACTTTTGGTTTTAGGGTGTTATGCACATGGTTGGATGATGTTAAAAAAAAAATTAGTTGGTCATGTATAAAGTTACCTAACGTTTTATGTGCAAATGATTATTAAACTGCGAGATATGGCTAAATTAGTTTAACAGGTGTATGTATAATGTTTATTAAATATTACGTTTGTTATTTAGTTAATGATATGGCTTGGATTTTTGTAATTTTGAAACATGTACAAATTGGTTTTGATATTTGATGGCTTGGCTTGAAAGT
Source organism: Gossypium raimondii (assembly GCF_025698545.1). Classification (NCBI taxonomy): domain Eukaryota; kingdom Viridiplantae; phylum Streptophyta; class Magnoliopsida; order Malvales; family Malvaceae; genus Gossypium; species Gossypium raimondii. Next base: position 53,553,151 of record NC_068570.1, on the reverse strand, counting down.
TTTGAATTAGCAAACGTATTTGAAATTGTTAGATATTGAAATATAGTTCGTATAAGAGAATGTTCGATAAAGCATGATTTGTGTGGTTAGATATGTGATTCGAATAAATGATTTTGACTTGTATGAATAAGAGGTTGGTTTATTAATTTATTTCGAAAAATTTTATCCGGGAGAATACATTACTGGGCCTATGAATTGTAAAGAATGTTTTTTCTGAACTGTGTTTTGTTTGGTAATACCTCGTAACCCTAGTCCGGCGACAGATACGGGTTAAGGGGTGTTACAGAGTGTGCTAGGGTCCTTTAATGATATACCACTTGTTGACACCATTTTTTGATAAAACGGGTCGACTTGGATTTTTAAAAAACGAATACGGGAGTCGCCACCAATCTTTTTTTGATGAGGTGTGATCGGGTCACCTCCAGAAATGGTTGTTTTTAATAAATGATTTTATCAAAACAACAATTTTGGTCCACAAAATTTAGAAAACGGGTTCGGGAGTCGGTTACGTATGAGGAAGGATTAGCACCCTCGTAACGCCCAAAATTGGTACCTAGTTGATTAATTAGTGTCTTAGTGTCGAAGATTGAAAATTTTAAAGAGTTTTTTAAAAATACGATCCTTTGCTAAAATACTGAGAATTTTTGAGAAAAGGGTATATTTTACGTTTATCGAGAGAGAATTATATCCCGTAAGTTAGGACACAATGTCTTGAATTCCTGATACGAGAACAAATACCAAAAACTTATTTATTTGGGAGACATTTGATTATCTCGGGTTTAGAAAAAAAATCATGTCCCATAAGTTAGAACATGATCTTTTGTTAAATCCCGAGATCGTAAAAATTTTGCTTGAAAAGATTCGTATTTTTAGATGTATTAGGAAAATCAAAATCCTGTAAGTTAGGATACGACTTTTCCAAATCTCAAAATACGAAATGCTATTTATTTAAAACAAATTTTGATATATCGAGTAAAAAATAAAACACGAGGTCGTAATGAAAATACGAGAATAGATTACGTTGTTGGGATGCATATTTTAAAATTATGAAACAAAAATATATATGAGTATGTATGTATATATGTATATAAAGTTATGAAATATAAAAATATAAAGGTAGGCATATATATATATGTGTATTTATAAAAATTAAAAACGTATGTAGATATATATATATATATATTATGTGCATGTATGCATTGGAAAAATATAAAATATATGTACACATGAATTATAAACTATAGAAAATACATAAGAAAAATATAGATTTTAAAATATAAAGAGTATGTATAAGTATGTGTATACATATTTATGAAAATAAAAGAGGATACATGTAAGTATGTATATATATATAAATTTAAAATGCGTATATAAATACATATATACATATATATAAATTATAAAATATATAAAAAAAGCATATATATGTATGTAAATATTAAATATGTATATATGTGTATATATATCTATAGAAGCAATTATATAATAATAGAATAAGATACATATATTTAATATTTACATAATAAGTATAAACAAAAATATGATGATAATAACAATAATATTAATAATATTAATAATAATAATTTATTAGTTTTAATAATAAAATAACCAAAATACAAACAGAGGGCTAAATTGAATTAAAAAATAAAATTCGGGGTCGAATCGCAAATAAATTAAAGGGGAGGGACTATTCTGAACGCGTGAATAACATAGAGGGACTGAAGAGATTATTTTCCCTTCTCCCCTAAAACGGCGTCATTCGAATAGGGACTAAACTGAATTCGCAATAAATTATGGGGTGCAATTTAAAAAGACCAAAGAAACTTGATTGCAAAATATCAAAAAAGCGGAGGGGCTAAAATAGTAAATAACCCAACTCTCAAAATGAGCGGATCCCCTGGTCGGGCCTGGTCGACGCGCGGATCCTGGGGTGAAATGACATCGTTTTGGGGGCTGAGGAGTTGGGCCAAAACGGCACTGTTTTATGCGCCTATAAAAGCCAAAATATACCCTAAAATTTCATTTTTTATCAGCTTCTAAAAAAAATGAGAGCACTCTCTCTCAAACTCCATTCGGCCTAGGGTTTTCGGCCGTGGTCGCCACCGTCTGCCACCGCGTGTGGTGGCCGGAGTTCTAGAGAAAGGTCTTTTCAGCCGATCCGGCCTCCCAGAACCTCGATTCAAGACCCAGAACCATTTTAGGTAAGATTTCCCCTTTTTGTATTTATTTTTGATTATACGTGTGTAAAAAAGGAAAAAAATGAAAGAAAAAAAGAAAAAATAGATCTTATGCCAAAAGAAAAAGGAATAACCTTGAATTTTTTTTGCTTTTATTTTTTTAGAGTTTTCGTGTTTTATTTTGAAAAAAAGAAGACCCCTTTTACATTTTTGCTTCTATTTAGAGTATAAATATCACACCAAAATATATAATTAAATCAAGGTGTTTGCAAGTATATGGGTCAAATTATAGTATAGTAGTGTTACAACAAAACATTGGTAAGTATTTTGAGGATCGTACCCAAGGAATTGCATATTGGAGAATCTTATTATTAAATTAATCACAGAAAGAAATTACTAGCCTAATCGAGTCACAAGTTAGTAGTTTGAAACCTATTAATGTATTAATTAAACTAATTAAGTTAATTAACCTAAACTAACCTAATGGAATTTCCTATTCCTAATGTCAACAATGTGAGCCTCTAACCTATGATGGATTAAATCCCTAATTAACCATTAAGTTTCTAATTACCCTCAATTAAGTTAGTTACCACCATTAGCTAAGAATACCCTCTCGGTCTCATCTTCATTAAGGATTACCACCTACACCCTTTCGGTCTCTTTTGAGGCATACGGATACCTTTTTGGTTTTACCGTTTGGCACTCAAATAGTTTCAAGAAATACAATTAAATACCAAATACTCGAATTGCTTAATCTTGGTAATCTTATTCTCTTACTTTCCATTCCAATGTAAATTTGCTTCCAATTTTTTTTCTTCAAAAGAAAATGAAATCTGAAAGTAAGAGATTCTCGAAATCTTTTTGTTCCTAAAACTTGTATTACATGGAGAAAAAAGAAAAGAAAAGTAGGTGTTGTGCTCTTTATTTTAACGAGGTAGATTAAATGTTAAATCTAAAACTTAGATTTATTCATTTTGATCTAAATTTAAAAAAAATTAATTCTCATTATTCTCATTTTAAGAGTTTTGTGATTTACCCAATTCACTACGAATTTGTTGGTAAAACCAAAGGTTTCAGTCCCCGGCAACAACGCCAAAAAACTTGACTGTCTCTAAAAATGTTATCGTTTAGAGTATAAATATCACACCAAAAATATATAATTAAATCAGTGGTGTTTGCAAGTATATGGGTCAAATTATAGTATAGTAGTTTTACAACAAAACATTGGTAAGTATTTTGAGGATCGTACCCAAGGAATTGCATTTTGGAGAATCTTATTATTAAATTAATCACAGAAATAAATTACTAGTCTAATCGAGTCACAAGTTAGTTGTTTGAAATCTGAAAGTAAGAGATTCTCGAAATCTTTTTGTTCCTAAAACTTGTATTACATGGAGAAAAAAGAAAAGAAAAGTAGGTGGTGTGCTCTTTATTTTAACGAGGTAGATTAAATGTTAAATCTAAAACTTAGATTTATTCATTTTGATCTAAATTTTTTAAAAATTAAT